>NC_134710.1:353985569-355185569 GCF_043290135.1 Rhipicephalus microplus | reverse complement strand
TTGGTTAGAGGTTCATCAACGCGCTTGCAAAGAGACAAGACATCTTCAATGTACCCTGTAAAGGTCTCGTCTCTGCGCTGGACTCGACTGCAGAGACGCTGTTCGGCGCGAAGCTGGCGCACGGCGGGACGACCGAAGACCGCGGCGATGGTGGTCTTGAAGGCGGACCAGTTGGTGATTTCGCCTTCGTGGTTCTAGAACCAGAGGCTGGCCACACAAGCGAGGTAAAAGCGCACGTTTGTGAGCTGGTCACAGGCGTTCCACTTGTTGGAAGCGCTTACGATTTCGTACTCGACGAGCCAGTTCTCGACGTCTTGTTCATCGTTGCCGCGAAAAATTGGTGGGTCGCGTTACGGAGGCATGCCAGTACAGTAGACTGTCGTTGGTAAGGCAGTTTGAGAAGGGCCAGGAGCAGTCATGGTGAACGGTGAGAGTAGCGTCCGATTGCGAAGTTCCAGGTTGATGGGAACCCCGGCTCCTCCACCACTTAAAATAGAGGTGTTGTACGTCGAAAAAGGTTCAGACGCAGCTTGGCAAAATGTGCTTTATCAGGCAGGTCTGGCTGATGGCGAGCGGCGTGCGCGAGGCACTACTACAGCCACCGATCGTCATCGTCTTCTTCTATGCCAGCAGAGCGTCCGTTATTCAGATTCATTAATTCATTACAATATATATATATATATATATATATATATATATATATATATATATATATATATATATTTATATATATATATATCTATGTGTGTGTGTGTGTGTGTGTATAGAGAGATAGATAAATAGATAGATAAATGCTCAAAGTGGTTGCTTTACGCAAACATTATTTTTAAAAACCATTGGCAATATACCACCAGTTATTTTTTAAAATGTGCTTTGTTTTGAGAACAAAAATCATCACGAAAGACCCTGAAACCTTCACCTCTTAGCCTGCATTCCATCAAGATTCGAGTGAAAACCAATAATAACATGCCAATGAATAATCTGACACTCGCCGCTTATGATACTCAAAATGTTGTTGGAAAGGGAGTGCGACGTTGTCTTGGGAAAAAACCTGTGTGAATGAAATTAGAAAAGGTATTTTCAATTTTTTAGATAAATAATCATATTTGAAATTTTGCCTAGATGGTGATTTTGATTCCCGACACCATTCACCCTAATCCGAAAAGATGGTTCGGTGGAGTCACTCTAAGAATGTTTTTCTCACACAACAGCCTTCGGATTCAGCCTTCTGTCTGGAATCTTGATCCTACTTTTTCAGTCAGGAAAACATGCTGGATTTGTTAGTGCGGGGAACAAGACACATTTTCCCTGTTGGACTGATAACTTCTTTGACACAGCAGCCCAATACACGTTCCTTCTTTTCATTGCCGCGTAGCTTTTAAAATCTCAGGGTGTTGCAGTGTACATATGGCGCTGTCGAACTTCACGGTAAATCAGAAGGCAGCTGTTACACACTGGTTTTAAACGTGGCAAGGCATGGCAGCAACAGGATGAGAGGAATTTCGCTCGTTCGTGCACCCTCTCGACACGCAGCGCCTCTTGTGGCATCTGAGTGCAGCCATCACATGCGCGGCCACCCACTCTCGTATGGAATGCGCGCGCTCAGCACACTAGGTGGTATATTTCTAGACACTCTAACACGATGGTTCCAAAATGACTTCAGCGCATCGACTAACTGAAGTGCACTCTTTGCAGCCGGACTGTCATTGCTAGTAAGGAGCATACGAATGGTATTGATAAGGGCCTTTAGCATGGCTACGATTTCTTTGTCGCGACTATCACCGCATTCTCGTTCCGAAGTTATTGTAGACGAGCGATGCGGTGGCTCAAACGGTGGGTCAATATTTGGCAGCGCTGGCCATGCTTCAGGCGAGCTGGTGATGCTCTTGTCTTGCTTGAAGGATTTGCTGTCGGCGTGTCTGGACGCTTGAGCTGGTACGCCGGCGGTCATTTGGTGAGGTTCAATCCTTGCTTCAGCACTGGTTCTCCTCAGGGGCCTCCGGCGACGAGACCGCCGGCGTAGTACTTAGGCAGCGGCCTCCCTGTGAGTTGAGCCATCCTGGACTATTTGCCGCAACACTTGCATTTCCTTTTTCATGATTGGGCAATCTTTTGACGATGCTTCGTGAGGGCCATTACAGTTTCGACATTTACGAAGTTCTGCCTGGCAAGCAGCTGCGCTATATGATTCTGGGCATAGCGAGCACACAGCCAGGTTTGTACAAACAGCACTGACATGTCCCAATCTATAACATTTCCGGCATTGAAGAGGCTTCAGTACAAAGGCTCGCACTGTGGGTCGAAAATGGCCGACCTTGACTTGCAATAGAAGGCTGTCACCCTTGAACACGAGCTTCACGCAGCGTGATTTGCCAAGGCGACGAGCTCGCTTTATAGTAAGTTCTGAAGACACCGGTTTGATGAGAGCAGCAAAGTCACTTTCGCTGATGGAAATGTCGACGTCGTAAATGACGCCTGCCATAAAGTCGCTGCCATCAGGTATATATGAGGGAACATTGATGTTATCCAACATCTCGACGTTGCTCAGCACTTCCAATGTGCTTCGTTGAGTGACGTCTACGGTGACGATATTCTTACGGCCATTGATCCTCTATCAAGTCTGGAAAGGCACCAGCTCCACCTCTGCAAGCCTTTCGTAAAGAGGTCAAAGGAGCTCCGATATTTCAGTGGAATTCCCGAGGCCTCAAGCCCCGGTTTCTGATATCCGACAATTTGTGTTTAAAAACCAGTTTCCAATTATTGTTATCTGTGAGCCAAGGCTACACAATGCAATACGACTATCCAGGTACGAAGCCTTCAAGTCCGCTACCTGCAACGAACAGAGTAAAGTCATTGTATATATCAGATGCGACCTTACCTATATCGAGCACCGTGCAGCACCTCACGATGACAACCAGTATATATGCTTGACAGTTAAATGCAGAGACCTCAATTTGACACTTGTAGTCGCATATATATCACCTTCGAACCGTTTTGAACCTGAAAAACTACGTGCACTGTTAACAGCCATACTTGGACCATGGATCATCACCGGAGATATCAATGCTCACCACCCACTATGGGGAAGTCAGAAGACAGACAGTCGCGGAAGGCAAGTATTCTCCTTTGCTCTGGAGCAGCAGGTGCTTTGTGTAAACGACGGCAGCCCAACGTTTCTACGGGGAACGACATACAGCAGCTGCCTTACTTGACATTTGTGTCACGAAGCCTAAATAGAAAGGTCAAGTGGTTCGCAGACTATGAAACTCATGGAAGCGACCACATACCAACTTATTTGAAGATCAAGGGCTTGGAAAAATCGCCAAACTACGACACTTCGAGTCGCATCGACTGGACAAAGTTCAGGTCACTGACGGAAAAGAGGTGTCAAGAAAATAAAGCGCCTCCTCTTGGCACCCTCGACGATATGATTAGAGGTGCTACTCAAGAAGCGACCTATCATATTCAACGTACTTCAGAATATTGTCAACATCAAGCGGAATTGGAATGGCTCAGAACGATCCGTCGTCGCGCAGAAAGAAGATATAGGCGCACTAAGTCCATCCACGACTTGAGGGAGGCAAGGCGCCTACAGAAAAAAATTCAGTGGCGAATCATTTCACTTCAATCTTTCCGCTGTAAATATCTGTGCGAATCTTTGGATCCACACAAGCCTTTGATGAGACATGGAGGATTGTCCGTGGCCTACGAACATTGCCACATCAACATCGCCCCTTCAAGTGTCTTTCTCTCCAACAAAGCCGCACCAAAATTGAAGTAGCAGAAGATTCCTGCATAAAAGTTGCCGGTCATGCGTCCGCGTGCACCACGCGCCGCCTACAAAATGCTCCAGTTTCCAGAGATTCAAGAATGAACACCTTTTTTCTCTCTAGAAAAACTACAAGCGGCTTTGACGGTATGCAAACGATCTTCATCGCCTAGTCCGGATGGGATCACGTACATGGCTCTTTGCAACCTCGGAGAAGCAGCTCGACGGGCTCTTCTATCCGTGTACAACGACTCGTGGAGCAGTGGATTTATACCTCATTCATGGAAATCCAGCCGCCTCGTCCCTGTGCTTAAACCAGGTAAATATCCTCTGCACTTGACCTCTTATCGCCCCATCGCGCTCACAAGCTGTTTCGGGAAAGTGATAGAACAGATGATTTTGACTCGCCTAGAGTGGTACCTGGAGCACCACGAGGTATACCCTCATGCTATGATGGGCTTTCGGCGTGGGAGGTCCGCAATTGATAACGTAATAGACCGGGTCTCATCTGTTCAGCATTAAAAAAGACTGAAACGTTTATCTGCGGCGTTGTTCTTGGACGTGAAAGGTGCATACGATAACGTATCACATGAAGCCATTCTGGATGTCATGGAAAATTTTGGATTAGGGGGTCGGGTTTACCAATGGACTCAAAGCTATCTGAAAGGCAGAACTTTATTTGTACAGACGGAGAATGGCACAACAACGCACCATTGCAACCTTCGTGGTGTGCCTCAAGGCAGGGTTCTTAGCCCCAAACTTTTCAATCTAGCGCTACTCGGCCTGGTTGACGCACTTCCACAATCGGTCCGTCTATCAATATATGCAGATGACATCTGCATCTGGGCGTCAGGCATAACACGCCATCATTTGGGTGTCCGGCTTCAGCGAGCGGCTACAATAGCGACAAAGTGCCTGGAATAACGGGGAATAGAGCTGTCATCAGAAAAATGCTAGCTTATAGCATTCACGCATAAGGCTATGAGCCCATATGTTATTAAAATCAACGGACACACGATCAACTGCGTGAAGGCCCACCGATTCCTTGGAGTCATAGTTGATCGAGACCTCTCCTGGAGCCCTCACATCGCCCACATGAAAACGAAACTCACCATAATCACCCACGTACTGAGGTTTCTTGCTGGAAAAACGTGGGGTGCATCGGTACGAGCAATGCTCCAACTCCACACTGTTCTGTTTCTCGGTTATATGCGATACAGCTTACCCGTGCTTTGCGGGATTCGATGAACAATCTTGCGCGTCCTCCAGTCGATCCAAACCTAAGCCCTGAGAATATGCCTTGGTCTTCCGAGATGCGCGTCTACAGCAGCGACAGTCATCATTGCGCGTGATTATCCAGTCAGCGCATACATCCGCGTAGACGCTTTGAGAATGAACATAAGACATTTCGCTCGGCTTCCATCTCATCACCTCGCCTCACTTCGAACTTCCAGGCCCCACTCAGCGTTCAGCGCAACTGTAGCTCAGCATTGCACAGTGCTTGCATTGCACTTCACGCATGCAGCACAGCCGCCAATATCATTATGGTGCCTACACCCACTCAAAGCCCTTCTTACAATTCCTGGCATCCAAAATAAGAAAAAGTCGTCGCATCTAGCCCTGAAACAGGCCACATTACTTTTCCTGAAACAGAAGCACAACGGACGCCTTCACATTTACACGGATGGCTCGGTGTCTTCAGTAAGTTCTGCAGGGGCGGTGGTTATTCCCACGAGGCACATCACAATTAAATTCATGACATCGCATTTGACGTCGTCGACAGCTGCAGAACTTTCGGCCATACGTCCAGCTCTGGAGTTTATAGCGAAAGAACCTTCGGGAATTTGGTCTATCTTCTCGGACTCGAAGGCATCTCTTCATTGTCTTATGTCACACTTTCGCCATTGACTTAATGAACAGTTGGTAGTTGAAATAAGGCTTCTTCATTACCAAGCAATCGAAAAACAGCACAGCATAGTGTATCAGTGGATACCAGGTCATTGCGGTATATATTGCAATGATCGCGCAGATGAGGCCGCAAGATCTGCACACGATGGTACCCAATACACAGCCATCCCGTTCTCAAGAACCGACGCAGCTACAAGTCTTCGTTCGCTTGCACGTGACCTCACACTGGTACAGTGGAACTCAACAGACTTCACAAACGCGCGCCTCCATACCTTGGATCCCAATCTGCAGCTTCGTCTTCCCCCAAGGATATCTCGAGCTGAGGAGACTCTTCTATGCCGCCTGTGGCTTGGAGTGGCCTTCCCGAACGCATACTCTTATCTCATTGGGATGGCCAGCTCTCCTACATGCACTTACTGCAGTTGCGAAGAAACCATCGCACACCTTCTGTGTGAGTGCACCCATTTCAACGCGCAAAGACAAGAACTCACTGCAGCTCTGGATAGAATAGACGATCGGCCTTTGTCGGAACAAAGGATTCAGGGTCATTGGCCGAGCCCATCCTCAGCCCAGAAGGCTTTGAAAGCTTTGCTGCCTTTTTTGCGGACAACTGGCCTCAGAGACAGACTTTAGTGTCTTATACTCTTTGATGTTGCCTTTCTTCTGTCGCATTTTTTGTAACTTCTCTCTGTCTTCGCAACATTTCTTTTTAACATCTTTCATTCCCCTCATCCCTTTCCCAAGCACAGGGTAGCCAGCCGGTCTAAGAACTCGCTAACCTCCCTGTCTTTCCGCTTAAACTTCCTTCCTTCCAAAATGACGATGATGATGATGAAAGGCAAAGATGAAGGCGCTGCACCGTTCTTATTGCTAGAGCAACAACAGTTACATGCGTCGTCCTGCGTGATAGCCGTGGTCGTACAGCGATTAGTGCCTTGCGTTGTGGCCGCAATAACCCAGGTTTGATTTCTGGTGAAGGCAATTTTTTTTCTTTTTTAGAGAGTATGGGGGCCAGGTGATTATTTCGTATTGTCGCAAAGAACTCAAGAATCTTGATTTTATTGTTTCACCCGCAAACTTCTGGCACCATAAACATCATTACCGTGTACCCAAGCTTTATTGTTGGTTTGTTTTTTTGTTTGTTTTGTCAATCAAAACTCGCGTGTAGAATATACCTTTGATTACTCCTTCATTTTGAGAAAGTTTTCAATAGGTTCAGCATCATTTTGAATGCATACCTACCACAGGAAATGACAGGGCAATGCTGAGGTACTATCACGGATGGTTTGTATGGCCCATAACAGCCTGATCAATAACCACAGCGTCTGGCAAGTTTCTTCAGGCTTGCAGAATTCACAATACTGTTAATTTCTCCCTCTCTCGCTCCTGTGTTTGTGTGTGTGTTTGGTGTTTCATCTCTTTCTATCCGCACAGCTATTAACGCTGCCGGTGTAATCATGTGATCAGCCCACTTTGTTTTGTGTTTGTGTGTTTCTCTCTCTGAATCTGAGCTAGCGTCTCTCAGACTGGTGTGCGGACGCACACCCATCGCGCTCCGCTGCGAACGCCCATTCTGACGGGTCAACGGCCTCGAATCTCGCTGAGCTGCACGGACCCTCTTCCGCGAAGTTCACCTGATCATTTCGACACCTGGTTCACCAAGGGGGGCTCGTTTTTCATCAATTTAGAGTCCTTTTCGCTGCAACGACGAGATAAGCCTAGGCGAGGTTAGGCCAGCCTCCCCGCCTACGGCGCTCGCACGCCAGCTGCGAGATGCCGCAGCAGATTGTCATGGAAGGGGACGACGTCACCCCTGAGAAATTACAAGGAAACGGATGGTTCTCCGTTCTAAAAAGACGGCAAGAATCGCGCGCGATGTCACACGCAGCCCGCCAGTCTGGAACGCAACGAGGCGCGACAGCGACGCCTAACGCTACTCTACGATGCGTCGCAGCTGCGAGCCGACTGCCGGCGATGCCACGTAGTCACAATCGAGTCATCGTGCGACCGGGAGGCGGCCTCAACGTGCAAGCCGGCAGCCCGCACAAGATTCTCGCCGCACTAACCATGGCAGCTCAGCTAGCGCCATCGGTGACGGAGGAGGACATTATTTGTCCCAACTCGATGCAAAACATTTTTGTCGTCAGTACGCCCAGCGCTACTAATGCAGCAGCGTACAGTCAAGTAACCGAGATAATTCTCACCGACCAGAGACACCCGGTCACGGCCTACCTCTCACCTGCCGGTATCACGAGCCGAGGCGTGATTCGCGGCGTCGACACTGACTTTGACGACGCCGCACTCAACCACATGCTAATTCAACCGCGCAACTCAAGCCTACTGGGAGCGCGTCGCATCAAGAACACTGAAACTGTGATTCTGATCTTCAACGGGCTCAAAGTGCCCAACTACGTCTACTGCGGCCAGGTCATCTACCGCTGCACGTTGTACAAGCGCCAAATACACACCTGCCGTACCTGCGGCCAAGTGGGCCATCGCCAAGACGTGTGCCCCACTCCTTCAACTAAGGTCTGCGACCACTGCGGTCACTTACCAACGGACAACCCACACGTGTGCAACCAACCAGTGTGTGCCTTATGCGGCGAAACACACCGCACGGGTGACCGCGAATGCCGACATCGCTACCAGCTGCCTTACCTGGTGCGCCGTCGTCGTCAGCGCCGTCGCCGACGAAAGCAAGCCCAGCAGCGAACACCCACCCCAGCACCCAGCCCGGTTCCTGCCAAGACCACCGAACCACAAGGACCTCCTCTAGGCCCACGAAATCCTACTTCCACCGACCAGTCTACCTGGGCCGACAAGGTGGCATGCAAAGGTGAGGCCCGCGCAGCGCAGCGTCAGAAACACTCGCCACAGCAACCTGACCCATAACTAGCACAGTTAAAACGCATGTATGCGGAGCAGGCTAAATAAATTCAATCGCTTAAAGAAGAGCTAGCAAAACAACAGGCCCCCGAATCGCGTGAGGGTAGCATTATCAGCGGCCCCGTCTCGATACGCGGCGCTAAGAAACGGGCAGGCCCGACGCTCCAGGCCAAAGAGCAATCCGAATATGACCGGTTTACAGCCAATATATACGCGATACTAGAGCAGTACCGCGCAGAGACCACGGCCGAGTATAGCGCTTTCAACGCTAAAGAAGAGAGCAAGCAGAAACAACTTATCGAGTTGGCTGCATGGCCAGCACAAATGGACGCGAAGACTAAGGTGTTGGAAGGGGACCTGGCACGCAGTAAGCGCGCTGGGCTAATACTTAGACCTTAAAATGGCGTCGTCACAATCATTCACAATTTGGCAATGAAACCCAAGTACCCTCCGTACGCGGAGAAAAACGTTACAACAATTCATTGGCTCTATGACCCAACGACCGGCCACCATTCTCCTGCAGGAAACGCGTATCGACCGATTCGCTCTTCGCGGATTCAGAGTCGAGGCCGTCTGTGGGAACAAAGCTCGAGGAATAGCCGCCTGTGTGGCTAAGCCTTATGCTTACACGACACATGCAGTACGCCCAGACCTCAAAATAGAGCATCAGATGATAGAGGTCCTCCCCGACGCTCACATTAAGCAATCGGATTTTATCCTTAACGAGTACAGTTCACCTTCACACAGCACAGAAACATTCACCACACTACTAACTAAAGCGACGCAGATCCCCCTCATCATCCCCTCATCCATCCCCTCATCATCGTGGGGGACTTCAACGCCCCCCATGTAGAATGGGGTTACGATCGCACAACACAGAAAGGACGCCACTTACAAACACGTCACTCAACACAATCTCATGTTACTTAACGACCTCTCTACCTCCACACACATAGGTAACTCAGTTTCACGGGACTCATTCCTTGTCTTGACCCTAGTACGCAACGTTTCGAATCCCACATGGGTTAATCTGCAAGCTAACCTCGGTTGCGATTACTTTATCTGTAGCACAACAGTCAATATAGGCAGCCTCGAGCCCAGAGACTTTAAAGTAGTAGACTAGAACTTCTTTAGGCAAATACGCAAACAAGACACCAACCATTACTCTTCACTCTCTGAACTCTTTGCGAGACTACAGCGGGACGTAAAACAAGCTACCAAAAATATTTCTACAACACGCAACATAGACCACATGGACAGCCACCTCGCACATCTCCTGGAGGCTCACAAAAGTCTTCAAGAAAGATGGAGAATGCATAAACTCAATCGTAGGCTACGAAAAAGAATCGCATTGCTCAACCGACGAATCGAAGAGTACAGTCACACACTAGCACGCAATCAGTGGAATGAGGTGTGTAATTCGCTTGACGCACGCATGAGAAAGGGTCTAAACTGGGACCTTCTCAGGCATCTGCTCGGCGACAAGCCCACCAAGTCAGAGCAACGACTAACTCTAGATAGACTGTTACACAAAGCACGAGGACAGCAACTTGCCGACGCGCAGATTTTAGATGCCAAAGCAGCTCGGTATCTATGCATAGAACCTACCTCACATGAAAACTATCCACCTTATGCGGGGGCCACAGACGACCCATTTGAGCAGGCTATAACTAGCGCTGAAATACGCGCGGTAATAGCAGAGCTCAATACTAAGTCAGCCCCGGGTCCTGACGGAGTCACCAACAAGCTACTCCGCAACCTGGCTGACCAGAACATTGAATCACTAGCCACCCACATGAATGAGGTTTGGGAGCAAGGGATCGTCCCGCCAGAATGGAGGGCCACGACCATCATACTCATTCCCAAGCCGAACAAACCCCTGGAACTCGACTCTCTACGACCCATCTCCCTCACATCCTGTGTTGGTAAGGTCATGGAGCACGTCATTCTCCTTCGAGTCACAAAATATTCAGAGCAAAAACACCTCTTCCCATTCAATCAAGTAGGGTTCAGGCCGGCTATGGCCACGCAGGACGTACTTCTCATGCTGCAGGAGACGTTACTTAGAGTAAGGAGCAAAAACCTCAGAGCAATCCTAGCTCTTGACTTAGAGAAAGCTCTTGATACCATTAGCCACGCTCATATACTACACGAAATTCAGGAGGCAGGCTTAGGCCGCTGCTTCTACGAATACGTCCGCTCTTTTCTAAGAGCCAGAACGGCCACACTTAAAGTAGGGGATCTCAAGTCACACACCTACAACCCAGGCCCGCGCGGCCCCCCGCAAGGGTCGGTGCTCTCACCGTTTCTTTTCAGTTTAGCCCTCAGGCAACTTTCGCAAAAGCTGAGACACATCGAAGGCGTAGAACACGTGCTCTACGCCGACGATATTACTATTAGGCGGACTGGAGGGAGCGATGGACAAATCGAAGCGAGCCTTCAGGAAGCAGTCACTGCAGTACAAACATTTTTAAAGCCCACGGGCCTCAGACTATCGGCATCTAAGTCCGAGTTGTTGCTTCTGCCCCCACAGTACGGCCGCACCAAAGCCAAACCTACCATACACCTCTCCACAATGGATGGCTTGGTTATCCCGATAGTGTCGTCGGTTCGAATTCTGGGCGTTACCCTACAGGAGAATGGCAAAAACAACTTAACCATCACACATCTCACCAAAAAAGCTGAGGCAGTCATGCACCTCGCCCGACGCGTCGCTAATAGACACGCAGGACTCACAGAAGAAAGCTTACGACGCATCTTTTATGCGTTCGTAATGTGCCACGTTCACTACATTGCCTGCGCTCACCCGTGGAGCAAAGGCTATGAAACCAAAGTAGAACACCTCATCCGAAAATGCACAAAACGAGTACTTTGTCTACCCGTGTCCACAAGCATGCAGCACCTGCTATCCCTTGGGGTACATAACACGTTCCAAAAAATCATCGAAGCACAAAGAATGTCCCAACTCAAACGCCTATCTTCGCCAGCTGCGGGTCAGGAACTGCTCTCACACATAGGCCTTCCTTCCCAACTTAAATCAAAGAACCAGAACCATTACCGACAACACCTTCACGCTAAAATCACGGTGCTACCCTTTCCCGAGAACATGCACCCGGTGCACAATCAGGCTCGAAGAAGGGCACGAGCTCAATCCTTACTAAAAGCGGCCAACCTACACGCGACAGACGTGGTTTTCGTAGACGCCGCTAAATACGTGGACAAACCCTACTTTGCAGCAGTGGCGGTCACCCCATACGGAAAAGCTCTTAATGCTCTTACCGCTAAAACGCAGAAAGCTTGCGAGGCTGAACAAGTGGCCATCACCCTTGCTCTAGCACTCCCTAAGCGTGACACAATATTTACCGATTCTAAACCCGCTGCACTGGCATACCGCCGCGGTACACTTTGCCAGGCGGCATTAAGAGTTCTAACATCTGTTCAGATAACTGTAGACAAGCATATCCACTGGTTCCCTGGTCCGGAAGGGATCAACGTTCAACCAGGGGTCCCCAACGGTAATGAGCTGGCCCACAACCTCGCGCGTGATCTTACGTGCCACGGGGGGTCGCGGTCCGGCTCACTGGCCGGGGACACCAACACGCACCGGGAGCCACTCCTATCATATCATGAAATTTGCTCGCACTATAAGTTATTTAGAAAGGAATTCCCCTCACCTCACTCAGCACTAAATAAAGCACAACAATTAACTCTTCGACTGCTGCAAACGTATAGTTACCCCAGCCCCTATATCTGCAGCAAATACCTACCAGATATAAGGCCAGAATGCCTCAAATGCCAAAATTCAAGGTGCAATTTAAGTCACATGCTGTGGCAGTGTCCCGTGCTAAACGCTAGCTTCGGGTCCCCTGCCACCGAGGACGACTGGTTCAACCACCTCAGGAGCCCCGAGAGGGCCCTTCAACATCAGCCCGTCCAGAAGGCCCAAAAGGTGGCTGGCGAGCTCTGACTCCCAGTCCTCACATGGGCGGAGCCACCGGGCTGGTCCCCGTAAGGGGTGCGCAGTCCCCTTCAGGACCTTTATTAAAGTTAATTCTCTCTCTCTCTTTCTGAATCTATATCACCGTCGTCAATAATGCTGCTGTTGTTACCATGGATTTTAGTGGACTATTGTAAACCACCTTTTCGTTGATAAGGACGGGGAGGGAACATGCCGCTCCGACGGCGGGTTTGTTGGATAGAGCTACCTTTCAAGACGCACAATCTCATTTTCCCATCACACGATGCACCACTCCGATATTGCGTCTACCACTGTGAAAAACTCTGACATTCCCACACACATTATTTTGGAAAACCTTGAAATTGAAGTTATAGTTCCTTCGTCACTTTTCCGTTGATACCAGGATCATCCTAAAGCATGCTCTGAAAGTTTTCTGCAGCTAGACAGGCTCTGCACTATCTCAGAGATCGGAGGTAATGCAAACTTTATGGAACTCTGTTTGTTTTGCATTGCCTCCGTGATCAGCCAAATTTTTATCATGTGACGGCAACATGTGATGACATAATCTTGTTGCGCCGTGTTCTAACGTCACAATGACGTCAAGAAAATTTATCTCTGACATCATGTGGACGTCATATGGTGAAGTAATAAAATGACCATCCCATTCTCCCTTTCTCTCTCCTGTGTGTGTGTGTGGGTTCGTGTGTTTCACTCTCTCTCCATCCACGTCGTCATTATGGCTATTTTTTTACCATGAAATTTTGTGGAGCATAGTAAAGCACTTTATCGTTTATATAGACGAGGCGGGTAGCTTGCCGTGACGCCCAATATCATTTTGCCATCACGCGATGCCACACGCCGACATTGCGTATACTAGTGTGAAAAACGCCGATATTGGTTGCTTTACGCAAAAAAATTATTTTTAAAAACCATTGGCAATATTCCACCAGTTATTTTTTGAAATGCGCTTTGTTTTGAGAGCAAAAATTATCACAGAAGACCCTAAAACCTTCACCTCTTAGCCTGCATTCCATTAGGATTCGAGTGAAAACCAATAATAGCATGCCAATGAATAATCTGACACTCACCGCATATGATACTCAAAACGTTGTTGGAAAGGGAGTGCGACGTTGACATGGGAGAAAATCTGTGTGAATTAAATTAGAAAGGCTATTTTCGATTTTTTAGATAAATAATCATATTTGAAATTTTGCCTAGATGGCGATTTCATTCCCGACACCGTTCACCCTAATCCGAAAAGATTGTTCGATGGAGTCACTCTAAGAACGTTTTTCTCACACGACAGCCTTCGGATTCAGCCTTCTGTCTGCCCTCTTGATCCTACTTTTTCATTCAGGAAAACATGCTGGATCCGTTAGTGCGGGGAACAAGACACCTTTTCCCTGTTCGACCGATAACTTCTTTGACACAGCGGCCCAATACACGTTCTTTCTTTTCATTGCCACTTAGCTTTTAAAATCTCAGGCTGTTGCAGTGTACATATGGCGTCGTAGAACTTCACAGTAAATCAGAAGGCAGCTGTCACACACTGGTTTTAAACGTGGCAAGGCACGGCAGCAACAGGTTGAGAGGAATTTCGCTCGTTCGTGCACCTTCTCGACACGCAGCGCCGCTTGTGGCACCTGAGTGCAGTAATCACACGCGCGGCCACTTGCTCTCGTACGGAATTCGCGCGCTCAGCACACTAGGTGGTATATTTCTAGACACTGTAACACTATGGTTCAAAAATGATGATGATGATGATGATGAAAGGCAAAGATGAAGGCGCTGCACCGTTCTTATTGCCCGAGAAACAACAGTCGTATGCTTCGTTCTGCGGGATAGCCGTGGTCCCACTTTCAGGCAGCCAGCCACGCCCGCCTAGATAGGGCGTACGTGAGTGATTGATTGATATGTGGGGTTTAACGTCCCAAAACCACTATATGATTATCAGAGACGCCGTAGTGGAGGGCTCCGGAAATTTAGACCACCTGGGGTTCTTTAACGTGGCGTACGTGAGTGTTGAATTGGTACCACTTTGAAAGACATACCGTGTTAATGCCGTTTCATTTAGTGACCACTGCTTGGTTAGCTTTGTGGTAGCTAGCACGAAAGAAACGAAAATGGCCTTCGAGTGGCAACTATGAAAATTGAATTCGAATCTGCTGAGTGATGAGAAATTTATGGAGGGAGGTATGACGGAAGTTGAAGAAATGAAAGTTCGCAGTAAAAAGACGTTTACAGAAAAATAGGAGAACTTCAAGCAGGTCGTTAAATTGAAGGCTTTGGAGCGCTCGAGCGCTATATGATGAGAAAAAGGAGCAGAAGAAAAGCACATGTGCCGAAACCTGGAAAATCTGCTTTTCGAAGAATGTAGAATGCCCGGCATGTTTATTGAAGATATTAGTGCATTGAAATGTAAAATTGAGCGGTTCGATGTCAAAAAATACTGCGGTGCTATGGTTTGGGCAAGAGCCGAGCGACTGATAATGGCAAAAGCACTTTAAAAAGGGCGTTGGGCTCTGAAAAGTGGCAAGCGCGATGTAATCAGATAACAGAAATTGAACACGAGGGTGAAGTCAGTGATGTCGCAGATGTTATCGAGCGTGCTTTCTTTGAGCACTTCAATGGTTTATTCGTCACCAGCTCAATTGATGTCGATCGCTTCGAAAAAGATTTTTTACCGCTGATGCCAAAGTTTGACAATAATACAAAAGAAATATTGGAGGAACCCATTTCGGAAGAGGAAGATAACAGTGCTATTGAAAGTAGGCATCCGGGGAAATCACCTGGCCCTGATGGTCTGACTTCCGCCTTTTATAAGTGTTTCAAGTTAGAAATAACACCAGTCATAGCCGACGTTTATAGTGAGGCATTCGAGCTGAAGATATTACCCCCGTCCTTTTCATCATCTCACACTGTTTTTATACCAAAATCGGAAGACCCCGTTGCACTGTGCAGAGTAACTTCTTACCGCCCAATCTGCCTCACTAATTAGGATTACAAGATATTCATGAAAATCCTAGCTAAAAAATTGCACACAGTCATTACGGAGCTCGTGGGGCCGCATCAGATGTATTACATTAAAGGTTGAACTATCCTAACTAATATACACGCAGCACGGAGCCTCCTCGAATGTTGCGACGCTTTTGGTGCGCGAGTAGCAATGCTGCAAATCGACCTCGAGAAGGCTTTCGACAGGGTGCCTTATGAAATTCAGCTGTACATCCTAGATTATGTGAATCTAGGGAAAATAATCAAAGAGGGGGTTGCCATGGCGTACCGAGACTGCTCAACGCGGCTGATCGTTAACAAGGTGGGGGAGAAGCGCATTCCAGTCAAGCGTTTGGTCCGTCAGGGTTGTCCTCTCTCACCACTATTGTTTTGTTTGTACGTAGAGTCCTTTTGTTTGAGTGTCATACAGAATGACTGTGTCCGTGGGTTTAAGCTGCACGAGTTTGAAGTCCGGCTGTTGGCTTATGCGGACGATATTGCCATTTTTGCGCGGACACTGACAGCACAGCAGATGCTATCAAATGCGTTAGTAACTTCTGTGCTGCAAGTGGCAGCGCTGCAAACTGGGGAAAATGCCTTGGCTTTTGGCACGGTGACTGGGCAGAAACCCCAGACAGTTTTGCGAGCATATGGTTTGTTACGACAACGGTGAAATACTTGGGTGCCCCCCTCGAATGCTACAAAGACAGCGATTCGCACTGGAGGAGCCAAGTGGATCACCTGCGGGAAAGAGTGAACAACTGGAATGGCTGGAAATGGTCTATGTTTTCTAAAGCCACAATTTGCAACATATTCTTAGTGAGTAAAAATTGGTATATCTTACAAGTCTTACACTGTTCATAAGTAAACATCCAAAAATTTCACCGTGTGTTCGCTGTCTTCATGTGGGAATCGTCTTGGGAAAGATCGAGTCGGACCAACTTATTCTTTCGAGTGCGAAACGGAGGACTGGGCTTGTCGCATTTGTTTTTCAGACAAGTAGTCAATCGATTTTGTTTCCTTAGAGACGTCAACAACCCATTCCTTCGCACTGTCTGTCAACTTCGCCTGAGGCAACACTTGCCTAACATGGCTGCATCAACCTGCAGCGTACCTGGTGGCGTTTATGGCTTTCTCCGCGAAGTTTTGCTTTCTTGTAGGTTTCTGTCAGTGTGGTTTTCACTTGAATACTTGAGTCAAGTCCGACGTAAAAAGTTGTACAAGGACCTATGTGATGTGTTTTTACCAGTGCCTTTGTATCGGTTCGTTTACAATGTATGCCATGGCCACGCTGTAATAAAGTGCGTCAAGGCGAAAAAAATACCACCAGGTGCTGAGAATTTCTTTTTTAAATTACATACCGGTACGCTGACCGTCAAAACCTAGATAGCTGCAAAGGGGTTTCACGTTCCTTGGGGCACGCATTGCATAATATTCAGAAAGGCGGAGACAATTGAGCAGGTATTCATTGACTGCTGGGATGCTGTCTTTCTTCGGGACGTGCTCCCGCGCACGATCAAAAAAAGATTTCCCCTTTAATGCACATGGCATCCGCTATTTGCAAATACAAAGTGACGATGGTACCCCATATGATATGATAATGCTTATGGCTCTTCATGGCATTAGGAAATCCAGGATGGCAGCCATGCACTTTGATGTAGATGCACGAGCGCCCACCCAGTACTTCAAAGAATATATAAGAAATTTTGTGGATGAACAAAAGTTGCAGGAATTCACCCCAGAGTGGTTGCAGCACGTCGAATTACTATCGACAATAAAAACAATTTAACAGATGCGTGGCCACATCATTTGAGCCACTGTTTTTACAATGTTTTGGATTGTGTTGTGTAATTATCTGTTAATATGTGTATTGTTTACGTGAGCCAAAGACAGGCAATAAAGAAAAAAAGCGGGATAGCCGTGGTCGTACAGCGGTTAGTACCTTGCGTTGTGGCCGCAAAAACCCAGGTTCGACTCCTGGTCACGGCAATTTTTTTCCTCTTTCTAGAGAGTATGGGGCCCGGTGATCATTTTGTATTGTCGCAAAGAACTCCCAAATTTTGATTTTATAGTTTCACCCGCAAAACTCTAGCACCATAAACATCATTACCGTGTACCCAAGCTTTATTGTTGGTTTGTTTCTTTGTTGTTTTGTAAATCAAACCTTGCGTGTAGAATCTGCCTTTGATTACTCCTTCATTTCGAGAAAGTTTTCAATAGGTTCAGCATCATTTTGAACGCATACCTACCACAGGAATTGATAGGGCAATGCTGAGGTACTATCACGGATGGTTTGTATGGCCCTTAACAGCCTGATCAATAACTACAGCGTCTGGTAAGTTTCGATCAATAGTTCAGGCTTGCGGAATTCACAATACTGTTAAGTTCTCTCTCTCTCGCTCCTGTGTTTGTATGTGTGTTTGTGTGTTTCATTTCTCTCCATCCGCACGGCGGCCATTATGGCTGCCTCTGTGATCAGCCCACCTTGTTTTGTGTTTGTGTGTTTATCTCTCTGAATCTCCATCACCATCGTCAATAATGCTGCTGTTTTTACCGTGAAATTCAGTGGACAATTGTAAACCACCTTTTCGTTGATAAGGACGGGGAGGAAACATGCCGCTCCGATGGCGAGTTCGTTGGACAGAGCTACCCTTCAAGACGAACAATCTCATTTTCCCATCACACGATGCCCCACTTCGATTTGCGTCTACCACTGCGAACAACTCCGACATTCCCACATACATTATTTTGGGAAACCTTGAATTCAAAGTTATTGTTCCTTTATCACCTTTCCGTTGATACCGTGATCATCCTACAGCATGCTCTGAAAGTTTTCTGCAGCTAGGGAAAGAAGACGAAGAAGTGTGTTTTGAATAGGAGCTACTTCTGCTAACTCCGGCGTATTTCAGTTGTAATTTAAGTCTGTTGATCAGTTTTCGCTGCTCCCTTGGAGGGGATGGATGTAGACCACCCCGGGCTCCTGCCGGCTCCAGCAGCGTCAGTGGCGGCCGCCTCCAGGAACCTGATGGGACAAGCGAGTGACAGCGACAGTGAAGATACTCATGCTTACTATCTCAGCAGTGAGGACTTTTCAGATGACGGTTTCCAACCTGTGCTGAGCCGCAAAGCGAAGAGGAGGAACATGAGGACATCCTCATCCTCAACTATTCAAACTGTAAGTGAAGCGCAAAAATCGAACACTTATACCATCCTGTTTCTGCCTGCACTTCCTACCGTCAGCATGAAACGCTTTAACAGACAGCCTGTGTCGAGGTCTCTGGAAACGCTCGTGCGATATGAGATCACGGACATAAGAGTGAACGCCAGAAAGAGTATACTGGCTGTGGACGTTTTGCACGCAAGTGCGTTAGGCGTTCTGCGCAGTGTAACTGACTTGGACGGCAACCAGGTGCGCTCTCATGTTCCCTTGGGATTTGATGTAGTAACCGGCGTGATCTACGACATAGATGTGGCTATTTCCAAAAATGACTTACAGTTTCTTGTCAAGTCAACAACTGATACTCCAATTGTTGATGTCACCTGGCTAGGCAAGTCTCGATGTGTGAAGATTGCGTTTAAGAGCACATCACTCCCCTCTCATGTGAAGGTGGGGTACTTCAGACATGCTGTGCGGCCTTTCATTCCAAAGCCTCTCCAGTGCCGTAAATGCATAAAACTTGGACATGTGAGCAGCGTCTGCAAAAATTCGGTGGTATGCCACCACTGCGCCGAGCCTCATGAAGCGGATAAGTGCGTCGCAACTGTCAAGAAATGCTCTAATTGCAATGGATCCCATGAAGCCACTCCGAAGGACTGCCCGCGGATTCAGAAGGAAATTGCCATCTTGAAAGAGATGGTGCGCGATCACTCATCTCATCGAGAAGCCGCTGCTAAAGTCAGAAGGCGTCGTTCACGTCGACGTCGGTTTTCAAGGACACCCGCTACCTGCTCGGCACGTTTGCCAGATCCCTTATCTCTACCAGCTCCTTTGCCTCCCAGACCACATGCCGTGGGAAAGGCTGTAAAGGACAAAGCCAGTGAGCATACCCTAACTGCGACAGAGTGGCCTGCACTTCAAAAGGAAGCAGCATCAAGCGAACCGAAGGAGTTTCATGACGGCCAGTCCGCGATCCTGGTTCGAGATCTTTCCAACCAAGACAGGCAAGTGACTGCAATCGTGCAATCATTAATTGCCACGATTCGCACGCAACTGAGCAGCATACAATCTCCGTCTGCTAAGAGTGCACTGCAAATACTTGATCCACTGAATCCAGTTCTTGCTAACTTCGTATAAGCACAATGGCTCAACAAAATCTCATCTTCCGCAATGAAGTTAACAGTGCGTCGATTTTTCAGTGAAATGCCAGAGGCATGAAGTCCCGTATCTCGGACTTTCGCCAATTTGTTCGGGCCAATCAATTCCCTATACTTGTCATATGTGAACCAAACGTATCAACGCCCTATAGATTGTCCGGTTATGAAGCTTTTTGTTCAGCCGCTTGCGAAGAACGAAGCAAAGTAATTGTTTACATTCGCACAGACTTGACTTATCTTTCGCACCCAATAAGTTCAAATGATGACAATCAGTACGTGTGTCTTCGTGTAAAGAAGAGTGCAGTTTCGTTCACGCTTTTTGGTGGATATATATCTCCGTCATCGCGATTTGACTGCGACAGATAAAAAGACATCCTAATAAGGACCGATGGGCCTTGGATCATCACCGGTGACTTCAACGCCGATCACATGGTTTGGGGGAGCACTAGGATAAATGCCAGGGGCCGGAACACTGTTACATTCGCTTCCGATTACGACCTTTCCATCATGAACGATGGTACCCCCACATAACTGCGGGATCTCACGTATGGCAGTTGCCTTGACCTGACATTGGTGTCACGGTGCTTCTCTCATAAAGTTAAATGGTTTTGCGATATTGAGACTCATGGGAGTAATCACATACCCACCTACGTGACGATCGATGGTATCATAAAAATTTCTCTTCCGTTGGTGTTTTTTGCTTAAGCTGTTTCTATCATGTGTCATTTATTATTCTTCATAACACATGAGAATGTCCGAGAATCGCACGGAGAAGCAATAAGGTAACTTTGCCAAAGGACCTTAACGAGGACGTCAAGTCGCTTCAGTGTTGCCCTATGTTGGAAATCCACGTGCCCTTTTGTGAGCTAGTAACGAAATACCAAGCGATAAAAAATGAGACGCTCGTGCAGTTATGGAATGTGTGGCGTTTTGTATGATGATGATATGTGGGGTTTAGCGTTCCAAAACCACCATATGATTATGAGTGACGCCGTTGTGGAGGGCTCCGGAAATTTTGACCGCCTGGGTTTCTTTAAGGTGCACCCAAATCTGACCTCATGGGCCTACAACGTTTCCGCCTCCATAGGAAATGCAGCCGCCACAGCCGGGATTCGAACCCGTGACATGCGGGTCAGCAGCCGAGTACCTTAACCACTAGACCATCGCAGCGGCACGTGGCTTTTTGTAGCCTGGGTGGTGCTGCAGTATAGTTTTATTATCTGTGAGTAAAGTTTTTTTTTATTACAAGGCTCGTGTGCTTAAAGGGTGCCCCGTGATGACAACAACTAGAACGTGTACAACAAAGGCGACGTCTGCCCCCCTCAGTGGGTATGAGCCAAGTGAAACGATTTAACAAGAACTACTTAGGAGTCTGGTGAAGGTGATGTCGTAAATGCAATGTTGCGCTCCATTCTCTTCAGACCATTTTCACAGAGAGGCTAGCTGCTTGAGCCGGTGATACCAACTCATGCGCAGTTACTCATTGGGTTCGACACGCACAGCAGCACCAATCAAGGTACTTTCGATCCAGCGGCACCACCTACACAATTTTCCGGGAACATATTCTATTTCTACCTGGAACACGTCACTGCTGCCCTGCAGGTTCCTCCTTTGGCATTGACCGAGTTGCTTCAGTAAGATCCAACGGCAGCGCTGTTCATAATCCAGCCCAAGCTTGACAAATTTATGCCACGTACGACTCAACCAATGCTACCAGTGACCGTCGCTGTCGAGCCTGCCCCACCGGGTAGGCTTGGATTTTGGCGATGTCGACACCACCACTATTACTCCGCAGTAACGACCGAAGCCACTTTCTGCGACCTCTAAACCATGGATCACGCTCACCATGATCGCATTTGTCAGCGCTCCTTACTTTACGACCAGGTTTGAGCCAACGACGTTTTCAGGACGGGTAGCCATTGTTCTGGAATTCTCGCTGCATTTACTTCTTGCGAGATTTGCCTCTGATGGAGCGTTGTCGTCAATGTGAGGTGCTTCCAGTGTGCCCTGCTGCCTACATTTGCCTATCTTAGTCCCCACAGCGTCCCGTAGATTGGCGACTATTTCTATTATCTCACTGCATCTAAAGATTTTGTTTAGCAATATGTGCTATTGATATTAAATGAAAGGTTACTAACGAACGTGTGTCGGTTTTGTCTACTCTGTTCTCTCCTTACCCTCACTTCCATTTGCCCCTCCAAGCTTGCCCTTCTATAAAAGGCTATGCTATGTTTTACCTTCACGTTTTGTCTCTTCTCCCTCACTTAACATTCCCTCTACTGCCTTGCGTCATAAATGGCTGTGCTATACTCAGTGCTTTCTTCCCACATCCTCATCCAAACATGCCTTCTCGCTTCCCTTCTTCCCCCTCTCACTAATATTACTACTATAACAGACATGTCTATGCTATGCTAGGGCTTCCGTGGCACATGACTGTTACGTTATTGTTAAGCAGCCTCTTCACATTTAATGACGTGAGTAGTGGATCTCGAGCAATTTCCGTGTCACATACTTGCAGCGTTTTACTGGGAACAACAACGACTGCGTTCAAGCCTCACTTTGACCGGCCTGTTGTAAAATAGGACACCCTTTTTAGTGAGCAGCTTCAAAAACTAGTCAATCTTTTTTCGAGTGCTACGCTGCCAAACCAACACGTTGACCTTAGGGCTGTTTTCTTGAGCCTAGCTCAATTGGTGAAACGAATAGCTGTATCGATGTTGGTCCTTCGTTAAAACCCCGAACCAGGACGAAACTTTTCGTCTACTAAGAAGCTTTTCTTTATAAAATATCCGTATGGATTGCCTTCTGGATTCGTGCTACAATTGGGCGGCTCCTATTTTTCCTTTCTTGACATTTCGGTTGTCAGGCAGCGTTTGTCTTGTGTTCTTATCCACTTTTGTGTCTTTGTGACCACTTGCATGCTCGTTTGTGTTCACTCGCAGCTATTTTAGGTACCCACATGCCATGGCGATATTTACCTACCAATCAAGTCAATGGCTTGCGAAATGTTTCTTAGCATTGAAAAGTGGTATACAAAACAATCAAACTCATAAATTCAATCATTTCAAACAATCATCTTGGTTACGCATATTTTAAAATGTATTTAAAAGAAAATGCGAAGATTTCATCAGATTTTATTATGCTCTGTTATATCGGAGGTATTTGGCGACCCTAATAGTGCTACGTTTCAATGAGAGAATGACGATGATGCCGTCTGATGACGAGAAAGATGAAGGTGACATTACAAGAAACAAACGAATTTGATGCAGTTTGCAGTTGGCTTGATGAAACAAAAACGATTGAGCATCTAAATTTGTATTTATTTATGAATTATCATAGCATTATTGAGAAAATTCGAAACATAAATTTTAAACGTGTTCGATATTACTGCAATTTTCGTAGTTGATATCGATTCTACTGTCTGATCTGAATGGCAAAATGTAATTATTGCCCTCTTTCTGTTTCTAAGTACGTTCTTTCCTTCTTTTGATAGGATTACTTATTATTTGAAAGGCCTAAAATTTACGAAACGAATTCTCGCCGAATTCCCCTTGGTGGGTATGAGTCATAGCTCAGGCCTCATCATTTTCATGGAATGTTGTGCTACGTTCTTTTTTTCGCGACTCCCGAGTGAAGCTAGTTCGCCTGTGAATTCGGACTCGTGTTCCGTTGCGGGTTGGATTTGCCGTAAGATAATAGATAACCATTTGAGCTGTCTTTGATCCACCCAGGCTATTGACACGATCGTCCCACCAGCGGCTTGGGACGATGACTTTCTGGTGGATGGAACACTGCAGGGTTTTAGCAGGTTCCCTTATTGGCTGCGACCGAGTTTTTCTTGCGGAATCAGAAGCACAGCCCGTCCTGTTCCAGCCCGGCTGCGTCACCACTACACCACCTGCGACTCAACCAATTGCATCTGTAAGCCCTGTTTGTGAGCAAGCCAATCTGTCATCTGAGACAACCGGGCCTAATAGCCCAATGCTTTAAATAATTATGACACTGGGATCCTTCCTCCATGCCCTCTGTCTAAGCCCAAGCCACCTACCGATAATATTCTGGCATCGAACATATCCCGCATTGCGACATCAATGTTTTTCTTATGGCGAACTATATCATAAACGAGAAACTTTTCGTAAGATTTCAGAAAATGGACTACTCTGAAGAGCAATTATGGTGGCGTAGCAAGGAGCCTTTGCAATTTGTTGCCCAACAGTTATGTTGTATCGCTCCGTGGACCAACGGGTGCGAGCGTTCAGCCGGAGCCAAGGCCAACGGTGCTGCTTAGGAGCCAAAATGAAAAGAGTGAGGAGAGCCTCCGAGCTAGGACAGCCATCCGAGAAATACGTAGCCACGTGGCTTTGATCAGGAACTAGAGCTAGAGCGGGTTATAGGTGCTACAGACTCCAGTGAAGATCTGATATTCCTCTTAGAATGAAAAAAAAACAGCAATGAGGCAGACCTTGTTCCATCTCGGCTGGCCCATTTGAAGTGTCCCCAAGTGGTAAACCTATTCTATATACAAGGAGAGGCTGACCTGTCCCACAAGCTCAAGTCGGCCTAGTGCGAAGACGCCGAGGAAGCTTTGTGGGGGACACAGCAGGTCTGGGTCTCTTCCGGTCGTCTATCCACGCTCCGCGAATGGGCCTTAATCACGTGCCGACGCCCAACTGTGAAGATGATGGACCTGACAGCGTGGCCCTTGAGACGACAACATTAAACGGATCAATTCGGTAAAGTTTGAGCTGTTGGTGACAGGCAGAATTCGCAACTCGGAATCTCGACAAGGGCCGAAAACAGCGATAGCCAGTGTAGGACTATTTCTCTTCTTGTGAATTCACCGTGAAGTAAAGCGAGTGGCCGTAATTTCATTGATCACTAATGTGCAGGAAGCTGGACGTGTAGTGCTGCATTGGGCAGGGGAACATGCTGTATTACATTGCCATGTTTGCAGTGGGGCCTGTGGCTTCCCACGCACAATTGCCTGCCAAGATGCAGGACAGGCTATTGATCACAGCCATTCAATTTTTCTGTTTTCATTTTTCTAGGGACAAATTTTGTATACGAGGAGACAAACTATTAAAAAGCTAAAATTGCGATGATTATAGTTTATTTTTTCAGACTTTTCGAACACGTTACTCCCCTTTCTTTTCCACTGTAGGCAGGCTTCGAGTGTGTCTGTGGAAATCGTACCACGTGTTTCTTTTTAGAATTTATAACCCTGTTGCGTTCCGTCATATCACGCTCAATTATGTGCTATTGACTTAGCGATGGTTGCCCGAGGTTCTTGAGGCCATATCATGAGAACACGAACGAGGCTGTGTTCAGCTTGGGCACCTTTCATTTTATGTCATTGTCTGCCCTTTTTTTGTGCTTCATCTCATGTTGTTTACATCACGTTCGTTGACATCAGCAGTTTGGTGTCCGCGTCCTTCGTGCTCGTAACCGTTGCTCTACGGCACTATACAACAAGTATTTTGCATAAGTTCAACACAATAAACCGAAATTTGTTTTCTTTATGGAACGACCGCATGCACGTGCACCTTGGTGTCACGCACGTTCGTTTATGTACCTGCTTTATAGGTTTACACTTAAACCATTTCAAAAATACAAATTTTCTTGGAAAAGCGAAACTTTCTGAGAAACTGTCAGCGTAACATAATTATTGAAATCATATGGGTCCCTGATCACTCGGGGAACACTGAAAACGGGGTGCAGCGTGTAGGCTTATATGTCTAACATACCGGAATGCAGGTCTCTCGAACCCGGTCTTCCCTGGTGAGGCACCGATTTCGTTTACAGAAAAAAACAAATCTCTAGAAGAATGAATGGTATGTCTATTATCACCCGATTAAAATGTCACGAAAACGCAAACCACAATCGTCTGCCGCCATCTATTTTACTCGTTCGTTATTCCTCTCCGGCTGGCTTTTATTACATGCAGGTCGGTTAGCCCAATCTGCCGAAGTTGTACTGCAAGAAAGTGGCCTCTTAAAATCAAATATTGCTGAACTGTGAATGTTTTACTTCTCCCAAATAGCTCTTGTCTGGTCGCTCACGTTCAGTGTGGGAATGGCTTACTAAAACTGCCGTTAAGGAAAAGCAGCCAGTGATTGCTGTTAGGGTCGAAAGGTTCACTGCCCACGTGGCGCCACCCTGACACCCGCGTCTGTTGTATAAATAAAGTTTATATCTTTTCAACAACATTTATAAAAATTCTCAGTTTACACCGGCGGACAATTTAAGTTGAGCGCTTGCTAAATTGATTTCGTTGCACTATCTTTGGAGCATGCCAATGTGCTACTTTATGGACTGCGAATTTTTTGTACAATATAACTGCGAGTTTTTAGTACAAACCCTTAAAATGGCATTTGCACCCTTAAAGAACACAGTTATATCCGTAGTTGTTTTCGTTGTTATTGTAGGTGGTAATTATCTGAGCAAGTATAAACGCTTGAAGAATGCCTTTAAGAGGGATATACCAAAGCTTGGGTGCATAGAGCGGTGTACGTATGTACAAAAAAGATTTTGTTACAAGCCTACGAAGACGCCTACATTAATTGTAATAGATTTCAAAAAATGAATTACAAGCTTGTAATAGGCACACTTCATTTTTTTCTTTTTTTGATGACAAGAATAGTGCTGGTAATGTACGTAAACTGTACCGCGGTACAGAAGAATTAGACCCTAAATGTCATAATTTCAAGCAAATGCCTTGCTTATGTGTATTTTACTCTTTTAAAATCTATTAGAAAGAAAATACGAAAAATCCAGCAAACGCCAAGCGCTGTCATAATCAGAGGCTACATAAAGAACGTGACGTGTTGATGAGAGAACGACGAAGACGACGCCCAGTCACGAGGCAGATGAATAATATTTGCACAAGCGCTACTTCAGCAACTGAATGTGAAAATTAAACATATTGGTCCAATACCCAACCTAAATTCAATGCTTAGCATACAATTTCATGATATATTTCCTCATAACGCGAAACAATTTGCACATAGGTACTTAAATGATCAGTTAGCAGATTATCTAGCTCACCTAGAGATAAGCAATATCATTGTGGCTGATACATCTGTGTCAAAAGATACGGCTTGAGTTAACGTCTTCTCACCTTCTTTGGACTGGTCCTTTTCGAGTCGACACCCAGATTATACCCGTGTAACCATTGCAGAATTTTTTGCCATTGATCTTGACCTACGCAAATTGCCTTCAAGCGAATGATTACCAGCTATCATTACAGATTCGTTATCAGTATGTAGTGCACTTTCTGCGGCAGTAAATGCAGAGTTGATGAATATGTTTCGAGAATTAGTACCGAAAAACGTAAAAAAAACTGCATTTGCTGTGGGTACCGGGCCACCACAGATTCTATTTGAACGAAATGGCGGACTCTTTATCAGCAGTATCTCTGCGTGGGCCCACCATCCCAGTTTTGCCAAAACGGCTTAAGTGACAGCGCTAAGGTTCCGAAAAGCTTGTCTGCAATGAGAAATAGGTAATTTGGATAAAAATGAAAGATTTAGAGCATTTGAGGTATTGCCGGAATAAACAGTGGAGTGTAACTCGCCAGTAAGAGATCATTTATACCAGATTGTGCTGTGGAGTTCCACAACTAAATTATTACCTTAACAAAGCTCGACTTAAGGCGTCACTGCTGGGCATTTCTTTGTAACGAAATTGAAACAATTGAACATTTCTTTTTATTCTGTCATCGTTACTCTTATCAGAGAAAAAGATTTTTAGGAACCCCATTACAAAAGGTAGAAATACAAGTAAATCTTACAGTACCTTTATCACTAGGCGGCACTTCACTTGGTTACTGCCACAGGGATATATGCTCCACTGTGTTTGATTACATCAACGCAACTAAAAGATTGTCGTGCTGTGAACCCTCACCTTTTCACATCTTTAGTTTATAATTCGTAGCGATGTCTATCAAAAACAAGAGATGGTTTGACCACTTGCTCAGCAAACATTTTTGTTTATTGGTGTTGTTATCTTTAAATTATTTTTTTCACATTGGCTTGAATTTCATTTACTTCATTTAGGTATTCTACCTCCCGTTTCTTGACCCATCCACCTCTTTGCGTGAGCGCCATCCCTCTCAGGTCATCAGCATCAGCGTCAGATGAAGATGACGTCAGCCATAGAATATTGTGCTCCGGTATTTTCCGCACTACTCCGGAGAGAAGCTGTTTCGCCTGTGAATTCTCACTTGTGTTCCCTTGTGGGTTGCATATGCCGCAAAAACCACGACTACCAATCGAAATGACATCGATCCAGCCGCGGCATTGACGCGATAATCCAACCAGCGGCTTTGAACGTTATCCTCCTCCTCCTGCATGGAACAGTCCACGGCTGCCTCTGAGGTTCGGTCTTTGGCCTTGATCGAAGCCAAGCTGGTCCCGTTCCCGCACGGGCCCGTCACCGCTACACTCTTGTGACTCAACCAACGGCATCGGTATCCGCTGCTGTGGAGCTATATACCCAGTCTGTCATCCGAAACAGCCAGGTCCGGCCACCCCCTTCTTTCTTCATTGATGGCACTAAGAACATCAATCTAAATTCTCTGTCCAGGCTAAAGCCGCATTCCGTGAAAGTTCAGGCATCTAGCACGGCCGGTATGAGACGTTTTTTATGATGAACAATTTCGTAAGCGAGAATTTATTTGTCCAGTACAATAAGTGTGTCAAGCACCAGATCCCGAAGAGCAGCCTTGCCTCAGACAGGGAAGCTGATTGGCGACGCGCCTGAGAATACCGCTGCGACCAGTGTGGTGGTCGGGCATGAGACGTTCGCGCTATATTACCACATTGAGCGGCCCCTCAACGTCGTACTCACCAGCTCGATTCTGGGCTGCTATCAGGTGGCCTTAAGGTATCCCTCCTACATGATTTACGTTGAGCGTGTGCTCTCCAAAGTCTCGGTCCACTACAAAGCATCAATTAAGTGGCGGTCGGCATCGTACCCTGCAGTGGCATTTGCACTGCACCAACGAATGATGCAATTTGTGAAGAACCTGCAGTATTTCGTCACCGTAGAGGTCGCCAAACCAAGCTCACACATATTGCAGGATCGTCAGCAGAAGGTCCGAACGATAGACGATGTGCTTGAGTTGCAAACGGACATGATAGGCTCGTTTTCAACCTTTATATGCTGACCAACAACCCATTGTTCAAGCTCATCCATGAAAAGCTGCAGCAGTGCGTTCGGTTTGACTGGCGAAGACGCAGTTAAGTGTTAAGTCGTATTTTGGCTAAATAAAACATATTTTGTGAAATTTGTTTTCATTACCTAAAAACTCACACGTGCACCTCGGCATAATGCACGTTCGTGTACTTGTAGCTTTACTCGAAAACAATGTCGACAAGCAATCTTCAGTCAGACGGTTTAGCCATAGGTATGAAAGGAAATTGTTTGTATTTTTCGCCTCTTGAAGCTACGTGCTTAGATTTATGTGGATGTTAAAAATCTACTAGTGGGCGAAATTCGCGGACCCCATGACATCCGCGTCTCATAATTATACACTGTGTTTTAGTGACGTTAAACACCAATGATTACCATTATCGGTGCTCTAGTGCTAAACAACAAACTCATTCTTGGTTTTGTGGGATAGTAGAGAAGAACAGAAGCTTTGCCACACACCTACGCTGAGGCATAGGCCATGAACCAGGTAGTTTTTTAAGTCTTAAGTTGTCATAATAGGCGCCTTCTTTATTCGAGACCTGGTTGTTCATTTTTTTGCTTTCCCATGAAAATATGGAGTGACTTTCTCAATAGAATGCGAATTGTATTATTGCAATATGTTTATTATTTATTTATTTATCATTTATTTATCTATTCATTTATTTCACACACAGTGTCTAGTGGCTTTACCGTTGAGGTGGAAGGATGGTATATAGCTAGTGAAGAACATGCAACATCGTGGACGGACATGGCATTTTCATGTCTCCAGCAGAATAACTTTAAAAAAGAAATTCTAAATAAATAAAACTACCAAATACTGACGTTGTCTATTTAGTCCGAGTTGACTGTGCACGGAATTATAAACAGAGCAAGCTAGATGTAAAAGGTTGTGCACGCACACAGTTGAGGTTGCAATTTCAACAAAGACAAAATCAACACAAGTTCGTTATTAACGTTTTAATTAGTAACATATATACAATGTTTTGAAGAGAACTGTGAAAAATCTTCTGAAAATAAGCATGCGAAGTCACTCCACTGCGCCTTCCTTCGCCATCATTTGGAACTACAGCGCGGAAATAAAGTCTGCAATGCCAGCCATCAGGGCGCATCGACGTCGTATTGCATGAATTACTACTGACATCAGATAGAAGACTCCTGTAAAACAGAAGTTGCACGGAGTCCTCAACAGTAGCCACCTTCCCTGAGTGCAGTGCCGGCTTATCAGCCGGCACTGCATCAGGTGTCATGGGGAGGGAACCGGTGACGAAGGCCCAGGTGCAGCACTGGTGAGCAGGCACGACGGCATGACATTCAAAGAAGAACCCTTCGACGTAGGCCGAAACCGTCGAGCAGAATTGCTCGCTTCAGCGTCGTCGGAAAGGAGGCCGAGTCGATGTGGCTTATACCAGTAGCAGTAAGGGTAGCCCTACAGCAGTCGTCACCGATGCCATTGGTTGAGTCGCAGGTGAAGGAACGTCGACAGACTCGGGATGGATCAGGACGAAATAATTGTGCTGCTGATTTGGCTGAAACAACTCGACCGAGGCCAGGAAAGGAACACTCATCTTAGCTGTGGAACGTGCCAGGCAGCAGGATGATGTCCTCCATAGGTGCTGGTAACAAGGATCCAAAGCAACTCGGCTGGTGTCGATGTACTTCGTCCAAAACGTCGCAGATCGCCAATAAGGAAGGGACACGATTCGGCATCTGGACCCGAAGCAGCTTCTCTGTGTAAGTGGGAACGTGCCGAAGAGAGCGTAGCGCAGCATTCCTTGGCCAATGTCCCCTTATTCTGCTTCTTCTTCTTCTTCTTCTTCTTCTTCGTCTTCTTCTCCTTTTGTCAAGGCTGTTACCCAAAGCACGGGATTGGCCTAGTGTTAGGTGAATTTTGTTCTGGTGTTTTTCGCATTACTCCTCGTAAAATCTAGAGATAGGCAATACAACAAATTGATTTACTAAATAATAATACTTAAATGGTTAATCGGATGAAGAGTTTAGCTCAATATTTTTTGGGTCTGACTGATAAACTCCTCCGTGACGTCCCCTTCACTTGCCACGTAAGGCGACGTCGTCTTCGTCGTTCGCGTTCTTTTGTAAGAACTAACGAGGCACCATCAAGTTGATACATATCCGTGATTGTCAAGGTACTAATTTTTGTATTTCCTTCTTAGTCACTGCTTAGAAAGCAAACTATGTGCAAACGTGTGTGTATATTATTATGTGAATATTCTCATGTAACCTCATGGCATTTTACCTTTTGTCAAAACAGAAAATTGAGAACTACGCGAAGAAATGTTTACCTCTTATCTCTGCATTGTCACGCGCAAAAATTGTCGTCTTCAATCTTGATTATTGCAGGTCATTGCCCTTGTTCTTCTCGTCATTATTTTCATTGGTGATGGTGGCATCCACTTCAATGATGTGGCACATGGCCTGTAAAGGGCACCTGTGGATAGAGCTCTCTCAGTTTATGAGAATTTCTTTCATTTGTACATTTTTGAAAACATACACATTCACTACAACAAATGCAAGACAATGAATGATTAAGCTTAAACTAAACAGTACAGCTTCGTGTTCCTTTGTTTTTGCATGTATTATTATTAATAATATAAATATTATTATTGTTGTTGTTGTTGCTGTTGTGACGAAATCTATAGTGAATAGGCAAGTAAGATGTACTAGAGCATTCAGTATTCAGACTCATAAAAGCAGTATTTTTAAACAGTCATGACGTATACACATAGTTTGCCTCTTTAAAATGTCATTGCAAAGAAGATATGCATTTTGCGCTTGAACAAGAACAGAGATTCGATAAAATGACCACTTTTTCGTTTTCCCTGCGTAGGCAATCATTTTCACTCCTGCCTACGCAGGGAAAAGGGAAAAGTGGTCATTTTGTCGAATGTCCCTTCTTGTTCTAGCGCAAAATGCGCATCTTTTTTGGAATGACATTTTCAGGAGGCAAACTATGTGCATACTTGATGACTGTTTAATAATACTGCTTTTATGAGTTTGAATACTGAATTGTCCAGTACAATGTACTGGCCTAATCACTATAGAATTCATCACAACAACAACAACAACAACAAAAATTAATAATAATAATAATAATAATAATAATAATAATAATAATAATAATAATAATAATAATAATAATAATAATAATATCTATTACAACAATAATTTTATATAATACAAGCAAAAAAGATATGAACACGAAGTTGTACTGTTTAGTTTAAGCTTAGCCATTCATTGTCTTGCATTTGTTGTAGCGAATGTGCATGTTTTCCAAAACGTACACATGAAAGAGCTTCTTATAATCATAGAGAGCTTTATCCACCGGTGTCCTATAGAGGGCATGTGTCACATATTTGAAGTGAATGCCACCATCGCCAGAGTAAATGATGACAAGAAGAACAACGGCAATAACCTGCAATATTCAAGATTGAATAAGACAGTTTTTGCGCGTGACATTTCAGGGATCAGAGATAAACATTTCTTCGAGTAGTTCTCAATTTTCTGTTTTGACAAAAAGTAATATGTCATGAGGTTGCTTGAGGATATTCATATAATAATATACACACACATTTGTGACTAAAAAGGAAATAGAAAATTTAGTACCTTGACAATCACGGATATTCAGCAACTTGATGGCACCTCGTTTGTTCTTACAAAAGAACGTGAACGACGAAGACGACGTCTCCTCAAGTGGCAAGTGAAGGGGACGTCACGGAGGAGTTCATTAGGCAGAGAGTTTATTAGTCAGACAAAAACAATATCGAGCTAAACTCTTCATCCCATTAATCATTGAGGTATTATTATTTAGTAAATAAATTTGTTGTATTGCCTATCCCTGGCTTTTACGAGGAGTAATGCGAAAAAAACACCAGAACAAAATTCACCTAACACTAGGCCGATCCCGTGCTTTGGGTAAGAGCCTTGACAAGAGGAGAAGAAGACGAAGAAGAAGAAGAAGCAGAATAAGGGGACATTGGCCAAGAAATGCTGCGCTATGCTGTCTTCGGCACGTTCCCACTTACACAGAGAAGCTGCTTCGGGTCCAGATGCCGAATCGTGTCCCTTCCTTATTGGCGATCGGCGACGTTTTGGACGAGGTACATCGACACAAGCCAAGTTGCTTTGGATCATTGTTATCAGCCCCTCTGGAGGACATCATCCTGCTGCCTGGCACATTCCACGGCTACGATGGGTGTTCCTTTACTGGCCTTGGCCGAGTAGTTTCAGCCAAACTCTGCAGCACCGTTGTTTGGTCCTGTTCCATCCCGAGTCTGTCGACGTTACTTCACCTGTGACTTAACCAATGGCATCGGTGTCCAAGGCTGTGTAGCTACCATTCCCGCTACCCATGTAGGTCACCTCGAATCGGCCTCGTTTCCGACGTCGCTGAAGCGAGCAATTTCGCTCAACGGTTTCGGCCTACGTCGAAGGCGCCTTCTGTGAATGTCATGGCGTCGTGCCTGCTTACCAGTGCAGCACCGGGGCCTTCGTCACCGGTTCCCTCCCCATGACACCTGAAAAGCCGACACTGCAGTCAGGGAAGGTGGCTACTGTTGAGGACTCCGTGCAACTTCTGTTTTACAGGAGTCTTCCATCTGATGTCGAGTAGTCATTTGTGCAATACGACGTCGATGTGCCGTGATGGCTGGCTTCGCAGACTTTATTTCCGCACTGTAGTTGCGAATGATGGCGCCGGAAAGCGCAGTGGTGTGACTTAACGTGCTTATTGTTGAACGATTTTTCACAGTTCTCTATAAAGGTTTCTATATATGTTAATAATTCAAACGATAATAACGAACGTGTTTTGGTTTCGTCTTCGGTAAAAGTGCAACCTCCACTGATTGCGTGCACAAACTTTTACATGTAGCTTGCACTGTTTCGAAAACCGTGCACAGTCAACTCGGAATAAATAGAAAACGTCGGTTTTTTGTTGGTTTATTTATTTAAATTTTCTTTTTTTATTTTGCTGGAGACGTGAAATTGTGATGTCCGTCCACGATGTTGCATGTTCGTCATTAGCTATATACCCCCTTTCTCCTCCACTGCAAAGCCACTAGGCCCTGTGTGTGAAATAAATAAATAAATAAACAAATAAATATTCTAATAAATAAACATATTGCAATAATTATTACAGTTCGCATTCCATTGAGAAGGTCACTCCATATTGTCATGGGAAAACATAAAAATGAACAACCAGGTCTCAAAAAAGAAGGCACCTAATATAACAACTAAAGACTTTAAAAAACTACCTGGTTCATGGCCTATGCCTCAGCGTAGGTGTGTGGCAAAGGTTCTTCTCTTCTCTACTATCCCACAGAACCATGATTGAGTTTGTTCTTTAGCACTAGAGCACCGATAATGGTAATCATTGGTGTTTAACGTCACAAAAACACAGTGTATGAATATGAGACGCGGATGTTATGGGGTTCGCGAATTGTTTCCTCTAGTAGAATTTTAACATGCACATAAATCTAAGTACGTAGCTTCAAGAGGCGAAGAATACGAACAATTTCCTTTCACACATATGGCTAAACAGTCTGACTGAAGATTGCTTGTCGACATTGTTTTCGATTAAATCTACTAGGCATACGTACACGAATGTGCGTGATGCTGAGGCACACGTGCGAGTTGTTAAGTAATGAAAACAAATTTCGCAAACTATGTTTTATTTAGCCAAAATACGAATTAGCAATTAACTGCCTCTTCACCAGTCACATCAAATGCACTGCTGCAGCTTTTCGTGGATGAGCTTGAACACTGCGTTGTTGGTGGGCATAGAAAGGTTGACAAACGAGCCTATCATGTCCGTTTGCAACTCAAGCACCTCGTCTATCGTTCGGACCTTCTGCTCACGATCCTGCAATATGTGTGAGCTTGGTTTGGCGACCTCTACGGTGACGAAATACTGCAGGTTCTTCACAAAGTGCATCATTTGTTGGTGCAGCACGAACGCCACTGCAGGGTACGATGCCAACCGCCACTTGATGCTTTGTCGTGATCCCGGACTTTGGAGAGCACACGCTGAATGTAAGCCAAATAGGAGGAATACCTGAAGACCACCTGATAGCAGCCCAGGCTCGAGCTGGTGAAGACGACGTTGAGGGGCTACCTAATCTGGTATTTGAGCGGGAACGTCTCATGTCTGACCACCACATTTGTCCAAGCGGTCTTCTCAGGCGCGTTGACAATCAGCTTCTCCCTGTCTGAGGCAAGGCTGCTCTTCAGGATCTGATGCTTAACGCACTTATTGCACTGGACAAATAAATTTTCGCTTACGAATTCGTTCATCATAAAAAACGTCTAATCCCGGTCCTTCTAGATGCCTGAACTTTCACAAAATGCGGCTTTGGCCTGTACAGAAAACGTAGATTGGTGTCGCTAGTGTCTCCAATAAGAAAAGAAGGGGAATGCCGGACCTGGCTGTCTCGGATGACATACTGGGTGTATAGCTCCACAGCAGCGGTTACCGACGCCTTAGGTTAAGTCACAAGAGGGGTAGCGGTGACGGGCCCGTGCGGGAATGGGACCAGCTTGGCTTCGATCGATACCAAAGACCGACCCTCAGTGGAAGCCGTGGGCTGTTCCATGCAGGAGGAGGAGCGCATCGTTCAAAGCCACAGTTAGAATTACCACGTCAATGGCGTGGCTTGATCTAAGTGACCTCGATTGGTAGTCGTGGTTCTTGCGGCCTATGCAACCCGCAAGGGAACACAAGTGAGAATTAAAAGGCGAACCAGCTTGTCCCGGGAGTAGTGCATAAAATACCAGAGCACAACATTCAATAGCTGACGTCATCTCATCTGCCTCGTGTCTGGACGTCGTCTTCGGCGTTCTCTCATCGACATGTCGCGTTCTTTATGTAGCCTCCGATTATGGCTGCGCTTGGCATCTGCTGGATTTTTCGTATTTTCTCTTTCATACATTTTAAAGAAGCAAAATACACATAAACAAGGCATTTGTTTTAAATTATAACATTTAAGGCTCTGATTCTTTCATACCGTGGTACAGTTTACGTGCATTACTAGCGTTGTTCTTGTCATCAAAAAAGAAAAAGGAAAAAATGGAGTGTGCTTATTTAAAGCTTGATAGTTCAATTTCTGAAATCTATTGCAATTAATTTGGACGTGTTCGTCAGCTTGTACGAAAATCTTTTGTGTACATATAGACGCAGCTCTATGCACCAAAGCTTTGGTATATTCCTCTTATAGGCACTCTTCAAGCATTTATACTTGCTCAGATAACCACCACCTACAATAACAGCGAGAAACACTACGGATATAACTGTGGTCTTCTAAGGTGTAAATGCCAATTTTATGGTTAGTTTTGTACATAAAACTCGCAGCCAATAAAGCAGTACAGTGGCATGCTCCAAAGATAGTGCAACGAGATAACGTTAGCAAACTCTCAACATAAATTGTCCACCGGTGTAAACTGAGAATTTTTTTAAATATTCTTAAAGAGTTATAAACATTATTTATACAACAGACGTGGGTGTCAGGGTGGCCCCACGTGGGCAGTGAACCTTTCGACCCTAACAACAATCACTAGCTGCTGTTACTTAACGGGAGTTTTAGTAAGCCGTTCCCACGCTGAACGTGAGCGATCTGACAAGCGCATTTTGGGAGAAGTAAAACCTTTACAGCGCCGCAATATTTGATTTCAAGAGGCCACTTTCTTACGGCACAACTTTGGCAGATTGGGCTAACGACCTGCATGTAATAAAAGCCAGCCGGAGAGGAATAAGAAACGAGTACGTTTTATTGCGGCCGAGGATCGTGGTTTGCCTTTTCGTGAGGTTTTCATCGGGTGATAAGTAGACATACCATTCATTTTTCTAGAGATTTGTTCATTCTGTAAACGAACTCTGTGCTTCACCAGGGAAGACCGGGTTCGAGAGACCTGCCTTTCGCTATGTTAGACATACAAGGCTACGCGGTGCACCTCGTTTTCAGTGTTCCCCGAGTGATCAGGGACCCATATAATTTCAATAATTATGTTACGCTGACAGTTTCTCAGAAAGCTGCGTTTTTCTAAGAAAATTTGTATTTTTGAAATGGTTTAGGCGTAAACCTATAAAGCAGGTACATGAACGTGCGTGGCACCAAGGCGCACGTGCGTGCGGTCGTTCAATAAAGAAAACAAAATTTGGTTTGTTGTGTTGTATTTCTGAAAAATACTTGTTGTATAGTGCCGTAGAGCAATGGTTGCGAGCACGAAGGACGCGGACACGAAACTGCTGATGTCAACGAACGTGATGGGACCAACGAGATTTGAAGCACAAAAAGAAAAAGGGCAGTGCAATGACATAAAACGAAAGGTGCCCAAACTTAACGCAGCCTCGTTCGTGGTCGCAATATATGGCCTCAAGAAGCCGGGGCAACCATCGCTAAAGCAATAGCACATAATTGAGTGCATTATGACGAAACGCAACAGGGTTATAAGTTGTAAAGAGAAACATGTGGTACGATTTCCACAGACACACTCGAAGCCTGCTTACAGTGGAAAAGAAAGGGGGAGGTAAAATGTTCGAAAAGTCTGAAAAAATAAACTATAATGATCGCGATTTTCACCTTTTGAATAGTTAGTATTCTCATATACACAATTTTTCTCTGGAAAAATTGAAACAAAAAATTGAATGGCTGTGATCAATAGTCTGTCCTGCTTTTTGGCAGGCAATTGTGCGTGGGAAGCCACAGGCCCCACTGCAAAACATGCCAATGTACCGCAGCATATTGCCCTGTCCAATGCAGCACTACACGTCCAGCTTCCTGCACATTAGTGATCAATGAAATTACGGCCACTCGCTTTACTTGACGAGGAATTCAGCAGAAGAGAAACAGTCCTACACTGGCTATCGCTGTTTGCGGCCCTTGTCGAGATTCCTAGTGGTGAATTCCGCCTGTCAACACCAGCTTAAACTTTACCGAATTGATCTGTTTAATGCTGTCATCTCAAGAGCCACGTTGTCAGGTCCAACATCTTTACTTGGGGTCATTGGCACGTGATTAAGGCCCATTCGCGGAGCGTGGATAGACGACCGGAAGAGACCCAAACCTGCTGTGTCCCCCACAAAGCTTCCTCGGCGTCTTCGCACTAGGCCGACTTGAGCTTGTGGGACAGGTCAACCTCTCCTTGTATATAGAATGGGTTCACCACTTGGGGACACTTCAAATGGGCCAGCCGAAATGGAACCAGGTCTGCCTCATCGCTGTTTTTTTTTCATTCTAAGAGGATCACTGGAGGTTGTAGCACCTATGACCCGCTCTAGCTCTAGCTCCCGATCGAAGCCACGTGGCTACGTATTTCTCTGATGGCTGTCGTAGCTCGGAGGCTCTCTTCACTCTTTTCATTTTGGCTCCTAAGCTGCACCGTTGGCCTTGGCTCCGGCTGAACGCTCGCACACGTTGGTCAACGGAGCGATACAGCATAACTTTTGAGCAACAAACTGCAAAGGCTCCTTGCTGCGCCCACGGAATCGCTCTTCAGAGAAGTGCATTTTCTGAGACCTTACGAAAAGTTTCTTGTTTATGATGTAGTTTTTCATAAGAAAAACGTTGGTGTCGCAATGCGGTGTATGTTCGATGCCAGAGTATTCCCGGTAGGTGGCTTGGGCTTAGACAGAGGGCGTGGAGCAAGCACCCCAGTGTCATCTTTATTTAAAGCGATGGGTGATCAGGCCTGGTTGTCTCAGATAACAGATTGGGTTGCTCCACAACAGCGGGTACAGATGCAATTGCTTGAGTCGCAGGTGGTTTAGCGGCAACGCAGCCGGGCTGGAACAAGCCGGGCTGTGCTTCAGGGGCCGGATTCACAAAACTCACTTACGAAAACATTTTTGCGCAAGAGAAATTTTGTTGCGTAAGTCGATTCACGAAACAAAAAAACGTCGTAAGAGGCCATCGTTGTCACATCGGCCACTGCAAATAAAGCGCGCTGTGACTGCCCGGGAACATGTCAGCGATGGTGATGCAGTTGCTATATTTGCTTACGTCACTGAGAAGTGCTCGTAAGTGGATTCACGAAGCGAAATTGTGCGTAAAAACAGCATGGCTGAGAGAAAATCCTAAGAGTGGTCCGGATCACTCTTAGGAACAATGTGGCTGCTTAGAACCTGCTGCCGCGGTGGTATACTTTGGTGCCCTGGCTGGTTTTGAGTTAATTCACGCCCATTAAGGGCTGCGTGATGACTGCTGGTGCGTTTTTATTTTTTCGGCGCTTTGAGCTTCGCGTGTTGTTTCCCTTGTACGCAGTGGATGATGTTGACAACCACCATCGTCCAATAAGTTCGAAGTCGCAGTAATTGAAGAATTCTATTGGGCGTCAATGGCATAAAACTACGCATGTAAAGATTTGTGGTTGGATGAAAACCAATGTGATACGTGAATGGTCGGTGCATTTGAACGCAGCATGGCAAAGGATCAACCTTATTTGTTATGTTGTTGTGTTGCGCCCCATCTCATCCAAGTAAAAGTGCGATTCGAGATCCTTGCCTTATTGGTGGAAATTACCACCAAAAAGGTTAACGGGAGCACATTCTTTGCACGCTATTGGAAATAAAAATGAGAGGAAGTTTTCAGTGAGTGGTTCATAAAGTTTGTGCTCTAGTGTACTTTCATTGGCTCTAACTGTCCAATGGTTGCGATCTCTGAAATACAGCTGTTGATACACTTTGGGACGATCTGGAACAAAGCGTACTTTGTAAACCAAAGCGTATTAGGGGTGTGCGTGATTACGCATGGAACTACAAACAAATCATGCATATTCACTTTCACTGTTAAGACACCGATATGGACCAAGATAATATGGCAAGCAATCGGAATGAAATGACCCTAGTATCTTTGTATGACACCGAAAATATGCAAACCCTCTAGATTCTGGACAAACCTTGCCTGAATTCATCCCTGCGTCAATTACCAGCCATTTAACTTGGCGCACGAACATCATTCCAAGGTAGAGTGAGCCACTGACATGTATTTTGTGCGACGCAGCGACCACTTGACCTGAGAATAATAGCGTTGCGAAGGCGAATCCCCTGTCGCATGCTCTGATCGAAGCAGACGACAAACGCGAGCAGGCGACGGCTTGGCCGTCGTCTGCTCGCGATGTTATCACCCATCACGATGTTATCGTGATGTTATCAACCAAAGCTGCGAGATGCTATATTCTGTTGTGGATCGTGTTACTTTGGAAGCGCGCCTAGACTGTTCTTCGGTAACAACTTGAGAGCTCTATGTGGCAGCGAGAGCCCGTGAACGTCAAGCTTCCCTCCGGCCCCCAGAAAAAGCAAAGATTTCACCGGTGCCTTTCTTTGGATGAAGTTGTAGGCCAATATCGCCTAACTACAGGTTTCCGAGTTCGTCTGGCCCTCGTTTTGCACGGCACTAGAGCCTTGACAACAGCCGGTAATGGCCAGTTCTTACACTTTATCAATGGACGTGCACGCCTGGCCAGCCCTTCATTGCTGTCATTGGCAGTTTCCAGTCTGCAGATGCCCTTGCCTGTTGGCCGTATTTGGTTCCTCATGACACCGACGGCTACTAAATGCTGCCATCGGTGAGCTCACCTTGCAGAACTAAATTTCACCGGTACTATATAATTCACGCAGTTTTATAACGTGTGCAAGTTTTTAAGCCCATCAGATGTAATGTTTCTCTATGGTAAGTTGAAGCATGAAAAATTTAATACTACTGTTATATACCTACATATATTATGGAGCAAATACATAAAAAGTTCTTTGTGATTTGATACGAGTGAGTTCTTGTTTGATTATGAGGTTGGGCCTGTCGATTAACCACGTTTGATAGTTGGAATGTTAATGTGAATTTATTTTTCAGGAGCCAGGTTGCACCTGAAAAATTTATGGTTTTTTGGAAAATTAGTTCCATAGACGATTACCACTGTGGTAGTACTATACTTCAGTAGGACATATATATTGTGGTACGTAAATTTTACATGAGGCTTCAGTTTATTTCAAATTGATTATAGCAGATTTTGGTCACTTTAACGAAGTGAAAGCTTGCTCAAATAAGTATTAGAAGTGAGTGCTTTTAATGATTGTTTTTCAATATCTCGTTTTTGGCTCTTCGCAGATCGCAGAGATTGGTTTGTTAAGGTCCTGTGATGCATCGGTTGCACATTCTGGCACATCAATCCTCATCATTACTTGGAGCACCTGTACAAAAATAGGAAGGACACGTCTACCATAACTATGCAAGCTATGGCACTGCTGGGACTGTTATCATTCAGCGGATGTGGCGTGGAAGCATGCATGGCAGCCTCATCTGGAAGGACTGCGATCTGCTTGGGAGCTTCGAGGGCACAAAACTGCCTAACGGCTGGCTGCAAGGTTAGTTTTTCTTTAATGAATACGATTACGTGAACACCACTTAATGTGCACAAATTGAAAACCCAAGCATGGTTGCTTTCAGTGGATACCGGTAATATTCTTACACATAAATCTTATTCAACATTTATACAACTAAATTGCAAGATAATTGAGAATATTGAAAGCTGAAAGCCTGCAGCTTATGAATGAAACTCCAATAATCTGAGACACAAAAGCTTGTGCTTTGAAACGAGCACAAATACTTTAATTCCTTATTGAGCTCTCGAGCTTGTGACTCCCTCTGTGGATCCAGTGCTCTGGAAGGAAATAGCAAGTGGGGGAAAATTACCTGGATGATCACAACTTGCAAGGAGAAAGACCTATTGAGGAAGCGTCAGATGACATAGGGCCAGTAACTGCATCTTTTACCTAATGTAGCTTTTTCTCTTTAAGTGCTGTTGCTTGTGTTTCAGCCGAACATGTTCACCACGATCGCATAGTTATATATGATATATAGTTTTCTACAAATTGTACCTGACCTAAGTATGCATTGTTGATCTTTAAAGCTGATGTTTAGTGTGTTTCAAAGCCATGGCTTCTCATTTCTCTGTCTGTGGCTAGCCTATTTCAGCAGCAAAGCGATGCAGCTAGCACACATGCAATCCAAGTCATGGAGTGCTCCTTTGGTGTTCTGTGCAGGACGCAGCATATCCATCCGGCAAGACACTGGTATCAAATATAATGGTGAGTGTTGGTGGCACCTATAGGATCCCGTTGTGTTTGTTGCGTATGATTATTTCCCCTGATGAAGTGCATTTTTGAAAGGTTTTCTTGATTTAGAATAATAGATGTCAGCAACAAGCACACTCATAATCCACAAGTTCTTTGTGTCTTCTAGGCTGCCCATTTGCTCCTATACACAGTACGGAGAGCTGGCTATGTTAGACAGCCTTAAAGTTAAGAACAATGGCTGTTGTGTTGTAATGCAGTCTAACTTCTGATTCTTATTGAACTTATTTGTGGTCTGCTTCTCGCACCTAGTGTAAAGTCAAAATAGAAGAAACTTTATTGGCTTTTTATGTCTGGCAGAAGTTTCATGCCTTCATCTATAACATTGTAGTTTTGCTCTTGTATCATATAAAATATATTTTCAGTCTTCACTGTTTGTGTGTGTGTGTGTTGAGGCTTGTTGTTGGCTTCTGAAAATACAACATCTGTAAATATGAGCACATAATCGATAACTATACACTCTTGCATGTAGCATGGTTGTAACAATGATCTGTATTTTTCTAAGTTCCAGCAGTAACAAGGGGTTCGGTGCTCCACGGTCATGTACAGTGTATCAAGAACAGAGCACAGAAGACCAACAAGTATAAAAGGACTGCCAGTGACTGTTCTCCTGCTCAAAGTTTACAACAGCAGAAAGAGCACATTGTGACGTCAGGAGCAGCTGCTGCTTAACTTCTTAGCAGTGCATTATTCAGCAGTTCATTTGCTTGCATTCGAAATTATTTATATTTTGCAGGGAAGATACCAAACTATGACACTCATTTAAAGGCTGCTGTAGTGTTAGTGGGCAAATATTTTTGAGCTGAAGTTTTTAACATGTGTGTTAAGTGCCTGCGTGCCTCTACATTTACATGCCAGAAATCACAGCATCCATGGTCGCCAATGGTAACTGTGTTTGCATTCTTTGGAGTACAAGAAGTAAAGCCATGGATCCAGTAATCATGTACTTAGTCGATGTAATCCTTCAGTGTACACTCATTTGTATAGCACCAATGATGCCATGAGTGTATAAGCTCTGGGATGTGAATCTATGTGGATTATTTTATTTGGAAGGAAGAGGATCATCACTACTTCTAGTATATCTTAACAGTAAATTTTAGTGCTTGGGTGTTATCCCACTGCCTGTCCGTCCTTCAACAGTGAACTTATCTACTGTGTAAGTGTAACTTTTTAAATGTATACTTTGCTCGGACAGGTTTGTTCATAATGTATTGCAAGTGACTTATCATCTATGCAGCTCTACTCAGAATAGAAATAAAAGTATTTATTTTCATATGTAGCTATACCATGCATTCACTTGTGTTTTTCTAGGTGCCTGTACAATTGTTTAGCCCTACAAAATTGCTGGTATACTCTAATATTGAATCTCGCATCTTAAACTAGTTTGTTAGTGGAAGTAAGAATGTGTTTACAACCAATATTACTATCCTAAGATGAACTGTGAAAACTCTGTGGAAATTTATTTGCATTTTTTGAACTTTGTGAAGGCAAATGTTGTTATGTTCTTTTATTGAAGTCCCTGTTTCATGCAAATGGCACATAATTACTTTGCAGTGGCTTAGTATTAGTTGTTATTTTACACATGTGTGCTAAGCAACATCGCAGTTGAGGCCATCAGCACGACATACATGCAGTGCACTGGAGCATCACCTCACATAGTGTACAGTCTTTGCCCACCAGTAAACTCAATGTTTTTCAAGCAGACTACTAGACAGCTGTATGGGAACTGTGTTGATGTGCAAACTTTGAAGTCTTCTTGAGGAGTGTTTTTCATCATTTTTTTCCAAGTGAAGTAGCTACCCGAGGCCACAACTGGTGGGAATGTGGTGGTTTCCTCTTTCCAAAAGCACTCATACCAGCTGCCTCAATGTTAGCATGGGGTAAATTCACGAACTGGAAAAATAATTGGTCTTTGTTTTCTTGACCGAAAGAGTCACTTCCACCGTTGAGTCACCACGACGCGCCAGAATAGAAACTTTTAGCTAAATAAAGTTGATTCTACTTTTGAGAAGTGTTTTGGGGAAACGAATTGGCACCTATAGCTGTCAATATAAACACTGTTTGCACCAAGGAGCTTAGTAGCTTATAGTTGTATTATTCTTTATTGTCTAGAATTTACTAGCGCTGTGCCAACTTTCAGCCCAAGTGTCCTAACATGCTTTGTTAGTGGGTTGTGAATGAGCCAAGCTATGTAAATTAACAGAGTGATATTGCAGACATGTACAAAATATTGATGCACAGCCCTTTTCTTTAGCATGAAATTGTCAAGGGCTTTATTCTTGTGTTTTTTATAAAAACTGCTTGTCACTGGGCAGCAGCGGAAAACTATGCATCAAGCTTTTGCGAGATGGTTCGAGAAACACCGTGTTCAGACATAACAGTGCCGGCGGATTTCTCTCGTAAGTTACTTTCTGTAGTATATTCAAAATGAGTGTATTAGAATTGTTGTTTTATAGCCATTCATTTTAATATTTACACTTGAGTGTATGTATGTATGTATGGGTGTACATATGTATATGTGTGTGTGCGTATAAGTATGTATGTGTGTATGTATGTATGTATGTATGTATGTATGTATGTATGTATGTATGTATGTATGTATGTATGTATGTATGTATGTATGTATGTATGTATGTATCTTTTAAATGAGAATCTGTTTATCATTGGTGAGTAAGTTTGGTAATGATTTGGCTGACTTTGTTTCTAGTTATTTCTCTTTTGAGCAATTATACATTTCAATTTGTTTTGTACTGCATAAAAATAAATGTAACCCTACACAGAATATGTGTGTTCGAAGAAGTTGTTTCATTTAGTAACCTACAGTCATGGGCAAGAAATTGGGTAACATGGAACGAACCTGCGAAGATTAGTTTAGAGAATAGCTACTCTACATGGCATATCTCATACACATTGCGTTGGTTGAATATGTCGATTTCAACATTTCAATTTTAATTGGAATAAGCAAGCTATCACCCATGGTTGTATATGTGTGTGATATTTATGCATACTGTGATACCGGTTTGCACTTACAATTAAGGTCACAAACTTAGTCAAGCTGAATACACGAATTTTGTCCATGCACCTTTCATCTGCACTGGAACTGTTGTTAATAAAAAATAAACTTCAGTTTAGAAGTTTATTCCTGTAACCAAAAGCAGGGTATCTCTTTATCACACAAATCAAATTGCCATTGTTCTGTTCCATTCTGGACAATAGGGGACCCTCTCAGCAGAACTCGATTAACTGCTATAGTTCATTTTAACCACTGCCAGCGATATTACACTGAAGCGTGCAGCATGACAAATAGCGGGAGAGAAGACACAAACTAATCACTCTCTTTGCGTCAGCTCTAACTGTCCGTGCTCTTTGGTCTTGCTGCATGTGATGATGGCCTCCAAATTAGCACGAAAGCGTGTCCCTACGAAGGCAGTCAACTTGGCTGCAAGCAGTTAGCTCACTGAATGTGTAGATTTTCTTCAAAACACCGTGAAGACTGATTGCTGGTCGAATATCCAAACACGAAAAAAGTAATATACCAGGTATGATATTGGTATTTCAGCACTGGACACCTTTGCGATAAGAGAGGATGGAGGAGAAAATTAGAAACCCTGAATTGTTTAATTTTTGAAGGAGCACAGTACAGCGCTTTTGGGTCAAAAGGGGAGTAAAAGAAGCAAGTGCGAAAGCGTACTTTTAAAAAAATTAGTACTCGCCACCACGCATAATGTCAGGCCGGGCAACCTCTTGAAAAAAAAAAGTGCTCAGCGATTCTGCGAATCAAACCAAGTACCTCCTAGATTGTAGTTGAGCGCTGTAACCGCTCGTCCACTGCAGCAGTGCTTGCATTCGCCCTATTGCTGATATATCGTCATTCCTTCGAATGAAGCCAAATACAAAAACGTCTGGTGAAACTTTGTCAGAAATAGAAAAAATAGTTAGAATGCGTTTGCCCAAGGTTACTAGAAGATAGAAACCGCCACGTGTGACTGTATAACCGTGCGCTATTTATTCTTGTACATTACTGTCATGACGTTGGGATAGCCGGCTCTAACGTAGGCTACCTTCTCATAGTTTGCCAAATATAAATAAGAAAATAAAAATATATATCGGCCTGTGACAAAGCTAATCAACTATTATGAGTTCACTGTCACTAGTGTCACTTTCACTAGATGAATCCCCAGTTTGCTTCCATTATCGTTATTTAGGAAAGTTTTGGCTCATTAACTCAACTCTCCTAATCAGCATTGATTTTCACATCTAAGGACAGTCACACTTCATCTCGCTTTCTGAGTGGCTGTCACTCCCATATAACGCGTACTCAACTTTTTTATGCTCTCCGAGCATCTGACGTTGCTTTGCGGAGACTTTCCCTGACGTCTGCTGGGTCAGAAAATTGTCTTTGTTATCTATCGATTTCAAGCTTTCGCGAAGCCGAAACGAGAGTCTCTCTCTGTCTCTCTCTCTCTTTTCATTCTTTTCGCACGTGTGATAACGTCTCTCGACCTCAAGACTCGTATACACGTCCCTTGCTTTATTTGCGCACTCAAACAACGCTGGACGAAGTATTTGCACCGTGTTTTGTGAAAAGCATTAGCACTGAGACACCTTCCGACGAGTCTCCCTCATTTTACGTAGACATATACCTAAGCGTAAGCGTATGCACGTTCTCGCATTCCGGCTTTATAAAAATGCTGCGGTGCATGGAACCAGCGAAATTGCGCTCACAATTTCATTTGATTATTGCTGTTATCTATTTCCGCACAATTCGTCTGCAGGCACCAAAGTCGCTCATGTGTCTTGTAATAAGAATATTGTAACGAAGGCTATCTTTGACTATAGGTACAAAACACCCTTACGTTCACCACTATACCGTGCTAGATTGCACCGAATTAGTTAAGTAGCAGCGCAGCTTCAATGATATGTAAAGTAACTGGTCGCGTTAAATAGGGGAAGACATTCGAGGCACATTTTCAAACATTGCATGCATTGATTTATGTGTGGTTTCATTTATGTGGTGCACCTGGAGTGTTGTTTACTTGCACTTGGCGAGATAGTGCATGGATTGCTCGGTGGCTTAAGGCCATCGAGCAATTATTTTTTTTAGCTACAGTCGTTGATTAAAGGCGAGTGCTTGGCTTTGCACAGCCCACCAAAACGTCTATTACAACGTACGCGGCATCCCGTAAGCGCTGTAGCAGACGCTCGCGGAACTGGGGCCGGATTCACAAAACTTACTTACGAAAACATTTTTGCGCAAGAGAAATTTTGTTGCGTAAGTCGATTCACGAAACGAAAAAACGTCGTAAGAGGCCATCGTTGTCACATCGGCCGCGGCAAATAAAGCGCGCTGTGACGGCCCGGGAACATGTCAGCGATGGTGATGCAGTTGCTATATTTGCTTACGTCACTGAGAAGTGCTCGTAAGTGGATTCACGAAGTGAAATTGTGCGTAAAAACAGCATGGCTGAGAGAAAATCCTAAGTGTGGTCCGGACCACTCTTAGGAACATTGTGGCTGCTTAGAACCTGCTGCCGCGGCGGTATACTTTGGTGCCCTGGCTGGTTTTGAGTTAATTCACGCCCATTAAGGGCGGCCTGATGACTGCTGGTGCGTTTTTATTTCTTTCGGCGCTTTGAGCTTCGCGTGTTGTTTCCCTTGTACGCAGTGGATGGTGTTGACAACCACCATCGTCCAATCAGTTCGAAGTCGCAGTAATTGAACAATTCTATTGGGCGTCAATGGCATAAAACTACGCATGTAAAGATTTGTGGTTGGATGAAAACCGATGTGATACGTGAATGGTCGGTGCATTCGAACGCAGCATGGCATAGGATCAACCTTATTTGTTATGTTGTTGTGTTGCGCCCCATCTCATCCAAGTAAAAGTGCGATTCGAGATCTTTGCCTCATTGGTGGAAATTACCACCAAAGAGGTTAATGGGAGCACATTCTTTGCACGCTATTGGAAATAAAAATGAGAGGAAGTTTTCAGTGAGTGGTTCATAAAGTTTGTGCTCTAGTGTACTTTCATTGGCTCTAACTGTCCAATGGTTGCGATCTCTGAAATACAGCTGTTGATACACTTTGGGACGATCTGGAACAAAGCGTACTTTGTAAACCAAAGCGTATTAGGGGTGTGCGTGATTACGCATGGAACTACAAACAAATCATGCATATTCACCTTCACTCTTCAGACACCGATATAGACCAAGATAATATGGCAAGCAATCGGAATGAAATGACCCTAGTAACTTTGTATGACACCGAAAATATGCAAACCCTCATGATTCTGGTGCAAACCTTGACTGAATTCATCCCTGCGTCAATTACCAGCCATTTAACTTGGCGCACGAACATCATTCAAAGGTAGACCGAGCCACTGACATGTAATTTGTGCGACGCAGCGACCACTTGACCTGAGAATAATAGCGTTGCGAAGGCGAATCCCCTGTCGCATGCTCTGATCGAAGCAGACGACAAACGCGAGCAGACGACGGCTCGGCCGACAGGCACAGCTTGTGATTGGTTGTGAAGCAATACCCTCTACATCAGCTCACTCCATGACGTTGCCAAAACACTTCTTTCATCTGCCACGCCTGTCCTGTTCGTCATATCACCCCCCTCACACATAAGAGAAACTTTTTTCACGCCGTGAAAATAGTGCAAGTACTTTCTAAGAGCTCTCTTATGTGCTATGCAGTTGTCGAAAACAACATGGCGTCGTTAACAGCATATCGGTCGGTGCGACTTTCAGCAAACGCTTTTCGCACGAGTTCCTTCAGCGTCTGATTGGATGTGTTGTGATTACAGCAGCTCTTTCGGTGCGTGTAAGCAGTGCGGAAAGCTTCGGCAGTGCAATGGTGTACGGTGAAGCGCAGCGAAGCCTGTACGTCGGTGTGGTTATCAAGCGGGGATCGGCGTCGATGTATCGACGGCAACTAGCACACGAGAAGCCTGCATTGTGTGTTTGTGTGCCGGTAACAGTTCGTTCGGTTGACTTTCCAGTGTCTGAATTGGGTGCTCTGCGACATTTCGGATTGACAGCGTTTTGACACGTTACTTGAGTGACCCCAAGTGCGTACGGAAACGTTTGAACTACGCGCTCGGTTCTTGCTTCGCCACTAGTTAGCCCGTACGCTTCTATTTACTTGAGAGCAATGTACTGTTCGGGAGTGAAACGATGTTCGTTGTGAACAGTGGTGCTGTGTTGACGTTCCAAGACTTGTGAACAAGCTGTGCTCGTGTGACCGAAAATTGAAAGACAGCGTTGATAACTGTTTTGCCCTGTGAAGTTGTGGTGGGGCAGCTTGACGCTTTTATTTGTTAAGTCGTCACTTCTCCTTTTTGTGATAACCATAGTCCTAGCTCTGTGATGTGATCAACCAAAACTGCGAGATGCTGCATTCTGTTGTGGATCGTGTTACTTTGAAAGCGCGCCTAGACTGTTCTTCGGTAACAACTTGAGAGTTCTATGTGGCAGCGAGAGCCCGTAAACGTCAAGCTTCCTTCCGGCCCCCAGACCTAGCGCTGTGATGTGATCAACCAAAGCTGCGAGATGCTACATTCCGTTGTGGATCGTGTTACTTTGGAAGCGTGCCTAGACTGTTCTTCGGTAACAACTTGAGAGTTCTATGTGGTAGCGAGAGCCCGTGAACGTCAAGCTTCCCTCCGGCCCCCAGAAAAAGCAAAGATTTCACCGGTGCCTTTCTTTGGATGAAGTTGTAGGCCAATATCGCCTAACTACAGGTTTCCGAGTTCGTCTGGCCCTCGTTTTGCACGGCACTAGAGCCTTGACAACAGCCGGTAATGGCCAGTTCTTACACTTTATCAATGGACGTGCACGCCTGGCCAGCCCTTCATTGCTGTCATTGGACGCTTCCAGTCTGCAGATGCCCTTTGCCTGTTGGCCGTATTTGGTTCCTCATGACACCGACGGCTACTAAATGCTGCCATCGGTGAGTTCACCTTGCAGAACTAAATTTCACTGGTACTATATAATTCACGCAGTTTTATAACGTGTGCAAGTTTTTAAGCCCATCAGATGTAATGTTTCTCTATGGTAAGTTGAAGCATGAAAAATTTAATACTACTGTTATATACCTACATATATTATGGAGCAAATACATAAAAAGTTCTTTGTGATTTGATACGAGTGAGCTCTTGTTTGATTATGAGGTTGGGCCTGTCGATTAACCACGTTTGATAGTTGGAATGTTAATGTGAATTTATTTTTCAGGAGCCAGGTTGCACCTGAAAAATTTATGGTTTTTTGGAAAATTAGTTCCATAGACGATTACCACTGTGGTAGTACTATACTTCAGTAGGACTTGTGGTACGTAAATTTACATGAGGCTTCAGTTTATTTCAAATTGATTATAGCAAATTTTGGTCACTTTAACGAAGTGATAGCTTGCTCAAATAAGTATTAGAAGTGAGTGCTTTTAATGATTGTTTTTAAATATCTCGTTTTTGGCTCTTCACAGATTGCAGAGATTGGTTTGTTAAGGTCCTGTGATGCATCGGTTGCACATTCTGGCACATCAATCCTCATCAGTACTTGGAGCACCTGTGCAAAAATAGGAAGGACACGTCTACCCTAACTATGCAAGCTATGTCACTGCTGGGACTGTTATCATTCAGCGGATGTGGCGTGGAAGCATGCATGGCAGCCTCATCTGGAAGGACTGCGATCTCCTCGGGAGCTTCGAGGGCACAAAACTTCCTAACGGCTGGCTGCAAGGTTAGTTTTTCTTTAATGCATACGATTACGTGAACACCACTTAATGTGCACAAATTGAAAACCCAAGCATGGCTGCTTTCAGTAGATACCTGTAATATTCTTACACATAATTCTTATTCAACATTTATAGAAATAAATTGCAAGATAATTGAGAATGTTGAAAGCTGAAAGCCTGCAGCTTATGAATGAAACTCCAATAATCTGAGACACAAAAGCTTGTGCTTTGAAACGAGCACAAATACTTTAATTCCTTAATGAGCTCTCGAGCTTGTGACTCCCTCTGTGGATCAAGTGCTCTGGAAGGAAATAGCAAGTGAATGAAAATTGCCTGGCTGTTTACAACTTGCAAGGAGAAAGACCTATTGAAGAAGCCTCAGATGACATAGGGCCAGTAACTGCATCTTTTACTTAATGTAGCTTTTTCTCTCTCAGTGCTGATGCTTGTGTTTCAGCCGAACATGTTCACCACGATTGCATAGTGATATATGATATATGGTTTTCTACAAATTGTACCTGACCTAAGTATGCATTGTTGAGCTCTAAAGGTGACGTTTAGTGTGGTTCAAAGCCATGGCTTCTCATTTCTCTGTCTGTGGCTAGCCTATTTCCGCAGCAAAGCGATGCAGCTAGCACACATGCAATCCAAGTCATGGAGCGCTCCTTTGGTGTTCTGTGCAGGACGCAGCATATCCATCCGGCAAGACACTGGTATCAAATATAATGGTGAGTGTTGGTGGCACCTATAGGATCCCGTTGTGTTTGTTGCGTATGTATATTTCCCCTGATGAAGTGCATTTTTGAAAGGTTTTCTTGATTTAGAATAATAGATGTCAGCAACAAGCACACTCACAATCCACAAGTTCTTTGTGTCTTCTAGGCTGCCCATTTGCTCCTATACACACTACGGAGAGCTGGCTATGTTAGACAGCCTTAAAGTTAAGAACAATGGCTGTTGTGTTGTAATGCAGTCCAACTTCTGATTCTTATTGAACTTAATTGTGGTCTGCTTCTCGCACCTAGTGTAAAGTCAAAATAGAAGAAACTTTATTGGCTTTTTATGTCTGGCAGAAGTTTCATGCGTTCATCTATAACATTGTAGTTTTGCGCTTGTATCATATTAAATATATTTTCAGTCTTCACTGTTTGTGTGTGTGTGTGTTGAGGCTTGTCATTGGCTTCTGAAAATACAACATCTGTAAATATGAGCACATAATCGACAACTATACACTCTTGCATGTAGCATGGTAGTAACAATGATCTGTATTTTTCTAAGTTCCAGCAGTAACAAGGGGTTCGGTGCTCCACGGTCATGTACAGTGTATCAAGAACAGAGCACAGAAGACCAACAAGTATAAAGGGACTGCCAGTGACTGTTCTCCTGCTCAAAGTTTACAACAGCAGAAAGAGCACATTGTGACGTCAGGAGCAGCTGCTGCTTAACTTCTTAGCAGTGCATTATTCAGAAGTTCATTTGCTTGCATTCGAAATTATTTAAATTTTGCAGGGAAGATACCAAACTATGACACTCATTTAAAGGCTGCTGTAGTGTTAGTGGGCAAATATTTTTGAGCTGAAGTTTTTAACATGTGTGTTAAGTGCCTGCGTGCCTCTACATTTACATGCCAGAAATCACAACATCCATGGTCGCCAATGGTAACTGTGTTTGCATTCTTTGGAGTACAAGAAGTAAAGCCACGGATGCAGTAATTATGTACTTAGTCGATGTAATCCTTCAGTGTACACTCATTTGTATAGCACCAATGATGCCATGAGTGTATAAGCTCTGGGAAGTGAATCTATGTGGATTATTTTATTTGGAAGGAAGAGGATCATCACTACTCCTAGTATATCTTAACAGTAGATTTTAGTGCTTGGGTATTATCCCACTGCCTATCCGTCCTTCAACAGTCAACTTATCTACTGTGTAAGTGTAACTTTTTAAATGTATACTTTGCTCGGATAGGTTTGTTCATAATGTAATGCAAGTGACTTATCAAATATGCAGCTCTACTCAGACTAGAAATAAAAGTATTTATTTTTATATGTAGCTATAGCATGCATTCTCTTGTGTTTTTTTAGGTGCCTGTACAATTGTTTAGCCCTACGAAATTGCTGGTTTACTCTAATATTGAATCTGGCATCTTAAACTAGTTTGTTAGTGAAAGTAAGGATGTGTTTACAACCAACATTACTATCCTAAGATGAACTGTGAAAACTCCATGGAAATTTATTTGCATTTTTTGAACTTTGTGAAGGCAAATGTTGTTATGTTCTTTTATTGAAGTCCCTGTTTCATGCAAATGACACATAATTACTTTGCAGTGGCATAGTATTATTTTTATTTTACACATGTGTGCTGAGCAACATCGCAGTTGAGGCCATCAGCAAGCAGCTTTTGTCGTCATCCTTTCAATGTATTCAATGCATTCACGATAAATGAATAAAGAATACCTCACCTCAAAAAAAAAGACATACATGCAGTGCACTGGAGCATCCCCTCACATAGTGTACAGTCTTTGCCCACCAGTAAACTCAATATGTTTGAAGCAGACTACTAGACAGCTGTATGGGAACTGTGTTGTTGTGCAAACTTTGAAGTCTTCTTGAGGAGTGTTTTTCATCATTTTTTTTCCAAGTGAAGTAGCTACCCAAGGTCACAACTGGTGGGAATATGGTGGTTTCCTCTCTCCAAAAGCACTCTTACCAGCTGCCTCAATGTTAGCATGGGGTGAATTCACGAACTGGACAAATAATTGGTCTTTGTTTTCTTGACCGAAAGAGTCACCTCCACCGTTGAGTCACCACGACGCGCCAGAATAGAAACTTTTAGCTAAATAAAGCTGATTCTACTTTTGAGAAGTGTTTTGGGGGAAACGAAATGGCACCAATAGCTGTCAATATAAGCACTGTTTGCACCAAGGAGCTTAGCAGCTTATGATTGTATTATTCTTTATTGTCTAGAATTTACTAGCGCTGTGCCAACTTTCAGCCCAAGTGTCCTAACATGCTTTGTTAGTGGGTTGTGAATGAGCCAAGCTATGTAAATAAACAGAGTGATATTGCAGACATGTACGAAATATTGATGCACAGCCCTTTTCTTTAACATTGTCAAGGGCTTCATTCTTGTGATTTTTATAAAAACTGCTTGTCACTGGGCAGCAGCGGAAAACTATGCATCAAGCTTTTGCGAGATGGTTCGAGAAACACCGTGTTCAGACATAACAGTGCCGGTGGATTTCTCTCGTAAGTTACTTTCTGTCGTATATTCAAAATGAGTGTATTAGAATTGTTGTTTTATAGCCATTCATTTTAATATTCACACCTGAGTATATGTATGTATGTATGGGTGTACATATGTATATGTGTGTGCGTGTGTATATGTATGTATGTGTGTGTGTGTATGTATGTATGTATGTTAGTATGTATGTATGTATGTATGTATGTATGTATGTATGTATGTATGTATGTGTATGTATGTATGTATGTATGTATGTATGTATGTATGTATGTATGTATGTATGTATCTTTTAAATGAGAATCTGTTTATCATTGGTGAGTAAGTTTGGTAATGATTTGGCTGAATTTGTTTCTAGTTATTTCTCTTTTGAGCCATTATACATTTCAATTTGTTTTGTACTGCATAAAAATAAATGTAACCCTACACAGAATATGTGTGTTCGAAGAAGTTGTTTCATTTACCAACCTACAGTCATGGGCAAGAAATTGGGTAACATGGAACGAACCTGCGAAGATTAGTTTAGAGAATAGCTACTCCACATGGCATATCTCATACACATTGCGTTGGTTGAATATGTGGATTTCAACCTTTCAATTTTAATCGGAATAAGCAAGCTATCACCCATGGTTGTATATGTGTGTGATATTTATGCATACTGTGATACCGGTTTGCAATTACAATTAAGGTCACAAACCTAGTCAAGCTGAATACACGAATTTTGTCCATGCACCTTTCATCTACACTGGAACGGTTGTTAATAAAAAATAAACTTGAGTTTGGAAATTTATTCTAGTAACAGGAAGCAGGGTATCTCTTTATCACACAAATCAAATTGCCATTGTTCTATTCCATTCTGGACAATAGGGGACCCTCTCAGCAGAACTCGATTAACTGCTATAGTTCATTTTAACCACTGACAGCGACATTACACTGAAGCGTGCAGCATGACAAATAGCGGGAGAGAAGACACAAACTAATCAATCTGTTTGCGTCAGCTCTAACTGCCCGTGCTCTTTGGTCTTGCTGCATGTGATGATGCCCACCAAATTAGCGCGAAAGCGTGTCCCTACGAAGGCAGTCAACTTGGCTGCAAGCCGTTAACTCACTGAATGTGTAGATTTTCTTCAAAACACCGTGAAGACTGATTGCTGGTCGAGTATCCAAACACGTGAAAATTAATATACCAGGTATGATATTGGTATTTCAGCACTGGACACTTTTGCGATAAGAGAGGATGGAGGAGAAAATTATGAACCCTGAATTGTTTAATATTTTAAGGAGCACAGTACAGCGCTTTTGGGTCAAAAGGGGAGTGAAAGAAGCAAGTGCGAAAGCGTACTTCTCAGAAAATTAGTACTTGCCACCACGCATAATGTCAGGCCGGGCAACCTCTTGAAAAAGAAAGTGCTGAGCGATTCTGCGAATCGAACCAAGTACCTCCTAGATTGTAGTTGAGCGCTGTAACCGCTCGTTCACTGCAGCAGCGCTTGCATTCGCCCTATTGCTGATATATCGTCATTCCCTCGAATGAAGCCAAATACAAAAACGTCTGGTGAAACTTTGTCAAAAATAGAAAAAATAGTTAGAATGCGTTTGCCCAAGGTCACTAAAAGATAGAAACCGTCACGTGTGACTGTATAACCGTGCGCTATTTATTCTTGTACATTACTGTCATGCCGTTGGGATAGCCGGCTCTAACGTAGGCTACCTTCTCATAGTTTGCCAAATATAAATAAGAAAATAAAAATATATAGCGGCCTGTGACAACGCTAATCAACTATTATGAGTTCACTGTCACTAGTGTCACTTTCACTAGATGAATGCTCAGTTTGCTTCCATTGTCGTTATTTAGGAAATTTTGGCTCATTAGCTCAACTCTCCTAATTAGCATTGATTCTCACATCTAAGGACAGTCACACTTCATCATTTTCTGAGTGGCTGTCACTCCCATATAACGCGTACTCCACTTTTTTATGCTCTCCGAGCATCTGACGCTGCTTTGCGGAGACTTTCCCTGACGTCTGCTGGGTCAGAAAATTGTCTTTGTTATCTATAAATTTCAAGCTTTCGCGAAGCCGAAACGAGAGTCTCTCTCTCTCTCTCTCTTTTCATTGTTTTCGCACGTGTGATAACGTCTCTCGACCTCAATACTCGTATACACGTCCCTTGCTTTGTTTGCGCACTCAAACAACGCTGGACGAAATATTTGCACCGTTTTTTGTGAAAAGCATTAGCACTGAGACACCTCTCGACGAGTCTCCCTCATTTTACGTAGACATATACCTAAGCGTAAGCGTATGCACGTTCTCGCATTCCGGCTTTATAAAAATGCTGGGGTGCATGGAACCAGCGAAATTGCGCTCACAATTTCATTTGATTACTGCTGTTATCTATTTCCGCACAATTCGTCTGCAGGCACCAAAGTCGCTCATGTGTCTTGTAATAAGAATATTGTAACAAAGGCTACCTTTGACTATAGGTACAAAACACCCTTACGTTAACCACTATACCGTGCCAGATTGCACCGAATTAGTTAAGTAGCAGCGCAGCTTCAATGATATGTAAGGTAACTGGTCGCGTTAAATAGGGGAAGACATTCGAGGCACATTTTCAAACATTGCATGCATTGATTTATGTGTGGTTTCATTTATGTGGTGCACCTGGAGTGTTGTTTACTTGTACTTGGCGAGATAGTGCATGGATTGCTCGGTGGCTTAAGGCCATCGAGCAATTATTTTTTTTAGCTACAGTCGTTGATTAAAGGCGAGTGCTTGGCTTTGCACATCCCACCAAAACGTCTATTACAACGTACGCGGCATCCCGTAAGCGCTGTAGCAGACGCTCGCGGAACTGAAACTTAGATGCAGCAAATCATTGGCTATCATCGTATACTCTCGATGCTAGACGCTTTGTGTGCTACCTTGATATTATCGGCACACACTTCTTTCTTTCCTTGTCGTTTCATCGGCTGTCGTGTGTCCTCCTTGCCCTCTTAAGTACCGAATAAGTTAAATTCATACCCGCGCTATAGTAATCCCTCTAGATAAGAGAGTTTTTGCTAAGAAAATGCGTAGCCAAAGAGAAATCTTTGCGAATTCGGCCCCAGATTCGGGCAAGAAAAACTCGGTTGCGCCCAATAAGGGAACCTGCATGGAAACAGTGAAGTGTTCCATGAGGCAGGAGAACATCATGCCACGCCGCTGGTGGGACGATCGTGTCAAAAGCTTGGGTGGATCGAAGACAGCTCGATTGGTTGTCATGGATCTTACGGCAAATCCAACCCGCAACGGAACACGAGTCCGAATTCACAGGCGAACTAGCTTCTCTGAGTGTCGCGAAAAGAAGAACCTAGCACAACATTCCATGATAATGATGAGGCCTGAACAATGACTCCTACCCACCCAGGAGGATTGGGCGAGAATTGGTTATCTAAAGTTTAGGCCTTTCAAATAATGAGTAATTTTAACAAAAGAAGGATAGAACGAGTTTAGAAACAGAAAGAGGGAAACAATTACTTTTTGTTATTCCGATCAGACAGTAGAATCAATATCAACTATGATAAGTGGAGTAATATCGAACATGCTTAAAATTTACGTTTTGAATGTTTTTAATAAAGCTATAATAATCCATAAATAACTACAAATTTAGAAGCTCAATCGGTTTGGTTTCATCAAGCTGACTGCAAATTGCATCAAATGCGTTTGTTTGATGTCGACATTACCTTCATCTTCCTCGTCACCAGACGACGTTATCGTCGTTCTCACATCAAAACGCGGCATTCTTAAGGTCGCCGAATACCTCCGACATTCACAGAGCGTGCTAAAATCTGCGGAAATTTTCGCAATTCATTTTTATACTTTATTAAGTATGCGTAAACAAGGTGATTGTTTCAATTGATTGCATTTAGGGGTTTGATTGTTGCGTATACCACCTTTCAATGCTAAGAAACATTTCGCAAGGCATTGATTTAATTGGTAAGTAAATTAGAGATGTGTGTGGTTTAACGTCCCAAAACCACCATATGTATATGGGAGATGCCGCAGTGGAGGGTTCCGGAAATTTCGACCACGTGGGTTCTTTAACGTGCACCCAAATCTTGGCACATGGGCCTACAACATTTCCGCCTCAATCGGAAATGCAGCCGCCGCAGCCGGAATTCGATCCCGCGACTTGCGGGTCAGCATCCGAGTACCTTAGCCACTAGACCACCGTGGTGGGGCCGGTAGGTAAATGTTGCCATGGCATGTGGGTACCTAAAGTGGCTGTGAGTGGACACAAATGGACATGCAAGTGGGCACAAAGACACAAAAGTGGACAAGCACAGAAGACAAACGCCGCCTAACAAATGAAGTGCCAAGAAAGGGAAACATAGGAGCCACCCGATTGTAGCACGTATCAAGAAGGAAATCCGCACGGATATTTCATAAAGAAAAGCTTCTTAGTTGCCGGAAATTTCGTCCTGGTTCGGGCTTTGAGCGAAGGACCACCATCATTATAGGTATTCGTTTCACCAATTTAGCTAGGCTCACAAAAACAACACAATAGTCAATGTGTTGGTATGGCAGCGTAGCACTCTGAAAAAAGATTTACAAGTTTTGCAAGCCGCTCACTGAAAAAATGTTCTATTTTACAAAAGGCCTGTTGAAGCCAGGCTTGAACGCATTCTTTGTTGTTCACAGTAAACCGCCCCAAGTATGTGACACGGAAATTGCTCGAGATCCACTACTCACATCACTAAACGTGAAGAGGCTACTTATAAATAACGGAACAGGCAATACCACGGAAGTCCTAGCATAGCATAGACATGTCTAATATAGCTTTCATGACGGAGAGAAGGGGAGGAAGAGAATTGAGGAGTGATATTAGGTGGGGATGTTGGAAGATAGCACTGCGTATAGCGTAGCCATTCATGACGCAAGGCAGTAGAGGAAAGGTTAAGCAAGGAAGAAGAGACAAAAGGTGAAGGTAAAACATAGCATAGCCTTATATATAAGAGCAAGCTTGGAGCGGCAAAGGGAAGTTAGGGTAAGGAGAGAACAGAGTAGACAAACCGGCACGCGTTAGTTAGTAACCTTTCAATTATTAACAATTGCACGTGTTGCTACACAAAATCTTTAGATGCAATGAAATAATAGAAATAATAGTCGCCAACCTTAGGGACGTTGTGGGGGCTAATATAGGCGAATGCAAGCAGCAGGGCGCCCTGGGAGCGCCTTACACAGACGACAATGCTCCATTAGAGGCAAACCTCCCAAGAATGAAATGCAGCAAGAAGTCCTGAACAATGGCTACCCGTCCTGAAAACGTCGTCAGCTCCAACCTTGCTTTAGAGGAAGGAGCGCTGACAAATGCGGTCATTGTGAGCGTGCTCCATGGTTTACAGGTCGCAGAAAGCGGCTTCGGTCGTTTGCGTGGTGTAATAGTGGTGGTGTCGACATCGCCAAAAATCAAGCCGACTGGCGGGGCAGGCTCCACATCGACGGTCTGTGGTAGCATTGGTTGAGTCACACGTGGCATAAATGTGACAAGCTTGGGCATAATTATGACCAACGCTGCCGTTTGATCTTGCTGAAACAACTCGGTCAAGACCAAAGGAGGAACCGTCATGGCAGCAGTGACGTGTTCCAGGTAGGAATAGGATATCTTCCCGGAAAATTGTGTAGGTGGTGCCGCTGGATCGAAAGTACCTTGATTGGTGCTGGTGTGCGTGCCGAACCCAATGAGTAACTGCGCATGAGTTGGTATCACCGGCTCAAGCAGCTAGCCTCTCAGTGAAAATTGTCTGAAGAGAATGGAGCGCAACATTCCATTTACGACATCACCTTCCTCAGACTTATGAGTAGTTCTTGTTGTACCCTTTAACTTGGCTAATGCTTACTGAGGGGGAGATGTCGCCTTCGTTGTTCACGTTCTAATTGTTGTCTTCACGGTGCACCCTTGGAGCACACGAGCCTTGTAATAAAAAGAAGATTTTACTCACAGATAATAAAACTATGCTGCAACGCCACACATACTACGAAACACCACACGTTCGATAACTACACGAGCGTCTCTTTTTTTATCGCTGTGGTCTTTCGTCAGTAGCTCACAAAAGGGCACGTGCATTAACAACATTGAGCAATCTTGAAGCGACTTGACGTCCTCGTTAATGTCCTTTGGCAAAGTTACCTAATTGCTTCTCCGTGCAATACTCGGACATTATCCTATGTTTTAAAGCTTATTAAATGACACATGATAAAAATGGGTAAAAAAACAAAAAACAAATAACACATGAAAAGACCTATAGCAATACAGTGACGCGTTAAGTTCTTCGCGACTCGGAGAAGTTTGCCCATTCGTACCGTTAAACTTTCAAGGGAATGTAGTACTTTTCGGCCACCCTCACTGGCTTAACTTTGAGAAAAGCCACAACGCGCACGAATCCAGTGTCCTCTTGTCTAAACTGTGGCCTCGATCCTTTGTCAGGCTCGGGCTTCGACTTTCATTGGCCCGTCTGTGGCGGTTTTTCGGATTTGCTTGATTGGCCTTGGGCTCTGAAGCTACTACAATAAATAAATAAATAAATAAATAAATAAATAAATAAATAAATAAATAAATAAATAAATAAATAAATAAATAAACAAATAAATAAATAAATAAATAAATAAATAAATAGGTAAATAAATAAAGGAAATATGTTGTGTGCGTCAAAGTAAAAATGTTCGGCGCAGTATGGTGGCATGTTTGCATGCAATCCTCCATTGACCCATGCCCGAAAACAGTGTCAGTGTTTCGAAAGAATCAAAGATAAAGTTATTTCATTAAATAATGTTTTTTCATTCCATTCCATTGCAAACGATAGTATTATTCAATCTGGCAATAAAAGCTTATTTCCTAATAATAATAATAATATTATAATAATAATAATAATATCATCGCCTATACTAATGAATCCCATCGCCTCTGGTTGATTGGTCAACAGCGAATAACTAGAAGTTATCGGAAATAATGGTCGACGTCATGTTTATCTTCCTCGTGAACGGACGCCGTTCTTGTCGCTTACGCTTCTTTGTAAGTAGATACGCCGGGCCATCTTGTATTCGGCTATCTCTTATCGCCACAGTGCGTTGGAATTGCCTGCGAATTCACATATTTTTCTTCACCTTTTAAGTGAACTATGCGCCAATGCGGTGACTGTTTGAAACTTTCGTTATTATGGTTCTGATTCGCGTAGGCTGCGGTGCATTGTACGTTCCTGACGACAGTGCTGTTTGATAAAAAAAATATTATGCTTCCGTTTATGAAGAAAAAAAAAACCAGCGAAAAACTACTCCACGTTAGTGAAGAAGAACTACCACACCGGACAAGTGCTGCTTGTCTTGCTCCTGTTATAGTAATGTCCAATTTTCAGAAAACGTATACATTAAATTTATTTAAAATAATGTTTATTCACCAGTGCATGTGGAATTCTTCTTATTGGGTAAGGGCCTCGTAGTGCTGTGGATCACCACCCTTCGATACAGAGAGCGGAACAAGAAGAACAACCACTACGCGGTGATTTAGTGTCTGAGGTATTCGTCTGCTTCCCGCAGGTCGCGTGATCGAATCGCAGCTGCAGAACCTTCATCTACGATTGAGAAGAAAACGTGGAACCTGGTGCGGTCAAGTTGTTCCAGATAGCATGGCTCTAGCCAACGTCTCTTCCACTAGTGAACATTCTGTTTCTGCATTTATTGCAGACGCTCCTTTGCCCGCTACTGCATCCTCTTCACAAATACCCACTGACGCTGACTTTGACAAGATGATCGAGCCAGGCCTCCTTCCAGCACAGGCAGCCGATCTCTGGAATATCTTGGCATCCTCTGCATACCCTCACCTCATGACAATATGTATTGTATTTAAATTGCCCCAGGGTCTCTCAATACCACGTTTCAAAATCGAAGAAATAATTTTTGCCTCACTTTAGCGGCCAAACCAGCCAAAGATATCTAATATTAGCGAAGGCAGAATTTTCTTCGCAAAAAAAAAAAAACGTTTTCGTGGTAATTCATCGAGCACTCAGAAGCACAATATGCGAATTTTGCCTCCCCATTGTTAGCATCAGTGATTGAACAACCAATCATGATTTGAGCACCAGAAGTCGCTGACACCGCCTTTATCGTCCGCCTCATCGACATAAACATCGATGATGATGATCATAATGATGATGATGACGATATGGGGAAATGACAGCTGATTTTTGATGAAAAAACTTGTCGTTATCTCCAGACGTGCACGAAGCGGCTGGTTGAAAGCAGACGTTGTATAGAACTTAAAAAGTCTCGAATCATGTTATTTCAGACCACCTGTATGACAAAGTGAGGATTGCACAAAGAGGATCTGAAGTATGCCTTAATAGAAGTTTTCCCCTGAAAGTGAAGCCAGCAATCGGCCACTATTAACGGTGGAAGGAAAAAATTGGTAGCGTGTAGTGAAGAAAGGGCCGCGTTTTCCGTAAACGACCTACCAGTTTGTAACGGCTAATGTTTCGGGGAACATTGTGCTCGACTTGTGCCTTTATGTTACAAGTTTTCTGACCCAGTTAATGCTCTTGAATAGATGTCCACACCTGCTTTCCGAGCAGTTACATCACTGACGTCACTTTCATCGGCCTCGTGAGCAGACCTCACCTGTGTTGTTGACATTTCTTTGCAGAAATATACGTAGCACCATGACGTTTTCAAGTAGTATCATACACAGCCCCTGGGATTGGCCAGAATCTTCGTACTTCCTAAAACGTTTCTTAGCAGTCAGAGAATGTAGAAACGTAACTGTTTGCACACATATTGTCTTCAAGGGTTACACTACAAGATGCCGCAGTACTTTCTTAGCCCACTTCAACGAATAAAGTCCGAACTGTTATTGACATGAAAAGAAAGAAAGGAAATGCTTTACCAATGCAGTGGTAGCGCATATGACTAGCCTGAAGCCTGCCGGTCGCTCCGATGCATAAAAACATAGTGTGAATCATCTGAAGGAGGGGGAGGGGGGCATATTAGGTGGATTATGTGCCTCACGATGAAGAAAAAGAAAAAGCGCGTAGTGTGAATTAGGCTGTTTGGTCATCAGGGGGCTCGCCATTCGTGTTTTTTGCAAATAATCGCCAAAAGCATGCATAGCGTGAACGCAAAAAAACATTTCTTAGTTAAGACTTAATTATTTATTATCTTGATCCAGTTACAGTGATTCAAATGCTTAGAAACGTATAAGTGAAATTTAACCTGGTTGTTTTGCAGCTTGATCCAGCCGAGCTACCCCATAGTTGGGGTACGGGCGCCTTGTGTTAAACACGGCAGCCACCACCCCCACCTATACGTATACGACGATGATGACGAAGACAACAAATATAAAATACAACCTTTTGGATTGAATATACAATTGTAAGATTGACTTGCTTGTTTATTGCTCCTTACATTTTCGGAAACTTGCCCAATCACTGCAGTAGGTACACGTCAATAAATTATTAGGCTTAAACTTAAGCACTCATATTTTTTGAAGGCTTTCTTACCCATACAATCTATCGGAGATATGTGGCAATGAGGCCCATAAAAGCGTTGATTCGAAACTAGATTGGATGTGCAGATTTTATAGAAAAGACGGAAAAGAGAATAGAAAAATTTCTGCAGATGCGTATATATGTAAGGCCGAATGCAGTAACGTCAAAACTTTTCAAGGTGATAGAAAGAGTAGTGCACGTTCGCATAATGCAATTCGTGGAGAAAGAAAATATTCTTCGCCCATGTCAAATTGCATTCAGGCAGGGATATTCCATATGGCAAGCACATATTGACCTAGATAGTCACATACATCCTGTGCAACGTCAAGGGTAATACGCAGCTTTAGTTATCTGGACATCACAAAAGCGTACGATAGTGTGGATTATAGTTTACTAGTCAGCCGTTTGAGAGAAACCAATTTGCCTTATTATTTAGAAGCGTGGATAACGTTATTTTTAGGAAAGAGAAAGTTTTACTGTTCACAAGATGGTGTTTTGTCAAGCACTTATAAAAAGGAAAAAGGAGTTCCCCATGGCGCTGTTTGGTCTCCGGTACTTTTCCATATTTTAATAAAGTTGATCCCATGTATTGAGAATGTTCAGACGTATGTATATACTGATGATATGGCATTCAGCTCATGGCATTCCGGCTCTCTATCAAAACCTCCAAATTTACTTATCTAAGTAAGAGCACTGGCTCGACGTTATTCTTCTTTCTCCAAACGTGAACAAGTGTGCATTATTAGTATTTCCTATAAACGACTCAGTACACATATCTCTCTCATACAAAACTCATACTACTTAACAAGTTCAAACCATTAAATATCTAGGAGTGACATACGACAGCTCTCTGGTATGGCGAAACAACATCGAATATATTGCGGTAAATGGTGTTTGGGCAGTCGGCTTATTACGAAGGATAAGCAACAGGAGATCAGGAATGTGTAGAGCCACGTTATTATCAATATACCGCATGTTTATGAGGGCGGTTCTAGAATTTAGATTTGTCTGATATTCCAGGGCACCTGCTTATAAGCTGCGTCCTCTTGTTCTGGAGAAGCAGGCACTGCGCATGGTCTAAGGGTTACCTTAATTTGTAGCGAATAACAATGTATATATGGAAGCTAGAATTCCTACTATCCTCTCCATATTCCCAATATTGGCTGTACAAACGTACTTAAGGGCATTTGAATCTCCTATAAGGCGTAAAGAAACAGTTTTCATTGCGCAACCTGGTTTATTTTGTTATTTGAATTGGTCTTTATTTTACACACCTCAAGTGAAGTTTGTACAGTTTGTAATCGACCCCCTGTCCACGAAAATTAGGGAAATTCTGGCAATTTGTAGCTCGACAAGTTCCCTCTAAATATACCTAATGAGATTTTCTCTAATAGTGCTAAACACCTAGCGGATAATATGTTAAAAGCTACATTTCGGAAAACCTGCTATGAATGCAAGCTCAGATTATCATTGCGACGGACGATTCCTAGAAAGATTAAAAAAAGTGGCATCTGTATATTCTACCCTGTGTTAGACTGGTACTTTTTTCCCGAATTTCAGATTTCACGCCTATCTTAATTGCACAATTTTTAGCTGTGACACTGGCCCTTCGAAAACTGCCAACATTAATCAATTGCTTCGTAATAATAGCGGACTCCTTGTAGGTCTGCAGTGCGCTCACGGCATCCAATGATTCAAAAGCATTAAGCGAATTCAACTTCTTAGTACATAATCACGTAACTCAGGTGCGATTAGTATGGGTGCCGGGGCATAGAGGCATAACTCTAAATGAAACAGCTTACGCACTCGCGAAAGGGGCGCTAGATGAACCAGCTATCAATATTATCCCTACAACAGTCTCTATAGTAGCGTCTAGATTTTGAAGGCAAATGATAATGCGAAAAGTCTCTACACCTCATTAAAAAATTCTCTGGATTTCAATCATCTAATGACACCTTTGAAAACGTCTTCATGTCATTACCAACAATTGGAAATTTTGATAACTCGATTATGCTGTCGTATTCCTGCATTAAATTTTCATTTGTTTAGAGCAGGCTTGACTCCTTCCCAACTCTGTTCTTTTTGTGAAGAAGAAGAACTGGGAAACACTTTTTGATCTTTGTAGAAAGTTTTCATCATCAAGAAAGCTATCAATAAAAATTTTGTTACGAATTTTTGGATTAGCTTTGACAACGTCAAATTTACTATCCCTAGGTGCACATACCCCAGGGCACAGCAACGGGAAAGTGTGCGAGGCCGCGCAAGATTTCATTGCACAATCGAAGAGATTTACTCAATATCCTCAATTTCAAAAGGTTTTCAGTTAACCGATGTAGACTATTGAAACATTTTCTATGATTGCTCCTTCAGTAGGAATTAAATTGTTCAAATTTTTTGTCAGGAAAAATTCACAAAAAATGAATATTTTGTTAACATTTTTTTGGCTAGTCTTTAAATATGTAGCGGGCAATGACGCCGGTGATCGCAATAATTTTATTTGTGTGCGCATACCAATTCGTATGCCGAGGCGCACGGCGCAGATGCGGCCAACATGGCTCACGTTATCTCCGGACGGCCGCGAAAGATACGCCGCCACGCCCCTTTGGTTGCCGCTTTCGAAGCCAGTTTTTCTTGGAAAATAAACTAGTCTTGTCCCAAACTTCAAGGAGTGTAGATGCCTTCTGTTCGCACCTCCGTATGGCGAGTACGCTACAAAGTGCTGAACCGGACGTTTGGAAAAACAGCAGCCATGTCAGACGAGGAAAGCACTTTAAGCTCACCCACAACCAACGCCTCGGAGTTAAAGCTTGCTCATTTTTGGCCCCAAAACCCCAGGGTATGGTTCAGTCAAATCAAGGCCCGCTTCAAGCTTCGACGCATAACATCGCAGCAGTAGAAATACCTGCACGTCGTTTCAGCACTGGCACCCGACATCGCTGACGCCGTAGACGATGTGCTCGCCTCCACTCCATCAGAGAAGCCCTACGACGAACTAAAAAGCAGCGTCCTCAAACGTCTTGAGGTGTACGAAAAGAGCAGGCGGCAACAACTCCTGTCTCATGAAGAGCTCGGTGACCAGCGTCCCGCACAACTACTCCACCGAATGCACCAGCTGCTGGTCCAACAAGCGTAAGAGGAGCGTCAACATCCATTGCTTCGCGAGTTGTTTTCGCAGACTGCCACAGTCAACACGGATGATACTCGCTGGCTCAGATGACGTGACTCTCGAGCGTCTGGCTTAACGCGCCGACCGCATCACCCACTGCACTGAGCCACCAAAAATGTCTATTGCTGCAACGGGAAGGCCCGAACATGCAGAGCGGTTAGGTCGCTTAGAGGACAGAGTTCACCGACTGGCTGCAGCAGTTGAAAACCTCGCCCTGTCCAACAAGCACCGGCCTACACGGCATCGTTCGCCGTCCCGTGCTCGAATTTCGCAGCATCGCGGACAGTCAAGCGAGGCAGAGCAGAACATCTGCTGGTACCACCGTCGTTTTGGAGAGCAAGCCACTCGCTGCACACATCCATGCTCGTGGACGGGAAACGCACCGGCCAGTCACTAACGACGGAAAGCGACACAGGCCATCGTTCAAGCCGCCTCTTCTTCGTTGTCGACCGCATCACCGGCACACACCTCCTTGTCGATACCGGAGCGGAGCTATCTATCCTACGAGCAGCAGCTCAACATCGCCGGGGTGGCTAGTCCATTTCGAGCCTAATTGCAGTCAATAATACTGCTATTGCATCATATGGAGTCCAGTAAATGACGATAGACATCTGACTCAGGCGTACATATCGATGGCTTTTTGTTGTGGCCGACGTCAGAATTGCCATCCCAGGAGTGCACTTTCTGAGCCATTTCAGTCTTGACGTCAGCGTTCGCGATCGTCGTCTCAAGGATAACGTTACTTCGCTCACTGTTATGGGACCTGACCTGGCCTCATGCGGCATTTGCACTTTCAACCCAGAGTCAAAATTTCAAAAGATTCTGGCTGAGTTCGCTGAAATTCGCTGAAAGACCTCGGAACACCGAACTGCCAATCAAAAACAAGGTGACGCATCACATTCTCACCTTCGGACCGCCCGTTACCACTAGACCTAGAAGACTAGCTGGACAAAGACACGAAGTCGCCCACCGTGAGTTCAACCACATGCTCCAACTCGGCATGATTCGACCTTCTTCCAGCAACTGGTCTTCCGCGCTGCACATGGTGCCAAAACAAGTCTGGTGACTGGCGGCCTTGTGGTGATTATGAGGCACTTAATGCTGTGACAACAGCAGACCAATATTCTATCCCTCACATCCATGATTTCAGCGCTTGCCTCGCGGGAACGGCCTTCTTCCCTAAGCTGGATCTGATGACCGCTTGTCACCAGATTCCAGTAGAACCAAGCGACATCCCAAAGACGGCCTTGACAACGCCTTTCGGCCTCTTTGAATTTGTTCGTATGCCGTACGGACTGAAGAACGCGGCACAAACTTTCCAGCGTTTCATGAATGAGGTCATTCGCGGACTGCTCTTTGTTTTTGTCTACTTAGACGACATTTTGGTCGCCAGCAAAACGCCGGAAGAGCATGAAAATCACCTGCACCTCCTCTTCAAGCGTCTTGACTAGCATGGTCTGGTTTTGAAGCCCCAAAACTGCATCTTTGGTGTTGAAGCACTAGATTTCCTAGGTCATCGAATCAGCCCGCAAGGCATCTTGCCGCTTGAATCACGGGTGCATGCAGTCAGGAAATTCCCCCCGCCTACCTCTTTCCGCAAGTTGCGCGAGTTTTTCGGGCTAATCAACTTCTATAGGCGCTTCATCACATCCTGTGCACACATTCTACAGCAGCTAACTGACCTGCTGTGCCGGGATGGCAAGAAAACGCCCGAGTTTCACTGCTCAGAGGAACACAAAAAAGCCTTCCAGGACGCGAAAACTCAGCTTGCCTCCGCAACACTTCTTATGCACCCGCTTTCCGACGCGCCAACGTGGCTCATGGTTGACGCTTCAACGACGGCAGTGGGAGCAGTGTTGCAACAGTACGACTGCAAGAACTGGAAACCGATAGGTTTCTTTTCTAAACGTATGAATCAGGCGGAAGTGCGCTACAGCACCTTTGGAAGAGAGATGCTGGCCATTTATTCCTCCGTAAAGCATTTTAGTTTCTTGCTAGATGGCCACATTTTCCACATTTTAACGGACCACAAGCCGCTGACGTATGCGTTTAAAAACAACAGTTCCTCATATTCGAAAAAACAACTGCGCCAACTTTCTTTCATTTCCGAATTTTCCACGGACATCCGCCACATAGCGGGGAGCGAAAACCAAGCAGCCGACGCACTCTCCCGTATCGACACCTTTTCAGCGTCCGTCGAGTTTGAGACATTAGCCGCCGCCCAGTGGGAAGACCCAAAGCTAACCGAGATGCGGCAGAATCCACTGTCACTGGTGCTCGAAGAGAGCCCGCTACCATACACAACGACTATGGTCACATGCGACACATCGCAGAAATCTCCAAGACCCTTCGCCCCGTCCAGTTTTGGCGTGCAGAGTTTGACAGCCTTCACGACCTCAGCCACCCAGGAATCCGCGCGACACCAGAGGCTCGTCACTGACCGCTTCGTGTCACCCGGACTCAACGCCGACGTTCGACACTGGGCGAAGACGTGCCGAACATGTCAAGCAGTCAAGGTGACTCGTCACACGCGCACAGCACTCCAAGCATTTCGGCCACCAGAGTGTCGTTTCGACCGCGTGCACTTGGTCTTGGTGGGACCTCTTCCTCCTTCCCAGGGTTACAGATACCTGCTCACTTGTGTCGACCGATACTCACGGTGGCTCTAGGCGACGCCGATTCTGGACATCGCAGCCGGGACCGTCGCACAGGCATTTGTGGCCACATGGGTTTCACGCTATGGCTGCCCACTGCGCATAACGACCGATCGTGGACGACTATTCCAGGGCAACCTATTTTCTGCGCTGGCAAGGCTTCTGATAATACGCCTCCAGTACACCACGGCTTACCATCCAGCGAGCGATGGAATGGTGGAGCGGCTAGACCGTCAACTAAAGGCATCTTTAACGACCAAATTGGATAGAGAGCACTGGGTTGAGAAGCTCTCTCTCGTTCTTCTGGGCCTGCGTACGGCGATAAAAGAACACCTCGGATTCTGTGCAGCAGAAATGCTGTACGGCTCTACAATCCGACTACCGGCAGAATTTTTCGGTGAGAAATCAAGTGCTACACAGACGCCTTCAGAACACATGGAAAAGCTACATTCCTGGTTGGAGCACCTGCAACCCAGCGCACCACGCGCCAGCCGCCACCAAAGAGTGTTTTCTTTCTCAGACATGAATGAAGAAACCCATGTGTTCGCGCGACGTGACACAGTAAAAGCGCCGTTGATTCTGGCATACGACGGGCTCTTCCACGTGCTTTCGCGGTCGCACTAAACTGTGACCATTCGTGTTCGCGACAGAGAGGACGTCGTTTATCTCGATCGCGTGAAACCGGCTCACCTCATGGACTAACTCGAACATTTTCTCGTTCTTTTCCAGGCTCCGCGGTCTAGGGGTGACCCCTTATAGCGGGCGATGACGCCGGTGATAGCGATAATCTTATTTGTGTACGCATACCAAGTCGTATGCCGAGGCGCCCGGCGCAGACGCGGCCAACATGCCTCACGTTATCTCCCGAGGGCCACGAAAGATACGCAGCCACGCGCCTTTTGGTTGTCGCTTTCGAAGCCTATTTTTCTTGGAAAATAAACTAGTCTTGTCCCAAACTTCAAGGAGTGTAGGTGCCTTCTTTTCGCGCCTCCGTAGGGCGAGTACGCTACAAATATATGTATTCCTTTTCGTTAAGTTACCTGATTCTTGGCAAATCCCCCATGGGGGCCGTGAGCACCAAGTTCAGGATCTACATATACATCTACATCCAAGATGCGCCCTAATTATAAGAGATTTTGGTGTGTGGATGACGAAGACGGCGTTGGCTCACGAGGAAGATGATACTGACGTCCGTCCTGGAATGAGCATCGCTCATTTCTGCCCAACTCCTCAACGAAGCTCCTTCGTATGGAAAGACCGCCTCCGGTGTTCTTCCTCTTTGGGTTCGCTAGAAGCATCGCGACCAGAGAAGATGCTTTCAGCTGACCACGCCATCATCTCCACGATCTTCCTGGAAGGTATCAGTCGGCTGCCTGCACGGTGACACCGCAGCCATGCAGGTTCCTCCATGGCCCTCGAGCGAGTTCTTACAGCCAGAATCAGCAGCATCGTTGGACCTGTTTCAACCGAAGTTTTTCGTCGCTGCACCATCTGTTACTCAAGAAATGACATCGGTAACTACTGCTGCGGAGATGACCGAGGACTGCATAACAGGGAGCCTTTGTTATCAATGACGTAGATACTGAGAAAGTACGTGCTAGCTTCATGGCCTCGGCCCAGGCCGACGCCAACCAAGGACATGCCTCGGTCTTCGACCCTGAACCAGACTATGACATTAGCGCATTTATCACCTTAATATGTTGAGCCATCAATATTTACCGTAGGAGAAAATTGAGCACAAGGTGAGCGTGATGCCGGCTATACAGTCAGGAAAGCAAGGCTGCTGGCTACGATGCATCACAGTCTTTGTTTTAAAGAAGACTTGCCTCTGATGTCTTCAGGCTCTGCGAGGAAGAAGCTCTCGACAGGCCTTTGTGGCTGGCTCTGTACATGTGAACTAACCCGATGTTTGGAGCAATGAAGAGGAAAAAAGCGCAGCGGTCTAGCCTAATGTGTTTGTTATTTCATATACTTCATCAGTTTCACCTAAATGTAGGTGCTTTTACTTAATAAAACCTTATGAACGAACCTTTCTTGACCTCGTCTTTTGGGAATGTTGGAGGTTCAACAGCGTGAAGGTTCTTCAAGTTAGTTGGTTCTCCATAATTGACAATATTGTAAGCGGGAACACTTTCAGACAAAAGACGCCAACAACGAGGAACGAGCACTATCTATGTAGCTTTTGTGCAAGTTTGCTAACATGTCTTGTTTAAAAGCTTTTACCCTTAGTATTACTGAGTGCAAGTTGCGTCTGAATGCACCTCATCGAGCGAAGATAGAAGGTCATTGCCACGATTAGCACAGGTTCAGTGACCAATTTATTCGCAATGCGACTGATTGTTAATGGTCGCTTATCACTGCTTTGCTGACGACGTGACTACTTCGAATAAGTCGTGTGCCGCTCTATTTTTCAGCCCTACGAACGCAGTCACGAACGTTTGAAATCGGATATGCTGGAACAGCACGCCAGCTTATTTAACGGGGCAATAATAATGCAACCGATATGCCAAGAGACATGGAATTGTGCGTGGCATTGCTCGCGTAGGTAAGAATGCCAGTTACCTTTAGCCCCCCTCCCCCCAATCCCATTCATCTTTTACAGCGAAAGCTGTTATGAGATCTAAACTTGGGTCCAGCGCCGCGCGGTATATGTCCACCGCCACCGCCGGTGTCCTTAACCACATCGCACGAAATAAAAAAAAATGTTAAGCACCAAAGACACAGTGGGGCTCTAACTCGGATCCACTGGTTGCCAGCCCAGTTTTCTCCCACTGATCGACGTGGCGCTTATTTTAATGATCTAATTAAAGGTTGTCAGATATAGTTATACAACGAAACGCTGCAAATTATGCTCGTATGCACACACGCTGAAGAGAGAATTTCATACAGTCCAACAAATCTTCACAATTCCGGTAAACAAAAACTCATGTCAAGCAGTCCAAGCAACACCGGAACAGGGTCGGAAGTCTGTACAACACTACGCACATTGGTCACTACTTCTGGGAAAACAGCCTTGGTTGAAATAGGTGGCTCAGCATGTTTATCAATCCTGCGGCTCCATCATAGTAAATGAAGGCCCAATAACATATTTAAATCGTATGGCACATTAATGTTAATGGTCTTTTTGAACGGTAAGATCCTGACGCCATGATCTGTAAGGGGAAATTCTTTTTTGGTGGTTCTCTTAAGGATGTCTCAGAAACGGCACGCATCGCGGCAACAAATAAAACAGTGCTCGATTGTTTTAGGGCTGTTGCACAGTCTGACATTCAGAAACCAGGGCACGTAAACGCCTTTTTCATGAAGCCGCGTCTTCAAATGTAATGTAGAGGTGTGCAGCCTAAAGAAAAGCGTTTTTGCTGCTGGCGGTGTACACAGTTTATGCACATGGTACATAGTATGATACATCATGACCAGATCGAGATAAATATTGCTTTTGATAGACAGGTTCAAGAAAAAGTGTGCTGATGAGTGTAGCCGTGAGTGTCATTTTGTCTACACTGTAGAGATATTATAAAGTGAACCTGGATTTCAAAAACTGCATAGCCTGAACAATTTTTTTCATGAAACCCCACAACTCTTAGTTTTCAGCAACTCATGTCGTGACGAAAAGAATAGAGAAGTGGTAAGCAAGACGGTTTCGGATAATAGCCAGAAGAAACGGGTAACACACATCCTTAAGGAAAATAAAATCACATCACCTGTTGTCGTACAAATAAATGCAAAAGATTGAGACCCCCTTCGGAAGCGGAAGTTAAACGTTGTCTCTTCGCATGGCTCTCCATAAAAAATTCTAAGTGAAGCAGGCAAATATCCAGTGAAAAGCCTGGATATGTACGTGAGAGTAAAGTAATGCTTGTAAATTGTAGACAAGCTTTGATGCTCTAAAGATGTAGCATGCTTTGGCTCTCGAAGAAAAACGGAAAGATCCCGTCCTTGTCAAGTTAGTACTTTTCGTTGGATAGTGGATTCGTATAGTCGAAGAGCTATAACTGATTCATACTTCAACGTTCAGAAATACCCGACGTAAGTAGCCTGCACCCGACGAATGCAAAGAATGAATGTCATGGTTCTAGCTGGAATCGAACAAATGTATTCGGCGTGAAATTGAATCATTCTACCACAGAGCTACGCCAGGTCTCGAAACTACTTTTAAATAGACGCCGATATTCATGGAACGTCATTAGTGAGTGTCAGTGCTGCCCTCCATGTTTTATAAACGGTACGTATGTACTCCTTTGATACAGCCGTCACGTCGGGTTTACGCCAAATGTGGTCGGGTGTCATGCGCTAATTTTATTTATGTAGCAGTGTTTAGAGACAGCATCTTCGCGAGCATCAGCACATCATATCAGCTTCTGGTGTTGCTAATATGCATGTTCCAGCAGGCATCGTTGCGCAAGTGCAAACAACTGGTTACATAAAAATCTGAAACTCTTCAACACATGTCTCTGCGTGCAACATTTGCACACATATTTAGCGTCATTTCATGACGTGTCGCTCAATAAAAAAATGCAACACGCGATCATTTTCCCTTCGCATTCTTCGCATAATGTCGATCCCCAGGTACGTGGGAGCTGCCGAATTTTCGCTTTAAAGGAAATTGGCCACACATACACCAAAGTAAATAACTTTCATGCACAGAAATCTGCACCGAAAGCAAGAATACATAGACATTCAATAAGTGCTGATTCAATATTGCTTTGTGAGTATATGTCGAAGGTATACAAGTACCTTGTTAGCACTTAGCAAAGGTTTCATCTCGATGCTGGTATACGACAAACAAGCCTTGTTTTCATGTTATCAATTCGTTGGCAATCTTGAAGAGCCGCTCCATGAAGCGCTTGCTGGTTTTGCATTGTACACAAATAAGAACAATATAATTAATATAGTAGGGAAGAGGGGGCGCAGGCCTAATGGTTGCAACAAGAATGTATTAAATAAAAGCCTCTCAACTAGGTTTTTCTGCATTGAAACAGGTTATTTTTAATAAGGTGACGCATAAGTCGATGTTATTGGTTATATACATTCAGAGTTTATTAACGTGTTACTAAAATCGTTTTAATTTTGTGAGTAACACTCGTGATAACCGACGCTGGGCTTGAGCCGATACTCTTCGAGCTTCAGTATCATCGTTATCGCCATGTGCTACCCTTGAGTTCAGCTCTCAGCAGCGCTTATGTCTGGTGGCGTGATGCATGAGCCACCCTAAAGCCTGCGTCTTCTGCGTACGAATAAAGTTGGTTCCTCCTCAACACCTTGCTAAGGAGTGCTAACGTAAGATACGCGGACAACTTAAAAAAATTTTATTAACATGACTTCATGGCAATATCCGATGAGCATGTCGCAGTGAAACTTCCTGCAACGCCAGCTTCATGGACGAAGTGCATGCTAAAATTGATATTTGCTAACTTCCTAGCCACATGTTGTAGTCAGTGGTATTATTGGTGGTGTTTATGTGAACCAGTATTTACGTGACGATCGCCCAATGACGGGGACTTAACAAGGCACGAGTGGATAAAGCCGTTTCAGTTCGTACAAAAATTTTTCGTTATACACTTCCAAACGCTTCCACATTCACTGCTGTCACAGGTCCCGTTAATTAGGGAGGCGATCGCTGGGCTAATTCCAAGGGCCGAAGTATAGGCCCCCCGAACTGCACCACGAAAGTGCGGACCCTTGAGAAGTGGTCTTATTTGGTGCACCAGCGGACGCCGGCTTCGGCTCAAAGAACCAGTCAGAGCCGAGAGTTGATGAACAAAACAAAGTTATATTCTCAAATGTGGCAGATCAAATGATACACAAATATGCACACTCGACAATACTTGAAAGCGTAATGTCACCAATCAAACAACGTACTACACACTACAATCAGCTACACTCGAATCAGTGGACACAAACAACAATATGCACTACAATGCATTCACATGCATCGAACAACCAAGACACTTAAAGACTAAAGAGTTTGAAAACTTATCCAGTCCAAAGTCCTTGGAACAAAGTGTTAAAGGTTCTTTCCTAGAAGAGACTCACTCAACGTCCACCGCTGTTGTCGATCAGCTGCCCCCAAGTTTCACTTCCAGGAAACTTCGCCTCTTCAATTGGGCGCTCTCCAAGCACCAAACGTCTTCGCGGGTAACACGCCGGCTTCTCACGCATTGCCAATGCAGGACGCGTCTTCCCTTTCTGGTGGAAGTTTCACACTATTCTTTTATTGGTAGGACAAACCGTCACCCCTCAGGCGGAAACCCTCTTCATCACCTGCTTTGTCACTGAGGACAGAAGCCTTCGCTGACACGGCCGAATGACCCCACGCACACTTTCGCAAAACTTCCTTCTTATCCTGCCTACAGACAGTGGCGTAAACTGTCTTCATCTCCTGCTTTGTCGCCGAAGACAAAAGCTTTCTCCGACACGGCGGAATGACCCTACGCACACTGGCGCACACTTCCTTCTTCTCCTTATCTGCGTTCTACGCTGCTCGCTTAAATACCTTTCGCGCAAGGTTCCAGAAAATTCTAATCGTTTCGTCGGCGCGATGCACAGCCAAGGCTGGGAAGAGAGAGACGTTTCGACGACGGTCCGCGACTCGTGGTGCAACTCTACATAACCACGCCTCTTTCCTTCCAAATCTTTCCAGGGCTTGCCTGGCGGCCGATTTGAGGAGCTTGGTCAGCGAAACTTTGCCTCCGAGGGGTACAGGTGGTGCGCCCTGGGAGTCTTTCGATGCTTGTTTTTTCTTCTCTTGCGCCGACCCGGAGGCGCAACTCTGGCACCCAGCACCGTCGCTGTCGCCAAAACTAGGCGGCGCACTCTATTTCAGAGCGCTCGTTTGTGACAACTGTAACAGGTGCCAGACAATGAATTATCAACCTTAAACTGAAGCATACCCCCCGCCCCCCCCTTTATTGTCTTACGAGAACAACAGATCTGGAAAAATGTGCATACACTATACCGTGGTATGGAAGAGTCATACCCATAAATGCAATCCTTTGAAATATTCATCTTGTTTATGCATACTTTTGAAATACATCAAACAGAAAGTGCTAAAATTCCAGCCGATGCTATACATTATGGCAATCGGAGGTATTCGACAACCTTAGAACACCACGTGCTGATGCGAGGAACGCGACAACGATTTTCGGTCACGAGGAAGATGAAGGTGACGTCGGCATGGAAGGCCTCAGAAGCCATTTGCACTTATTTTCAAGAAACCAAATGAATGCACGTCTAAATTCCTGCTTGTACATATGTATAATTTAGAATTACTGAGCAAATAAATACATATATTTCAAATGTGTTCGATATTACTGTAAGTTACATTCCTGCTATAGACTCGAATGTCCGGTCGGAATGGCAAAAAGTAATTATTACACTCTTTCTGTTTCTAAGTACGTTCTATCCTCCGTTCGTTAAGAAAATTTATTATTTAAAAAGGCCTAAAAGTTCAAATAACCGATTTTTGGCCAATATCACTAAGACAGTATGGTTATAAGCTGCACTGGCAGAAAAAAAAGTACACATGCAAATTCCATGATAGCACTGCAGAAGAAGTTCATACATCATTATCAGCGTATATCTCTTCTCAACCCCATTTTACGATAGTTATAGCACGAGAAAAATACGATGACACAGAGACAAGAAGGAGACGAAGGACTGTTTTGCCTCTGTGTCGTCGTTTTGTTTTCGCGCTAAAACTAACGTCATGACATACCAACTAGCCCACGCTGTCACACTTCTAAGCCCCATTTCACGATTTGTGACCTTTCATAACCACCCCAAGGCGAATGTTGTCTTAAAGGGCACATCATCAATGTGGCTTCTCCAATTTAATGTATCATTAGTTAAGATGCCTAAATATTTAGGAAGTTGCCTGCGGATTGAACTCATATACTCAAGAGTTTCAGATACATTAGCGAGATGTTGATACGCTGCAGAAAAGAGAACGCAAAAACTTCACTTTTTCTTACATTCAGCGTCATACAAATGTTTTGAGCCACACTTTTAGCGTATTGAGATAATTTTGTAGACTCTGGTGTATTCATTAAAGATCATTATTACTCGCAAAGAAAGCAATATTGTCTACATACACATATAACTCGATATCCTCAGTTAATGAAATGGAGCATAAAATATGTTAAACAAACTAGGTGACAGGACTGCTCCTTGTTGAACGCCTCGTGTCTGCTTATATCTATTTGATGAGCACCATCTTTAAAACAATAAATTTCCTTCCTCAAAAAACTCCCAAACCCATGCAGTGATGTAGTTAGGAAAGTGGTGACATTCTGCCTGTTTTGATAAAAGTCAATGCTCAACCATGACGTACGCTTTAGCCAAATTTAGAATAACTATCGCACTGTATTCGTGCCGACACCTAGCTATAGTATTCGGCTCTCTAAATCAACGTGGGCGCTTCATATCGAAAAACTAGTTAAACACCCAGTTTGACAGGAGTTGAAGATTGCGTTTTTATCAGTTTATTTTATTACATGGCCGTACAAAACTCTTTCAACTAGCTTAACCAGATTATACGCCAGATATATCAGCCCTACATTGTCGAGGGCGAATCTGCATCCATGCTTTTTAACAACTTCCATTCCGCAGGTATGCAAGCTTTTGACAGAGAAAAATTCACCACATTGAGCATTGAAAAATTCACCACATTGAGCCGGGATTGAATAAATCTCGCTTATTAATGTTACCCCGCCGTGGTGGTCTAGTGGCTAAGGTACTCGTTTGCTGACCCGCCAGTCGCGGGATTGAATCCCGGCTTTGGCGGCTGCATTTCTGATGGAGGCGGAAATGTTGTAGGCCCGTCTGCTCAGATTTGGGCGCACATTAAAGAACCCCAGTGGTCGAAATTTTCGGAGCCCTCCACTACGGCATCTCTCATAATCATAAGGTGGTTTTTGACGTTAAATCCACATATCTATCAATCAATCGATCGATTATTATTGATATCATTGCATTCATCACCCTGCCTGGTATACGGGCTGAAGGAGATAACTGCCTAATTAATCTGCCAGCTTACCTAAATTAACCTTCTCAAAATCATCACCCACTATTGCATCACAATCCTAGAAAAATAATCAAATCGTTTCATTTTATAGTCATCATTTGCTGTAATCATTGCGCGTTTGAAGTCTGCTGCTGCGAATTATTTATCACACCAAACTTTTGGGCAATGGTTGACCAGAAAATGTTTTCATGCAGCTTTGTGTTTTCTATAGCCTTTCATGCAATCTTCAATCTACCCTATACTGAAAGAAGTTCAAGCGCCCGAGTTCATCAAAAAGTTGCGTTTTTTGTGATGTTTTCACACCGCACACACACACACACACAAAGCCCTTATTTCACCTCGCATGTTCTAGTGACAAAAAAAAATAACTTTTGAGCCTTTTTCCAATATCTCATAGTGAACAAATGAGCTTACCTATTTGGAGACAAATACCCTAGGAAAGTTAATCAGAAAAATAATGGGCAAGTAATAACTGTTAGTAGCGCAGTTGAAAATTTCCACGAGCATATATGTAAGGTTGAGCTTAAAAGGGTCAAGTCTGGTAGGAATTCAGACAGACCTCGTACAAAGTAGCAGCATGCGAATTTAAACGCGATAAATTATTGTCAAGAGCCCAATCCCACAAGCGTTTCCCGCTTGAATATGTTTTGAAACCCCAAGCAACGTGATGTGAATGCAAGTCCCCAGTAACAAATATATCCTTTCTATCAGCGTTGTATCCGTTACTGAAAAAAAGTAACTAAATACGTTACTCTTTACACCAACCAAAAAAGAACGCGTTACCACCCTACAATGACAACAAAAAAATGTAACGCGTTATCGTTGCAGTTACCAAAAAAAGTAACGGACGTTATCTCCGCCGTCAGTCAACAATAATACATATCACTGATATCGTTTTTGCTGCAGGAAGCCTAAGTAAGAATATTTTAACCCTTTTGGCCCTGGCGGTGTCACTTGACACCTCCGCACAACATTTGCCCTAGGATCTCGGCAACGTAACCAATACTGCTCCTTCTTGGGGGCATAGTTCTCGAATTATCCCCTCTGAAATCGAGGTAGCAGCCACAAAGAAGAAGAAGCGTGACCGAGGTCTTTTGTGAAGCCGAGGTGCGTAAGTTGAGGCGGGTAAGCGCCATTTTCGGGACGACGTACCGAAGCTGTTTCAGTGAGTATTAGGCTGAAAAGTAAGGCATTGGTTTTCATTTTGTGTACACCATTGATTGGCAGCAAAAAAAGAAGCCATTTTTTCTTTTCCCAATCACTGAACCCTAAATACCTAATTTGATGTTACGTTAATTAATCCAAAAATGCTTGTACCAGGGACTCAATTTTTTTGTATCTGGTCTTTTGAGGTCCTAACTACGAGAAAAACGCGCACAAAAAGTATATCCAACCAGAATAAAAAATTCAGGGCTTAAAGAGTTGAAGCTCACACTTACTTTTCACACAAAACTACTAAGCCAAACGACGATTTCACCCAATATGGTAATTAAACTGGAATATCTCGTAGAAATGCACTGAACCTTAGCAATGTCATAGAGCTTATATTTAGTTGCCTCTATAGGCACCCGGCAATGCAGTTTTCTTGTAAACGTCGCGCCACCTAGCAGCGGTGATTAGAACCCACGGAGCGCCCCTTTGCGGTATTTCACCGTTGTGCGCACTGCGAACAGGCGGAACAACGTAGCAGCGCGTCCTTTTTAGATGAATTTACCACAGCCTGTTGACAACTCCATTGTACGAGGTGAAAAAAAAGTGAAAAAAAAACGCAGATACTGCTGCTTTGAGGATTAACACAACAAAGAGGGAGATGTCGGCGTCATAATGTATCGCTTCCCATCGAGACCGCGGTAAGCAACTCGGCGGCAGAAGCGGACCGTAGCTGTACGGCGCGTCAAGTGTCGCCCTTGCGAATTTTTCTTTAAGCATCAGAGAGAGAACAATAACGGGAAGCATTAGTGCAACGCACAGTAACGTAACAACTGCTCACAAGCGTGTCTTAAAACACGCACAGTGGGGGTCACTCGTGAAACCTAACGTCGTAAGAGCTTAAACGCACGGCGCATTCTTCCACGAATGACTTTGTCAACGTGCCTTGCCGCTTCTTTGTGCACCAGGACAATGACTGAACTGCTGGAATGGGCCCATTAATGCCGAGGCTTTCTCGCGCTTATAGTACGACAGAAATAAGGCTGGAGTTCACCGCGTAACACGTGGAGTATTCGCAAACTACCACTTCTCTCGCGCACACATTTTGTTTTCCTGTTATTGTCAGCTGATTGCTTGATCACTCGTCGCGTATTCGAATACTTGCGTTTCGTTCGCGCTCACTAGCACACGTTTTGTTTTCGCATTATTGAGTGTCAGCTAATTGCTCTCGATTCCATGTTTCAGCGCCGAGGACATCTAATCTTGGAAGCCTAAGGAGAATACCAGGGTATGCTCGAGGCAGTTCGACAATGGTGAAAAAGTCCCATCGAGAATCATCCTGGTTACCTTTCGACAATATTTCCTCGTGTACACAAGAGGTGGTCGACAGCTCCTGCTCAACAGCTTTCGACGAATATAACTACAAGTGACGACTGATCGAGAAATGTATACGTTCATATTTGTGCGCTTAAGTGGAATTCAACGTCGTAAGCATGCTTGTTTTGCTGTGACAAGCACTTCGCTTCGACGTTGGTGTTCACTTCTTTAACACCATACACATGGTCGTTGTCGTACAGTGCGCGTCCCTTTTCAAGCGTCGGCGGTCGAAAATGGTCATTGATGTTTTCGATTGCCTTAAAACCACAATGCAAAACCACCGACATGCCTCAAACAGCACGATAAACTCACGACATGCATGGTGGAAATGACTCGTGGGCCGCCTCGATACTTCGCGGAATCGACGCCAAGGCGCTGACGGCTCGGCCGATCGCTGCGCCACGTAACCATAACCATTGTCGGTTGCCTATACTTGCATGCAATGGCTTCGGACTCTCACACATGCTGAAGCTATTTGTCTGAACGCCACATCATGCACAATACGACGTTCAACCATCAACGTATTAACATTATTTCCAACAAACTAGCCCTGTTATCTGTTCTCGTAAGAACAAACGTTCTCCGCTAGAGACGCATCACTGGAATATCAACAAATTTACGGCAATATTTTCAGCGTGCTTCTCCTGACAAAATAAACGCGAAAAATTTGTAGTAGTAAAGAATTTTTTTAATGGCCTAGTCAGCTGGGAATATCTTTGTGTATAAATATTTCTTGTTCAGTTTAAACAGTTTATTTATCGCGAAAATTGAAAGCGTTAATGTGAAAGTGTCCAAGATTAGCCTCGTTCGCTCAGGAGCTATTTAATTACAAATGTTAACATGAACGCAGTGTTCTGTTGCTGCACAGGCTAAGTTCTGAGTGCCAACAAATTACATGCTGATCATGCGGTTGGGAAGAAGATTGGGCACACCATCGGGAACCTTCCTAGTACAAGACAGATTAGAACGCAAAAGCGCTTTTTCAGCTTTCTACGCCTCCTCAGCAGAAAATAAGAACTTTTTCATGGAGACAAAATTGGCTTCCTTTCGGGATTGTTAGGCGGACGTACAAAAGCTGGCTTTCATCTCTGTACCGGTACAAAATTGTGGTGTTGTCGAGCCCACGGCGGGAACCGCAGCGATCACAACGAATAGCAAGAAAGCCGTCGGTCTTGTTCCGAACATTATGGTCGTGCTCTCATAGACGGCTATTGAGACACCTGCCTGTCTGGACAATGTGGCAGGCTCCACACGACAAAAATACTCTGTAGACTATCCCCCCCCCCTTCCCACACATATTACAGAAACCGATTGCGATGCCTTACCTGGCATTTAACTTCGCGTCTCATGACCGGACTGCTTCTCTATGAGAGCGAGGCTAACTTGCATAGGGCCGAAAAAATCACATGGAAACCAACGTGCCGGCTGATCTTATTCAACCTGTGTGCACAAACCTGCTGCTTGTAAGAAATATGACCGCGACTTTTTTGCGTCTGCCCATGCTTTCCTGTACGCCATTATCTAGTATCTGCAGCACGTCGTACGTGCCCCTGAGCTCTGTAGATGCTTTTGGCTACAGCAACCAGAACGTCTCAGGATAGCCAGCCTTTAGAAGACGAACCACAGCGCCTTTTGTCCACGCAGAGAATCGGTGCCTGCTAAAGATACCCCCTCCCCCTCCTCCGAAATTCCCCAAACTAAATTCCATCAATGCTTTCTTCGCCCATGCCTGGTAGGCGACAGTGGTCCGACGCTGCGACAAAGGAATTCGTCGGGGCGAGTTCTGAGATTGTGACACCTTCAGATTGAAAAAGTAACGAGAAATGTGGCACTTCACATTACGGAAAAATGTTAAGAAAAGTATGTTACCCTTTACAGTTCCTAAATTGCAATGAGTACGTTACTAAGCTACCAAAAAAAGTAACGTGTTACCGGTAACAACGTTATTTGTAACGCGTTGCCGCCGACACTGCTTTCTACGGGCAGATAACATGACGTCTAGGCTTCTCATGTCTTGCACCCCGGCCGGAAAATATGCATTTACAAACAAATTGGGCGAACCATCTGGTAATATTATGTCTTATACCAATGCTTCACAGTATGGAGCTACAGAAGAATACGATATCTTAGCTGTGTGAGTTAGCTTTGCGACTGAATTTAGGTTTGTGACTGAACTTAGCTTTGTGACTGATCTTACTTAATATCAGCACAGCAAGTTCACCAACTCTAACAGGTCGGTTCAACAGATATAGCCGATACTTTTAGATAAAAATTTGGCCGGTTGAAAGCGAATTTCCTGCAGTGAAATAACATCTGGCGAAAGTTGCAAGAAAGGTATGAGAGGACAGTGGCTGCAGAGACAATTGATCGGCAATGCCACTTTAATATGGTTAGGCCACCTGTTTTGATGAACCTTCATCTGTCTCGTGAGCTGACGTCGTCTTTATTGTTCAAAGATCTTTGTGGGAACATTCGAAGCGCCGTCATGTAGCCGAATATCTCTGATTTCGACGGTATGTGGTATCTAACGGAAATCTCGTATTTCGCAATTTTCATAAGAGTACCTCTTATGGGATATAACGGGTATGACACAAAAACAAACCCGTTCAAATAAACCTTTAGTGGTCAAATGCGACATCGTAATTTTCTCATTACTAGACGTGAAAGATGATTTCCCGAAATATAGTGTGGTGCATTCGCAACAGTAAGCGTGTATTCGTTTCATCAAGTGGTAATATTCAGACAAGTTTATAGGATCATGATCAGTCACCATTTATTATTTTATGTAAAACCTGCCTCTCATTCTTCTAATACCAGAGAGCATGGTTCTATGTTTGTTTTTGAAGCACAAGACTTGTTATCGCAAAAAAAAGAGGAATAAATTTACCCTGTCGTTGTTTTTTTCGTTTTTCTCCATCAGGCGGGCAAGGAGGGAAAAAGTTGGCTGAATCAGCATTCTTGTTGCCCTGCTAAATGTTCTGTGGCTGGAGTGTTACAAATAGTGCCTCGAACATTTTGAATTATTGGGTACAGCTCGTGTTACTATATCAAAAATTCCACCTTAGTCAGCCCGTTTTAATGTAAACAATATCGAGATTTTTTAAAATCACAATATTGGTCACACTGCAGGGCTCGCATGTACGAGCATTCACGGAAAGTGTGATAATAGTATGATTACCGTGCTATAAAATTCTACGTAAACCACTGTCATTTGCACCTAGCCGAGAGTTTGTTAATGCTGCTGCATGGCTCCGATTCTCACTAAAATATACCGCAAGTAAATACCATATATACTTGAAATTAACCCGTGAAGTTTTTGGGTTAAACACATTCTGCTGCTTCACAGATAAGAACCGCGAGCCAGGAGATCAAAACCAGGCCGCGGTAGCCGCATTTTCTATGGAAGCGAAAATGCACGAGGACCGCATATTTAGATTTATGTGCACGTTCAACAAACTTAGGTGGTCTAAATTTCCGGAGCATTCCACTACGGCGTCTTTCATAAATATATCGTAGTTTCATGACGCTACGCTTTTGCGTATTGTATATCGTAGTTTTGTGACGGACGCGCTTGAGTTCCATTAAACTCCCAGCGGCAGCCACAGAGAATACAGAAGAAGAGCCTGCGTACGCGGGCAGTTTCTGCCACGGCCCTAAACCGTTCTAATACGAAGAACCAAGCAGATTTATTCCAAGTAGTGCCGCCCCAGGCGTGTGTGTGCCTACGTGCGTGCATGTGTGTGTGTGGGAGGGGGGGGGGGTAAATGGGTGTTCGCGTGTGCGTGCTTGTGTGGTCGTGTGCGTGCGTGTGTGCGCGGGTTATGTGAGCAGAGTTGATCACCCTAAGGCACCATAATGCCTCGCCATCATGCGATATCTCCCCCCTCGAGCCCCCTTACTTAACAAAAAGAAGAAGCATGTGTGAAACAAAATCTCTGCAATTCAACTGGGGTTCTCACCACAGAAGCACTGAAGCTATACTCTGTCTAAATGCTCATTCATACCTGTGAGAGACTAACAATGTGACGCGACATTCTGCGACTTGCGAATGAAAAAAAACGGTTCTCCAGGCGGCGCTGCCGTAGCACGCCCATGCACGCCATGCCGTAGCATGGGCTGGAAGCATTCTCAGCTCCGCGCCGCTCTGCCTTCTCGGGTGCTGTTCAGTGACCTGTTTCTTGTGTTCGCACCCGCTTCACGAAATTTTTTCTGGCAATGTTTTTGCGGGCCACACGACAGTGAGATGATGCCGAGTCATCGGTGGCAACGACACTGCTTTGCACCTAGGTGCGAAACAGGGTATACCTTTGGAGAAAAAATGGCAGCAAATCCACGGAGTGAATGATGGACAGTTGGACGAAGCGTCCGTCCGTCCATTCATTCTTGCTTCCGTCCGTCCATGTGTCCGTCTGTGTGGCCGTCCCTGCGTTCATTTGCCCGTCCGTGCGTGCGTCTCTTTGTGCACCCGCACGTCCATCTGTGCGTCCGTTCTTGCGTTCGTCCATGCATCCACCCCTGCATCCGTCCATGCGTCCATCCTTCGGTGCAGCCATCCGTGAGTCCGTCCATGCATCTGTCTGTGTGTCCGTTCGTCCATCTGTTCAACATTTCAAGTACCACCATCTCGCATCTTTTCATCATATGGATGCATGGATGGATGGATGGAAAGATGGATGTTCCTGTACCTTTTAGATTGGGCAGCGGCTAACGCCACCTAGCCGTAATACTTAGTGAGCTAACCATTACATTTATTTTTTTTCCTTTAAATAGTAGGACGAAGATTCGTACTTTGCAGTTAAGGGTTTAATTTTCACTCGTGCCTTGACTTTAGCCACCAATCAGATAACCTCCTTCTAGTTAGGTATACCCGCTTAAAGTCTATTTTGCCCTCCCTGTCCCTAAACCCCAGTGCTTTGAAAAACTCTGCGCCATCATCCTGAACTATAGAGTGAAGCCCTTTACAGAATATTATCAAGTGTTCGGCAGTTTCTTTTTCCTCTCCACACGCACTGCATACTGTGTCTACCCCTTCGTATTTGACTCGATATCTCTTGGTTCGCAATACTCCCATCCTGACCTCAAACAGTAGAGAACTACCCCGAGTATTATCATAGATCTTTTCTTTGGCAATTTCCTGATTAAAAATTCAGCCTATGCACCATCATCCAGCGGACATTCTAAGGACTAAATGAGAGGTGGCACACGCACACTTTCTAACGGCTTGCGCTTCGTGTCTACTTCCCACCTTTAACGACTTGGAGTTCATCGTATGTACTAGTTCACTGTATTAATGGCACTGCGGCCCAACGATCGCCAAACATTTCTAAAGCCAAGCAGGTTATGCCCAGCGAGCATAACGTAGCAACCCTTTCTTGTCAGATAGTGGTCAATGTACATGCCAATGGCTGCTAAGGGGGAATGAAAGACAAGAGAACTCGGCATTTAGTTAACGTGCACGCTGCGATTTTTTTTATTGTTCAACAACGCATAGAAGGAATCTCTCACCGGCACCACCTTGGACGTCAAAATTTAAGATTGGTTATACACTACGGCGACTACTACGACTACGAGAGACGAACGGGTGCCGCTATAAGGAGCTTCGCCCCTAAAACACCAGGCCTGCACGGAAGGCGCAGCAGAGTCGCAGCCAAAGCTAGAAAAGTGACATTTCAGAGCCTTTTGTAAACCCACATTGGGTAATTGCTGCAAGCACACTTGCTTGATACCCTCTACGGTATTCGTAATAAAATTGCTTGGGTTGTAGGCTGGAACTCTGTATGCTCTTTTACGTTAATATTCATTATGCAGAGACTGGTTGTTTTTTCACTGTTTCAAAACACTTTATAAGTTGTATTAACGCGATTGCTTTCCCGACATCAAGATTGCATAAGCAAAGTTTGCCAACATGTCCCAAACGCCGTTCTATACAGACGAATATTTATGTAGCACTATCAGTACTTGAATGCATTGATGATGTCATGAATCAGGTATAGCTCTTCCACTACAGGAATCCACTATCCATCGAAAAGTATTATCTTGACAAGGACGGGATCTTCCCGTTTTTTTCGAGAGCCAAAGCATGCTACTTTTTTCTAGCATCAAGGCTTGTCTACAACTTACAAGTATTGCATTACTCTCACGTACATATCTAGGAATTTCACAGGATGTCTGCCTGCTTCACTTAGAATTTTTTATGAGAGCCATGCGAAGAGACAACGTTTATCTTCCCCTTGCGAAAAGGGTCTCGATCTTTTGCATTTAATTGTACGACACTTGGTGATGCGATTTTTTTCCTCAAGTATGTGTGTTACCCGTTTCTTCTGGCTATTATCCGGAACCATCTTGCTTACCATCTCTCTTTTCTTTTCGTCACGACATGAGTTGCTGAAAACTAAGAATTGTGGGGTTTCTTGAAAAAAAATTGTTCAGGCTAGGCAGTTATTGAAAGCCAGGTTCACTTTATAATATCTCTACAGTGTAGACACAACGACACTCACGGCTGCGCTCGTCAGCACACTTTTCCTTGAACCTATCTATCATAAGCAATATTTATCTCGATCTGGTCATGATGTGTTATACTATGTACCATGTGCATAAAATGTGCATACCGCCAGCAGCAAAAACGCTTTTCTTTAAACTGCACACCTCTACATTACATTATTTAACGTGGCTTTATAAAAAAAGGCATTTACTTGCCTTGGTTTCTAAATGTCAGACTGTGCAACGACCCTAAAACAACCGTGCACTGTTTTATTTGTTGCCGTGATGCGTGTCGTTTCTGGGACATTCTTAAGAGAACCATCAAAAAATAATTTCCTGTTACAGCTCATGTCGTTAGGCTCTTACCGTTCAACGAGACCCTTCACAATAATGTGCCATACAATTTAATTATGTTATTGGGCCTTCATTTACTATGGTGGAGCCGCCGGATTTATAAACATGCTGAGCCACTTTTTTCAACAAAAGCTGTTTTCCCAGAAGCAGCGGCCAGTGTGCGTAGTTTTGTACAGACTTTCGACCCTGTTCCGTTGTTGCTTGATTTGCTGGACATTAGTTTTTGTTTACCAGAATTTCCAAGGTTTGTTGCACTGGATGAAACTGTGTCTTATGCATGTGTGCATACGAGCATAATTTGCAAGCGTTTAGTTGTATAAATATATCTGACAACCTTTCATTACGTCATTAAAATAAGCGCCGCGTCGCTCAGTGGGAGAAAACTGGGCTGGCAACCAGTGGACCCGAGTTAGAGCCCCACTGTGTTTTTGGTGCTTAACATTTTTTTTTATTTCGTGTGATATGGTTAAGGACACCGGCGGCGGCGGCGGACATATACGGCGCGGCTCTGGACCCGAGTTTAGATCTCATAACAGCTTTCGCTGTAAAAGACGTAAAAGACGAATGGGATTGGGGGGAGGGGTGCTAAATGTAACTGACATTCTTACCTACGCGAGGAATGCCACGCACAATTCCATGTCTCTTGCCATATTGGTTGCATTATTATCGCCCCGTTGAATATGTTGGCGTGCTGTTCCAGCTTATGTGATTTCAGACGTTCATGACTGCGTTCGTAGGGCTGAAAAATAGAGCGGCACACGACTTAATCGAAGTAGTCACGTCGTTAGCAAAGCGGTGATAAGCGACCATTAACAATCAGTCGCATTGCGAATAAATTGGTCACTGAACCTGTGCTAATCGTGGCAATGACCTTTTATCTTCACTTGACGAGGTGCATCCAGACGCAACTTGCACTCAGTAATACTAAGGGTAAAAGCTTTTAAACAATACATGTTAGCAAACTTGCACAAAAGCTACATAGTTAGTGCTCGTTTCTCGTTGTTGGCGTCTTTTGTGTGAAAGTGTTCCCGCTTACAATATTGTCAAGTATGGAGAACCAACTAACTTGAAGAACCTTCACGCTGTTGAACCTCCAACATTCCCAAAGACAAGGTCAAGAAAGGTTCGTTCATAAGGTTTTATTAAATAAAAGCACCTTATGCTTATTCTCTGGTCGCGATGTCGCTGCTAGCAAACCCAAAGAGGAAGAGCACCGGAGGCGGTCCTTTCATACGAAGGAGCTTCGTTGAGGAGTTGGGTAGTAAAGAGCGACGCACATTCCAGGACGGACGTCAGCATCACCTGCCTCGTGAGCTAACGTCGTCTTCGTCATCCACACACCATAATCTCTTATAATCAGGGCGCATCTTAGATGTAGATGTAGATCCTAAACTTGCGGCTCACGGCCCCCATGGGGCATTGGCCAAGAATCAGGTAGCTTAACGTAAAGAATACATATATTTTAAAACTAGCCAAAAATGTTAACAAAATATTCATTTTTTGTGAATTCTTTCTGACAAAAATTTGAACGATTTAGTTGCTACTGAAGGAGCAATAAATGATTGATATCATGCAGATTTTTTCAATAGTCTACATCGGTTAACTGAGAACCTTTTGAAATTGAGGATATTGAGGAAATCTCTTCGACTCTACAATAAAATCTTGGGCAGCCTCGCACACTTTCCCGTTGTTGTGCCCTGGGGTGTGTGCACCTAGGGATAGTAAATTTGACGTTGTCAAAGCTAATCCAAAAATTCGTTACGAAATTTCCAGCGATAGCTTTCTTGATGATGAAAACTTTCTACAAGAGATCAAAAAGTGTTCCCCAGTTCTTCATAAAAAGTACAGAGTGTGGGGGGGGGGAGGGGGAGTCAAGCCTGCTCTACACAAATCAAAATTTAATGCAGGACTACGACAGCATAATCGAGTGATCAAAACTTCCAGCTGTCGGTCATGACATGAGGACGTTTTCGAGGGTGTCATTAGATTATTGAAATCCGGAGAATTTTTGCAAAAGTGGCGTAGCGAATTTTCAAATCATCATTTACCTCCGAAATCTAGACAATACTATAGAGGATGCTGTAGGGGTAATATTGATAGCTGGTCCATCTACCGCCCCTTTCGCGAGTGCATCAGCTGTTTCATTTAGAGTTATGCCTCTATGCCCCGGCACCCATACTAATCGCACCTGAGTTACGTGATTATGTACTAAGAAGTTGAATTCGCTTAATGCTTTTGAAACATTGTATGCCGTGAGCGCACTGCAGACCGACAAGGAGTTCGCTATTATTACGGAGCAATTTATTGATGTAGGCAGTTGTCAAAGGGCCAGTATCACAGTTAAACTTGTGCAATAAAGATAGGCGTGAAATCGGGAATTCGGAGGGAAAAGGACCAGTCTAACGCAGGGTAGAATATACAGATGCCACTTTATTATCTTTCGGGAAAGCGTCCGCCGCAATGATAATCTGTGCTTGTATTCCTAGCAGGTAGTCCTGTAAAGTAGCTTTGAACATATTATCCGGTAGGTGTTTAGCACTATTAGAGAAATGTCATCAAAGTATATTTGGAGGGAACTTGTCGACCTACAAATTGCAAGAATCTCCCTAATTTGCGTCGACAGTGGGTAGAGTACAAACTGTACAAACTTCACTTAAGGTGTGTAAAATCGAGACCAAATAAAATAACAAAATAAACCAGGTTGCGCAATGAAAACTGTTTCATTACGCTTTAGAGGAGATTCAAATGCCCTTAAGTACGTTTCTACAGCCAATATTCTGAATTTGGGGAGGAGAGTAGGAATTCTAGCTTCCATATATACATTGTTGTTCGCTACAAATTAAGGTAACCCTTAGCACAAGCGCAGTGCTATGCTTCTGCAGAACAAGAGGACGCTGCTTATAAGCAGGTGCTCTGGAATATAAGACAAATCTAAATTCTAGAACTGCCCTTATAAACATGCGGTATATTGATAATAACGTGGCTCTGCACATTCCTGATCTCCTGTTGCTTATCCTTCGTAATAAGCCGACTGTCCAAACACCATTTACCGCAATATATTCGATGTTGTTTCGTCATACCAGAGAGCTGTCGTATGTCACTCCTAGATATTTAATGGTTTGAACTTGTTAAATAGTATGAGTTTTGTATGAGAGAGATATGTGTACTGGGTCTTTTATAGGAAATACTAATAATGCGCACTTGTTCACGTTTGGAGAAAGATGAATAACGTCGAGCCAGTGCTCTTACTCAGATATGTAAATTTGGAGGTTTTGATAGAGAGCGTGAATGCCATGAGCTGACGAAAAGAACGCGATATTATTAGTAAATACATACGTCTGAACATTCTCAATACATGGGATCAAGTTTATTAAAATATTGAAAAGTACCGGATTCCGAACGGTGCATATGGGGAACTCCTTTTTCCCCTTTACAAGTACTTGAGGAAACGCCATCTTGGGAACAGTAAAACTTCCTATTTCCTAAGGACTACGTTACGCACGCTTCTATATTATACGGCAAATTGGTTTCTCTCAAACGGCTGACAAGTAAACTATAATCCACACTATCGTACGCTTTTGTGATGTCCGGATAACTAAAGCTGCGTACTACCCTTGACGTTGCACAGGATGTATGTGACTCTCCAGGTCAATATGTGCTTGCCATATAGAATATCCCAGCCTGAATGCAATTTGACATGAGCGAAGAATATTTTCTCTCTCCACGAATTGCATTATGTGAACGTGCACTACTCTTTCTATTACCTTGAAAAATGTCGTCGTTAGTGCATTTGGCCTTACATATATACGCATCTGCAGAAATTTTTCTATTGTGTTTTTTGTCTTTTTTATAAAATCTGCAAATCAAATCATAGTTTCGAATCAACGCTTTTATGGGCCAGATTGCCACATGTCTCCGATAGATTGTATGGGCATGGAAGCCTTCAAGAATATGAGTTCTTCAGTTTAAGCTTAATATTTTATTGGCGTGTACCTACTGCAGTGATCGGGCAAGTATCCGAAAATGTAAGAAGCAATAAACAAGCAAGTCAATCTTACAATTGTATATTCAATCCTAAAGGTTGTATTTTATATTTGCTGTCTTCGTCGTCATCGTCGTATACGTATAGGTGGTGGTGGTGGCTGTCGTGTTTAACACAAGGCGCCCGTATCCCAACTATGGGGTAGACCGGGTGGATAAAGCTGCGTAACAACAAGGTTAAAATAAACCTATACGTTTCTCAACAATTGAATCACTGTAACTGGATGAAGATAATAATAAATTTAGTCTTACCTGAAAAAGGTTTTTTTTACGTTCATGATATGCTTTTGGGGATCATTTACAAACGACACAAATGGCGGGCCCCCTAATGACCAAACAACCTACTTCACACCACGCGCTTCTTCTTCCTCTTTATCGTGAGGTACATATTCCACCTAATATGCCCCCCCTCCCCCAGATGATTCTCACCATGTTTTTTAGGCATCGGACCGATCGGCAGGCTTCAGGCGAGTCATATGCGCTACCACTGCATCGATAAACCATTTTCTTTCTTTTTTTCATGGCAATAACAGTTCGGACTTTCGTCGTTGAAGTGGGCTAGGAATGTACTGCGGCATCTTGTAGTGTGACCCTTAAAGACCAAATGTGTGCAAACAGTTACGTTTCTACGTTCATTGACTGCTTGGAAACGTTTTAAGAAGTACGAAGATTCTGGCGAATCCCACGGGCTGTGTATGATACTACTTGAAAACGTCACGGTGCCACGTATATTTCTGCAACGAAATGTGAACGACAATGATGAGGTCTGCTCACGAGGCAAATGAAAGTGACGTCAGTCATGTAACTGCTCAGAAAGCAGGTGTGGACATTTATTCAACAGCATTAACTGGGTAAGAAAACTTGTAACATAAAGGCACAAGTCGAGCACAATGTTCCCCGAAACATTAGCCGTTACAAACTGGTAGGACGTTTACGGAAAACGCGGCTCTTTCTTCACTACACGCTACCAATTTTTTCCTTCAACCGTTAGTAGTGGCGGATTGCTGGCTTCATTTTCGGGGTAAAACTTCTATTACGGCATACTTTAAATCGTCTATGTGGAATCCTCACTTTGTCATATAGGTAGTTTGAAATAACATGATTCGAGACTTTTTAAGTTCTATACAACGTCTGCTTTCGACCAGCCACTTCGTGCACGTCTGGAGATAACGACAATTTTTTAATCGAAAATCATCTGTCGTTTCCCCACATCATCATCATCATTATGATCATCATCATAGATGTTTATGTCAATGAGCCGGACGATAAAGGCGGTGTCAGCGACTTCTGGTGCTGAAATCATGATTGGTTGTTCAATCACTGATGCTAACATTGGGGAGGCAAAATTCGCATATTTTGTTTCTGACCCCCGAATGCAGAGATGTTACTTGGCTCGCGACTTCAACTTAACTTGAGCAAGTCGGCGCGAAGCAAGCAGCGGATTTCAAAACGCCCAAGTCAGCCTTCGCGTTTCATAGATGCTCAGGCTGTCTTGCTGGGTCAAGTCTAGAACGAGCTTCAAAAAGAAACACGCTGCTCGCCTGCTAACGAGAGTAATAATGAAGTTGCTCGCGTAAAGCATGTATTGCATCAAAAAAAGACCATACATTTTAAAATAACTCTAAAAACAAAGGGCCACAAGCTTATTCTTGCCATTTTACGGCTAACGAGCGGCACGTGGTACCTGCCACCACAGCGATGCGCAGCGTTGCTTCTGTAAAGCGTTCGTTGCCCGCTTGTTCTAGTGGCCACCCAAGTGCGGTGCGTTTCTCCACGGTTGCTTGTTTGGAGGCGAAACAAGCATCGCGTTGGGTTCTTTCGTCGTTTTTTTTTCTTAATCGAACCCCATGACATGTATTTGTGCTGACCTGGCTCATGAGGTGACGCGATTTTCACGGTATTTGCCTTTTTGTTCGCCTGTGTGCATGCCTGTAATGGGCTAGGTCACAGTTAATATATAAAAAAAACAAGTTCTGGGAACAAATGTGATTCGTATCCCTTTGTTGAGCTTGGTAAACAAGAGAAAAAGCGGAGGTCAAGAGATTACCCTCAGCAGAATTCTGTCTCGCGGGGTGCAGCAATGTATCGCTGCATGATGGTGACGCGGATAAAAAAACCCGTGATAGGGGCACCTCATTTTATGTGTGTGTAATTTTACGTAGCGTTGTGCTACAAGCGATGCCTTTCTGAGCGAGAAACAGCGCCCTAGACGGGACGAAAGGATAGACGAGGCACATGGACACAGCACCGAGTCAATTTTTTTTACCGAAAGAGACGGAAAATGTCGTCGTGTTATAGAAAAATAAAATAGCCTTTGCGGTTACGGAACACTTCGGCGTTGTCGACACCGGGGCTATTAATACGCTTGTGTGTGTAGTCGACACAACCTGTAACGCAAGGGAACTCAGCCACTTCATAACAGTCCGCCGGCTGCGGAAAGCGCACCAGCATCGCGTACAGGTGCTTTGCGATGGGTAGCGTAACTTTTCCGACTGCACGGCACACTGTCGACTACGGAATGCGGACGAAATTTCCGGTGACTGGTTGGAATGTGCCAGCGCTGTAAAACCTGAGAGCCATCAGTAGCTGTAACACTGGATGCATGGGCTGTCTTCGGTTGTCCCCACTTTCACGGAGCGGCAACATAACAAGCCGCTGCCCCACGGCGTTCTTCATGAATCTGTACCTAGCGTGGAATTGTTGCTCGTCGTACAACTCCATCGGATTTCTTTGGTCACGTAAAGCTGTTCCAAGAATCTTCGGCAGGCAGTGCGCCTCAAAAAATGCTACGCTTATGGCGAGGCAAGCAAACTCAAAAGCGGCCACCTTTCACGCGACGTCCATTCGAGAAGTGGCCATGTTGGAATAACGCGTGAAGTCGCTTTCAAGCTAGCCCCGCAGCTGACTTGAAACTTGTCCTGACTTCGACTGAACCAAGTCGCCTTCAAGTCATCCGCAAGTTCGAGAACAATATATGGTGATCGGCAAGACTGTCTTGAGTCAAGAACGAGTCAAATACGAGTCAAGTAACATCTCTGCATTCGGGGGTGTTGCGAAGCGCGCCTCCGAAGAGGTTACGAAGGGCGCTGCGAATCCCACCGCTGCAACCACTGTTTACGAAAGACGGCGACGCCAACACGGTCCCGAAGGCGCCACTGCTTCGAACTCCGCCGGGAAGGTCACCAGCCGTTTGGTAGCGTAGGTTTCTCAGCTCGCGACTGCTTCTGCGCAGAGCTGATAGACGAGCGGACGAGACGACGGTGAGTTAAACAAGGTTTATGTACAGCATATATACAAAGGCGTTACAAATTCGGCACTGGGGCCGACAGAGACGCGAAGAGCCGAGCTCTTCTCTCTAACACATAGCTCTACTCTCAAATGGGTCTGCAAACACACAGCTCAACTCTCTATCACATAGCTCTCTTCTCTGACACGCATGTCTGCTCTCCAACAGGTCTGCTAACACATAGCTCAACTGCGACACACATGTCTGTTCTCACATAGGACTGCTAACACATAGCTCAACTGCGACACACATGGTTGCTCTCACATAGGACTGCTAACACATAGCTCAACTGCGACACACATGTCTGCTCTCACATAGGACTGCTGCGACACACATATCTGCTCTCCAACACGTCTGCTAACACATAGCTCAACTCTGACACACAGCTTAACTCTCTATCACATAGCTCTCCTCTCTACCACACAGCTCAACTCTCTATCACATAGCTCTCTTCTCTACCACATAGCTCAACCCTCTATCACATAGCTCTCCTCTCTACCACACAGCTCAACTGCGACACACATGTCTGCTCTCACATAGGACTGCTAACACATAGCTCAACTCTGACACACAGCTCAAATCTCTATCACATAGCTCTCTTCTCTACCACACAGCTGAACTCTCTATCACATAGCTCTATTCTCTACCACACAGCTCAACTGCGACACACATGTCGGCTCTCACATAGGACTGCTGCTCGCGGCGCGCCGCAGGGCTTCTTTTATATGCACCGGGTGGATTCTTTTAATAACAAAATGTCCAACCAGAAGCGCCGCTGGTCGTGAGGCCAGACTCCTCCAATTGGGTCGTCGCTGAGCCGCGTCCTTCTTTCTCATCGAATCTGGAGAGGCTGCGCTGCAGGTGGCTGCACCCAAGGACGAGTGACGTCACAAGGCATTGCGTCAGACCCGCCAGACAGGAAGACGCCGGTTGTTTACTCGACGGGCTCGCGGGCTGAGGTGACTCACTGCACGTGCGCGCCAGAAAGGCGCCGCCGCGTGTTGACGCCGTTGAGTTGGTCGTGTCAGGCGGGCTCGCATGCTGGCCTTGACACAGATTTCCTTTTTCCGAGGCATGGACGTTCGCTGCGGACTCGCTGGCATAACAGGGGTGAGTGCTCGATGAATTACCACGAAAACGTTTTTTTTTTTTGCGAAGACAATTCTGCCTTCGTGAATATTAGATATCTTTGGTTGGTTTGGCCGCTAAAGCGAGGAAAAAAGTATTTCTTCGATTTTGAAACGTGGTAATGAGAGACCCTCAGGCAATTTAAATACAATACATATTGTCATGGGGTGAGAGTGGGCAGAGGATGCAAAGATATGCCGGAGATCGGCTGCCTGTGCTGGAACGAAGTCTGGCGCGATCATCTTGTCAAAGTCAGCATCAGTGGGGATCTGTGAAGAGGATGCAGTAGCGGGTAAAGGAGCGTCTGCAATGAATGCGGAAACAGAGTGTTCACTAGTGGAAGAGACGTTGGCTAGAGCCATGTCATATGGAACAACTTGAGCGCACCAGCTGAAGTTGAGTATCGGTAGCGACGCCACATTATTTTTAATCTTCAACAGAGTATGAGAAAGGGCAACATTTCTGTCCAATAACACGTGCAAAATCGGTGCCACCACATAATCACCATCAGGTACCGGAAGAAAAGACCTCATGGTTACGTAGGTAATGGCTTGGGGCGCTAGGCGAACGTACTCGTCAGAACACAAACGTGGTTGAGGTGTAGTTGGAGTGTCATAGCAATAAGGTAGGTCAAGCTGAAGCAAGCCTACTCGACAGTCCATTAAGGCAGAGTGCGCGGCAAAAAAGTCCATGCCCAGAATGAGTTCATGAGAGTACTTCTCGAGCGCGGCAAAAAGCACAGTTGTGGAGCGGTCAGTGACACTAACACGTGCGGAGAACATCCCAAGCACAGGAAAAGTTCCACCGTCGGCGACTTGAATAAGCGCCTCTGTGGGCTGTGTTAAAACCTTTTTAAGGTGGCGGAGAAGCTCCAACTTCATCACCGAAATGTGGGATTCTGTGTCTACAAGGGCAACAACAAGTGCATCGTCTAATTTACCGTCTATGAGGTTGCGTCATGTCGGCATAGTCAGATGATTTGGCTGGCGAATCGTCGATGCAGCATCACCTCTGGGAGCTGAATCGTCAATTTTTCCGAGCCAGATGTGCAGTCAGCGAAGGAGGATGGTGAAATTGGGGTGAGCGCGACGACGGGTGAAGAGACAGCGCTGAGCGTGACTGGTGGCCAAGAGGGGATGGTGACCGACAATACACCATCGACGAACCGTCACCACCGGCTGGCTAAGGTGACTCGTGACGAGTTCCGAAGTGGTCATCGTTTGCCTTGGCGAGGCGGTTGCAGCCATCGGAAGGCTGACGCCAATACCACCTGCTGTTGCAATAGTGGGCGACGGGAACAATACGATGGCAGTTAAAGCAAATGGGCCGGTCAGCAGCAGTCCTCCACTCAGCGGGATTGCGAGAGCGCGCTGGAGCCTCTGGCCTTGGGCGCAGGAAATTGATGGCCGATAGTCAGTTGGTCGGGAGGGGGCAACGGTGCACACAAATTCCAGGTCAACGTTCGAAAGTTCTTGGTGAACGATAGCGTGCACTAAAGGAACCACTTGACAGCTGGACTCACAGGCACTAGAGAAAGTTGAAGCGGGAGACATAGCTTCAAGTTCTCGACGGAAGATCTTCGTGACGTGCTCTGAAGTCAGCGGTGCCTGTCGCGCAGGCATGTCTTCGCACGACCATGTTGCTGCGGTGTTTGAAAGTCCAGCGAATTCATAGAAAATACACCGGCTTTTGGCTGCCCCAAATTGCTGACACTCTCGGATAATGGCATCTACTTTGCAAATTAGCAAATTGAACGCGTCATTGGCAATGCCTTTTAATATGTGCGCTACCTTTTCGGGCACCTCCATTCCGTCGTCTGCTTCACGGCAAAGGGCGAGCACGTCCTGTATGTAAGACAGGTACGACTTCAATGACGTTTGAGCGTGAGATGCCAGCTCTTTCTTGGCTGCTGTCTTCCTGCCAGTCGATTTGCCGAAGAGTTCAGGCATCTTTTTTTTTTGCACGCATCCCAGCTGTCAATTTCCGCTTCGTGGTTCCCAACGCACACCTTGGCTGTCCCCTTCAGGTACAATATGATGTTCGCCAGCATGAGCGTTTCGTCCCAGCAATAATTCCTGCTTGTTGGCTCGTACAGCGGCAAACATTCTTCACTGTCGACATTGTCGGTCCCGCAGAACTTCTATGATCTTTCAGCTGGAGCAGAACAACTGTCGTCGTTGCGGTGGCTGCTGCGGGAGCTGGAGCTGGACCCTCTTGTGCCATCGTGGAATAAACCAAGCGTCGGCCGCTACGTAGCTCCGTCTTTTTACCCGGCACCACCACCAAAATGTCACGGGATGAGAGTAGGCAGAGGGTAGAAATATATTTAAAGATTGTACACGGAGTACTCAGTGTCCTTGAACCAAAATGGCGGAGTGGCAACAACAACGCGAACTTTTGTTTACTCGTCATCTTCGACGCCTTTACGGTGCACTCGTTGATGTTAATAATGACTTGTATCGCATCATCTTGATACATTGCACTATCTGTCCAGCACATTTGCCTACTACGTTATACAGAACAGGCTATGTCGAGGAAGTGTGTGCTTAAATTCTGATTTTTTAACACAAAGGGTGCGTATAATAGTTGTTGTTGTTCGTCCTAATGATTGATTGATTGGTTGATTGATTGATTAAGATGTTGAGTTTAACGTCCCGAAATACCACAAGTTTATAAGAGACGCCGCAGTGGAGGGCTTCAGAAGTTTAGACCACCGGAGGTTCATTAACGTGCACCCAAATGTGAGCACATGGGCCTACCACGTTTTCGCCTCCATCGTAGATGCAGGTTTTGCAGCTGCGATTCGATCACGCGACCTGTGGGAAGCAGACGAATACCTCAGACACTAAATCACCGCGTAGGGGTTGTTGTTCTTGTTCCGCTCTCTGTATCGAAGGGTTGTGATCCACAGCACTACGAGGCCCTTACCCAATAAGAAGAATTACACATGCACTGTTGAATAAACATTATTAGAAATAAATTTAATGTATACATTTTCTGAAAATTGGAGATTACTATAATAGGAGCAAGACAAGCAGCACTTGTTCTGTGTAGAATGTCTTCTTCACTTACGTGGAGTAGTTTTTCGCTGGTTTTTTTTCTTCCTAAACTGAAGCATATTATTTTTTTTATCAAACAGCACTGTCTTCAGGATTGTACAATGCACCGCCGCCTACGGGAATTGGAACCATAATAACGAAAATTTCAAACAATCACCACATTGGCTAATAGCCCACTTAAAAGGTGAAGAAAAAGATGTGAAATCGCAGGCAGTTCCAACGCACTGTGGCGATAAGAGATAGCCGAATACAAGATGGCCCGGCGTATCTGCTTACAAAGGAGCGTAAACGACGAGAACGGTGTCCGTTCGCGAGAAAGATAAACATGACGCCGACCATCATTTCCGATAACTTCTAGTTATTTGCTGTTGACCAATGATCGGGAGGATGAACCAGAGTCGATGGGATTCATTATTATAGGCGATATTATTATTGTTATTACTATTATTATTATTAGGAACAGATAAGGTTTTATTGTCAGATTGAATAATACTATCATATCCGATGGAATGGTAATGAATGAAAAAACATTATTTAATGAAAAACTTTATTTACTCAAAAAAGTTTATTATTGAAAAAAACTTTATCTTTGATTATTTTGAAACACTGACACGGTTTTCGGAACGTGTCAATGAAAGATTGTTGGCAAACATGCCGCCATACTGCGCAGAACATATTTTCTGTGACGCACACAACATATTTCCTTCAATCATTATATAATTAATTATTATTTACTTGATCAGCACCTTCAGGGCCTGAGGGCAATCAAGCAAATCCCAAAAACTGCCGGAGACGGGCCAACGAAAGTCGAAGCCAGAGCCTGACCAAAAGCCGAAGCCGCAGTTTAGACAATAGGACACTGGATTCGTGCGCGTTGTGGTTTTTTTCAAAGTCAAGCCAGTGAAAGTGGCCGGAAGCTACTACATTCCCTTGAAAGTTTAGTGGTACGAACGGACAAACTTCTCCGTGCCGTGAAGAACTTAACGCGTCAGTGTATTGGCATAGCTCTTTTCATGTGTTATTTGTTTTTGCCTAACCTGTTTCTATTGTGTGTCATTTATTAAGCTATATAACGTAGAAGAATGTCCGAGTATTGCACGGAGAAGCAGTTAGGTAACTTTTCCAAAGGACCTTAACGAGGACGTCAAGTCGCTTCAGTATTGCTGAATGTTGGAAATGAACGTGCCCTTTCGTGAGCTAGTGACGAAAGCCCACAGGGATAAAAAGAGACGCTCGTGTTATTATTGAACGTGTGGCGTTTTGTAGCTTGTGTGGCGTTTCGTAGCTTGTGTGGGGTTGCAGTATAGTTTTATCCTTTGTGAGTAAAGTGTTCTTTTTATTACAAGGCTCGTGTGATTCAAGAATGCTCCGTGAAGACAACAAATCGAACGTGAACAATGAAGGCGACGTCTGCCCTCTCAGTGGGTATGAGCCAATTAAAGGCTACTACAAGAACTACTCACGAGTCTGGTGAAGGTGATGTCGTTAATGCAATGTTGCGCTCCATACTCTTCAGACCATTGTCACAATGAGGCTAACTGCTTGCGCCGGTGATACCAACTCATGCGCAGTTACTCAATGGGTTCGACACGCACACAAGCTCAAATCAAGGTACTTTCGATCCAGCGGCAGCACCTACACGATTTTCCGGGAAGATGTTCTATTCCTACATGGAGCATGTCACTGCTGCCATGCAGGTTCCTCCTTTGGCCTAGACCGACTTGACCAACGGCAGCGTTGGTCATATTCCAGCTAAAGCTTGTCAAATTTATGCCACGTGCGACTCAAACAATCGTACCAGGGACCGTCGCTGTGGAGCCTGCGCCACCGGGTAGGCTTGGATTGTGGCGATGTCGACACCACCAATATTGCTAAACGGTAACGACTGAAGCCGCTTTCTGCAACCTCTAAACTTTGGAGCACGTTCAACATGACCGCATTTGTCAACGCTCCTTACTCCATGGCCATGTTTGAGCCAAGAACGTTTTAAGGACGGCTAGCCATTGTTCAGGACTTCTTGTTGCAATTCTTTCTTGCGAGGTTTGCCTCTGACGGAGCGTTGTCGCCTATGTAAGGCGCTCCGAGTGCGCCCTGTTGCCGGCACCCGCCAATCTTAGTCCCAACAGTGTCCCGAAAGTTGGCGACTATTATATCGAATATTTTACACTGCATCCAAAGATTTTGTTTAGCAATACGTGCGATTGTTAATTATTGAAAGTTTATGAACTAACGTGTGTCGGTTTTGTCTACTCTGTTCTGTCCTTACCCTCACTTCCCTTTGCCGCTCCAAGCTTGCTCTTCTATACAAGGCAATGCTAATTTTACCTTCACCTTTTGACTCTTCTCCCTCACTTAACATTCCCTCTATGCCTTGCGTCATAAATGGCTGTGCTATACGCTGTGCTTTCTTGCCACATCCTCATCCAAACATCACTTCTCGCTTACCTTCCTCCACTCTCCCTATTATATATTACTAGAATAGACATGTCTATGCTATGCTAGGGCTTCCGTGGCAGATGCCTGTTACGTTATTTTTAAGCAGCCTCTTCACATTTAATGATGTGAGTAGTGGATCTCGAGCAATTTCCGTGTCACATACTTGCGGCGTTTTACTGGGAACAACAACGAATGCGTTCAAGCCTCGCTTTAACGGGCCTGTTGTAAAATAGGACACCTTTTTTAGTGAGCGGCTTCAAACACTAGTCAATCTTTTTTCGGCGTGCTACGCTGCCAAACCAACACGTTGATCGTAGTGTTGTTTTCTTGAGGATAGCTTATTTTGTGGAACAAATACCTGTATTGATGTTGGTCCTTCGTTAAAACCTCAAACCAGGCAGAAACTTTCCGGCTACTAAGAAGCTTTTCTTTAGAAAACATCCGTACGGATTGCCTTCTGGATTCATGCTACAATAGGGCGGGTCCTATTTTTTTCTTTCTTGGCATTTCAGTTGTTAGGGAGTGTTTGTCTTCTGTTTTTGTCCCCTTTGGTGTCTTTGTGTCCACTTGCGTGTCCATTTGCGTACACTCGCAGCCATTTTAGGTACCCACATGACATTGCAACATTTACCTACCAATAAAATCAATGCCTTTCGGAATGTTTCTTAGCATTAAATGGTGGTATACGCCATAATCAAACCCTAAATTTAATCATTTCAAACAATCAACTTGTTTACGCATACTTTAAAATGTAATAAAAAGAAAATGCGAAAATTTCGGCCGATATTATCACGCTCTGTGACTATTGGAGGTATTCGGCAACCTTAAAAATGCCACGTTTTGATGTGAGAATGACGATAACGAATTCTCGTGACGAGGAAGATGAAAGTCACGTCGACATGAAACGAACGCATTTGATGCTGTTGGCAGTTAACTTGATGAAACAAAAACAATTGAGCCTCAAAATGTGTACTTATTTATGGATTATATAGCATTATTGAAAATAGTCAAAACATAAAAAATAAACGTGTTCGATATTACCCCTATTTTCATAGTTCATTTCGATTCTACTGTCTGATCGGAATAGCAAAAAGTAATTATTGCCCTCTTTCTGTTTTTAAGTACGTTCTATTATTCTTATTTTTTTGGGATTACTTATTATTTGAGAAGCCTAAAATTTATATAACCGGCTCTCGCCCAATCCCCGTTGTGGTTATGAGTCACAGTTCAGGCATCATCATCATGGAATGTTGTGCTACGTTCTTTTTTTCGCGACTCCCGAGAGAAGCTGGTTCGCCTGTCAATTCGGACTCGTGTTCCGCTGCGGGTGGATTTGCCGTAAGATTCATGATAATCAATCGAGCTGTCTTCGATCCACCCAGGCTGTTGACACGATCGTCCAATCAGGGGCTTGGGACGATGTTCTCCCGCTGGATGGAACACTGCACTGTTTCCATGCAGGTTCCCTTATTGGCCGTGACCGAGTTTTTTTCGCCGGAATCTGAAGCACAGCCTGTCCTGTTCCAGCCCGGTTGCGTCGCCGCTACACCACCTGCGACTCAACCAATGGCATCTGTAACCGCTGTTGTGGAGCAAGCCAATTTGTCATCTGAGACAACCGGGCCTGATCGCCCATTGCTCTAAATAATGATGACACTGGGGTCCTCAATCCACGCCCTCTGTCTAAGGCCAAGCCACCTACCGAGAATATTCTGGCATCGAGCATACCCGGCATTGTGACACCAACGTTTTTCTTATGTAGAACTATATTATAAACGAGAAACCTTTCGTAAGCTCTCAGAAAATGGACTACTCTGAAGAGCGATTCTGATGGCGCGGCAAGGAGCCTTTGCAGTTCGTTGCTCAACAAATTTTGTAGTATCGCTCCGCAGAGCAACGGGTGTGAGCGTTCAGCCGGAGCCAAGACCAACGGTGCTGCTTAGGAGCCAAATTGAAAAGAGTGAGGAGAGCCTCCGACGTATGACAGCCTTCAGAGAAAGGCGCAGCCACGTGGCTTTCATTGGAAGCTAGAGCCAGAGCGCGTCATAGGTGCTACAGACTCCAGTGGGGATCTCATATTCCTGATGAAATGAAAACAAAAACAAAACAGCGATGAGGCAGACCTGGTTCCCTCTCGGCTGGCCAACTTGAAGTGTCCCCAAGTGGTGAACCCATTCTATATACAAGGAGAGGTTGACTTGTCCCACAAGCTCAGGTCGGCCTAGTGCGAGGACGCCGAGGAGGGTTTGTGGGGGACACAGCAGGTTTCGGTCTCTCTGGTCGTCTATCCACGCTCCGCGAAGGGGCCTTAATCACGCGCCGACGCCTCCCAGTGAAGATGATGAACCTGACAACGTGGCCCTTGAGACGACAGCATTAAACGGATCAATTCGGTGAAGTTTGAGCTGGTGGTGACAGGCAGAATTACCCACATGGAGTCTCGACAAGGGCCGCAAACAGCGATACCCAGTGTAGGACTATTTGTCTTCTGGTGAATTCCTCGTGAAGTAAAGTGAGTGGCCGTAATTTCATTGATCACTAATGAGCAGGAAGCTGGACGCGTAGTGCTGCATTGGGCAGGGGAACATGCTGGGGTACATTGGCATGTTTCGCAGTGGCGCCTGTGGCTTCCCACGCACAATTGCCTGCCAAAATGCAGGACAGACTATTGATCACAGCCATTCAATTTTTTTTGTTTTCATTTTGCTAGGGACAAATTGTGTATATGAGGAGACAAACTATTTAAAAAGCAAAAATTGTGATTATTATAGTTTATTTCTTCAGACTTTTCTCGCATTTTACCTCCCCCTTTCTTTTCCACTGTAAGCAGGCTTAGAGTGTGTCTGTTGAAATCGTACCACGTGTTTCTTTTTACAATTTATAACCCTGTTGCATTTTGTCATATTGCGCTCATTTATGTGCTATTGCTTCAGCGATGGTTACCCCGGCTTCTTGAGGACATATCATGAGAACACGAACGAGGCTGTGTCCAGTTTGGGCACCTTTCATTTTATGTTATTGCACTGCCCTTTTTCTTGTTGTGCTTCATCTCACGTTGTGTATATCACGTTCGATGACATCAGCAGTTTGGTGTCCGTGTCCTTCGTGCTCACACCCGTTGCTCTACGGCACTATACAACAAGTATTTTGCATAAATACAACAAAATGCACCAAATTTTGTTGTGTTTATTGAACGACCGCAAGCACATGCACCTTGGTGCCACGAACATTCGTTTATGTACCTGCTGTATAGCTTTACACTTAAACCGTTTCAAAAATACAAATTTTCTTAGAAAAGCGAAACTTTCTGAGAAACTCTCAGCGTGACATAATCATTGAAATGATATGGGTCCCTCATCACTCGGAGAACACTGAAAACGAGGCGCACCGCGTAGCCTTTTATGTTTAACATACCGGAAGGCAGGTCTCTCGAACCGGTCATCTCTGGTGAAGCATAGATTTTGTTTGTAGAAAGAAGAAATCTCTAGAAGATTGTATGGTATGTCTACTTAACACCCGATGAAAACCTCACGAGAACGCAAATCACGATCCTCGTCCGCAATCAAACTTACTCGTTCCTTATTCCTCTCTGGCTGGCATTCATTACATGCTGGTCGGTTAGCTCAATCTGCCAAAGTTGCACCGCAAGAAAGTGGCCTCTTAAAATCAAATATTGTGGGACTGTGAAGGTTTTACTTCTCCCAAAATGCTCTTGTCAGGTCGCTCACGTTCAGCGTGGAAAGGGCTTACTAGAGCTCCCGTTAAGGAAAAGCAGCTAGGGATTGCTGTTAGGGTCGAAAGGTTCCCTGCCCACGTGGGGCCACCCTGACACCCGCGTCTGTTGTATAATAAAGTTTATTTCTTCTCAACAATATTTTTAAAAAGTCTCAGTTTACACCGCCGAACAATTTATCTTGAGCGTTTACTAACATGATTTCGTTGCACTATGTTTTGAGCATGCCACTGAACTACTTTATGGACTGCGAGTTTTATGCACAAAATTAACCATATAATTGGCATTTGCACCTTTAAAGACCACAGTTATATCCGTAGTTGTTTTCGTAGTAATTGTAGGTGGTGGTTATCTGAGCAAGTATAAATGCTTGAAGAATGCCTATAAGAGGGATATACCAAAGCTTGGGTGCATAGAGCTCCGTCCATATGTACAAAAAAGATTTTCTTACAAACCTACAAACACGTCCACAATAATTGTAATAGATTTCAGAAAATGAATTATGAAGCTTTATTTAAGCACCCTTCATTTTATTTCTTTTTTTGGTGACAAGAATAGTGCTAGTAATGCACATAAGCTGTACCGCGGTATGCAAGATATAGACCCTTAAATGTCACAATTTAAAACAAATGCCTTGTTTACGTGTATTTTGCTCCTTTAAAATCTATGAAAGAGAACATATGAAAAATCCAGCAGATGCCAAGCGCTGTTATAATCAGAGGCTACATGAAGAACGCAACGTGCTGATGACAGAACGACGAAGATGACGTCCAGTCACGAGGCGGATGATCAATATTTGCACTTACACGCCTATATCCATCGCTCAATTATTTGCTATAATTCTAGCGCTTTGTAAACTTCCTGCAAGTGAATCAGAAACGGTCATACTTACCGATTCTCTGTCAGTATGCACTGAACTATCTACAGCAAAACATTTGACATTATTGAGTATGATTAGCAGTTTATTACCAGAAAATCTGAAAAAATTTCACTTGCTATGGATACCCAGCCACTGCGGGATTTATCCAAATGAGATGGCAGACTCGTTAGCCAAAGCATCTTTAAGCGGACCACTCTTACCTTTTTTACCTGATTTCGCCTACGTAACAGCACTCAGATATAGAAAGGCTTGTTTGCAGAAAGAAATAAAAAAAATTATCATTGGATAAAGTCAGAGACTTCGTACATCTAAGATATTGCTGGAACAAACAGTGGTGTGTATCTCGGCAGTTAGAAATTACAATCACCAGGTTACGATGCAGAATTCCACATCTGAATTACTACCTACATAAAGCTGCACTAACGGCAGCTCCGTTGTCTCTCTTCTGCAAGGAATCGGAATCAATAGATCATTTCTTTTTATCCTGTCAACGTTATGCTTATCAAAGGAAAAGATTCCTGGTCGAACCAATTGAGAAGCTAGGTTTAAAAATAAACGTGGAACTAATTTTATCATTCGGAGGGATTACATTAAGTTATAGCCACAGGGAGGTTTTCTCTGCTGTGTGCGAGTACATAAGGGCAACAAAGAGATTACCCTCTTAGCCTATTGTTATTATTTACGGCTACGAGACTACCTGAATGCCGGAATTAGCACACTTGATGATCCTGCCGCCCGGTTCTAGGCCGATCCCCCTTTGTGGGCGAGTGCCAGTAAAGCTGAAGGTTCATCATCATCATCACAAGCGCTACTACAGCAACTGAACGTAAAAATAAACATATTGGTCTAATACACAACCTAAATTCAATGCTTAGCATACAATGTGATGATATATTTCCTCATAACGCGAAACAATTTCCACATAGGTATTTAAATGACCAGTTAGCAGATTATCTAGCTCACTTAGAGATAAGCAATATCATTGCGACTGATGCATCTGTGTCAAAAGAAAAGGCTGGGGTTGGCACCTTCTCTCCTTCCTTGAACTGGTCCTTTTCGATTGGACACCCAATTATAACCCTGTATTCATTGCAGAATTATTGGCTCTTGTTCTTGCCCTACGCAAATTGTCCTAGAGCGAATCATTAGCAGTTATCTTTAAAGATTCGTTATTGGTATGTAATGCACTTTCTGTGGCAGCAAATGCAGAGTTGATGAATACGTTTCAGGATTTAGAACCGAAAGCCGTAAAAAAACTGCATTTGCTATGGATACCGGGCCACCACAGATAATATTTGAACGAAATGGAGGAATCTTTAGCAGCAGTATCTGTGCGTGGGCCCACCATCCCTGTTCTTCCAGATACAGCTTACGTGACAGCGCTGAGGTTTAAAAAACTAGTCTGCAATGGGGAATAGGTAATTCGAATAAATTTAAAGATTTATAGCATTTGAACTACTGCTGGAATGAACAGTGGTGTGTATCTCGCCAGTTAGAGATCACTTATACCAGATTGCGCTGTGGAGTTCCACAACTAAATTATTACCTTTACAAAGCTCGACTCAAGGCGTCACCTCTATGCATTTTTTGCAACGAATTGGAAACAATTGAACATTTCTTTTTTTCTGTCATCGGTACACTTGTCAGAGAAAATCATTTTTAGTAACCCCATTGCAAAAGCTAGGCATACAAGTAAATCTACCAGTGCTTTTATCGCGTGGCAGTACTTCATGCTTTCATTACAATTTAGTTTCATTTAGGCATTCTACCGCCCGTTTCTTGACCCATCCACCTCTTTGCGTGAGCGCCATCCCTCTCAGGTCATCAGCATCAGCATCAGATGAAGATGACGTCAGCCATAGAATATTGTGCTCCGGTATTTTCCGCACTACTCCGGAGAGAAGCTGGTTCGCCTGTGAATTATCACTTGTGTTCCCTTGCGGGTTGCATATGCCGCAAAAACCACGACTACCAATCGAAATGACATCGATCCAGCCGCGCTATTGACGCGATAATCCAACCAGCGGCTTTGAACGATATCCTCCTCCTCCTGCATGGAAGAGTCCACGGCTGCCTCTGAGGTTCGGTCTTTGGCCTTGATCGAAGCCAAGCTGGTCCCGTTCCCGCACGGGCCCATCACCGCTACACTCTTGTGACTCAACCAACGGCATCGGTATCCGCTGCTGTGGAGCTATATACCCAGTCTGTCATCCGAAACAGCCAGGTCCGGCCACCCCCTTCTTTCTTCTTTGATGGCACTAAGAACATCAATCTATATTCTCTGTCCAGGCCAAAGCCGCATTCCGTTAAAGTTCGGGCATCTAGCACGGCAGGGATTGGACGTTTTTTTATGATGAGCGATTTCGCAAGCGAGAATGCATGCGTGTAGTACGAGTGCGTCAAGCACCAGATCCAGAAGAGCAGCCTTGCCTCCGACAGGGAGAAGCTGATCGGCGACGCGCCTGACAAGAACGCTGCGACCAGTGTGGTGGTCGGGCATCAGACGTTCACGCTCAAATACCACATTTAGTGGCCCCTCAACGTCGTCCTCACCAGCTCGAGCCTGGGCTGCTATCAGGTATCCTTTAGGCATCCCTCCTACATGCCTTATGCTGAGCGTGTGTTCTCCAAAGTCTGGGTCTACGACAAAGCATCAATTAAGTGGCGGTCAGCGTCGTACCCTGCAGTGGCATTTGCGCTGCACCAACGAACGATGCAATTTGTGAAGAACCTGCAGTATTTCGTCACCGTGCAGACCACCGAACAGAGCTCAAACATATTGCAAGATCGTGAGGAGAAGGCCCGAACGATAGACCAGGTGCTTGAGTTGCACACGGCCCTGATAGTCTCGTTTGTCAATCTTTCCATGCTGATCAACTACCCAGTGTTCAAGCTCATCCACGAAAAGCTGCAGCAGTGCCTTCAGTTTGACTGGCGAAGACGCAGTTAATTGCTAAGTCGTATTTTGTGTAATTAAAACACATTTTGTGAAATTCGTTTTCATTACTTAAACACTCGCAAGTGCACCGCAGCATCACGCACTTTCGTGTACGTATGCCTTGTAGCTTTACTCGAAAACAATGTCGACAAGCAATATTCGGTCAGACTTTTTAGCCATAGGTGTGAAAAGAAATTCTTGGTATTTTTCGCCTCTAGAAGCTATGTGCTTAGATTTATGTACATGTTATAATTCTACTAGTGGACGAAATTCGCGGACCCCATGATAACCGCGTCTCATAATCATACACCGTGTTTTTGTGACGTTAAATAACAATGATTACCATTATCGGTACTCTAGTGCTAAAGAACAAACTCAATCTTGGTTCTGTGGAATAGTAGAGAAGAGCTGAACTTTTGTCACACTCCTACGCAGAGGTATAGGCCATGAACCAGGTATTTTTTGAAGTCTTTATTTGTTATATTTGGTGCACTGATTTTTGAGACCTATTTGTTCATTTTATGTTTTCCCATGAAAATATGGATTGACTTTCTCAATGGAATGCGAACTGTAAGTAGTACTGCAATGTGTTTTTATTTAGTTATTTATTTGTTTGTTTGTTTGTTTGTTTCTTTATTTCACGCATTGCGCCTAGTGGCTTCACAGTGGAGGAGGAAGGGGGGTATATAGGTAATGAAGAACATGCAACATCGTAGACGGACATGGCATTTTCACGTCTCCAGCAGAATAACTTTAAAAAAGAAATTATAAATAAATAAAACTACCAAATACATATGTTGTCTATTTAGTCCGAGTTGACTGTGCACGATATTCAAAACAGTGCAAGCTACATGTAAAAATGTGTGCCCGCAAACAGTTGAGGTTGCAATTTCAACAAAGACAAAACCAACACAGGCTTGTTATTAATGTTTTGATTAGTAACATATGTACAAATTTTTAAAGAGAACTGTGTAAAGTCGTCCAACAATAAGCACGTGAAGTCACACCACTGCGTCTTCAGTCGCCATCATTTGGATCAACATCACTGAAATAAAGTCTGCGAAGCCAGCCATCAGTGCGCATCGACGTCGTACTGCAAGAATTACTACTCGACATCGAATGGAAGACTCCTGTAAAACAGAATTCGCACGGAGTCCTCAACAGTAGCCACCTTTCTTGACTGCACTTTCAGCTTCACGGGTGCCATACGGTGAGGAACTGTGAAGAAGGCCCTGGTGCATGCAAAAAAAGAAAGGAACACGAAGTTGCATTGTTTAGTTTAAGCTTAGTTATTCATTGTCTTGCATTTGTTGTAGTGAATGTGCATGTTTTCCAAAATGTACAAATAAAAATGCTTCTTATAAACTGAGAGAACTCTATTGAACGTCATCACCAATGAAAGTGATGACAAGAAGAACAACGGCAATAACTTGCAATAATCAAGATTGAATACGACAATTTTTGCGCGTGACGAATCAGGGATAAGAGGTAAACATTTCTTCGTGTAGTTCTCAATTTGCTGTTTTGACAAAAAGTATTATGTAATGAGGTTGCTTGAGGATATTCATATATTTGGGAGAAGTAAAACCTTCACAGTTCCAATATAATTGATTTTAAGAGGTCACTTTCTTGCTGTACAACTTTGGCAGATTAAGCAAACCGACCGGCATGTAATGAATGCCAGCCGGAGAGGAATAAGGAACGAGTAAGTTTTATTGCGGCAGAGGACAATGGTTTGCGTTTGCGTGAGGTTTTCATCAGGTGATAGGTAGACATACCATTCATTCTTCTAGAGATTTGTTTTTTCTGTAAACGAAATCTGTGCTTCACCAGAGATGACCGGTTCGAGAGACCTGCATTCCGGTATGTTAGACATATAAGGCTACGCGGTTCGCTTCGTTTTCAGGGTTCTCCGAGTGATCAGGGACCCATATCATTTCAATGATTATGTCACGCTAACAGTTTCTCAGAAAGTTTCGCTTTTCTAAGAAAATTTGTATTATTCAAACGGTTTAAGTGTAAAGCTATAGAGCAGGTACATAAACGAATGTTCATAGCACAAAGGTGCATGTGCGCGTGGTCGTTTGATAAACAAAAGAAAATTTGGTTTATTGTGTTGTATTTATGCAAAATACTTCTTGTATAGTGCCGTAGAGCAACGGGTGCGAGCAAGAAGGACGCGGACGCCAAATTGCTGATGTCAACGAACGTGATGGAACCAACGTGAGATGAAGCACAAAAAGAAAAAGGGCAGTGCAATGACATAAAATGAAAGGTGCCCAAACTGAACACAGCCTCGTTCGTGTTCTCATGATATGTCCTCAAGAAGCCGGGGCAACCATCGCTAAATCAATAGCCCATATTTGAGCGCAATATGACGAAACGCAACAAGGTTATATTTGCAAGGAGAAAAACGTGGTACGATTTCCACAGACACACTCAAAGCCTGCTTACAATGGAAAAAAAAGGGGGAGGTAAAATGTTCGAAAAGTCTGAAAAAATAAACTATAATCTTCGCGATTTTCGCTTTTTAAATAGTTTGTTTCCTCAAATACACAATTTGTCCCTAGAAAATTTGAAACAAAATATTGGAACGGCTGTGATCAACAGGCTCTACTGCATTTTTACAGGCAATTGTGCGTGGGAAGCCACAGACGCCACTGCGAAACATGCCAATATATCCCAGCATGTTCCCCTGTTCAATGCAGCACTACGCGTCCAGCTTCCTGCACATTAGTGACCAATGAAATTACGGCCACTCGCTTTACTTCACGAGGAATTCACCAGAAGACAAATAGTCCTATACTGGGTATGGCTGTTTGCGGCCCTTGTCGAGACTACGAGTGGCTAATTCTGCCTGTCACAATTAGCTCAAACTTCACCGAATTGATCCGTTTAATGCTATCGACTCAAGGGCCACGCTGTCAGGTCCATCATCTTCACATGGGGGCGTCGGCTTGGCATTAAGGCCCATTCGCGCAGCGTGGATAGACGATCGGAAGACACCAAAACCGCTGTGTCCCCCACAAAGCTTTCTCGGCGTCTTCGCACTGCAGGCCGACTTGAGCTTGTGGGACAGGTCAACCTCTCCTTGTATATTAAGTTGTTCACCACTTACGGACACGTCAAGATGGCCAGCCTAGATGGAACCAGGTCTATTTCATCGCTGTTTTTTTTTTTCATTTTAACTGGAATATCAGATCTTCAGTGGAGTCTGTAACACCTATGACCCGCTCTGGCTCTGGCTCCCAATCAAAGCCACGTGGCAGCGTCTTTCTCTGATGTCTGTCGTTGCTCGGAGGCTCTCCTCATTCTTTTCATTTTGGCTCCTAAGCCGCACCGTTGGACTCGGCTCCGGCTGAACGCTCGCACCCGTTGGTCTGCGGAGCGATACAACATAACTGTTGAGCAACAATTTGCAAAGGCTTCTTGCTGCGCCATCGGAATCGCTCTTCAGAGTAGCCCATTTTCTGAGACCTCACGAAAAGTTTCTCGTTTATGATAATGTTCTTCATAAGAAAAACGTTGGTGTCGCAATGCGGGGTATGTTCCATGCCAGAATATTCTCGGTAGGTGGCTTGGGCTTAGACAGAGGGCGTGGAGCGAGGACCCTAGTGTCATCATTATTTAAAGCAAGGGGCGATCAGGCCCGGTTGTCTCAGATGACAGATTGGGTTGCTCCACAACAGGGATTACAGATTCTATTGGTTGAGTCGCAGCTGGTGTAGCGGCGACGCCGCCGGGCTGGAACAGGACGGGCTGTGCTTCAGATTCCGGCAAGAAATCTCGCTCGTGGCCAATAAGAGAACCTTCATAGAAACAGTGCAGTGTTCTATCCAGCAGGAGAACATCGTCACAAGCCGCTGATGGGACGATAGTGTCAATATCTGTGGCGGATCGAAGACAGCTCAATTGTTTATCATGGATCTTACGGCAAATCCAACCCGCCACAGAACACGACTCCGAATTCACAGGCGAACCAGCTTCTCTCGGGAGTCGCGAAAAAAGAACGTAGCACAACATTTCATGAAGATGATGAGGCCTGAACTGTGACTAATACCGACCCAGGCGCATTGAGTGAGAATCGGTTATCTAAACTTTAGGCTTTTCAAATAATAAGTAATCCTAACAAAAAACGGAAAGGACGTACTTAGAAACAGAAAGAGGGCAATGATCACATTTTGCCATTTCGATCAGACAGTAGAATCGATATCAACTATGAAAATATGAGTAATATCAAACACCTTTAAAATTTATGTTTGAATTTTCTCAATAATGCAATAATTATTCATAAATAAACACAAATTTAGAGGCAATTGTTTTCGTTTCATGAAGCAAACTGCAAACTGCATCAAATGCGTTCGTTTCATGTCGATGTCACCTTCATCTTCCTCGTCACCAGACGACGTTATCCTCGCATCAAAACGTGGCATTCTTAAAGTCGCCGAATACCTCCGATATTCACAGAGCATGGTAATATCTGGCGAAATTTTCGCATTTTCTTTTTATACATTTTAAAGTATGCGTAAACAAGGTGATTGTTTCAAATGATTGCATTTATGAGCTTGATTTTTGCGTATACCACCTTTCAATGCTAAGAAAAATTTCGCAAGGCATTGATTTCATTGGTAGGTAAATCTTGCGATGGAATGTGGGTACCTAAAATGGCTGCGAGTGGACACAAATGGACATGCAAGTGCACACAATGGCACAAAAGTTTACAAGAACAGAAAACAAACGCCGCCTAACAACTGGAATGCCAAGAACGGAAAAAATGGGAGCTGCCCAATTGTAGCATGAATTCAGAAGGCAATCTGTATGAATGGTTCTTAAGGAAAAGCTTCTCGGTAGCCGAAACGTTTCTACTTGGTTTGAGGTTTGAACGATGAACCAACATCAATACAGGTATTCGTTCCACAAAATGAGCTATCCTCAAGAAAACAACACTACGATCAACGTGTTAGTTTGGCAGTGTAGCACTCCGAAAAAAGATTGACTAGTTTTTCAAGCCGCTCACTAAAAAAGGTGTTCTATTTTGCAACAGACCTCTTAAAGCGAGGCTCAAACGCATTCGTTGTTGTTCCCAGGAAAACGCCGCAAGTATGTGACACGGAAATTTCGCGAGATCCACTACTCACATCACTAAACGTGAAGAGGCTGCTTATAAATAACGTAACAGGCATGTGCCACGGAAGCCCTAGCATAGCATAGACAGGCCTATTATAGTTATCATAGTGGAGAGAGGAGAGGAAGGGAAGTGAGGAGTAATGTTTGGGTGTGGATGTGGGAAGAAAGCACAGTGTATAGCATAGTCATTTATGACGCAAGGCAGTAGAGGGAAGATTAAGTGTAAGAGAAGAGACAAAAGGTGAAGGTAAAACATAGCATCTCTTTGTATAGAAGAGCAAGCTTGGAGAGGCAAAGGGAATTGAGGGTAAGGAGAGAACAGAGTAGACAAAACCGACACACGTTAGTAAGTAACCTTTCAATTATTAACAATTCCACGTATTGCCTAACAAAATATTTAGATGCAGTGAAATAATAGATATAATAGTCGCCCACCTTTGGGGCGCTCTGGGGACTAAGATTGGCAAATACAGGCAGCAGGGCTCACTGGGAGCACCTTACATAGACGACAACGCTCCATCAGAGGCAAATCTCGCAAGAAGGAAATGCAGTACGAAGTCTTTAACAATGGCTACCCGTCTTGAAAACGTCGTCAGCTCCAACCTGACCATAAAGTAAGGAGCGCTGACAAATGTGTTCATGGTGAGCGTGCTCCATGGTTTAGAGGTCGCAGAAAGCAGCTTCGGTCGTTACTGCGGAGTAATAGTGGTAGTGTCGACATCGCCAAAATCCAAGCCTACCCGGCGGGGCAGGCTCCACAGTGACGGTCACTGGTAGCATTGGTTGAGTCGCACGTGGCATAAATGTGACAAGCTTGGGCTAGATTATGACCTACGCTGCCGTTGGATCTTGCTGAAACAACTCTATCAAGGTCAAAAGAGGAACCTGCATGGCAGCAGTGACGTGTTCCAGGTTTAAATTAACTATGTTCCCGGAAAATTGTGTAGGTGGTGCCGCTGGATCGAAAGTACCTTGATTGGTGCTGCTGTGCGTGTCGAACCCCATGAGTAACTGTGCATGAGTTGGTATCACCAGCTCAAACAGCTAGCGTCTCTGTGAAAATGGTCTGAAGAGATTGGAGCGCAACATTCCATTCACGACATCACCTTCACCAGACTCCTGAGTAGTTCTTGTTGTAGCCTTTAACTTGGCTGATACCCACTGAGGGGGCCGACGTCGCCTTCGTTGCTCACGTTCTAGTTGTTGTCTTCATGGGGCACCCTTTAAGCACATGAGCCTTGTAATAAAAAGAACACTTCACTTACAGATAATCAAACTATACTGCAACGCCACACAGAATACAAAACGCCACACGTTCGATAACTACACGTGCGTCTCTTTTTTTATCGCTGTGGTCTTTCGTCACTAGCTCACAAAAGGGCACGTGCATTTCTAACATTGAGCAATCCTGAAGCGACTTGACGTCCTCGTTAAGGTCCTTTGGAAAAGTTACCTAATTGCTTTTCCGTGGAATACTCGGACATTCTCCCAAGTTATAAAGTTTAGTGAATGACACACGAGAGAAACAGGTTAAGCAAAAACAAATAACACACGAAAAGAGCTATAGAAATACAGTGACGCGTAAAGTTCTTCATGGAACGCAGACGTTTGCCCGTTGTACCGTTCAACTTTCAAGAGAACGTAGTAGCTTCCGGCCACCTTCAATGGCTTTACTTTAGGAAAAGCCTCAACGCACACGTATTCAGTGTCTTCTTGTCTAAACTGCATCTTCAACACTTGGTCAGGCTCGGTCTTCGACTTTCGTTGGCACGTCTGCAGCTGTATTGCGAATAGGTTTTAATGCCCTCGTGCCCTGAAGGCACTGAAACAAGTAACTAAATAAATAAAGAAATAAATAAATAAATAAAATATGTTGTGTGCATCACAGGAAAAATGTTCTGTGCAATATGGCGCATGTTTAGGTGCAATCTTTCTTTAACACGTTCCGGAATACACTGTCAGTGTTTCAAAAGGATCAACCATTGCGAACAGTAGGATTATTCAATTTGACAATAAAAGCGTACCTGTTCATTATTATTATTATTATTATTATTATTATTATTATTATTATTATTATTATTGCCTATATAAGTGAATCCCGCCGACTCTGGTTGATTGGTCAACAGCGAATAACTAGAAGGGATCAGATATGAGTTGTATCAATAATGGTCGATGTCATGTTTATCTTCCTCGTGAACGGACGTCGTTCTCGTCGTTTGCGGTCCTTTGTAAGAAGATGCGCCAGATCATCTTGTATTCGGCTATCTCTTATCGCCACAGTGCGTTGGAACTGCCAGCGGTTTCACATCTTTTTCTTCACTTTTTAAGTGAACTATGCGCGAATGGGTATTTGTATGAAATCTTTGTTTATTATCATACTGATACCCGTAGACCACGGTGCATTGTCCGTTTCTGACGACTGTGCTGCTTGACGAAAAAATATTATGCTTCAGTTTAAGATTAATCTTGCATTGTGATAAGAAGTAAAACAAACCAGCGAAAAACTTTTCTAAGAAAGTGAAGAAAAACGACCACACAGGACAAGGGATGCATTGTCTTGTTCTTGTTACAGAAATGTCCAAGTTTCGAAAACGTAATAATGAAATTTATTTCCATGAATGTTTATTCACCAGTGCATGTGTAATTCTCCATATTGGGTATGGGCCACGTTACTCTGTGGATCGCCACCGTTCGATACAGAGAGTGGAACAAGAACAACCACCCCGCCGCGGTGATCTAGTGTCTGTGGTATTTGGCTGCTACCCGCAGGTTGACGGATCGAATCGCAGCTGCGGCGCCTGCATCTACGATGGAGGCGAAAATGTGGTAGGCCTATGTGCTCACATTTGGGTGCACGTTAAAAAAACCCCGGTTGGCGAAACATCCGGAGCCCTCCACTGTGGCGTCTCTCATAAACATAAGGTAGTTTTGGGACGTTAAACCCAACATCTCAATCAATCAATCATTAAGAAGAAGAACAAGGACGATTATACGCACCCTTTGTGTTAATAAATCGGTGTTTAAGCACACACTTTCTCGACATAGCCTGTTCTGTATAACGTAGTAAGGAAATGTGCTGGACAAATAGTGCAACAAATCAAGATGATAAGCATTGAATTTAATTTGCCTGAGGGTCTCTGAAGAACAAGTTTTAAACTCGAAGAAATATTTTTCCCCAAATTAGTGGCCAAACCAATCAAACTTATCTCATATAGCGAGAACAAAATTGTCTTCGCAAAAAAAGGGGGTATGCGTGGTAACTGACAGAGCCCTCAGAAGCCCTTGACGCGCCGAACAGCTACAATTCGTTTCTGCAGCCGAGTTGCTTCCTAGGTCTCGATGGGACGCGATATATTATGACGCCGACATCCCCCTCTTTGTTTTGTCAATCCTTAAAGCAGCAGTATGTGTGTATTTTCGCTTTTTTTTACCTCAGATCACGGAGTTGTCAACAAGCTGCGGTAAATCTATTGAAAAACGACGCGCTGCTATGTTGTTCGGCCTGTTCGCAAAGCCCACAACGGTAAAATGACACGAAGGGCCACCCCGTGGGTTCTACTCACCACTGCTAGGTGGCACGACGTGTACACGCAAACTGCATTGCTGGGTGCCTATAGAAGCAACTAACTATAGGCTCTAAGACACTGCTAAGGTTCAGTACGTTTGTGCAAGATGATAAAGTTTAAACAACATATTCACTCTAAGCCAAAAATGGCCAAAATGGGAGCAACGGCTGTTTTTACTCCTTCAGACCGACTGTTACTCTCCGAAAAGACCAAGCGAAACAAGATGGCCGACTTGTTCGAGAATGGGGGAGCAACTGTATTCATCTTAAGTTTGTAAGGGAGCAACGGATGGAGGAACCGCTGTAAATGCTCTCGTCACGCAACGGTTACTCCCCGGCAGAACACCGCACACAAATATGCATGCCGCCCACATTGATATTCATCGGCCAGATTATTGTTTGTTCTGTGTGCCAAGCTTCACCAAACCAAAACAGTGATTTATTTTAGCATCCGTAGATAATAAGATAGCAGCGCTGGCTGAACACAGAAGGCCTGAGAATACAGTACGGCAAATACCTAACACACACAGCAGCATAATGGAGAGTTGGCACGTCAAAGCGGACCGAACGCCGAAACACGTGCAAAACAACAATAAAAAAAGCCTAGACACGCCGTTCGTCCGCGAAGTAAGGGCGTCAAAATCGATCAAGCACCGAAACACGTGCATAAGGAGCTCCCCGCCCAGATATATCGGAGAAGAAAAAAAAAAAAAAGCGGACCCAGACGCGCTTCTCATCAGCCATACACTTAGTAGCACGCTTCACCGTGTAGTTTGAGGGCAGAATGACAAATCTGCGCCATCTGCACCCGCACGAGAAGTGTGGCGCTAGCGTAGCAAACGATGTAAGTTACAAAGTAATTTTTATTCAGTGTTTATGTTGACTAGCACTAAATAAAAATTACACTCAACTTTTTATGTTTATTTATGAGTTTTAGTGTACCTCAGTTTTTTTTTATAATTGTATTAGGAAAACACACTGAAATTATTGCGCTGACGCCTGAGCTGCCACTGCTCGACGTTTTTTTTTTCTCGGCGCAACTAGGTTCGCGTTCGCACTACTTACTCATTTCATATGGTCTGTGGTTGGCGAGCACATGGACGTGCGAACTTGTGAGCTATGTTTTGATCGTGTGTGTGTGTCGCAGATTTGCGTTTCTACTTATTCGTGATGAAGGTTAGTGTATATTTATCTTTATGGAGCGCGAAGTAGTTGTGGATTTTGCTGCTGGGTGGAACAAACACATCGTAAACACGTCTTCAGCTATCTGCAAGCCTGTTCGCTCGTCGGACAAAGGACTGTGCATGCATCAGCGTGCAGGTGAGTGGCATTTCCAGCAACATTTAATGCTCTTACAATACATTGTTGAGTGGTTGCGCTATTGAAAGAGAAATGATTTGCTCTTATTCACCGTATCCATTGCTAGCCGTATCGGACTAAATTACCTCTATTACCGCCTGCATACCCTCTTGCTTCCCCTGTCACCACTGCAGTGCCAGTGTACTTTTGCAGTTAAAAGTTCATTTCCGCAACACTACCTCGCTTGAAAAAAACATTGGGGCGGGGTTGTAGCTGCATTCATACTGGCACTTTTCTACCATTGGCTTTATGTAATGTTAACGGCTGAGTGTTGGGGCCTTGGGCCGCATTTTTTAGAGATGTAAAGTGTATGTAAATCAGTAAGTGAACAAATCATTGTCGCATCACTTCACTGGCAAAGCCAGGCGGTTGCGCAAAGAATTTTTTTAGGCCGGGCGTAGGGAGCCCAAATTGACGACCATATTCGCTTGCCCGGCCTATTCAGATAAGCGGACCCCCCCCCCCCCCCTCCCCGCACGCCTAAAAAAAAAAATCTGCCCACATCACTGCGTCACTTGCTTCACCTCTGCGCTGAACGTACTATTCTATAAACGCACCATCAAGCGAGCAGTTTACATATTGACAGAACGATTGGAGGAGGAATGACCCAAATCTTTCAGATTTCTTTAGTGATACAAAACCTTAGCAAAACTGAATATTGTAAAAGACAATCATAAATGATGTATGTTCTCGTTAGCGCTGTCATTATTCTGCATCATGAAATCTTTATGCGCTGTGAAAACTTGGCATGTCGTTGAAGTCACATATCGACGTTAATACCAATCGACGAAAATTTCGACAACCTCAATAACGCCGTTTGGGATTTGCCGCATGCACATAATTAGGCTGATTCCCACTTGGCTGTTCTTAACCTGACTTCACTGCTACCAAATGAAACAATATTTGATGCATGTCTTTTACTTTTTTTTTCAGGGATATGACACAAATTTGGTTATACTGCAGATAAAGATGTTCCCAACGATGCTAAAGTACAGAAAGCAAGTGAATTTTGGTAAGTGCAGACTTTTTGTACTACGTATATGAAAGCATCGCTTTTTAGGGGCAAACTGTGCATGTGTTGGCCAGAGAATACTTCATTATGCTACATGGTTACACTGGCACTGACAATTCGACATGGCTCCGTTGGTCCGTGTGTGTGCTCACACTGTTACCGTTAAGATGAAATGTTTATGTTTTCATTGCAGGGATTGCTGTTTGTACTTAAAAAGCCAACTGCCAAGATTTGTTTATGCTGGTACTCCTAAAAGTATGCTTTCCCTATTTACATGGATTTTGGCTTGCACAAAGCATAACACTTGGGCCTAGATTCACAAAGCTGTCCATGCGCAGGCCTTCATAACAGCGTTTCTTGACTTGCCTTTACCCTGTTTTCTGCAGATGTTTCGTGGGTTTAAAAGTGCCACAGCATGTTGACCTCCCACACTCTGAAATATTCGCGTTCAAAGTTCCGCAAGAGTGGGCTTAACTTTCTTGTGCACCTCTTTGCTAGTCCAAGATACTGAAGTGTTATGCTCTTACTAGAGGTGGCAGTGTTTCTAATGTTTGTATTTCCATCACATTGACCAAGTATGCGATCTTGGCTTGACTGGTAGCACATCCTCAACAAATGTCTTTGTGGCACATGTAGAAGGCAGTACAAAATAAATAGGCAGACGTTCACACCGGGAGCTAACTTCTAATAATGCTTTTTTTTTGGAAACCATGGTGTGCTTATTCCAATTTGTCTAACAAGCAGTAACCTGTTTGGCTGTGAACCAACAAGACGTTGAACTAATGAAAGCTTCACATCTTGTTGCTCTCAAATATATATGTATTGGCAAGCTATCTGTGACACTGTCAAACAAAGAATCAGAATATCTGTGCATGCCTTAAGATATATTGCTTCGTTTACATATCTCGTGGCTGTGACTCGTCAACCGAGTGAACGAATGCACCCTAGTTTTCTAAATTTAAAGCATTTTTTGAAGGTAGCACGGTCTACATTTATTTGTCTATAGTTTTGTCCAGCCGTTTGCGTCAGGTACAAAGAAATATACTGAAGATTATCATGTAGCCTCTGCAAATGGTTGCTTTCAAGCAGGCTTAAATTTGCATGCTTGGCTTGTGCCTACAGGTATTGCACAATTCAAGACGCAGCAGCGTATGATAGAAAAGTAGAATCGAGAGCAACTATGTGCACGAGCTAAATAAGTATTTTAACATGAGCGGACAGTACGTGTTATTTGCCACACACATGACCTCATTTAGAATGCCCATTGGTGAATGGGCTCATAGAAATGTCACTCAGCTGTGTATAGGAAACAAGTTAACTGTACCTAAGGGTATCTTTAACTGCTACAAATATGCCTTGTTGAGGTGCTGCCCATTTTCTTCCAGAATATTGCTGTCTGAGACATCATGTGAAGAGCGTCTACCACATCAGCATTTATATGGCTTGCCAAGTAACGTTTGGCCGAACCTTCCTTTTTTTTCACATTTCGTTTTGCAGTAGACATCCTAGAATGTAAGCGCTGCTGCAGTGTGTGTGACTCATTGTTATGAATTGATTCTGGCATGTTTAACCTCACACTTCTATTTTTTTTCTTGCAGCAATGAGATGCTTCACATATGCCTGCGGTGACGTTCTGCTGCGCTAGCCTGATGGAAACACCAGCTGCGAAACTTGAGTTCTTCAGAATTGGAGAAGTTGCCCTTCTCTCACCAATGATGACACAGACTGCCCTATGCTAGAAATTCAAGATTGTTTTTCCACGGATGACGCAGAAAACCTTTGATGTATTATGGTGTTTGTTTAGTGCTGGCTGTGGTGTGGCGAAGTCTACTTTTACGTGTGGTCACAAGTCGCCTCATAAAAAGAACAATAAAGCATTTATTTTCCTTTCAATATTGTCCACTTTTTGTGTTAGAAGCACCCAAGCAGTGCTCTTCCAAGGAGCTCTCGCCATGTGTTAAGCGTGTGACAAGCATACTCGAGATAAATACTCATTTCTCCAAGGAGTAACTGGAAGCATGTGCAGTTGGTTTTCAGAGAGTAACTGCGAACACGTGGGAGGAACGGTAAAGAGTAACTGTTGCTCTTAGAAGAGCAACTGGTGGGAGTAATGGTTGGTCGGCAGGGAGCAACTGGTGGGAGTAACTGTTGGTCTGCAGGGAGGAACTGGAGGGAGTAACTGTTCATCCCCCGAAGGAGGAACTGAAAGGAGAGCAACGGTTCCTCCCTCTGCAGTTACTCCTTTTAGGAGAGTAATGGGAGTGGCAATGCAATTGCTCCCTGAAAGGAGCAACCCCTATACCCCTGTTGCTCCGTTTTGGCTTAGAGTGTTGTGTAAAATTGTCATTCGGCTTGGAAGCTTTGAGTGAAAAGTAAGTGAGAGCTTCGAAATATTCCTACGGGGCAGTCCTGCAGCAAAAACGAAATGAGTGACATTCATTATCGCTTAGTCACGGCCGCGGTAACTTCCGTTGCTTTTCTTCGGTAACTGTAACGATAACGCGTTACATTTTTTTGTTGGTAAGGTAGGGCGGTAACGCGTTTCTGTTTTGTTGGTGTAGGGAGTAACGTATTTAGTTACTTTTTTTGGTAACGGATATATTTGTTACTGGGGACTCGAATTCACATCACGTTGCTTGGGGTTTCAAAACATATTCAAGTGAAAAACGCTTGTCGGAATGGGCTCTTGACAATTATTTGCCCTTTTAAGTTCGCCCGCTGCTAATTTTGTCCGAGCTCTGTCTGAATTTGTAACAGACTTGGCACCTTTAAGCTCATCCTTAGTTATATGCTCGTGGAAACTTTAAACTGCGCTACTGACAGTTATGACTTGCCCACGAGTTTTCTGATTAACTTTCCGAGTGTATTTGTCGCCAAATAGTAAGCTCATTTGTCCACTACAAAATATAGCAAAAAGGCCTAAAGTCACAGTTTTTTTTTGTCGCTAGGACATGCGAGGTGAAATAAGGGCTTTGTGTGTGTGCGGAGTAGAAACATTACTAAAACACAACGTTTTGATGAACTGGGCTGCAGGAACTATATTTAGTATAGGGTGGAATGAAGATTGCATGAGGGGCTATCGAAAACACAAAGCTGCAAGGAAACATTTTCGGGTCAACCAATGTCCAAAAAATTCGTGTCATAATAAATTCGCAGCAGCAGACTTCAAACGCACAATATCTACAGCAAATTATGACTATAACATGAAACGATTTGATTATATAACATGAAACGATTTGATTGAATAGTGGGTGATAATTTCAAGGAGGTCAATTTAGGTAAGCTGGTGGGGATAATAAGGCAGTTATCTCCTTGAGCAAGTGAACTAGACTGGTGAAAAATGCAATAATAACATTATTAATGAATTGATTGGTTCATTGATATGGGGACTTTAACGTCCCAAAACCTCCATATGATTATGAGAGACGCCGTAGTGAAGGGCTCCGTAAATTTTGACCTCCTGGTTCTTTAACCTGCACCCAAATCTGAGCACACGGGCCTATAAAATTTCCGCCTTCATCGGAAATGCAACCGCCGCAGCCGGGATTCGATCCCGCGACCTACGGGTTAGCAGCCGAGTACCTTACCCACTAGACCACCGCGGTGGGGTAACAATAATAATCGAGCTTTATTCAAATAAAATACTTAATACGGTGAACGTTTCTCTGTCAAAAGCTTGCATACCTGCGGAATGGAATTGGTTAAAAGCAGAGTTGCAGATTTGCCCTCGACAATTTAAGGCTGATATAGCAGGCGTCTAATCTGGTTAAGCTAGTTGAAAGAGTTTTGTACACTCATGTAATAAAAATCAACTTATAAGAACGCAATCGTAAACCTCAGTCAAACTGGATTTTTAACTAGTTTTTCAATATGGTGCGCACACGTTCATTTAGAGAGCCGAATACTACTGGCTAGGTGTAGGCATGAATACAGTGCGATAGTTATTCTAAATTTCGCTAAAGCGTACGTCATGGTTGATCATTCACATTTATTAAAACGGGTAGAATATCAGCGCTTTCCTATCTACATCACTGCATGGGTTTGGGAGTTCTTTAGAGGAAGGTAATTTATTGTTTAAAGATTGGTGCTCATCGAATAGGTATAAGCAGACACTAGGCGTTCCACAGGGAGCTGTCTTGTCGCCAGTTTTGTTTAACATATTTTTAAGCTCCATTTCATCAACTGAGGATATTCAGTTATATGTGTATGTAGACAATATTGCTTTTTTTTGCGAGTAATAGCGATCTACAATCATTATACCCGAGTCTGCAAAATTAACTCAATACGCTAAAGCTGTAGCTCAAAAACATTATTATGACGCTAATTGTAAAAAAAAGTGTGAGTTTTGTGTCCTCTTTTACGCAATGTATCAACATCTCGCTAATGTATATTAATGAGTTCAATCCGCAGGCAAATTTCTTAAATATTTCCTCATCTTAACTAATGATACATTGAATTGGAGAAGCCACATTGATGATTGGTGCTCTAAGGCAACACGTGCCTTGGCGTGGTTATGGGAGGTCACAAATCGTAAAATGGGGTTGAGAAGAGGTATACGCTAATGATGATATATAAACTTCTTGTGCAGCGCTATCATAGAATTTGCATGTGTATTTTTTATGTGCCATTGCAGCTTATAACCATAGTGTCTCAGTGAGATTGGTCGAAAATTGGTTATCTGAAATTTAAGGCTTTTTAAATAATAAGTTTTCCTAACAAACGGAGGAGAGAACACACTTAGAAACAGAAAGAGTGTGATAGTTACTTTTGGCCATTCCGACCGAACCGTCAATTCTATACCATGAATGTAACTTACAGTAATATCGAACACATTTGAAATATATGTATTATTTTCTCAAAAAATGCTATAATTATACATATATAGAAGCACGAATTGAGACATGCGTTCGTTTTGTTTCTTGAAAATAACTACAAATGGCTTCAGAGGCCTTCCATACCGACGTCACCTTAATCTTCCTCGTGACCCGTCATCGTTGTCGTGGTCCTCGCATGAGCACGTGGCGTTCTAAGGCTGTCGAATACATCCGATTGCCATAATGCGTGGCATCGGCTGGAATTTTAGCACTTTCTCAATAATCTGTTTTAAAAGTATGCGCAAAGAAAATGATTGTTTCAAAGGATTCCATTTATGGGTATGATTCTTGCATACAATGGTAAAGTTTACGCACGTTACTATTACTTCTGTTCTCGTAAAAAAAAGGGGGGGGGGGGTTCGCTTCAGTTTAAGCTTGATAATACATTGCCTGGCACCTATGGCAGTTGCCACAAATGAGTACTCTAAAATAGCGTGCGCCACTGAGTTTTGGCGACAGTGACGGTGCCGGGCGCCAGAGTTGCGCCTCTGGGTTGCGCAAGAGAAGAAAACACAAGCCTCGAAAGACTCCCCAGGTGCGCCGCATCTCCCCTTCGGAAGCGTAGTTTCGCCGACCAAGCTCCTCACATCGGCCGCCCAGCAAGCCCTGGAAAGATCTGTAAGGAAAGGGGCGTGGTGATGTATAGTTGCGCCACGAGCCGCGGACCGTCGTCGAAACGTCTCGCTCTTTACCCAAGCTTGGCTGTGCATCGCGCCGACGAAACGATTAAAATTTTCTGGAATCTAGCGCGAAAGGTATTTAAGTGAGCAGTGGAGAAGGCAGATCAGGAGAAGAAGAAAGTTTCAGCCAGTGCGCACAGGGTTATTCCGCTGTGTCGGCGAAAGCTGTTGTCCTCAGTGACAAAGCAGGAGATGAAGACAGTTAACGCCAGTGTGTGTAGGTAGGAGAAGAAGGAAGTTTTGCGCAAGTGTGCGTAGGGTCATTCCGCTGTGTCGGCGAAGGTTTCTGTCTTTAGTTACAAAGCAGGTGATGAAGAGGGTTTCCGCCCGAGGGGTGAAGGCTGGTGCTACCAATAGAAGAATGTGAAACTTCCACTAGAGCGCGAAGACGCGTCCTGCAATCGCATTGCGTCAGAAGCCAACGTGTTACCGGTGAAGAAGTTTGGTGCTTAGAAAGCGGCCAATTGAAGACGCGAGGTTTCCTGGAAGAGAAACTTTGGGGCAGCTAATCGACAACAGCACTGTACGTTGAGTTAGTCTTTCCTAGAAAAGAAACTTTCACACTTTGTTCCAAGGACTTTGGACGGAATAAGTTTTCGAACTCTTTAGTTTTTAAGTGTCTTGGTTGTCGGATGGGTGTGATTGCATTGTAGTGCATATTGTTGTTTGTGTACATTGATTCGAGTGTAGCTGATTGTAGAGTGAATATGTTGTTTGATTGGTGACATATTGTATTCAAATATTGTCGAGTGTGCATATTAATGTATCGTTTGATCTGCCACATTTGAGAATACAATTTAGTTTTGTTTATCAACTCTCGGCTCTGACTCGTTCTTTGAGCCACAGCCGGCGTCTTGTGCGCACCAAACAGGACCACTTCTAAATTGTCCGCGTTTTCGTGGTGCAGCTCTGGGGACCTATATTTCGACCCTTGGAATTAGCCCGGCGATCGCCTCCCTAATTAACGGGACCCGTGACAGCAGTCAATGTGGAAGCGTTTAGAATTGTATAACGAAAACTTTTTGTACGAACTTTTTGGCGATCATCACGTAAATTCTCGTTCACATAAGCACCACCAAAAACAACAATGACCACAACATGCGGCTATGCGAATAGCAAATAGCAATCGTAGCATGTACTTCTTCCATGAAGCTCGCGTTGCATGACGTATTTACTATGACATGTTCATGAGATATTGCCATGATGTCATGTTAATAAACATTCTTTTTAAAATCCCCGCGAATCTTACGTTAGCACTCCTTAGCATGCTGTTGAGGAGGAACAAACTTTATTCGTATGCAGAAGACGCAGGCTTTAGGGTGGCTCATGCATCACGCCACCAGACATAAGCGCTGCTGAAAGCTGAACTCAAGCGTGGCACATGGCAATAACGATCATGGTGAGGCTCGAACAGTATCGGCTCAAGGCCAGCGTCGGCTATCCCGAGCGTTTGTCACAAAACTATGACGATTTTTGTTACACGTCAATAAACTATGAATGTATAGACAATAACATCGACTTATGCGTCACCTTATTAAAAATACCATATTTCAATGCAGAGAAACCTTTTTGAGAGGCTTTTATTTGATACATTTTTGTTGCCACCATTAGGCCTTTCCCCACCTCCCCTACTAACTCAATTATATTGTTCTTATTTGTGTACAAGACAGAACCCACAAGCGCTTTATGGAGCGGCTCTTCAAGATTGCCAAGGAATTGATAACATGAAAACAAGGCTTGTCTGTCGTATACCAGCATCGAGATGAAACCCTTGCTAAGTGCTAACAAGGGACTGGTATCTTCTACATATACTCACAAAGCAATATTGAATCAGCACTTATTGAATGTCTACGTATTCTTCCTTTCGGTGCAGATTTCTGTGCATGAAACTTATTTACATTGGTTATGTGGGGCGAATTCTATTTAAAGTAAAAATTCGGCAGATCCCACTTACCTGGGAATCGACATCATGCGAAGCATGCGGAGCGAAAGTGACCACGTCTTGCAATTTTTTTAGTGAGGGACACGTCATGGAACGACGCTAAATATATGTTCAAATCTTTGTTCTAAATATATGTTCAAATCTGACGTTTATATAACCAGTTGTTTGCACTTGCGCAACGATGCCAACTGGGCCATGTATATTAGCAACACCAGAAGCTGATATGATGCGCTGATGCTCGCGAAGATGCTGGCTTTGAACACTGCTACATAAATCAACTTGAGAGCATGGCACCCAACCACAATTGGCGTAAACCTGACGTGACGGCTGTATCAAAGGAGTACATACGTACCGTTTATAAAATTTGAAGGGCAGCTCTGACACCACTACTGACGTTTCATGAATATCAGCGTCTATTTGAAAAGTAGTTCCGAGACCTGGCGAAGCTCTGCGGTAGAATGCTTTAGGGCCACACAGAATGCTTTAGTTCGCGTCTCTCATAATCGTATGGTGGTTTCGGGACGTTAAACCCCACATATCTAGAATGCTTTAGTTCGATTCCAGCTAGAACCATAACAATTATTCTTTGCATTCGTCGAGTGCAGGATACTCATTTCGGGTATTCCTGAGCGTTCAAGCGTTAATATTGCCCATTTTTGTTCTAGTCGTTCCGGGGTGGATACTATGGGTCTATCGCAAGTGGCACATACTCGCATACTAGCGGCACCTACCCACCCGTGGGTATGTGCCACTGCGTGGCGGGAAGTGTTTGACAACATACGTGACGGGATTGTAACAAAATTCATTTCCTGACCAGCACGTCATATTCGTAAAACCATCGCGCCCACACATGCCAATTTCGGTTCACGCAAAGTTAAGGGGGTGACCACGAGAGCACGCACACGTAAGCAGCTAAATAAATAGATAGATAGATAGATAGATAGATAGATAGATAGATAGATAGATAGATAGATAGATAGATAGATAGATAGATAGATAGATAGATAGATAGATAGATAGATAGATACGCTCAAAGTAGCATAAGTTTGCTAAGAAATGCTTCGTATACAAAATCTAAATGAAGCTTGATAATCGTCTTCAAGTGTAGAATGCGATAGCGTTGTTGGTTAGAAGTGTGGCAGTTTTGGCTAGTTGGTATGACATGACGATAGTTATAGCGTGAGAACAGAACGATGACAAAGAGACAAGTAGGACACGAGTGTCAGTTGGAAGTTAGCGCCCATGTCCCTCTTGTCTCTTTGTCGTCATTCTGAGCGTTGTGGGGCTCCTTGTGTGTGATGATGCATAAACGAGCATCTCCGGGAACACGAGCATAAAAAAAAAAAAAAAAAATTGCTAACAAAGTGGAAAAAGGAGGGCGCGGGTTCGAATCCCGGCTGCGGCGGCTGCATTTCCGATGGAGGCGGAAATGTTGTAGGCCCGTGTGCTCAGATTTGGGTGCACGTTAAAGAACCCCAGGTGGTCTAAATTTCCGGAGCCCTCCACTACGGCGTCTCTCATAATCATATAGTGGTTTTGGGACGTTAAACCCCACATATCAATCAAATCAAAGTGGAAAAAGGGGCACATCAAGTTGCTCATTCGAGCTCCTGCATCGACTGTGCACCGCACTTACATGATACGCATATACTATAGACAGAAGCAGGAACAAAGATGCGCGGCCTGCTTTGGAAGCATATCACATTATGAAAAGCGGAGCTGATGGAATCAGCGATACCTTTGTTTCTTTGCATGCCACTGGATATGCATTTTTGCGTGCATATCTTGGTTAGAATATTGTGTTTTACGTGTGCAATATGACACTACGCGTGTGCATTCAGGGGTTGTAGTGTGATGTTGCATTGTATTTAATCTTTTGTTACGTATACAATACGAATCTGCACGTGCGTATCAATTCATGTGGTTGTTGGCATATATACGTATCAATTCATGCGGTTGTTGGCATATATACATGATGCCGTGAGCAGAATAAGGCAGTTGTTATTTTGGCGCCAGTCTGTTTCTTTCCTCGGCTATTTTTTTTTCGTTTTTCCGTATTGTTTGCGCCAAATACGTTATCTTTTCATTTTTTTCTCTTTATTTCACCTCATCAGTTGCAAGCGTTATTTCGGTTCCCGACAAACGCTTACACTTTGCCGCAAAAATAAATGAAGGTACGTTAGCACGCGTAGCATTCACAGTTTCAAACTATTTAAAATGCCCACTGCAAGTACAATTATACGTGATATGGCCCACTACGCCATACTTCTTCCTTTTGCAAATTAGGAAAGGGTCCAGAATGCAAACACCAACCTCTCGCACCTGTTGATTTTCTCTAAGAGCTTTGTAAAAGGTGAACCTATAAACAACCACTCACTGCATAATTGTGATGTCTTGACGCCGGTCGTGATTGTATACGCTCCTGCCGCGCAACACTAGATGCATTAAGAAAACTCGTCTGAATACGTGATATTTGTATATTTTTTTCGGACGCAGTTTCAAGCAATCACCCGATTGTTTGGTATAGAGACCGCTTACTACATAAACGGCTTGGGTTTGATGTGCACTCCACCTGCTTTTTAATATTTACGATTATTGTATTTATAGTTGTATCGTACGTTCATTTATGGACGCTCCATTTTCTATCTCAGCACCTACAACTCCGACACCAACAGCACAATTTCAGCGATACAAGCTCTTTAACGCTATCGTGTTAATATCCGAAGCGCCGAATTCTGACTGTGCATTTGAAGACTGAAGTAGAAAGCCCCATATGTGTTGCACATGTAATAAAGGAGCCCTAAAGTAGCAATTAGATTTTTTTTGTAGTAGAGCCGGTGGCCTCTAAAAAGGTCGTTCGGAATCGTTTCCTTACACTCTCTTTATTGACATAGAACCTACCATCGCTGTTGCTAAATACATATAACATAATTGTGCGAAATGAAACATAACTGTCTTACTTTAATTGGCGTCGAGAATATCTAGCAAAATATTTTGCTTAAAAAATCAAATGTTGCGTTAACGTAATGACACGTTCCAGTTTTCGAAACATAATGGCAACGAGTTGTTTTTGCATTTAGGGAACTTGTAACAGGAAGTCCGGAAATCGGGAAGTAACTTTTCTTTCTGTTTAAGAAAAATGTGCTCAGCACTCGTGCTCCGATATCGAAGTAAAGCATCACTAAGCAATTGAACGACCATGAAACAAAAACTATCAGTTGTACAGCATTCTCAACACGGAAGTAATTGTAAAACTGTTCAGGAATACTGTAGTTCGTAAACGAACTGGCACATGACAACTCAGAAAACAGTAATAATTTATTGTTTACACCGTAAGTACCCCCTGCATGCCGTGGCACGCTTGCGGCATCAAATCAATATTGTCTTTTTGGGTTTAACATCCCCAAACAACAACATATTTATGAGAGACATTGTAGTGCTGGGCTTCTGAAAATTTGACCATCTTTTGTCGTTCATCATAGGCCAAGATCCAAGTACGCGGCCCTCAAGTATTTCCGCTTCCATCGAAAATGCGGTTGAGAAAGCCGGGTTTAGATCCCGCGGTGGCCGGGTCAGAGTCAGTCGGGCAGCATAACCTGTTCGGCCCAAAAAGTTCACGGCTTTACTTTCAATACACTTGGTTTTTATTTGCGGCATATTCCAGTGACCATTCGAGCCATGCAAGTACAATGAACAAACTGTCGGCTTAGTGCAACTGGTTGCGGTTTCCATAGATCTCTTTAACACGTTAATAAAATCATTATTGCTTTTTCAGTGGACGCTCACTCATAGAATCACACCATTGTAGCCGTATTGTGCTTTTTAAAATCCTTTAGATTTTAGCGGGCTGAATATGGTCAGATATTTGAGATAATAATTAGAGCTGTTCCCAGCAGTTCAAATTGTTCTGGGCAATATATTAGGTGCTGCCGCCACAGAACATTTAGGGGTGGAACAAGAATGCTGACTCAGCAAATTTGTTTTTGCATTCCTGTGTCCCTAGAAGGAAAGCAAATCGAAAACACAGTATATATATTGTTTTTACTTTGCGAGAACTATTTTTTATATTTCATGCTGTACGACAGTAGAATATAGAGAAACGGTTGTTCTTTAAAATAGTAAACGGTCACTGAACGTGATCCGATAAACTTCTCTGAACATTTCCGCTTGATGAAAAAAATGAGCGCTTGTTATTGCGCATGCACTACAGTATACTTAGTGAGCCGATCTTTTACGTGGAGTAATCAGAAAATTATGATGTCATGTTTCACCGCCTAATTGATATGGTTCGTTTTGGTACCACCGCCTCTGTTTCCTTGGAATCTATCTATCTATCTATCTATCTATCTATCTATCTATCTATCTATCTATCTATCTATCTATCTATCTATCTATCTATCTATCTATCTATCTATCTATCTATCTATCTATCTATCTAAATAAATAGACTTTCAGCTTTCTTAGTCCTCTCAGTAATGGTATAGATATTAAAATTTGCATGATATAGCATGATATGACCACCAAAATGATTAGTTATATCATAAAATTTATGACATGTATGTCATGATGCCTTATTTGCATTTCATGGACACACTGCTCTTGCGGTAAACTTCTTCACATGACATATTGCAAGACTGGTATGGTATCACATGATTGAATGGTGAACACAAGTGGCAGACCCTAACTTGCGCATTTCATGTAAAACGTGACTACAAGCCAGGCTAATGATGCACTGGTGGTCGTATCTTTATCTTCACATATACCGAATTTCATATTACGGTACGTGAATGAATCACGAAGGTAACTGACTGGTGCAAACATTATAATCATGAGGTGCGTGTCATGTGGAAACATGACTACATGCCACGCTCATGATGCGGTCGTGGCCGTTTCGCTAGCTTGACATGTACAAAAGTTGTAATTACGTGACGTGAATGGATTACAAAATATATGACTAGTAAAATCATCATGATCACGACGTGCGTGTCATGTAAGAACATGACTACATACCAAACTCGTGATGTGCTGTCGGGCGTTTCGCTAGTTCATATATAATAAATTCGAAATTGCGTGATGCGTACGGACGCCGAATGTAAATGACACGTGAAAACATGATAATCACGACAAGCGCGTCCCGTTCAACATGACTACATGCTACGTTAGTAGTGCACTCGCGGCCGTTTCCTAATTTATGATTCAGAGCTTGCACACGCGGAGGCGAAACATTAAGGCTACTTGTTGTGTACAACAATGGTAGTTCAGGGCTAAAAATTGGTTTCTTGTGCGTTGGTGCCAATGCTTTGACGACCTCGGTCATCGTCTATATTTTCGGTCCGTGTACTTGGATTTAGGGGTATGTAGAAGAACCCCTGGTGGTTGATATTTGCGGAGTCCTCTAGTACGGAGTTTCTCATAAGAGTGATATTGTGGTTCTGAAACGTTAAGCGCATGATAATTACAAACATTCGCTATTTTACTGCAGCATTCTGAACTCTGCTTTGAGGAAAAAAGCTTGCGTGTGTACCTTCAACTATGGCTTTTAGCAGATAACAGCACTTCGCCGCCATGTGCAGTCGTCAAAAACGCTGACGTACTCTCAAGGTGATGTCTGCATAGTCGTGGCCCCTCATTTCGTCATGGTTTCATTAACATCCAAAGCATTCACGCCTCCGTGAGCTGCGCATCTTGTTACTCCCGTGACTGGTGATTTTTACTTAAGTAAGCCACAGTACTTTGTAACTGGTGAAGTTTTGGACCACGCGTTGGTTGCGAATTTCACGTGGTAGGACGACTGAGGAGAGGCACTCTTCTGCCATGCAATAGTAATTTTCGTGTTAACGCGACTCTAATAGGGTATTACATGATAACTGTGTATGGTTCTTTTCAGAAACTACATAATGCGTTGGCTTGGCTGGGACATATTGAACGCACAGTGTCTTATTTCAATTCCTATTATACTCCTCTGTTATATGTCCTCTGTGAAAGAACGTTACTCGCAATGCAGTCGTCTGAAAATGCACCGTTTTTAAATGTAGAAGGCTTATTGGCAGAGCTTTTACCAGAAGCTGTGTATGATCATGGCTGCGAGCTGCGAACACACACCGTGTGCTGTTGCAAACGTTACCTCTGATCGACCAAGGTATAGGTGAGTTGGGGAACTTTTCCATCAATTGCTTATACCGGGCACTTCTTGGTTGTCGGTCCACCACCCGATAATTGTCTCGATAATTATTTTCTCAGCGTGTAGTCGACATGAATCGCAATCTCCCTGATGTAGATTCGAGAAATGAAGTGCACACTGAAACAGCGCAATGTTGCATCAATATAGGCATGCGCCTATAAACAACACAGAATGCTGGCGATGACTTGAAAATGCATTCTCTTTCGGCGGAAGGTGCAGGTTTAGGCCTGCGTGAATGAAATTTGTTTGTCTCTCACTTTCTTGGCAGTTTATGGCGCAATGATTTTGGTCATGTGTTATATCGATGCACGTTTTATGTTTAACATGCCTTACTTGCAGAGGTCAACGACAGTGATATAATCCTTGACTGTATGTAAAGATCGTCGTGATGTGCTGCCGCGGAGGTTTGGAAACTCCTCTGATAGCGCTATCATCCGTCCACGATCAGAGTGCATGTATAGGCTGTACCCTAGCATGCAGATTAATAGCGTCTGAAAGCGAGTCAGTCGGTACGTATGAATATTTTTAAAAAGTGCAAAATGAAACGCGTATACAAGATCCTCACTGGATAAGTGCAATAAGCCTCAGGGCTTATTGCGAGAAATATTCTTGCAACACAGTGTTTAGATAGGTGTAAGCAATGTCTTTACCTACTTAGTGTCGGTGCAACACAAGTCAACAAGAGAGCGCCCTTGAGCTCGAGGTTGTTTTGTAAACAAAAAATACTTCACTGCATTTTATTGCGGCAAAACAAAAAGGATGCCCTTAGTATTCTATAGGGTCGAGCCCAACTATCACACAATGGTCTTGCCTACCCACCTCTCTTGCAAAAGGATAATAAAATAATGAAGGCTCCAATTTTCTATACGCTGTGTATTATGTTGGAGAGAGTTTCCTCATTCGTTCAGAATTCACAGTGCACCGTATTCTAAACCAAGTAAGCTATAGACGTTACGTGAAATCGACGTGCATGCCGATGAAATTCGAGTTTGTAATGTCGATACAATCCACCTTTCATTTGCCACCATTTATACGTAACGTAACACAAAATGGTTAAATATAAGTAAATGACACCAATAATTAACATTAACGCGGCGCTTTTTGTAGCCACCCCTCGGGACACAACGTTAAATCTTCGTATCCAGAAAATCTCTCAACACATTTCTACGTGAGGTAGAATTGTGCTGAAACATGAAGGCTGCACCGGGTCCTCAACGGCACTGTGCGGCCTACGTCGCTAGTACGCTTCGGAGGTTCCGTGGGGCGAGGAAGGGCGTCAAACAGGCCGGCATAGCAGTGCGGCGCGTTCCATGTAGCAGCAGGCTTTAGAGCAGGTGGCTTTGGCCGAGTCCTTGATATAAACGTGCTGGTGCTGACGTCATTGAAAACCAAAAGCGACCGGTGTGCAGCCTTCTGGTGACTGCAAAGGAGTGGTTTTCGATGGCATTTAATGAGCCACTGGTTGCTTAGAGCGGCAATGCATTCGGGATTGAACATGACGAATGATTCTCTGGAATCCCTCTGGAACAACTTGGTCTATGCAAATGGAGGAACACGCATGACGGCAGTGCACTGTTCCATAAAGCAGCAGGTTGTACTCCTGAAAAATGGTGGAGATGGTGCGGTCGGATCAGAAGCAGCTCGACTGGTGGTGGTGTTCCTGGTCACAAACCTAATGTAAATAGAGCCCGAGTCGACATCTGAATGTGAAGCAGCTCGTCTAAGGAAACCCGCATAAAAGAACGGAACACAGCATTTCATGCTCGACGTCACCTTTCGTGCTTGCTTGCTTGCGCCTCTTTTCTTGCCCTTACCCACTAAGGAGATTGGCCAACAAACCGGTGGTTAATATTAGTGAAAAGAAATGCCTACGCAGGGAAAACGAAAAAGTGGTTATTGTATTGAATGTCTGTTCTTGTTCCCGCGCAAAATGCGCACCTTCTTTGCAATGACATTTTCAGGAGGCAAACTATTTGCATACGGGATGACTGTTTGAAAAACTGCTTTTATGAGTCTCATTACTGAATACTCCGGTACATTGTACTTGCCTTATCACTTTAGTTTTCATAATAATAATAATAATAATAATAATAATAATAATAATAATAATAATAATAATAATAATAATGCAAAGGAAAAGAAAGAAACACAAGTTTATACTGTTCAGTTTATGCTTCGCCATTCATTGTCTTGCATTTGTTGTAGCGAATGTGCATGTTTTCGAAAATGTACAAATGAAACAACTTTTTATAAACTGATAGAGCTTTATCCACCGGTGCCCCATAGAGGGCATGTGCCACATGTTTGAAGTGAATGCCAACATCAGCAATAAAAATGACGACGAGAAGAACAACGGCAAAACCCTGCAATAATCAAGACTGAATAGGACAATTTTTGCGCGTGCTAGTTCAGGGACAAGAGGTAAAACATTTTTACGTAGTTCTCAATTTACTGTTTTCACTAAAGGAATTATGTCATACGTTTGCTTGAGGATATTCATATAATAATATACACACATGTTTGCACATGGTTTGCCTCCTAACCAGTGACTAAAAAGGTAATACAAAAATTAGTATCTTCCAATCACGGATATTCAGCAAGTTGATGGCGCCTCGTTTGTTCTTACAAAAGAACACGAACGACGAAGACGATGTCGCCTCACGTGGCAAGTGAAGGGGACGTCACGGAGCTTATCAGTCAGACTAGAAGAATATCGAGCTAAACTCTTCATCCTATTACCATTTAATTATTATTATTTAGTACATCAATTTGTTGTATATCCTATCCCTATAGCTCCTTTTACGAGCAGTAATGCGAAAAAACAATAGAAAAAATTTACGTAACATTCGGCCAATCCGGTGCTTTGGGTAAGAGCCATGAGATGAAGAAGAAGAAGAAGAAGAAGAAGAAAAAGAAGAAGAAGAAGAAGAAGAAGAAGAAGAAGAAGAAGAAGAAGAAGAAGAAGAAGAAGAAGAAGAAGAAGAAGAAGAAGAAGAAGAAGAAGAAGAAGAAGAAGAAGAAGAAGAAGAAGAAGAAGAAGAAGAAGAAATGCATTGTATGATCTGTCTAAGTAACAAACAATTATTGCATTCCTTTCAATTTACCTAGAGTGTGTTGTTTTCTTTTTCTTTTATTTCTGGTGCGTGGTTTCGATATTGAATAAAAAAAGTCTCACTGAATTAAGTCATCGATTCTTGGCCGATGCCCTTGAGCGGGTACGAGCTATGGCTGTAGAATCTTCATCATCATCATCCTAATCATCATCATCATAAGCGGACGTTGGCCGTGGAACGCTGCGCTACGCTCTCTTCGGCACGTTCCCACTTACATAGAAGAGCTGCTTCGGGTCCAGATGCCGAATCGTGTGCCCTTCCTTATTGGCGATCTGCCGCGTTTGGCACGAGGTACATCGACAGCAGACGAGTTGCTTTGGATCCTTGTTACCAGCCCCTCTGAAGGACATCATCCTGTTGCCTGGCATGTTCCACGGCTACGATGGGTGTTCCTTTACTGGCCTCAGCCGAGTGGTTCCAGCCAAAATCAGCAGCCCCGTTGTTTCTTCCCGTTACATCCCGAGTCTGTCGACGTTACTTCACCTGCGACTCAACCAATGGCATTGGTGACCACGGCTGTGTAGCTGCCCTTCCCGCTACCCGTGTAGGCCACCTCGACTCGGCCTCGTTTCCGACGACGCTGAAGCGAGCAATTTTGCTCGGCGGCTTCAGCCTACGTCGAAGCCACCTCCTGTGAGTGTCATGGCGTCGTGCCTGCTCACCAATGCTGCACCAGGGCCTTCGTCACCGGTCCTCCGCTATGACACCTGAGAGGCCAACACTGCAGTCAGGGAAGGTGGCTACTGTTGAGGACTCCGTGCAACTTCTGTTTTACAGGAGTCTTCCATCTGCTGTCGAGTAGTAATTTGCGCAAAACGACGTCGATGCGCCCTGATGGCTGGCTTCGCAGATTTTATTTCCATGCTGTAGTTCGAAATGATGGCGACGGAAGCCGCAGTGGTGTGATTTCACGTGTTTATTGTTGGACGATTTTTCGCAGTTCTTTTTAAAAGTTTGTATAGGTGTTACTAATTAAAACGTTAATAGCGAACCTATGTTTCTTTTGTCTTTGATGAAATTGCAACCTCTACTGTTTGCGAGCACACACTTTTACTTGTAGCTTGCATTGTTTAGAATACCGTGCACAGTCAACTCGGACTACATAGACAACGTCGGCATTTGGTAATTCAATTTATTTAAATATTCCTAAAGCTATTTTGGTGGAGACGGGACAATGCCAACACCACGATGTTGCATGATCTTTATTAGCTATATAACCCCCTCCTCCTCCACTATAAAGCCACCAGGCTTTACAGTAGAGGAGGAGGAGGTAATAATAATAATAATAATAATAATATTATTAATAATAATGGGGCACCGTTGGATAAAGCTCTATCAGTTTATAAAAAGTTGTTTCATTTGCACATTTTCGAAAACATGCACATTCGCTACAACAAATGGAAGACAATGAATGGCAAAGCTTAAACTGAACAGTATAAAGTTGTGTTTCTTTTCCTTTGCATTATTATTATTATTATTATTATTATTATTACCCCCTCCTCCTCCACTATAAAGCCACCAGGCTTTACAGTGGAGCTGGAGGGGGTACTAATAATAATATTAATAATAATAATACTAATAATAATAATAATAATGCAAAGGAAAAGAAACACAAATTTATACTGTTCAGTTTTAGCTTTGCCATTCATTGTCTTGCATTTGTTGTAGCGAATGTGCATGTTTTCGAAAATGTACAAATGAAACAACTTTTTATAAACTGATAGAGCTTTATTCACCGGTGCCCCATAGAGGGCATGTGCCACATGTTTGAAGTGAATGCCACCATCAGCAATAAAAATGATGACGAGAAGAACAACGGCAATACCCTGCAATAATCAAGACTGAATAGGACAATTTTCGCGCGTGCTATTTCAGGGATAACAGGTAAAACATTTTTTTCGCGTAGTTCTCAATTTGCTGTTTTGACTAAAGGTATTATATCATACGTTTGCTTGAGGATATTCATATAATAATATACACACACGTTTGCACATGGTTTGCCTCCTAACCAGTGACTGAAAAGGAAATACAAAAATTAGTATCTTCCAATCACGGATATTCAGCAAGTTGATGGCACCTCGTTTGTTCTTACAAAAGAACGCGAACGACGAAGACGACGTCGCCTCACGTGGCAAGTGAAGGGGACGTCACGGAGCTTATCAGTCAGACTAAAAGAATATCGAGCTAAACTCTTCATACTATTACCATTTAAATATTATTATTTAGTACATCAATTTGTTGTATATCCTATCCCTATAGCTCCTTTTACGAGCAGTAATGCGAAAAAACAATAGAAATAATTTACGTAACATTCGGCCAATCCCGTGCTTTGGGTAAGAGCCATGAGATGAAGAAGAAGAAGAAGAAGAAGAAGAAGAAGAAGAAGAAGAAGAAGAAATGCATTGTATCATCTGTCTAAGTAACAAACAATTATTGCAGTCCTTTCAATTTACCTAGAGTGTGTTGTTTTCTTTTTCTTTTATTTCTAGTGCGTGGTTTTGATATTGAATAAAAAAAAGTCTCACTGAATTAAGTCATCGATTCTTGGCCAATGCCCTTGAGCGGGTACGAGCCATGGCTGTAGAATTTTCATCATCATCATCATCATCATCCTAATCATCATCATCATAAGCGGACGTTGGCCATGGAACGCTGCGCTACGCTCTCTTCGGCACGTTCCCACTTACATAGAAGAGCTGCTTCGGGTCCAGATGCCGAATCGTATGCCCTTCCTTATTGGCGATCTGCCGCGTTTGGGACGAGGTACATCGACAGCAGACGAGTTGCTTTGGATCCTCGTCACCAGCCCCTCTGGAGGACATCATCGTGTTGCCTGGCATGTTCCACGGCTACGATGGGTGTTCCTTTACTGGCCTCGGCCGAGTGGTTCCAGCCAAAATCAGCAGCCCCGTTGTTTCTTCCCGTTACATCCCGAGTCTGTCGACGTTACTTCACCTGCGACTCAACCAATGGCATTGGTGACCACGGCTGTGTAGCTGCCCTTCCCACTACCCGTGAGGGCCACCTCGACTCGGCCTCGTTTCCGACGACGCTGAAGCGAGCAATTTTGCTCGACGGCTACAGCCTACGTCGAAGCCACCTCCTGTGAATGTCATGGCGTAGTGCCTGCTCACCAGTGCTGCACCAGGGCCTTCGTCACCGGTCCCCTCCCTATGACACCTGAGAAGCCGACAGTGCAGTCATTGAAGGTGGCTACTGTTGAGGACTTCGTGCAACTTCTCTTTTACAGGAGTCTTCCATCTGATGTCGAGTAGTCATTTGTGCAATACGACGTCGATGCGCCCAGATGGCTGGCTTCGCAGATTTTATTTCCATGCTGTAGTTCCAAATGATGGCGACGGAAGCCGCAGTGGTGTGACTTCACGTGTTTATTATTGGACGATTTTTCGCAGTTCTTTTTAAAAGTTTGTATATGTGTTACTAATTAAAACGTTAATAACGAACCTGTGTTTCTTTTGTCTTTTTTGAAACTGCAACCTTAATTGTTTGCGTGCACACACTTTTACTTGCAACTTGCATTGTTTAGAATACCGTGCACAGTCAACTCGGACTACATAGACAACGTCGGCATTTGGTAATTCGATTTATTTAAATATTCCTAAAGCTATTTTGCTGCAGACGGGACAATGCCATGACCACGATGTTGCATGATCTTTATTAGCTATATAACCCCCTCATCCTCCACTGTAGAGCCACCAGGCTTTACAGTGGAGGAGGAGGGGGTAAAAATAATAATAATAATAATAATAATAATAATAATAATAATAATAATAATAATAATAATAATAATAATAATAATAATAATAATAATAATAATAATAATAATAATAATAATATAAAATAATAATAATAATAATATAATAATAATGATAATAATGCAAGAAAAAGAAAAAAAACACAAATTTATACTGTTCAGTTTATGGTTTGAAATTCATTGTCTTGCATTTGTTGTAGCGAATGTGCATGTTTTCGAAAATGTACAAATGAAACAACTTTTTATAAACTGATAGAGCTTTATAACCGGTGCCCTATAGAGGGCATGTGCCACATGTTTGAAGTGAATGCCAGCATCAGCAATAAAAATGACGACGAGAAGAACAACGGCAATACCCTGCAATAATCAAGACTGAATAGGACAATTTTAGCACGTGCTATTTCAGGGATAAGAGGTAAAGCATTTTTTCGCGTAGTTCTCAATTTGCTGTTTTGACTAAAGGTATTATGTCATACGTTTGCTTGAGGATATTCGTATAATAATATATACACACGTTTGCACATGGTTTGCCTCCTAACCAGTGACTAAAAAGGAAATACAAACATTTGTATCTTCCAATCACATATATTCAGCAAGTTGATTGCGCCTCGTTTGTTCTTACATAAGAACGCGAACGACGAAGACGACGTCGCCTCACGTGGCAAGTGAAGGGGACGTCACGGAGCTTATCAGTCAGACTAAAAGAATATCGAGCTAAACTCTTCATCCTATTACCATTTAAATAATATTATTTTTTACATCAATTTGTTGTATATCCTATCCCTATAGCTCCTTTTACGAGCAGTAATGAGAAAAAACAATAGAAAAAATTTACGTAACATTCGGCCAATCCCGTGCTTTGGGTAAGAGCCATGAGATGAAGAAGAAGAAGAAGAAGAAGAAGAAGAAGAAGAAAAAGAAGAAGAAGAGGAAGAAGAAGAAATGCATTGTATCATCTGTCTAAGTAACAAACAATTATTCCATTCCTTTCTATTTACCAAGATTGTGTTGTTTTCTTTTTCTTTTTTTTTCTGGTGCGTGGTTTCAATATTGAATGAAAAAAGTCTCACTGAATTAAGTCATCGATTCTTGGCCGATGCCCTTGAGCGCGTACGAGCCATGGCTGTAGAATCCTCATCATCATCATCCTAATCATCATCATCATAAGCGGACGTTGGCCATGGAACGCTGCGCTACGCTCTCTTCGGCACGTTCCCACTTACATAGAAGAGCTGCTCCGAGTCCAGATGCCGAATCGTGTGCCCTTCCTTATTGGCGATCTGCCGCGTTTGGGACGAGGTACATCGACAGCAGACGAGTTGCTTTGCATCCTTGTTACCAGCCCTTCTGGAGGACATCATCCTGTTGCCTGGCATGTTCCGCGGCTACGATGGGTGTTCCTTTGCTGGCCTCGGCCGAGTGGTTCACGCCAAAATCAGCAGCCCCGTTGTTTCTTCCTGTTCCATCCCAAGTCTGTCGACGTTACTTCACCTGCGACTCAACCAATGGCATTGGTGACCACGGCTGTGTAGCTGCCCTCCCGCTACCCGTGTAGGCCACCTCGACTCGGCCTCGTTTCCGACGACGCTGAAGCGAGCAGTTTTGCTCGACAGCTTCAGCCTACGTCGAAGCCACCTCCTGTGAATGTCATGGCGTCGTGCCTGCTCACCAGTGCTGCACCGGGGCCTTCGTCACCGGTCCCCTCCCTATGACACCTGAGAAACCGACACTGCAGTCAGGGAAGGTGGCTGCTGTTGAGGACTCCGTGCAACTTCTGTTTTACAGGATTGTTCCATCTGATGTCGAGTAGTCATTTGTGCAATACGACGTCGATGCGCCCTGATGGCTAGCTTCGCAGATTTTATTTCCACGCTGTAGTTCCAAATGATGGCGACGGAAGCCGCAGTGGTGTGACTTCACGTGTTTATTGTTGGACGATTTTTCGCAGTTCTTTTTAAAAGTTTGTATAAGTGTTACTATTTAAAACGTTAATAACGAACCTGTGTTTCTTTTGTCTTTGTTGAAATTGCAACCTCTACTGTTTGCGTGCGCACACTTTTACTTGTAGCTTGCATTGTTTAGAATACCGTGCACAGTCAACTCGGACTACATAGACAACGTCGGCATTTGGTAATTCAATTTATTTAAATATTCTTAAAGCTATTTTGGTGGAGACGGGACAATGCTATGACCACGATGTTGCATGATCTTTATTAGCTATATAACACCCTCCTCCTTGACTCTAAAGCCACCAGGCACTGTGTGTGAAATACATAAATAAATAAATAAATTGCAATGAGACTTAGAGTTCGCATTCAATCGAAAAAGTCACTCCATCTATTCATAGAAAAACCGAAAAAAGAACAACCAGGTCTCTAAAAAACGGCACCTAATATAACAACCAAAGTTTAGAAAAAATACTTGTTCATCACGGCCAATCCTTCAGCGTAGGCGTGTCGTAAAGGTTCTACTCTTCTCTACTATCCTAAAGGTCCAAGATCGAGTTTGTTCTTTAGCACAAGTGCATCGATAATAGTAATCATTGGTGCTTAACATAAAAAAACAGTGTATGATCATGAGACGTGAAGTCATGGGGTCTGCGAATTTTGACCACTAGTAGAATTTGAACATGTACATATATCTAAAGACGTAGCTTCAAGAAGCGAAACATACAAGGAATTTCGTTTCCCACCTATGGCTGAACAGTCTGACCGAACACTGCTTGTCGACATTGTTTTTGAGTAAAGCTACAAGTCATACGTACACGAACGTGCGTGATGTTGAGGCGCACGTGCGAGTTGTTAAGTAACGAACACGAATTTCACAAAATATGTTTTAAATACACAAAATACGACTTAGCAATAAATTGCGTTTTCGCCAGTCAAACCTAAGGCACTGCTGCAGCGTTTCGATGAGCTTCAACAGCGAGTAGGTGGTCGGCATGCTGAGGTTGACAAACGAGTCAATCAGGTCCGTGTACAACTCAAGCACCTCGCCTATCGCCTCGACCTTCGGGATATGATATCACAAAGTGCATCATTCGCTGGCACAGCCTGAACGCCACTACAGGGTACGATGCCGACCACTTATTGATGCTTTGTCGTGCACGCATACCTTGGAGAGCACACGCTCAACGTACGTCAGGTAGGAGAGATACCTGAAGACCATCTGATAACAGCTGAGGTTCCAACTGGTTAATACGAGGTTGAGGGACCACTCAGCGTCGTAGTATACCGTGAACGTCTCATGCCCGTCTACCACGCTTGTCGTAGTGGTCTTCTAAGGCGCGTCAGCTTCTACGTCTGGGAAGCAAGGCAGCTAGCTCTCCAGGATCTGATGCTTGACGCACTTCTTGTACTGGTCGCAATGATTTTCGCTTACGAAATTGTTCACCATAAAAATAAACTGCTGTTGTCTAATCCCACCCATGTTTGATGCCTGAACTTCAACGGGAGGGGCTTTGGTTTTTACAGAGGGCGTGAATTGAGGGTCCCACTGTCGTCATTATTGAAAGAAATGGGTGGCCAGGCCTGGCTGTCTCGGATGACAGACTGGGTGTATAGCTCCACAGCAGTGGTTACCGACGCCATTGGTTGAGTCACATGAGATGTAGCGGCGACGGACCCGGGCTGGAACGGGACCAGCTGAGCTTCCATCGAGGCCAAAGACTGAACCTGAATGGCAGCCGTGGACTGTTCCATGCAGGAAGAGGACTTCGTTCAAAGCCGCTAGTTGGATTACCGGGTCAATTGTGTGGTTGGATTGAACGGACCTCGATTGATAGTCGTGTATTTTGCGGCAACTCCAACGCACAAAGGAACACAAGTCAGAATTCACAGGCGAACCAGTATCACCGGGAGTCGTGCGAAGGAGATCGGAGCCCAACATGATGATGATGACAATGATGCCTTCACTATGGCTCTTGCTCACTCAGGGAGATTGGCCAAGAATTGAGGATAAGAAATTTTAGGCCTTCAAACGATACGTAATCCTAACAGGAGGAGGATAAAGCACACGTAAATACAGAAAGAGTGGCAATAATTCCTTTTTGCGATTTATACCAGACAGAATATATATCTTGAATCGACATTGCAGTAAATTTTAAAACGTTTAAACTTGATGTTCAGAATTTACCTAATACTATATTAACAAATATAAATTAGGAAGTTAGAGGCGCAACTATTTTGTTTCGTGAAGATAGTTGCAAACGACATCTAGGGCATTCCTCTGGCTGGAGCCCAGAATTGAAGCACCAAAGATAGTATATTATCAATGGTGAAGGACAGTCGAAGGTGAGCGAATGGGATGACAAGGAGACGTTTCCTTAATAGTCTGTAATAGCGACATAACAAAATATAATGCTCTAATAATTCCAAATCTTTACAAAAGCTTCAGAGGGGAGATATTCCCAGACAAGCCCTGTATGAACATAGATTTAAAGGCGGTACATGACATCGTAGTCTTTTTAGCATGACTTCCAGTTGTCTAGTATGACACCAGTCAAAATTGCATCGATATTTCAAATGCCTAAACTCAGTGCATGATGTTACTTATTGTATGGCATCAGCCCTGAATGAAAATTCTCGACATCATATACCCTTTATACTAGCCAGCACTGGAAGCTGAGAAAGGATTGAGCTATTTATTGCCATTCGAGCTAACAAGTCCGCCATTTCATTTAATTTTAACCCGCAATGTCCAGGCACCCATAATAATTTTTAAGAGCTTAAGCTGTGGAGGAAATTGAAAGAATGTTCTTAAGCATCTGATTTAGATGAAGCTGTCAGAGACGTACATACGGACAGAGAGTCTGTATTTATTATAGCAGTGTTGGCGCTCAAAAATAGTTTTCGTAGTGCTAGAACAATTGCCAAAAGTTCAGGTTCAAAAACAGGTGTAAGGCCTGGTAGTCTTACGGAAAACGACCAATCAAGCGAATGAGAGTAAATACCTACTCTTGCTTGCCGTCTATTACTCAAGCATCAGTGGCTATTAAAATATTTGTTTTCACGTGCTCAAAGTAATCTTGCACGCGGCTATTTAGGACCCTGTGTTATTGAAATTTAGGCTTGTACGGAAAAATATTGCCACCATTGTTGAACGAGCCGCTGTGACTCATACTCGTTTTGAGCTCAGAAAAAAAAGAACATTCTCGTTGCTCTGGTTCAGGTGAACTCCTGGCTGTAGGTCTTGTTTTGCCCGTGACATTACTGGTGGAGACGCTGGGTACGTGTACTTCGGCTGCATTGGCCATTTGGGAGACAGCTACATCTCCCAGAGCAAGAAGCAGCCACAGCCTGCGTTGATTACCCCCTGAGTTTGGTCCCTTGGCATCGACACCCAGAAAGATGGCACTCCGATGACATGCCAGGTGGTCCAAACTAGCGATGCCCATAGTTCTCTTCTCGCGCATGTTTTCATGCGCCACAGACACCAAAGCCGTTCAATTGAGACATCTTGGAGGATCTTGATGACTTGCTCAACCGCTTTAAATAGTTGCCTGTATCAACGAATGGGACAATGTCCGCAAGCATCTCCCAGTTTGCTTCTACTTGGAAGATTCCGCGAAGATGTGGTACGAGAATCACGAGGGCTCCTTTTCAACCAGGCAAGTGCTTAGTCGACAGCTACATGACGCCTATCGCAACACTGAGAGGAAGGAGAGGGCTGAAGAAGTCATATACTTCAGAAACCAGGAGCCGAACAAACGAGTATCCATGTTTGTCGCGGACATGCTTCGGCTCTGCAGGCGCGCGGACCCTGCCATGCCAGAGGAAAAAAATGTACGGCATTGGATTCGCGGAGTAAAAGAACAGCTTTTCGCTGGGCTCGTGCGCAATCGACCGACGACAGTTGCCGGGTTCATCAGTGAGGCAACCAAGATGAAACGTACTCTGCAGCAGTGGTCGGCACAATACGAATAAAAGATCCCGGCCACCTCATGCTCTAACGGCTCTGAAAGCGAGAGGCAGGCCCTCACAGAGTTCATTCAAAGTATCGTTTGGGACGAATTACGACAGCTTCAGGCAGTGGTATCCCATCCACCTGTTTCTGCCTTCGCAGATGTAATCAGACAAGAAGTCCGACAGGCCGTCACATCCTTGGCCCCAATCGCACCACCGATTTCTGAGGCCCCAGTCCTGGCATACACAGCGGCATTACGATCCCCTGCGCCACCGGCTACAGATCCTGCTTTGCCGTCAAGGTACCAGGCTATGTAACCATTCCAGGGCACTGCTTCGAGCCCGCCTCTCAGATCAAGGTTCCGAGCACACCCTCGTATCAGCCGTCTGGCTGAAGACAAAGTGGTAGCAAGGCGAACGCGTGGCGCACCTCGAATAACCGTCCGCTCTGCTATTATTGCGGCGAAGCGGGTCACGTATACCGGAACTGTCAATACCGGCAACTAGGTCTCCGTGGCTTCAACCCTGATGCTGGATGCCCACGCTACGATGAGTGCCCCCATGAAATCGAAGCCTATCTCATGGGCCAGCGAACTCGTTTGACTATTCAGCACCACCAGTCGAGATCACCATCGCCTCGCCGGTCTACGTAACCCAGTTTGCCCTCATCGTCTTCCACTCTTTTTAGAAGCCGCTCACCAAGTACCCGCTGGGGAAACTAGGAACGGCGACTTCTAGGGGTGAAGTCGTTGTCTGGAGAACTGCAAAAGACCTTCCTTGGAAGCAATGACTCGATGAGGAGCATTTCGGTTTTGCACTGTTCTCGGACAGCAGAAAGATCGTTTTTGCCGAAATCGCCGTATTCGTCGACAATAATGCTTCAACGCTCTGGTCGACAGCGGCGCTGACTATTCCGTAATGAGTGCCACACTGGCATCTGAACTGAAGAAAGTTACAACACCGTGGCAATGACCCCTGTTTCCCATGGCAGGTGGCCATTTGGTGATGCCTACCGGTATGTCACGCCAGACATTCGAACACGTACGTTGATATTTTCGGGCTCCTTCCTCGTATTGCGTGTGTGCTCTCCACCAGTCATTTTAGGAACTGACTGCCTTCGTGAACCCGGCGCCGTCATCTTTCTACGTGAATTGCTTGTATCGTTCGAGGATACTTTTTGCAATGCAACTGACAGTACCCAATTCCAGAAAAGAGTGCTCCGGGTTACCAACGATTCTCTGACTCTCCCACCTCGAAGCAGCCTCTTTGTCGAATAAGAATTGGGACAGGACGCGTCTTACGCGGTAATTGCAGAGGCCAATTTGTCTCTCCTTATTTTATGACAAATGTGTGTTACCCGAGAAATGATTCAGCCTAGCAACAGGCATGTTCCCCTGCTGGTCACACACTTCAGCGACGAATATCGCCACCTATCGAAACACACTGCCATTGCATATGTTGAAGAACTTAGCTTCAATTTCATCAAACGGTCCCCGTGACGGGTCCTTCGTGAGCACTCTCTACGCAAACATGTGACTACCTTCAGCTCAACGAGAAAGCCTTTTGCGTATACTCGGCTCATTTCAAGACTGCTTTGCCACTACGTCAAGGGGTTAAAGAGACACCACTTGCTCAGCATCGCATCATCACGGAACCCAACGAGAGACCCATCCGACAACATGTCTCAGGGCGTCGCAAAAAGAGCAAGACGCCATACGTGACCTAGTTCAGTAGACGCTTCAGGACGACGTCATTTAGCTATCGACCACTCCCTGGGTTTCGCCAGTTGTGCTCGTAAAGAAAAAGGGTTGCACAGTGCATTTTTGCGTTGATTACCGTAAACTGAACAAAGTCACCAAAAAGAACGTTTATCCTCTACCCCGAAGGGATGACTCGTTGGACCGTATACGCAAGGCTAAATAATTTACCTCCATGGATTTGCGTAGGGGCTACTGGCAAATCGCAGTGGATAAGCGCGACCGCGAAAAGACGGCTTTTATTACTCCCGACGGCCTGTACGAGCTTAAAGTGTTGCCTTTCGGTCTATGCTCCGCGCCAGCTACTTTCCAAAGAATTATGGATACGTTCCTCACGGGTCTCAAATGGCAATCATGTCTTGTTTACCTTGATGACGTCGTGATCTTTGCAAACACGTTAGAACAACACGTCCAACGCCTTGAGGCAGTTCTTCAGGCAATAATAACAGCGGGGCTTTCTCTCAAACCTGGGAAATGTCATTTTGGATACAAATGACTGAAGTTCTTTGGTCACGTTGTGAGCCATGCCGGCATCCGCCCAAATCCGGAGAAAACCCGCGCCGTTGCTACCTTTCCAATGCCCACAAATGAGCGCGATCTACACTGATTTCTGGGGCTCTTTGCGTAATACAGGCACTTTGTCAAAAACTTTTCGAAGATTGCCGAACCCCTCAACAAACTTACAAAAGACGGTGAATCGTTTGTTTGGGGTCCCAATCAGAGCTATGCGTTCGACACCCTCCGAAACCTTCTCCAGGCTCCGCCTGTACTGGGTCATTTTGACGAAAGCGCCGAAACGCAATTACACACTGACGCCAGCAACGTTGGAATAGGAGCGGTATTAGTTCAGTGGCATAATGGCGTAGAGCGCGTGATTGCCTATGCGAGCAGAACGTTATCCCCAGCGGAGAAAAACTATTCTGTAACTGAAAGGGAATACCGCGCTGTTTTCTAGGCCAAAATAAAGTTCCCCACTACTTATATAGACACCCATTCATGGTAGTTAGCGACCACCATTCCCTTTGTTGGCTTGTAACTATCAAAAATCCCTCAGGTCGTCTAGCATAATGGAGCCTTCGGCTACAAGATTTCGATGTCACCATCGTTTACAAATCTGCGCGGAAACACACCAACGCTGACTGTCTTTCACGTTCACCGGTTGAAAATGCCAACACTGACCTTGAAGACGACGACACTTTTCTTTCTGCCGTATCATCAACCCGCTTGGCTGAGCAACAGCGTCATGACTTGGAGGTCATCCCGCTCATTGACTACCTGGAAGGACGCAATTCCCACCCTCCTCGAAGCTTTGCACGCTCACTATCCTCCTTTTGTTTTCGCGATGGAGAGCTTTATAAAAAGAACATTCATTCTACACAAGCTATGTATCTGCTTGTTGCGCCAACTACGCTTCGTGGTGACATTTTACGTGCGCGTCATGATGAGCCATCATCCCGACACCTCGGCTATACGCGTACGTTGCAACGGATTCAACGCTCTTACTGCTGGCCACGTCTCGCAAAGACTATGAAGCACTACGTTCGCACATGTCGCTACTGTCAGCGTCGTAAGATTCCACCTTTACGACCAGCGGCAATGTTGCAACCAATAGGCCCACCAAAGGCGCCCTTTCATCAGATTGGCATAGACTTGCTGGGGTCATTCCCTACGTCTTCGTCTGGAAACTGGTAAATTGTGGTCGCTACCGACTATTTAACACGCTACTGTGAAACAAAGTCACTTCCAAAAGCCACCGCAGCAGACGTCGTCCAGTTTTTTGTTAACAGCATCGTCTTACGTCATGGTGTGCCAGCTGTCGTCATAACTGATCGTGGGACAGCTTTCACCGGAGAGATGCTGCAGGAAGTCTTGCGATTAAGTGGCACGGAACATCGTGAAACAATGGCTTACCACCTTCAAGCAAACGGGCTGACTGAACGACTCAATAAGATAATTGCAGAAATGCTGTCAATGTATGTGGATATCAATCACAAGAACAAGGACGCCTTACTTCCTTATGTAACTTTTGCGTATAACACTGCTGCTCAAGAAAGTACCAGTTTCACACCTTTTCGCTTAGTCCACGGTCACGAGGTCATGACGATGCTCGACGCCATGCTTTTGCCTGACAACTTAGGAATCTACCACACGGATGCTGCCAAATTCGCACAGTGCGCAGAAGAGGCCCGTCAACTTGCTCATCGCCGTATTCAATATCACCAAACCGCAGACGCGCTCTGCTACAATCTTTGTCACAGTGAAGTTATTTTGAAGCCTGCCGACGAAGTCTGGGTGTGGACCCCTATCCGACAGTGTGGCCATTCAGAAACGCTTCTTCGCCCCTACTTCGGCCCTTACAAGGTCGTACCACATCTCAGCGACGTCACTTACGAGGTTCTCCCAAAAGGCACTTCGAGACTTTCCCATTTCACCCCGCAAAATGAAGTCATTCATGTTTAACGGCTCACACCATACTTTTCGCGCTTTGAATCACCAGTGAATGACGGACTTTATTGGCAACTTCGCGTCTTTTTTTTGTTTCATCTTTTCCCTTATATTCTTTTTTGTCTTTCTTATTTTTCATTCAACTCTTGACTCCACAACCAACTACATTATTCCCCTTTGTGCCATTTATTTTGCTTGCACGGTCATTTTCGTCTCATTTTCTTTTTTTTTTGCCTTCATGTACAGCATCGATACAATGCTTCTTGGGAGAGGAGGTAATGCTATGAACGAGCCGCTATGGCTCATACTGGTTTTGGGCTGCGAAGAAGAAGAGAACATTTTTGTTGCTCTGGTTGAGGTGAACTCCTGGCTGCAGGTCTTGTTTTGCCCGTGACAATATTAAACAAATGTCACACTGCATACGAAGCAGTTGTAAAATTCTACTTCAAAAACTTGCCTACTTTAGTTTCGGCACTTGTTGGATGCGCTTACTGTAAAGAAACGTTTTAATCAACAATTTAAAGTTAAACTTGGCAATTACTTTTCGGCATACAGAACACAAGGCAGATCGCTGAGGATAAACACTTCAGAAAGAATAGACATAGAGACAAAGGAGGAGAACAGAGTCGAAACAGTCATCGGAGTTGCCATCTTTCTGGGTGTAGATGCCAAGGCACCAAATTCAGGGGGCAGCCCACGCAGGCGGTGGCTGCTTCTTGCTCTGGGAGATGTAGCTGTCTCCAAGATGGCCGACACAGCCAAAGTACACGTACCCAGCGTCTCCACCAGTAATGTCACGAGCAAAACAACCCCTACAGCCAGGCGTTCACATGAACCAGAGCAACGAAAATGTTCTCTTCTTCTTCGCAGCCCAGAACAAGTATGAGCCACAGCAACACGTTCATCAATGGTGGCAATATATTAGATTAAAAAAAATATTACAATAAGGCTCCCGTCGTTCACGCACACAAGCTCCTTGTCGACTGAGAAAAAAATTATTCACTGTTCAGCGCAGTTGAGAGAAATTGAGAGATCCTTTCGTGGTTGGCCTCGTATACCACATTGACCCCACTTAGGATAACCCGGTGATGTGCGGGGCAGCCTCCAACAGTAGCTCACTAAATTGATTACGAACGCTAGTGGGAGGGGAGTGCTCTTTACACTGCTACATTATGTTAGTATCCACCTTTTTGCGAAACCAAACTATCAATCTGCGCATTAAGGACCATTCCGAAGAAAATTGAGTAGCATAATTGCAGGTTTGTAGTGAATCCCGTGACACCACGCCCCTACATGCGGACGGAAGCGTTAAAGGCTGCAGTGCTTGGTGACCTAGGCGGTAATGCCAGAAAATGTCGCAGTATGTAATTATTATTTCTTTAGAGGTAAAGACATGAGAGAGGTTTGCATACGATCGGCTTGTAAATGCTTCAGGACTTGCGTGTGCCACTTCATTATCTATTAGGCTTGCGTGAGCAGATGTCCAGATTGATGAACAAATTTCTTATGCACGATTAGTAGAGAGAATCACTCGGGCTGTGTTGCAAAGTCTACTCGTTCTGAGGTTATATATGGCAGTTTTTGAAACATAAAAACAATTAGCAAATGCTGTGGCGTGGGCCTTCAAGGTCTCCTCCGTAAGCACGGGCACCGGTCCCAAAATAACCTGTGGTAGCGGGGCTTCAACGGCGCGAAGTTCATCAGATCGGCGGTGGCATGGGAAGGGGGCGGGGAAGGATATTTGGAATTCATGAGTTGCTCGGGATGGGATTCTGTCTCTGGAATTCTGACAACTCTGTGGCAGAACCAGTGAATGCTATAACAACATGTCGCAATGTCATAACTAATGCATGAAGCCATCTCCTTTTCGTTTGATCTATCGAAACTACAAAACACTGGTGTATGCAGATAAGACATTTTTGAGGAAGGAATTTCAAACAGAGTGGAGAAAGTTTACGTCAGACAGAGATTTTCGGCAAGTCTAAAGTTCCTTTGATAAAAGTGATGCTTAATGAGTGATCCTAGTTGAACGTAATAAACAGGGCAGTTTGATCTTAAACGGATTCCAGAAGATTTGCTTGGTAGGTTTTCTGAGAGTTCAGAATCGACGACGCGTTTTCAATCTTCCTACGAAAAAAGTTTACGTGTGGTCTTTTACAGACTGTAGGAAGGGGAGGATAGGAATAGTAGTCTTCTTAACAAATGAAATTTTGTTGATGCGTCAGCCCATAAGCGTGTGTTATAGTCCATTCACGAGAGAGTGCTATTATATCAAAGTACCAGCGACTGTGAACACACGCGAAATTTGTCAAGTTCTCTCACAGCAGTGGCAGCGGACAATATGCAGCAGCTTGATTGCAAAGCACTGCTTTTTCAGATAACCCGTGCTGGCATCCCGTTCATGCTGGATGCTACTGGGCCTTGTTACCAAAATCCTTAACACGTCAATTATAATGTTCTTTATTTCTTTCTCACTTGCACTATTGTGTTCTTATTTGGAGAGTCACGTCGCGGTCTAATCTGAAGAGCATGTATCTTATTCAAAAAAGAGTTATTCGATTCATTCGTAACTTATCATGTCACGAACACGTATAGTCGTAATTTTCATTAGAAAACATTCTTTGCATTCATGTAATATATAGCCAGCGTCTCTCCAAGTTCATATCTTTAGAATACAGACATGAATCTGAGCGATTTCTCAATACCTACACTAACAACGTTCAAAACTACAACTTTAGACATCCCACTTTTTTAAAACCAAGAAGTAGAAGAACCTACGGTCAGCAACATTTAAAATAGCAAAACCCTAATCTACTAAACAGTCATACTAGATAATAATTCTTATAATGTGTGCTTTTTGTGTGTTCTCTTTCAGAAAGGAGTCGAAGTTGTACTTCTTAAATTACATATAAAATGTGCGCACTACGTTACGCCATTTTCTTGTATTTGCATGCATGAATATATATATATATATATATATATATATATATATATATATATATATATATATATATATATATATATATATACTTTTCAGAATATTCATGTAGATATGTGTCCACACCACTATCTCTTCTGTTTATTTGCTTTTCAATGATACGTGTATGTAATCAAAGTAGTTTTTCGAAGCCTTGTTGTAGTCTTTATTTTGTAATAGCTCTCTCCTATTTCTCCGCAATGTGATTGCGGTCTTATGTCTTTTTCTTTTTTTTTTGCGAACGCAGTTGCTCTGTGGGAAGAATGTATGGTGTACTGCTAGAGGCCTAGACAGGCAACTAATGGTGTCGCCTTTCGTATCCTGGACCAATGCAATCATGTATTGGCAAACAAACAAAGAAATAAAGAAGTTTAACACCTAGAAGTATTCTAATTGGGACAGCTTGTGATATACACGCATGACTGTGCATTTTGTAACATTAGCCTCCATCATCCAGGGTAAACACCAACTGTCCACTAAGGCGAGTTCATTTTAAAGAAATTCATGACCGATGGTGGTGGTTATTTGGCGATACAGGACGCAATCGCACGCGAATATTTGAATGAATGATGAAACTTGTGTTGGCAGGTTGTTTACATATATTAAAAAGAGTAAGGAGCCAAGCAAGGACCCCTGAGAGACAGCAGACTTTACTGAAGCAGTAGTGAAATGTATACCGGCAATATCAGTGAACTAGAATCAACCTGACAGAATTCATATGATCCATTACAGGGTTAAAGGGCCAAACTTAGGACAGCAGGCTTTGTTTTTTATTTGTTGTTGAGTGACATGATCAAAGTTTGTACAGATATCTGTGAATATGACATCCGTTTAAAACAAAGAATCTACGTTTTAATAGAGGTCAGAACTAAATCGAAAAAGCTGAGTTGTGTGAGAAAGACCAGGCCGGAATCCATGTTAATTTTTGAAGAAAAAAATCCGTAATGATAAAGGTGGTCGTTACCAGGCGAATAAATATTGAGCTCAAGAATTTCGCAGGCTATCGTGTCAGTGACATACGGCGATAACTGTGTGAGTCAAAATGGACTTCTATTTTAAATACCGTGGTTATCTTGGCTGCTTTTCAATCTTCAGGTATGGCGCCATCAGAAAGGGACTGAGAAAACATGATATGCAGAATACCGCTCGCAATAGCTGCAGTGGATTTCGGTATTTTTGGAGGGATGTTATCAGGACCAGACACCCTCTGTTTTTAGTTGGATAATATTAGTTGGCCTATATGCCCGAACTTGCCCCTTTCTTGCCAAGTCAGAAGTAACCCCGTGTTCAAATAATATTATATGAGGTTTAACGTCCAAAACCAGGACACGATTATCAGAGACGCTGCAGAGGAGGGCTCCGCAAACTTTGACCATGTGGTGTTTTTTAACGTGCGCTGACTTCACGCAGCTCACGGGCTTCAACCATTCCGCCTCCACTGGAATGCGACTGACGATGCCGGGATATAACCCGCAATTTTCGGCTCAGCAACAGGCCAGTAGTCCACTGTGGCGGATATAAGCAATGCTTGAAAGATATAGCCACAAATGCAGAGATACCGATTGTATCTGTCTCGTTGCTAATTAATTTCTTCTCGACGGTCCTCAGTTGTTTTCTAATTACCCACTAGGGAGATCAGAGTGATTCCAGTAAATAAAAAATTGGGAGACCGTTAAGCTTTTGCTTTGGGAGGTAAACACGATAGCGATATTCTGTCTCCAAGGCGTGCTTCAACCAATCAATGCCTACTTTTGTATTGTATGATGTTACTCGAGAAGCTTAAACTAGAGAATACCAATAACCACGTAATCGAAAAAGATGAAAGTTGCTTGTATCAGCAAGACTTTCGCATATGACTGCATTCTGTATAAAATGTAGCACGCTGTAAACCGCGAGCAATTATGCACATTAAATCTTTTCCAACTTGCTGTGCACTCACTACACGGTCTTAAGGCAATTCACGCACTAAGGGATGTGCCTTTTGTAGTGGGGGGCCGGCTTTAGGCCATGAAGTCGTTATTTTATTCTATATTCTATATTTCTTCTATTTTATTTTTCATATATTCTATTGTGAAGCATGTATATAAAACGGGTGTGTTTCTTAAAGCATCAAGATTACTTCCACTGCATTTTCAAGGAGAGAAGTTATTTTCACGGTACTTTGAAGCAGATGCGTGGCCTTGTGGAAGAACAGTTACTTGCAACGTAAACGACCCGGGTTAAATCCGCACTAGGACACCAAAGTTTTCACAAAATATTTTATTTGCATCTTTCTCAATTTAGCAGTCACGCAGAAAATAATGATTTTTTTCTTACTATCAACAATGCCGATGCTGGACGTTTTGCGAAACAAACGCTTTAACGCTATCGCGCCAGTATTGCGTTGAGTCTGAGTCCGAGTCTGTCTTACGCGCAAAACATATTTCTTGGTTGAACTCCCCTTTTTTGCCAATCTATAGGCTTATATACTCACCTTCAGCGTCAATCATCTTCAGCTTTATGTTTGCTAGTGTGTATAAACATATATATTTACACATATTTCATCGCACTATAGCATTCATACACCAGCTCAATACTGATCAGAAGTGGGCGTTACAGACGAAGAAGGGGGTTCTTTCATTGGAAGTTCACAATAAAAATATGTCTTGTAAGTCATATGTTTCAATCATTATTAGTTTATTGTGATTACAGTCACTGATTACATGCATTTGTTGCTACAAGGTTAAAAGGCACAACGCAGAACTCCGATTACCTGAGCTATTCGCATCCAAGAGCATTGAAACCATGACTCGCAAAGCTAGTTTGCGATAGCGCACACGTGAGTCGACGCAGTCAAAATCTACCATGCTGTACCGAGCAACGAGTCTGACTGAGTCTGGCTGAGTAATATTAGGGCCAGTCCCAGTGTGTCCCACTGAGTAAATGTTTATTGGGTTCGAGTGCTTTCGCATGAGAAAAACTTCTGCGAGTGTGCTAACGAGTCAGCCTTAGGATAGATTTACTGAATGAGGGTTAATCAGCTCGACTTTGTTTTGCCGAGCTATGGTCAGGTATAACTCACGCCTAGCGGCGCCATCGGCTGGAACTAAACACCTGACACCTGGCTCAAATCAAGAGGGACAAGAGAAATTACATAGAAGTAACTGGGCAAAACCAAAGAGGCTTCAAACGAGGTTGCAACAGCCATACTTTTAATCGTTGGATTTCACGCCCTGAAACTGGCAATACTTTTGAACTGTGCGTTCTTCGGCGCGACAGTGGACCCGTTCAGTTGATGTGCAAATTCACCCCTTAATATCCGCGCGTAACTTGTAACGCTTATCTTTTCATTTTTATTATTTAAATAGAACCAAAGCACTGTTTTGCATGTGGCAGAATCTTGAAGAAGCGTTACAGTTACAGCACTTATGTTTTATACTGTACTTTCAGCGCAAAAAAAACTGCGTAAAAAACTGCGTAAAAACACAACGCGAAAGAACAGATGAGCACTCAAACTTCCTTGCAAACATAAGAACATCTAGACCACTGGTGAAAGTGGGAAGACTTTCCGCGTCCCATAACAATAAACTGTCTCGACGACTCTTCCTTCTATGATCGTCACTTCGTCATAGGATGTTCTACTCAGACGTAACAAAGCAGCTGCCTTTCAAGTCCTGCCTGGCTTCGATATTACCCTTCTGCTTCAACGATGAAGAGCGGTAAATGTGTGAGCTTTTGGAATTTTTGAAAAAAGCGTTTGCTGCAAAATGTAACAATATACCACATTCAGGTCCTACACTAAACCCACACCAAGCACAAGCACGAGTTAAGGGTTAGACATGTGGAAATGGTTCTTGCCTTGCAATGGTGGGCTGATGAGGATAATGAGTAGGACGAAAACTGCTTTCAGGTTGTTAAGCAATTATGAAGTTTCTAATTAATAGTCATAACCTGTGCAGTGCAATTTAATTCTTCTTTGCAATATATGCGGCATATTGTCATAGAAGTTTTAAGAGAACAGTTATTCGCTAAAAAAATAAACTGTATATGTATGGAATTTCTTTGAAGCAAAAACGTTTCAGCAGAATTGCTGTGCCTTACTTGTTTCAACCAGAACAACATGAAATAAACTCCAATGAAAAAAAGAAACTTTCGCACGAAAGTCTTGAGTGGCTAATGTCGACTAAGAGGAGCTCATTTGCACACGTAATTCTTTCTTTATTTGTTTGCTTATGTATTTATTAATTTAGCACTAACAGAATAGAGATGAAGATGTACTATTTACATGACTGTAGCCACCGCAGTTCCTTGATCAGTATAGATAAAATGGGAAGGCTACAGTGACCCAAATATGCCGTAAGCATTCACATTGTAATTAGTTGACACTTTTTTTGTGAACTAAAACTGAGGTCTGATTTTCCTCTAGCCCATGGAGTCTAAGCGGACTACACCCACAGGTTACGCAAAAAGCGTCATTGTTTCTTCGGTTTGAATGTATATTTGCTATGACGAAAGCAACTTTTTGTTGAAAATATTTTTGTAATAAGTGCCATTTAAATGGTCTAAACTTTGTTTTACTTTTGTGTAGCAAAAAGGCAAAGCGTTCCTGAGCAGTGAACGTTATAGGATACCGAGCATATCACGCCTCAACAGGCACTTCATTTTTGGGGGTGCGTAAGAAAGAAAAACAGTGCGAAATATACAAGATGAACGAAACAAAACATAGCACTAGCGTTGTGTGCTTGAACGAAACACACTCCTTGGGTTAATGACCGAACGTAACACACTCCATAGATTAATGTTTCTTTGTTTTTAATGCTGTGTTACGCACCTTGCGAATTCTGTAGTCAATGTTTGAAACCACCTTCACTGTGCTGTTTGATAGAACAACAAATTTTCTTCAGCTTCACATGGCTCCGTTCATAATTTGCGACTTACGAAAGCATAAACTCAGAGTTTATTTGTCAGGAAGAATGAAACAAAGTTTTATTTACAGACGAGCAGCGCTTGTGTGAGTGAAACGCTGATGATGGTGACTGCCTTATACGCGGCACAATAGTCTTACAACTGGTAACTACCCGAATGTCCATTTCTACGGAAAAACCCACTGTGATCAGCGGTGCTGTTGATTCTCTGTGCTTCCAGCGCGCTGTGCGCATCGTCGACACTCGGGATGATGATGATATTCTTGTCCGGAGAGAGGCCACTTGGGGCCTCGGCAGCTGAGGATGGGCAGGCTACAGGCTTTGGTTGACTGCGGCGGCCACCTTCGAACACAAGTTTGTCAAGCTTAGACGTCGGGGCTTCACAGAAGATGAACAGGAGAAAGCTGAGCAGGTAGCTCCAAACCAGTGTGGTGAAGACAAGTGAAACCTGAAAGGGAACGAAGGGTGCCAACTTGAAAGTGAAAGAATGAATGAGAGGAAAACTGGAGCGCGAGGATTTTAAATTTGCGACGGCCGTTCATATCGCTAACTTGGAACAGTGGTTTAGTGCTTACGATGCTCCATTGCTGACCCGAAGTTAGCAGGATTGATTCCCAAACGCGGCAGCTGCATTTGGATGGATGCAGGTTAAGGGCTATAGAAATACACGTACTTCAATTTTGGTGCACAATAAAGAACACCAGGTGGTCAAAACTTTCGGAGCCCTCTACTACAGTGCCTGTCATAATTATACATCACATAGTTTTAGGACGTAAAACACAAAAAATAACTCTAACCACAGCAACCCATGTCCATATAAACGTATCGTAGCTAGCGGAACACATGATATGAGAAAGGTCTATATGACGGCAGTGACCTTAGTAACGATACCGCGTGACATCGTCTTTGGACCTTGTACGCAACTTCACAGAAACCGCGATGGCAAAAATGTACCTGAAGTATCGATATACTTGCCCTTGAAGGAAAATATTTACGTTTTGTGTAGTTCAGAGCAGGTGTCAGAAGCCTCCACATTATTTGTTTTTAGCAAATATATTGTGGAATTATATTAGAAATGTGCTGAAAATTGGCTTAAACATTAAAATAATTGATATATTGTTAATGACTATTGTTTGTAGTAAAGGAAAACCGCAAGCTCCGTAACTCAACTTATTTCATTATCATGCCGAATAATGACGTATCTGAAAACATCAACCACTGTACTTAAAAAAAAAGGATTTTCTTCGTGCCCTTCCCAAATAAGTTTTCAGAAAATGTCCCTGAAATCTTTCTTCTTCGCAACTGCAACGCGTTTGCTACGCGTTTATAATACAACTTTCAGAGTTGAGCCAAATAGGAACTGAGACGAAAAATAATTTTATTCTTTGTAGGGGAACATCCACCCAAAATAGGACTGGGAAAAGGAAGAGCAACGCACACACAGCACTGCATGCGTTTGAAATTTTCGACCAACACGCCTAGGAATCAGCGCTAAAATTCAAGTCGGCAAGCTTTATGATAACAAGATAATCTCTGGAAATTATAATTATGAAATTGTTAGCTTTTTTATGTATCAAATTGAAAGACTGAAACACACATGAAATAATTCATGTGTGTAGGTGTGCAGAAAAAAAAACTTTGTCGACAAATTGCGCGCGACCGTTGATGGGAACATGTGAAACTTGCAGTGATACTACCTTACCACAACGCACAGTTTTCCTGGTCGCCCACACTCATCAAGCGGATTGAGCCTGCATAATGTTTTAAAAAACGTTAAAAACACCTTTATACGCCTAACCGTACTTTGAGATTGTTCGAATTTTCACTTCAATATAACCTTATTGTTTCCACTGGTACAAGAATAGTTTGTCAAAAAAGATACAACACTTTTGTTGTCATGTAAGCATTTGCTCTGTCCTATGAGCACCCATTCTCTTGCGCCCGTTTCTTCTCCTTACAATTGGTATAAAAACATACTGAAGAGCACATTTCTTCGTGCCAGAAGCGATTAGGTCATGGCCACCACGTATTGGCTGTCACTCACTTTTAACAGGTCAGACTATTGTAACTGCAGTGTTTTTTTGTTCATCCGACAGCTCAAACGTTCATGTATTTACCAACATACACAAGTTGAAATTGGACATTTTCCAAAAGTTTTAACCAACGGGATGCAAGTTTGCGCGCACGATCTCGTTTGTGAACTTTTTTAAATGAAGACAACGTAGATTACTGTTATTGATTTGTTAAGGCGAGTAAGTACATATATTGTTAACATTAGTATGCTTCTCTACCTTGAGCGAGCTCCGACAAGTATTACCGAATCTTTGAATTAAGGTGCATTGTAGGGCCTCATTATTATTTTCGCAAACACTTAAATTGCTCTTGGAGGGCAAGACATTTCAGACTGACCCCGACGGTATACCCATGCCAGTTGGGATGCGGCCCTCCGCAGCTTCCTCCTGTCCGACCTACTTTGGGCTGTGCAGCAGGCCAGCTGCACGGAAAGCCCGACGTGGGAGTTGCCCACTGCACGCTAACGTGCGTCTTAGCGGGCACAAATTTAGTTTTGCACCCACCCACTTACGATGCCCCTAAAGGTAGAAAATATCTGAAACAGCCGTAAATTTCATAAGAATCATTGAACACGTATTCATAGAAAAGCTCATGCTAAATAAAAGGTTTTTAGCTGAAGGATATAGGCTAAGTTCAAGCGGATGTTTATTGTGCAATTTGAATATGTCTTTGACCTGATTTTCAAAACATGTTTGGCGCTTTATAATGGCTTTGTTGGTTGGATATATTTGAAGGGATTACGACGGGTTTTTTCGAGATGGAGCAACACAAAGCGGACACACACAAGGGCTATTGTTTGGGTGCCCATGAATACTTAGGCATGTTAACTATGGTCGCGCCTATTATCATACGCAACGCACACAGGAATGAGTAGAGATTTGTACCTGCGGTGAGAGAAGGTATTTTTTTATTTCATAGTATTGACGACATAGCATTTTTATTCTTGTATAACTGGTTATCTTCTTACTGATTCTCGTCACAATTTATACTGATTGTTTTAACTAGTGTTTTATCCTAATGACTAGATATTGCCTGCTTCAGCTTTTATGTCTGTACATCAACGGTGTGTATTGCTGCAAACAAAAAACAAAAAAAACGCAACTGAAGTCAAGTTACGTATATTCACATGCACTTCTTATCTATATCATATCAAAGCGAAGAAAAGCAGTGAAACTTAAGGGCTCATTTCTCTTTGTTAGACATTGCAGCTGTAGCTTAATTGGTAGCGCATCGCATGCGTTATCCAAGAGTCGCAGGTTCAGCCTTTGCCAGCAGCAAGTTATCTTTTCGCCCACTTTTATTCTTCACTTTTATATATCAATTAATACTGCCAACATCACCTATACGTTCCTTGGCATGATTTTTGGTGAGTTCTCAATAATTTTATTTAAAAATAGGCAATGTACGTATAAAGCAACTTACCACGATATAATGCTCCAAGGGCACCCTCTCCCGAGATGTGTGAAGAAAGACCTGGATGAATGGAACATGAATGAGGTAGACCCCGAAGGCCAGTCTGCTGAGGGGTACGAATGCGTTCCACGATAGAAACTTGCAAATGAATCCTGCAGGACATGAAAAGTCAGAAAAAAGATAAAAACGTTGAGCTTCTATGAGGCGGAAATATGAGTGTGAGCTCATACGGTCTTCTTGTGCAATTATTTGTCATTGTGTGCAGCTATTGTCTAGGAGTAAACTCGTGAAAGGATGCGTTATGACGCCATTTCTTTTTCATGCCGACGTAACTCGTGATATACAATGCGCTAATTGTGCTAGAAGTATTGTAGGTTGATCAGTGCTTAAAGTAAAGATGTTTTCATGTGTGAGAAAATAAAAGTATGACTGATGCATTGGTTTTTTTTTCGAAAATCAAAAATACAAAAAATAGCCGGAAAGGGAAGATGGAAATTTGCAATCGTAATTTTGTTCACTGGAGTTGTGTAAATTTTGTGCTCTAGTCGTCGTTTTAACCGGTAGACTTGTCGTCCTCAAGGCTAAAATCAATTTCCTTAGCGTTAACGTGCATATGCTTCATGCCCTCTCCTCCAGACCGAACGAAAGAGAGAAGGTACATGAGGAAGTCGGGAGGGGGGCATCGGGATGAATTGTGTGGGTAATAGAGAAGACTTATTGTGCGAATAAAAGGAAAGAAAAGAAAAAAGCAAGGCGAAGGGGAGGGGTTACACGTTGGTTTTAATCAGGGTTGTCAAAAGAAGCACCAGCTGAAAATTGCAGGCTCGAAGAATCGCAGTGGTTTTATTTCCACCTGTACGAATTCGATTGGATTGAAGAGCTTTCTTAGAAACGTTTACACCTGCTGGTTGGAAGCGAATTGAACTGGAGAACAAGGTATAACTGTATAATATCTGTCACGTGTGCAACGGAAGTGTGACTGTGCTATGTAGAGTTTGAGGCCGCAGAACTTGTGACCTGCTACATTAAAATGGTAGGCCACTGCTTTCGGTTTTTATTGCTGTTTCCGCACGATGACCATTGAATCTGACAATAACGTGTTGTCCTATTTCACAAACATACTGTTTGTGACAGTATGAACATTCGATTAGGTAGATAATGTTTGAACTACGGCATGTAAAACAAAATTTATTATTATGGACGTAATCACTTTCGGTGCAATATTGGACGAGAGTAAGGTGCTATCTGGGCTGTAGAATGCCGTGTATTTTTGCATACACTGACAAACCCTTAAAATTCTCATTGTGGCGATCCGTGACCTTTCGTATTTCCCACAATATTTTTCTAACATGATTGATGCTTGCGAGTGTTGAATAGTACTTATGAAGAATATCATTCATGTTTCGGAGCACTTTTGAGTATTTGGTATTAAGTGCTGGCGGCTAGTTGGGTCGTGCTATTTAGGCCATTTTGACTGGTGCTGATTTCCTACTTAGCTTACATGTTTCTTCTGAGAACTTGTTTAAGTATTCTTGCGGGAAATTTATTCCAACAAATGTTTTCTGTAGGTTGCATAATTTCAGAACGTAGGTAGTCTCACCACTGCAGAGTCTTCATGTGCGCCTCGCGTATCCGAAAGATATTCCTTGATTGTAATGTCGCAGGTTGTTTTGACCAGTGTAGTCTAGTGAGCGCTGGATTAGCAGTGTGGAGGGACCGATTAAAAAAAATAAGGGGGGTGGGGGGGGGGGCCCTGCCTCGCCGCCTTTCTTTTCCTCTTTGTCACCTGGTACTGCTTGAGACCTCACATTTTTTAGATTAAGCTGCGAAAAACAAAAGCCATATTTTTTGTAAGTCTCTTCAAAGCACTCAATGTCACCTAGCGTTTTCTTCTTTGTGGAGCACGTGCAGAGCTCAGGGAGTTTGAGCATATCGGAAGACGTTTACGCTAGCGTGCGTCTCAGCGCTGACGCTGAATGAAAACGTGCTGCGTGCCAAGTGGCGATCTTTTAGTACAGCGGAAGGCATTCCTGCTAACGCAAACGCAAGCACCTAAGCCTACATTCAGTTACAAAAGCACTATTTGCACTGTATAAACTTCAGTTGCGCCAATAAAATGAGTTGACCCGAAGTCACTATTGCTGCCTCTCCGTCCGGCGTTTGGTTCAGTGTTGTGTCTGACAGTCCGATATACATCGTTTTCTTTCGACATATGCCGTAATTGAGTATTCTTCAAGACCCCTATTACCTGGCTCAGCTTTATTTATGGCTGCATTTGCCATATTTAGAAACAAGTTAATAAGTAAGCGCCACAACCTCTGCGTTGCAAAAACATGAGCGAACCTTACAGACACATATTATAAGCCTTTTGCACTTCAAATCATTTGCGTATCTCAAAAACGTAGTTTTCTAATTGGCAGTATACAGCTGGCGAAGCCTCATTTAATACTCTAATATGAATGAAATTTGACCATGGAGTATTTGGGAGTGAAAGGGCTTACCAATGTAGGATGACGACTATAAGGATTCGAAGTGGACGGCTCTCGCTTCAACAGGAGCCGCCATTTTTTTCTACCTATACGGGATCTTTTCTGTACGTTAGCGTTGAACGATATATTCCAGAAATATTCGTACGTAGAAGTACGGGCTGTGTACACGCTCTGCACATGCTCCCTTTAGAGCACTCAACGCAAAAGTTAACGATAAATCCTTGCGCTTGCTGTTTCCGCTATACTGAATCTTTCTACTGTCCTTGTTATAACTAACTATATCAGGATACAAAGACACATGGACAGCAATAGGAATTGTCTGGCTCGTTGGATCACACTAAACTGTGCGAGAAGGTAAGACGAAAAGAATGAATTCATACGACGCTTAGAAGTCCAGTTCAAGAACCGTGTGGGTTTCTTCCGTTCGGTTAGCCTGTAGGGTTGTTATCCATTATTTCAAGAGAAGACATCTTCCCCCAGGCTGCGCCTTTGTGACAAATAGCTTCCTTTATATGCTTCGGCTTCACTGATTCGATAGTACATGCTTTGGTTGCCTGCGTGCTAGCACTGCCGAAGTTGACAGATGGGCCTTTTTCAGAAACTGTTCGCACATATACAGTAGGTATGCTACCAATCGTCTAGCTATTTTTGATTTCATACGACACATATTTTGGCTCTTCCGAAGCAGCATTTCTATATAGTGATATAATGCATATTGTAATTGAAACCTAGTTATCAGAACAAGTAATACGGATGGTTTAAAACAAAACATTTTCAATATGGTAAGAGGGTGGACCAAATCGTCCGTAAAGGATGGTATATAGCTATAAAAATGAGATCCATGCAGAATTTTACCAAAAACATCTATAGTAACATTCGAAAAACGACCACACTTATTTTCATTTCTGCACAAATTGTTGGCTTTTAAATATTCCTATGGTAAGGGTCTGCTGGTGGCCAGGTAGTGGATATATGCTGCAGATATTTCCTGTGCACAACTTTACCAATTGATGGTCTCTTGAGTTTCTGTATACAGGGCGTCTCAATTATCGCGCAGCGCAATTTCAGAAAAGAGCAACGGTGTTACTCGAAGCAAAGCTAATGCATATTGTTTCCAGTGTACTGTTGTAGCCGCCACTAATTTTCTCGCTGAAAATGATTAATTACTCAGGTAAAATCACATTTGGTACTGAAGAAGTACTCATATAATCATCAGAATGTCAATAAGGCAGATGTGCGCAGATTGAAACGACATCTGTCTGGGCTACTTTCAACAACGTACTACTTGCTTGCTCATTGTTCCTTGTTAATAAAGAAAGCCCACGTAATACGAAAAATAATACGTGACTAGACCGCTGCGTGCATCAGAAAGAAGCGCCTTGAAACAAGATAACTTTGAGATGGCCAGTATATAGCAATGAAGTAAATGTAGAAAGAACAAAGACAGATTACGCTAACTTCCACTTCCAAGAAACAAAGCGCCTTGATCTAACGCACTCAGGCAGTAATCGGTCTAATAAAAACAGTGATCCGGCCACAAACAGATAACCGCTTAATGTGAATGGCGATGGCGACATACAGTTAGGCTGCAACAGATGTTGTTGGCACCAGACCCGTGCCCTTGCCAATGTGCAAAACGCTGTCGCTGTCGCTAATAAAAAGAAGCAAAGCGGTTGCTTTCAGTGAGATTATTTGAGGGCGCCTCGTATTTAGCGGTTGTGAGTGCAGAAATACGTTATCACTCTATATTCATAAAAAAATGAGCACTAAATAATACATTGTCAAAAGTAGCACAGCCAGATAATAAAAAGAAGCAAAGCGGTTGCTTTCAGAGAGATTATTTGAGGGCGCCTCTTATTTAGCGGTTTTGAGTGCAGAAACACGTTATTACTCTATATTCTTAAAAAAAATGAGCACTAAATAATACATTGTCAAAAGTAGCACAGCCAGATGTAATTTCCAAATGTAAACATCTGCCGCATTGCCATTTCGATATGTCGGCGAGTTCTTTTTTTATTTGCAAATATACTTAGACAAATTTATTACTCGTCATTAACAAATTATTAGTAGCCGCTATTTCATTATTCTTACTGGGACCAATATGCACAAGGTTGGCTTCACGTAACACCGCTGCTTGTTTATTTTTAAATCGTGCTACGAGATGATTGGCATGCTCTGTATAACCACTAAGCAGGAATTAACAAAGAACGGCAATGCCGGAAGCAGCAAATCAAACCATTACTCATTCAGAGTCGTTGCATAATTAGGAAGGTTCGTAGAGTTGTATCCAAACATTTCATGGTGTATTTACACTGTAGTGAAAGCATTCTATAGCGTACCTATGCGTCAGCTTTACACCGGTTATTTGATTTTCCGCATTAAAAAATATTTCAAATAGGAACCACACCAATGCGCCTTTCATTGCGTATTAGACCGTAGCTGATAAAATCGTTATCAGGCTGCTCTATATGTGCATACACTGCATAAGCTCCTTCCTTCTACATGATGCATGGTCCTGGGCGAGTAAAATGTTTTCACCGCAGACTGGAGAACTGTGAGCTGGCAATAATATGCCCGTTATCCAACGAGCAACTTCTCAGAAGCATTTATATTGATTGTTGAAATAGATAGTATGTTACTATTAGGGAAATTCAGCTGGAGATCTAGACTTCTTCTAACAAAACAATGAAATCGGCCATTTTTTTCTGGCCATTGGAGGCCCTAACACAGGAGGGCTCTGTTCAATTGAACCTTTTGAACCCTGTATAATACGCCCCGAAGTCTAGGTATTGTTGGCTGTCTGCTGGTTTTCTGTAAGCGTTGTATTTATTTTTTCTGCGTCAATTATTACTGTCACGTCTAAAAAACTAATTTCATCGGCAGAATGGAGCACGGTAAACTTAGTATTAACGTAAAACTTGTTACCGAGATGAATGAATGTGTTTTGTGTGCTTGTGACAAGTTCTCATATGATATGTTGTCTATATATCGGAGGTAGATAGAAGGCTCTAATGGAAATGAATCCAACAGCTCCGATTCTAACTACCCCATTCCAATGCTTCCCTGTGTTGGCAGAAAAGGGGTTGCCATACAAGTGCTGAAAGTTTTCAGGTAGTAGGACGAATTAAGCTGAAAATTATTATGCATCAGAACTAATTTCAATGAAAAGAAGAAAACTGAAGTGCTATGCATTTTCTTGCTTTCTGTGAGTGACCGTGAAACTGCTTCAATTCTTTCAGCGATAGGTATATTCGATACAAGGAGCAGACATCTAATGTTACCCGAATCGCCTGATACGAGAGCGTTCGTTTCATTTATGGAATCTATCATTCGGCGGAAATGATGTGTATCTCAAATATAAGGCGGTAGGATGAATGATATATGAGGTAAGTGATAATTTAGAAATTTTGACATTGACTGACTAGGTGCATTGTTGTTACATACTACCGGCCTCCCTGGGAAAGAACGCCTCTTTTTTCCCAATTTCCTTTTACCCTCCTTCTCTTTCTTACATTCTTACCCTTCGCCAGTAGAGGGTAGCAAACCGGAAATGTTTCTTCTGGTTAACATCCTTTCGTTTTACTGGGCTTTTCTCTTTCTCCGTCTAAATTTAGGAGCAAGTTAAAAAAAAACCCATGTGGTCATAATTACACCAATGTCCTCCATTGTGTGACCCCTGACCATAGCAATGTTTCAGTGTGCCACACCCCATAAATGATTAGTAGTCACAGGGTAGCTAAACCTAACTCCAATAGTTATCTATTGTTGTTACGCCTCACTGCAGGCGATATTCCCCATTGTGTAAATGCGTATCTCCAGGCAGCACTTTATATAAGTTCTTTTTTCTTTCGCCACCATAAACATGACGCTGTGCCAGCCGGCATCGAACCTTAGACATTTAGCTCAACAGCGCAGCGTTACAGCTACTGGGTTATTGCGGTCAGCTCAATGTGGTTGGGTGCTTGTCCTGAAGAATGACTATGATTTTCGAACACTCAACTATTGATTCAATTTTAGCATAAAATAGAGATCTCACCTCCCTTTCCGGTAGCGCAGGCCATGGTCACCCACAATAGGAAGATGCACCACAGTATCCGGTCAAAAAATGCGGTGGAGAGCTTTCCAAATAGAGTAGTTGGTTCAGGCTCTTTGTACCATGCAAGCTTCATTGTGATGCAGCACACTGCGCTGCTGATTGCGATGCACCAGCCGATAGCTTGGAACAACTGCAAATAAGCAAATCTTAAAACCGCTGGAAGGCCTCAAGCCCGTAATGGGTCTTTCTGGAACATGCATATATGCGTAGCACGTAAATACACCTCTTACTGAAAAGCTTATTCTTCTGAGATTGGCATAACAACGAGTAACTGTGAAGAGACATTGAGACTGCTACCTTTCACAGTGTAAGTGATACCCAAGGGGAAGGGTGACATCTTACGCTTTTATAGTCTCCTCCTGGAGCAATGCCCATAGGTTCCTGCGAAGTATTTTCTGCGCATAAAATAGTGCCGGATAGCATGTCGCTTATCGCCCTTCAATTTTTCTGCGTCATTCACCTCCGAGCCGCGCGGCATCACAAAAACAAGAATTAAGGTCGACCATTCGTTTATTTCACCAGGCAGTATTTTACCGGGCGGTAAGAGAGGAAGTATTGCAAAAAACACACGGGTACTGAGACCTTAGCTGTGCTCGTGACAGCAAACAAGAATTGTTCATTTGCAAGCAGCAGAAAGGCCGGTAAAACCAAATACCTTGATGTCGCATATATTCATTCTCAGCCTCGCAATACCGACTTAATTATCAGTAAGGACACGCTCTCGTAGCAGTATTGACGGCTGTCGTAAGTGAGCAATGGCACAGGAGCCTATTGGTAAGTGGCTGCAACGGGTAACGATAATAGTACAGCGAGTATATTCGAGAATGAAAACTTTATTGTAATTGAGCATATTTGGAGGAAACTGGTCACACCTCAGTTATCTGATTTTCTAAGAGTTTGTGCTCAGACTATTAGGTGCTGTTGCTTACGAACATGTCACAGCACTATTGGGGCTCAGAGCAGTACTTTTCGGGTTCGTGTCTACTTCTTTCACGCTGTAATGTTTTCTTTCCTGTTCATTTTATTTGGACAATTTATTGTTTCTGCATCTCATCTGCAGCAATTATTACGCACTTATAATTCACTTCCAAGTAGACATTGGCTACATTGAATGAACTGCCGTTTAAAATATGCCTATTATTTGGAGCGCCTAAAAAAACTACTAAACTATGTAGAAGTTGATGTGTGAAAGGTACTCAGCTGCAAGTTCTATTTAATAACCGTGATGCCTATTGTTGTGCTCATTGAACAACCTCTTCTTATTGAAACAAAAATATTAAGAATGGTATTTCGACATGTCGTGGTCTGAATCATGTGCCTTACTACCATTCTTAACATGTACTGAAGGGCTAGGTGGTGAAGCATAATTTTTGAAGAAGCAGCGCACAGTGTTCTCATACATAGTGTTACTGCATATGTGATTTGTGTATGAGCCGGTGGGTAGCGGGGAACAGGCTGATTAGAGAAGAGGACGTTCAGCTAGCGAGATAGGCCTCCGATGCACGACCCCTTGAAGTCTACCAGTACGCCACAGCGTAATAAATACATTACTAAACGTAACAATAGATAGGCCGGGTCGTATGAAAATAAATCATCAGTCGGAGTACAGCGCATGTGTTTGCGTGTTTTATATTTGGGTGTTTTATACCCCTCTGTGCGCAGCCTCTTCAAAAATGGTATATTAGGATGAAACCCACACTTTGGCAGCAACCTGTGTGGCTTGGGAAAGAGAAAACTCTCACTGGTATCCCAGCATACATGGACTACTGCACATACACGAAACATGAGTGATGAGGCGCTTCCGACAATGCACTCTCATTGCTTATGTCACATATTTAGGCTCACTTAAATAGCGCGTGCCATTCTTAAGCCTTATATTGGAAGAAGGCTCCTGAAAGAGGTGCTGAAACGTCAAGTAAACATTGTTCTTATTGTTTGGTGTATCCTTTCACTTTTGCGCTAACCATTCGAGCGAAATAAACTGGACGCTGTAAGCATCCCTATCGCAAAATACAGTAGCACTGTCCCAGCGCCATACCTGATTACTGGTCCAGTGTGGCGAGAGACACTGGGAAACTGGCACGCTGCACTAGACACACGGGCGTGCTGCACACTGAGACACCCATTATCAGCCAAAATTTGGATTTTAAAATTTTTTTTTGAAAATTTTAGCCATGTGCACATCGTACCTAAGGCAAAAACACGAGCGCAGCAAAAAAAGAAAAAGAAAAAAATGAAAAGGTCACAGATTTGCCACAAAAGCGAACCAATGTACGCGATAGCAACAAATAGGGAGGTCACGCACAAAATAGTAAGCTGATTGAAACATGCCCTGCGTTTCTCACGCACAAATGACGCACTAAACGTACTCACAGGTACAGATGAACGCGAATAAGCCTCTCAGTTGTTACTTCGCTGTGTCTGAAAAGTGCGCTCTTTTCACAAACGAAGACTTTGCGACGATTGTGGTGACCTTTGTGCGCCTAGTAGCTACAACATAATCATTCTCATGTAAGCCACAGGCCAGCCAAGACGTACAATCCTCCCCTCTGCGAGATAAGGAGGTTCGAGTGAATGTCCACCTTCTCCTTTCTGCGGGGCAAAGTACGCACAGGAGAAGAGACCACGCGCCACCACGCACCCACCGTGCAATCTTAATGGTTATGCTGCAAACACTGTAGTTCCCTTTCTCTCGAGATGCCCATTAACAGCGGTAAGTGGTAGATATAAATAACTTGTCGTATGAAAGGCGTGCTTCTGCGTGGCTCAGTGGTAAACTCGTGACAATCGTGGCTCCGTGGTTTCACGTTCAATTCCACCACGCGCTGCAGTTTTTTTTCAAGATTTTTTCTTTATTGCGTCTTCATATATATATATATATATATATATATATATATATATATATATATATATATATATATATATATACAGTAATTCAAGGTAATGACGACGTCGATGCCGCTGGGAAAATTCTGCAGCCGGGAGCGTCAATATGATTGTTATCGCAATAAAAAAAAAGTAAGTGAGCCGGAGTCGAACCCAGTACTCAACGCATCACAAATCCCGAGTCTGACACGCTGCCCACTGCACCACGCCTCAAAGACGAGAACTGATGTATTTTTCTTGATCTTAAAACTAATTCAGGTATTCAATATATTCGTTTTGTCCCTTAGAAACAGAGAGTGTCGTTCCTCTGTGCTCGCGCCCGCCTAACAGGTGATTTTTACCTTATTTCTTTCGGGCTGCTTTCGATCACATCCATCTGGCACATTTTCCCGGAAAACTTGTTAGCGTAACCACAGATGTGTTACGGAAATTGCGATGACTCGCTAAGCAGTCAGTCCTACCTATGTAGAAAACGGCGTGCACCTGTATTGCTCACTGAACACTGTATATTTAGGCACTCGTTTGGAAGTATTTCCTGTCCTCCTCGTTTACGTTTTAGGTACGACAGCCGCAGCAGTTCACTCCAGCCGAAACGGCCATTAGGCTTAGGGCCGTACTTCGTGTGTCACGGCCGCAGTGAAAATCATAAATATTTAGTTGGAAAGAGTCTTATAACCATTCAATTGTAGTTTATGTAGTTTAGATCATAGCTGTCCCATGAGTGGTCATATTTTCACTTCGACTACAGTAATCAGAAGCTAATAACTCCGAGATTGGAAATTGCAGCGGCTAACTGCTGCCGGGGACTCTGCTTTAGGCGGTATGAGCAGGAACGACTTACTGCTAGAGAAGTCTTGATTAAAGACTGTCATACTGTGTTGCGAGTTATAAGTTATATTGATGCCATTTATGTATACATTGACGAAACTCGATCATGCTTCAACGAAAGCACACCCGTGCCAGTGGGGTGGGGCAAGGGTAGGCTGAAGCTTTTCTTCCCAGAATTCTCGTCTGTCCCTTTCCCTTTGCATCCCCCCCAAAAGTACGCAAGTTAAAACACATTGATTGATTGATTTGTGGGGTTTAACGTCCCAAAACCACCATATGATTATGAGAGACGCCGTAGTGGAGGGCTCCGGAAATTTTGACCACCTGGGGTTCTTTAACGTGCACCCAAATCTGAGCACACGGGCCTCGACATTTCCGCCTCCATCGGAAATGCAGCCGCCGCAGCCGGGATATGAACCCGCGACCTGCGGGTCAGCAGCCGAGTACCTTAGCCACTAGACCACCACGGCGGGGCCAAGTTAAAACACAACATATAACTTATGTGTCTCCATGCTTTCTACAGTAACACAATTGTCGTTGGTGCCCTCCCGCAAAATCCTGGCGGCCCCCCTGACCCGCGCCCTCAACAGATAATTGCTTCAGCGTACCCGCACATCCACTGCCTAGAGAGAGAGGAAGAGAGAGATAATAAAATGAGGGAAAGGCATGGAATTTAACCAAACATTGTAGCAGCTGGTTAGCTACCCTGGACTAAAGGGGAATGGGGAAAAAGATGGGAAATAAAGGGATGAGCGAAATAGACGCGCGAAAAAGAAAAAAAAAAAGGTGAGCTGGGGGCTATAGCTAATACATAGGCCGCTACCACGCAAAAAGTTCAATACGGCCTTCACTGATTTTCTGTGCGAAGATAGATCTTGTCGCTTTTCAAGCACTAATTGAACTGACAAAGCTCTGTTGTCAAGATGAGCTAACGCATCAGCTAACTGCCGTCTTTGCACGCTGTAACGAGGGCAGTGACAAAGAACGTACTCTATAGTTTCATCACTGCCGCCATGATCGCAAGCAGCACTGTCTTCCATACCGATTCGGAAGGCGAAAACTTTGGTGAAAGTGGCACCAAGCCACAGACGACAAAGCACCGCTGTCTCAAGTCGAGAGAGCCCGGACGGAAGCCAAAGTCGACGAGACGTGTCTAGCCTATGCAGTTGCATGTGCCGAAAGCACTCAGCGTTCCACAGGGATTTTACTTGTTCATTAGCGATTTTTTAATTTTTATTGCACCGTAGATCCTTGGAAATGGGATAGATTTTTCTTGATCATGTCCGTATGCTGACTGAGCAGCAGCATCGGCATGTTCGTTGCCTAATATGCCGCACTGCCTTGGAAGCCACTGAAACGTGATTTCCTGTCCTTGATCGAAGATGTGGTGAGGCAGCTCTGAAATTTCCAGCACTAGTTGTTAATGAGGTCCCCTGCGTAAGGCGAATTCGAAACACTCTAGGGCTGCCTTGAAGTTTGTGAAAACACTTCATTTTTTGGCATTTTGGTGTTTAATGACGTTAGCTGCGCTACGTAGAGCTGCAAGTTCTGCAGCTGTCACTGCCGTCTTGTGGGATAACTAAATTTTCGTTGTCGGTGTTGCAGGAAAGATCACCGAGCCGACCCATCCACTTTAGTTGAAGCGTCAGTGTAAAGATGGTTATGCTCACTATACTTCTCATACAACAAAAGAAGAGAAAGCTGCTTTAGCGCAGGAAATGAGAGCCGTGCTTTTGACCGTATGCCTGGAACATTGAGTTCAACATGTGGATGAGCCATACACCATGGGGGAGTTGCAATCCTGGACATAGTTGTATATTCTGTGGGTATGCGTGTGCGATAATACAAGACTGTCTGGCAAAATGAGGCACGAGGTCGTTCTTCGGGCAGTGAGGCTGGATGATGAGTAGCGGTGCGAGTAAAATGCCTGACGTGTGCTCTGAGCACTTTTATTACAATATGCGGCTTGAGCGGGTAGCCACTTGCAATCGCGATTGTCTTGGCTGTTGATGAACATCGCGCTAGCCCCAGACACACTCGCAGAGCCATAGCCAGGATGCTTTCGAGAGTGCGAATGCTGGTTCTGCTGGTATTTGTCAACACAGGCAAGCTGTAGTGCAAATAGCTGAGAAAAAGCATCTCGAACAATTGCATCATTGCATGTACTGAAGTCCCCCAGGTTTTTCTTCCAAGATACTTGAATATGTTGGCAATGTCTGTAAGTCTCTTTTTCAACTGGGCCCCAGCAGAGGTCTTTATCAATGAATACGCCTAGAAATCTGTGCGTCCGGGCATATGGTATGACCTGGCCATCAATAGATATAGCGCATGTTGTCATTGGTTTTCGACTAAAAGCAATCATCGCGCATTTTGCTGGCGAGATTTTCAGACCCTGTTCATTGAGGTACACTGGCGTCTCTCATAATTATATGGTGGTTTTGGGACGTTAAACCCCATGACTCAACCATTGAAGTACACTCATACCAACGTCGTATCTTTCTGAAGCCTTTCACGAACCTGAGGTCTTGTCACGCCAGATGCCCCGACGCAGAGGTCGTCAGCGTACATAGATAGCTTTACCACACTCGGAGTCGCTCCACAACAAATGAGAACGAGCTTGAAGGGGTTTGGACTCAAGACGCCACCTTGTGCAACTTTACAATGTGTCAGGTGTTGGGAGGATGGACCATCATTAGTGTTCACAAATAAGGTACGCTCTTGTAAGCAACAGCGTGTCCAATAACACAGTTGTCCACCTAGGCCCACTGACTCAATGGCTTCGAGGACGGCGTCATGGAGAACGTTGTCGTATGCTCCTTTTACATTAAGGAACGTGACTGCAGATAATCGTTTACATGTCTTTTGATGTTGGACATACATGACAAGATCTATAACACTGTCGATGAAACATCGGTGATGGCGTAAACCAGCCATGGCGTTCAGATATTATTCAAGGCACCATTCAAGCCAGGCCAAGATAATTCTCTTTATTACCTTTCCAACACAACTTGAAAGTGTGATCGGTCGGTAAGAGGTAATGTTCAGGAAGCTTTGCTAGGCTTAAGAAGTGGTACAAAGCGGCTTATCTTTCAATCTTGCGGAACAACGCCGGATTGCCAGGATTCGTTGAAGATGTTAAGGAGTGCTTCTCGTGCCCGTCCACTAAGATGGCACAGCATCCGGTAAGAAATGTTGTCTGGGCCAGTCTACGATGACCTATACCATAGGACGAGCACCACATCAAGCTTCCGTGATGTAAATAGTAGATCTATGCGCTGGTCCCGTGAGTTAGGTATTTGGTTTACTGTATGCAGGCTTGTGTACGTTGTCTGGCCCACAATTATAACGCAGAAATTTTCTTCTATAGCACAATTTATTGTCAGTGCAGGGGCTTTGAAAATTAATTTAAAGTGCAGGGACTTTGAAAGGAAAGTGCTTCTCTGGGACAGAACAGAGGCCTCGCACAGTTCTCTATGTCTAGGACAGTGGTTTATGAGGATCTAGCGACGCACAGAATTTCCTACATCATTGGGTGTCTAATATGTCGAGGAGCTGTTGTATCTTCTTTTGGATGCGCTGAGCTGTTCATAGATCATCTGTGGAATCGGCACGTCGGTATCTTCTTTCGGCACCACGGCGGATCGCACGAAGTCTCTGGCTAGAGGTAAAATTCAGAGTACTTCGGAGACCATAATATTGTGCGCATGGTCGCATGTGAAGTTTCTTTAATAGCTTGCCGAAGACCATGGAATATGCCTTCCTCACAAGCATCTTCAAGTTTAGTTTTGAACATAGTCCTATCTCTTCTTCGTGTCATTGTAGATGAGTTCGAAATACCTTTGATTTTCAGGTAAGTGTGGTTGTGGTCACTTCTGTGTGTTTGAATGTACAAAAACCAATTTACTCGTGTAGCGAATCGGCGTGAAACAAAAGACAAATCAAGAGAGCTGCTATATGTGGTGCTTCGCAAAAACGTAGGACTTGCGTCATTCAGAAGAAGGAGACCATGGCTGGAACCAATGACGCTAGACGTCATCCCATTGAATTGACCCTTGAGCTTCCCCAGATGGAATGACGTGCATTGAAGTCCCCGGTGATAAAACATCGACTCGAATGTGCCCTTACATGCTGTTCAGTTTGTTGGTGTCCAATCTACTTGATGGAGATATATACACACATAGAAGAGCGAATGTAAGCTTTCCCTTTTAACAGTTAAGCACACTTACTGATTGTCGTTAAATATTCGAAAGCTGACGGAAGGATCCACGGGCATGAAGAGGATGGTATGCGGCCAGCGTTTACTCCTTGCCTTCACGGTTGACGTGCTTGCGGGTGATGTCACCTTCATGAGCCTCCTTTTGACTTTCCGACTCCTCACATACACGAAGCTGTCATCCGATGAGTCGTCGCCATCGACTGAGTAGATATCTGTGTCTTCACTGGTGCTGCACCAAGAGCCTCGTTTCCTTGCGGAGCTTACGAATGTTTAGCTGTAGCCAGACGGGTTGGCAGTCGGCTCTTCATCTGTGGGCACGAGAGAAGAAGCATCTCTTGATCCGCCGCTGCGGTTGTACCATAAACCTTGAACCACAGAAGAGCTTCAGGGCGCCGACATATGACCACGTGGGCCTGTAAAAGTCGCCGTTACCATCGCCACAAGGCGGGACGCGGAGAGCGTCACAGGTATGGGGGAAAATATAACAAAAAACGGCTAGTAGTGACAGACGTTTTCTATCACCAAGTCACTTCGTCGTCCATTTCATAACTAAAAGTAAAGGCATATATGTGTAGCACACAAAAGAGAATACCTTCATATTCGATGAATTTCATGCTCTACATCTCGTAATTCAATATGAAGTCTTACAGAAAGTGTGCCGATCATGCCTACTTTTTTTCCAATGTGCCGCGAACGTTCCCAGTGTGTGGTAGAGACTGCACAGCATGACCAGTGCCTCCCAGTGCACTTTAAGACACTGGGATACGCTGCACAGTGTGACCCAGTGCGTTTCATTGCACTGGGGGCACTGGCCATACTGTACTGTGGGTCCCAGTGGCTCCCAGCACTTTAGTACACGGGGACACATTGTGCAACGTTTCTAGTGTAACCCAGCGCACTGGGAGACACTGCATGCAAATGCTGTTTTGTTTTTAGATAGGAATATATGAGGCTCAAAAACAACTCTTCAGACCTGATGATCAAGCTGTATTACAAGAAAAGCTTCAAGTGATATATCACGTTCGAAAAGATTTCAAGTTGGCACAAAGCAGGTAAATGACACCATATAATATTATAATTTTCGCAACAGTCGCTTTTTCCGTCACATACTTACTTGAGACATTTTCTTGCTCTTGAACCAACTTAAGGAGAGGAAGGCGATGCAGCCCATGAAGTAGCAAATGGCGTGGTAGAAAGGGTAGAAGTAATATCGGTAGGTCGTTTCCAAGAACACCCTATAAATAAGCAAGCAAAGTATGAAAGAGATAGGAGTAAGGGTGATAGCATAATGTCTACCGAGTGCACATAACAAGCGACAATATACGCATTGATGGTGAAATCTCGTTTCGCGCTTGTCTGTGTGATTGTAATGCGGGTAAAATGGACCACATAGCATAATTCATGTTGTATTTTCAAATGAAATTTCATTTCGAGTTTGTCTGTGTGATTGTGTAGCGGGTAAAATGCGCCACATAGCTTAACTCATGTTGTATTTTCCAACTGAGACGTCTGCAGCTTGGGTAATATTTATTCATGACAAATTGTTGGCTGTCAAATACCGGTGCCGTAAGCGTTGCATGGACACTGTGCGTGCCACCGAGTTCGTATTTCTGTGCGTGCTTGTGTAGCGAGACGTGCAATTATGAATTTCATCGCTGTGTTTAGCATGCTTTAAAATGTAAAAACGTGTGAGTGAGTAATAAAAAACAGAAAATGTTTTTGTTGTGCTTCGTTCATTTTGATAGCTATTCCAAACAAGCCAAAAGTTTTTAAGTCATTCTAGCATCTCTCCACAAATATACGCACTTTAATGCTACGAGTTTCTATTTTAATTAAGTTCAGTACAGTATATCATGAAATTTCCAAGCTTTTGTTCGTAGATACGCAGCGAAACCCTTTATTTTCTTCACTGTGATTAGATTTTTTTTACACTGGCTTCTAAGAATCTTTATAAATAAAGTTGCTTCAGAATGTATCACTGGCAATAATATTTATCTGCTAATTTCACGCGTGGTTTTTAAACAGCACATGAGCATGATTTTCTGATTGTTAGTATGGCTTTTACTGCTTGCCTAAACAAGTTCGACTAGTGCAGTACGCTAGTGCAAGTCCCTGTACCATAGCTGGTACCTTCTGAAGTGTTTAAGAACTTTGTCTATTGATGACTCTTTTGCTACAAATATTCATTTGATGAGAGCACTCGTGTAGTCTTCTTTTTTTTATTGTGCCTCGCTCTTTGGCACTCAAGTTTATTCCGCAGTTGCGACCTGCCCTAAGCATTCCTCTATTACTTGCACTGTATCGCTACCTACCAAAAAGCGCTGATCTCTCCCGTGACTGCTGCATATTACTTTAGCCTATCAACTTAAGTTATTTCCAATGCATATAAATTTCCAAATCTGCTATTCTGCTTTCCTTGTGTAATTCTTTATTATCAAGTTGTAATTCGTCATCTCAAGTACTCATCAACGTAGTGTTATCAGCGAATGCCAGGTCAATATAAAATACTCTTATCCACACCTCTTCCCAATGTAGGCTAAGTCACATTGAAAGTTTGGTTAGCTGGTGAGAAGTCATGTTTACTTATGGAGCAGCACACAGCGACATGCACAAAGAGAACTAAAGAGATACCGCTTCACTCGCAACTAGTTTTTTTTTTCACAGAATAAGAACGCGGTTAATATACAACATGATAGTGTACCACGTGTTGCAATGTCGATCAGGTACAGCATATTTTTTAAAATGAAAAATTCGCAATCGCTTAATCCAAACGATGCTTGGCTAATACAAATATCCTTTTTTTTGCGATGCGGATTGCGTCAATAATTTCCGTGTTCACCTGATCTCTGTGACTGGAATCTATGTTACTCTCAGAAAATAGTGGAGTGCAGTCACACTTTAATCAATGCCGCCTAATGTGAGAATAAGCATTGCTTTATAACGCTCTCTTGTGCGCTGAAAACCTTGCATTCACGCACCGGCCAGTTTGTCCAATGTACAAATTTCCACATGGCAAGGGCACACAATATACAACGTCAGTTCTACACTCTACAAACGTTAAAACATACCTAACGTAGCATAGAAATCTATCCTCTTTTGCCAATAGCTTTCGATCCAGGGTGGCACAAACTTTTCCGAGTTTGTTTGGCGCAGAAAAACCAACACGTAGACCGTATCTACTCCATATATTCTTTCGATTATGTGATATTTTTTGTGCAAAAGATAACGAGACACATTTCTTGTTATTTTTTTTTGGAAACCCTATCTTTTTGAGACTGATTTATAGATAAATCTCTGCGCACATGTTAAACGAACTTCTGCGCAGATCTGCGCAGAACATGTTTTTTCGTAACCAGCGCTTGTCAACTATCCTCTATTTTGCCGGGACCAGATTTCGCCAAGGCAACGTGGAGACTAAGTACGCTATGCTGTTCTTTTGCGGTCTTTGAATGCACGGAAGAGTAGTTAGGCAGGGGTTTTTCTGATCGTGGACTATATAGCAAGCAAACGTAGCCCGGCTTACACAATAAAGACAAGTCTTGTCCCGACCAAATTAAGGCTAGTTTCAATAGAATTGTTGCTAGATTATAAGTGCTGGTTACGAAGAGCATAATCTGCGCAGATGCAGATCTGCGCAGAAGTTGGTTAAATATTTGCGCAGGGGTTTGTCTATAAAGCAGCCTCCAAAAGATAAGGTTTCTTAAGCAAACAACAAGAATTTTGTCTCGAAACCATATTCACACATTATATTAGGTAATATAAAAAAAATGCGGGCAGAGGATACAGCCTACATGATGTTTTTTTTCTGCGCTTAGCAAACTCAGAAAAGTTCGTGCCAGGCTAGATCGAAAACTATCGGCACAAATGATAGATTTCGGTGCTCTGTTAAGCATGTCTCCACGTATGTAGTTTGTACAGCTGTGCTTGCATATTGTTTGCCTTTGTCATGTAGAAAGATTTACATAAGCCAAACTGACCGGTGCGTAAATACGAGGCTTTCAGAGCTGGAGAGAGCGTTAGCAAGTAATTCTTACTCTTACATTAGGCGGCATTGCTTAGAGTGTGACTGCGATCCGCTGTTGTCTTAGACTAAAATACTTTCCAGTCACAGAGATCCGGTGCATGATGAGCGAATTTAACTAGCTATTCCACATCGCAAAACAATAAGAGAACTGTAATAGCCCATGCAGCAATGGTCGGTTTAAGCGATTGCAATTTTTTTATTTTGGAAAATATGCTGTAACCTGATCGTCAATGCGACACTTGTACTCTATTATGTTGTATATTAACCAAGTTTTTTTTCTGCGAAACAATCTAGTTGCGACTGCAGCGGTGTCCTTTTCATTGCTTCTGTGCTTCTTTTTGTGCACTGATTTATATACGTAAACATTCCAATGTATGGCCTTAAAAACCTCTGTAAAAAATCAGTGATTAGCACTAGAGGAATCTTGTCTGTTTGTCTAACACGCTTTTTTGGGGGTGATTCTGACTCTTTCTGTTTTGGAAATTGTGGTGGCTGTCAATTTGTTATAGATTTTTTTTAGTATGTTGGTACGTATATGCTGTGTCGACAATCTCTCTGTGCGTTACTTCATAGGTAAACATCCTAATGTAGGGTCTTGAAAATCTCCGTAAAAACTGGAGGATCAGCACTAGGAGAATCGTATTTTTTTTTGTCTAACACATTTTCTTATTGGGATTTGGTCTCTTTCTCTTTTGCGGTCTGTGGCGGCTGTGAATTCGGTAGAGAATTCTTCAAGTATGTTTGTACGTATATGCTGCGTCGACGCCCTCATTCTGCAATGCCAGCCTTACTGCTAATATCCAGTCATGGGTATAGTTACTGAAGTGCCGGGGTTCTAATTATTTATCACACTTTACAAGTTTACTCGGTCGTCAGATAACTGTCTCAGCGGCTGAATGAGTAGTTGAAATAAATATTGACTTGTTTATTGGTGCTTTGTTTTTTGAGTGTTTCAACAGCATTTGGAAATTATGGAGTTAAATATGCTGGTGTCAGAGAAACAGAACCACTCACTGCTTGCGCTATACAAGTAGGCTGGCAAATGTTCTTTGTTAATACAACTGTTGCTGCACTCTGCATGAACGATTGAAGCATCAACTTGCTTGCTGATTCCGTTAAATGATTCAAAACATAGTGCACCGAGTTTCATTACTAAAATACCAGTTTGCGTTGCATTGAGACTTGCTCATTTTCACATAAAAACAATCAGTCGCATGTGTGTAGGCAAACACGCATTGAACCCTCCAGAAGGAAGCTGCTTTCCGAGTAACAAGATGCCTTTGCATCAAACTTTATTTCATCCTTTCGCTTGCACATGCTCACGAAACACTCTTCAAAGAATTTGATGGGGATCATGTCAAACGCTGACTGGAAAAAAGGACTGCGTTGAAAGAGGGTGTCAAAGAGCTCGAAGTTTTTCGTATACTTCTAGTCTATAGAGTGACAATAAAGCTGCCCGTGATAACAACAACAAAAAGAGTTGTTAGCGAAACATGCACACGCTCACCTTTACACTGCTTGCGTAACGCGATGATGCTTTTGCATCTAACCTATGTTATCCTTTTGCTATTACATGCTTACGAAACACTCTTCGAAGAATCTGATGGGGATAATGTTTAACGCTGTTTTGAAATAAGGACTGCGTTGAAAGAGGGCGTCAAAGAGCTCGAAGCTTTTCGTTACTTGTAGTCTATAGAGTGAGAATAAAACAGCCCGTGAAGCCATAAAAAAAAGAGTTGTTAGAGAAACATGCAAACGTCTTACTTTCCACTGCCTGCGTAACGCGATGACGCCTTTTGGTTCAGTGGTTTATCGCAAGTTGCATGTAATGTAAGTTCGGACAAGCTAAAAAGCGTCTGCAGTGCCAACCACCGGGTCAGTGTGCACAGATGTTCCCGCTCTCGCACGTACAGTGTAGTCCACTCTGAATTAACATAATTGAGCATGGCTGCACTCTGTGAAGTGCTCTTGGATTCGCTCCCACCACACACCCAATCGTAGCGGCGCAAGCGCATTGCGCGCCGCTTTTCCTGTACCACTGTCAAGCAAGAGTCTAAAAACTAAGAGAGTGCTAAGCACTTTCTTCGGGAGAGTACTTTTTAGACGCTTAATTTGCTCCATTTTCCGAGTAAACCACCTCTTGTTGAGGCTGAGTGCAGTGATTCTTCTAGAGTGGGTCAAAGATTGATAGATTGCTATGTGGGGTTTAACGTCCCATAACCTCCATATGATTTTCAAGAGACGCCGACGGGGAGGGCTACAAAAATTTCGGATCACCTCGGGTTCTTTGGCGTGCACCCAAATCTGAGCACACGGGCCTTCATCATTTTCGCCTTCATCAGAAATGCAGCCGTCGCAGCCAGGATTCGATCTCGCGACCTGCGGGTCAGCAGCCGAGTACCTTAACCACTTGACTCGTATAGAGGGAGCATAGCCAATTCGAAAAGGTTTCATGCACTAAGTATGCGCGCAAGGAACAGAATTTCGCTATAGCGTTCAACTCCCGAAAATGAAGCTTTAGGGCCCCTTGGTTATTTTTGACGTATTTCGTCGCGCGCGCATCGTAACGGTGATGGAATACGAGCCACTATGACAAAGTAAAGGGAAAAAAATTATGAAATAAGAAATGACGGCCGAGTGGGACTCGAACTTTTCACCGCACTACAGAATACCCTGCGGATTGCGAGCCCGACACGCCAGCCACTACACTACACTAGAAGACGCTGAGTTGACTTATAATTGTTCATGTCGCAAATGATGTTAAATTTTCTTGTTCAGAAGCACCGATTTTAGTGTGCCCGTGCTATCTCAAAATAACAGGACTGTAGCTCCCGCGTTTAATGTGTCTGTTTTGTGATTCGTGAGATCAGAACGTGCGTTCGACACGTTTACAGTAGCAAAAAAAAAAGATTATCAGAGCAACCGATCATAATGACTGCATTTTCACTGACTCGCTAAGCGGTTAGTCATTTCTGGTTAGGAAACATCGCGCTTCTGAAGCGTATGCTGCACAACTTAGTTAATTTTTTTAAATGCAAAGCATTTCTTAGCAAGCGGCGGTGATCTTTAGCGTATCTATCTATCTATCTATCTATCTATCTATCTATCTATCTATCTATCTATCTATCTATCTATCTATCTATCTATCTATCTATCTATCTATCTATCTATCTATCTATCTATCTATCTATCTATCTATCTATCTATCTATCTATCTATCTATCTATCGATCTATCTATCTATCTATCTATCTATTTATCTATCTATCTATCTATCTATCTAGCCGGCATGACCTTTAGCTCTCCTGGCTGTTTCAATGATGGTATCGATGCCAAAGTTTGTATGACATAGCATGACTACAGGAAGAGCATAAGAAACTACTCATAGCACAAAAACAATGACATGTTTCATGAATGTCATGAATTACATTTCAAGGCCCTGCTGCTTTTTCAGTGGTTTCATTCACATGACATGTTGCAAAACGGGTATGGCATGGCATGACTGCATGGCGAACACAAGTGGCAGACTCTAACGTGGAAATCATGACATACATGTCATCTAAGTCATGAATAAACGCCACGCTCATGGTGCACCTTGCAGTTGTGTCACTAGCTGCGTATGCACTAAATTTGATATTACGGGACGTGAATGGATAACGAAGGTATATGACTGGTGCAAACATGATAATCATGAGATGCGTGTCTACTAAGAACATGACCACATGCCACATTAATAATGCACTTGCACCAGTTTCGCTAGCTTCGCATATACTTTGTTTGGTATTAAGTGACGTGACTGGATGAGGAGGGCATGTGACTAGGGCTAACATGATAACCATGAGATGCTTGTCGTTTAACAACATGACTACAATCCAAGCTCATGATGCGCTCTCGGCCGTTTCGCAAGCTTCACATATACCAAATTTGGAATTACAGGACGTGAATGAATGTCGTAGGTATGAAAGCTAGTGCAAACATGATAATAATTAGATGCGTGTCATGTAACAACATGACTACTATCCAAGCTCATGATGCGCTCTCAGCCGTTTCGCTAGCTTCACATATACCAAATTTGGAATTACAGGACTTGAATGAATGGCGTAGGTATGTAAGCATGAAACATGATAATAATTAGATGCGTGTCATGTAATAACATGACTAGGAGCCACGCTCATGATGTGCTCACAGCCGCTTTGCTAGCTTCACATATACCAAATTCAATTGATTATTATATGCGGTTTACCGTCCCAAAATCACCCTAATAATATGAAAGAAGTTGTAGTGGAGGGCACTGAAAATTTCGATCCCCTGGGGGTTTTCAACGTACACCCAAATCCGAGCAAATACACATACAGCATTTTGGCTTGCATCAAAAATGCAGCCGTCACAGCCAGGATTCGATCAAGCGATCTGCGGGTGAGCAGCCGAGTACTTTAACAACAAGACCACCACAGCGGGGCATATATCAAATTTGGTATTACGTGACGTGAATGAACGACGGAGGTAAATGACTAGTGCAAACACAATAATCATGGCATGCTTTTCATGTAAAAGATGACTACATACTACACTCATAGCGCACTCGCGGCTGTTTCGCCAATTCAACATATACCAAATTTAGCATCACGGGACGTGAGTAGACGACGAAGGTAAATCACACGTTCAAACATAATAATCATGACATAGAAGTCATGCACGGCATATTTTACGTCCACATCGTAACGTTGTGCTGATTTTAAAGCGACATATCAACCTTCCTCATTCGTGCTTCGCCTATCATTCCCACTGTACGTGGGATCTGCCAATTTTTAACGCCCTTGTACATATTTTCAGTCATTCTTATTCACATTCTACGACTAAGCTCAGAATACTTCTCTGTAGCCGTACCGTACGTTAATCTTACGACAGCATCCCCCATGTGCACTAGTCATAGAGAAAAACATGAATATTAATATAAGTAAAATGCAATATCTGTTCGAATTTGTGTTTGAAGGTGACTTATTAATAAGGTAGTATTCACTTATTTCCCTACACAAATCCAAACCGGGAAACGCAGATATTAAAATTTCTATGAGTCTTACAGTGTGCTGAAATTCACTGGCACGCGCTTGAAACGCTGTTATTTTTGTTAATCGTCTCTAAAGTGTGAATAAACAAATTCAGTACGTTTTACTGCGCATATGTGTGGTTAGTAAGTACTGCTAATCACTCGCGGTGTGCCAGCACGTCCAAATATAATGAAGAGCCGCAGTACACCCACGTTTTACTTTCTCGTGCATAAAGAATAAATGGGAATTGCTCTTTCACAGAGAGAAGTAGAGCAGAAAGCCGTTTCACTCTCTCTCCTTTTATGCGAAGTAAAAATTAATTTCACTCTATCTCACAATTTTTCAGAGCAGAAGAAAATGCTCTGAAGAGTAACTTGGCCTTTTTATTCTTACGATACCTTCCATAATTTTTAGAGTGATGGCACTTTGGCTGTGGTGGCTGCTACAAGGCAGTGGGCTCCACCACTGTAGCAGGCAACGTGAAGTACCTAGCAAGGGTCCCTGTAGGTGCTGGACGATACGCTTTGATGCGTGGTCACGCCGGATGCGCCGGTGCTCAGCGAAGCGCGGCCACGCTGAGCCGCGTTCACCCGAGGCGTACTTATACTTTCAGCCACTCGATAGTGGAAAACGTTTCCATTGCATGGGAAGCCGTACTTGAGCGGCACTATCACATAAACAGCGACGTGATATGAACATCTGATCACAAACTCAAAATGGCTGCCAAGATGCCTGCGGTGATTCTGATCGACTGAGTCGCAAATTATACCCGTGCTGCATGACAATTAAAGCTCAAAGCTTCTACAAGTACGTGTTCTTAAGAGAATTATTTGGATTATTATTGCTGAGCAGACCAGAATTACCAGAAGGTTCAGCAGGAGTGAGTTGGCTTGCTCCAAAATATCGCGGTTTTGCGTAGTTGGACGAATCCTCCGGCTCTGGCATATGTGTCTGTCCACTTATATACTTCTTACTGGTTACGTGCTGAACCAATGGCTTCAAAAAAAGCTAAAACTTCTGCTGTTCCTTGTTTTTTATATAAACCTTAAAGTCAATACGCAATTAAAACTTTGGGAGGCAGGTGAAATAAAATGTCTCAATATCTAGGAGGGGCAGAAAAAATGCGAACATTTTCGACGTCCTCAAATACGGTTTCCCCACCCATTCTGACGTTATCCCTTGCCCTTCACTTCTGAAGGCTGAATCCGTCTTAAATTTTCTCTACACAAGCTCGGAAAATGTACAGAACGAGCACGTTATTCTCTCCTGGAGTCTCTGTGTTTGCAGCACAATTCGTGATGTGAGCTGTTTTTTCACGTGACGTTAGGATGTAATAATCTCTCTATTGGTCAATATGCGATAAATATCGGTTGTGAATCGTGACTTAAGTTACTTCGCCATTCGTTCGTACGCACGCCTGTGTCGCTTTGTTTCGCATGAGTATCACGAGCGATACACTTTCACTTAGTTTTCTGTGTCCACGACTGCGCAACATGATGTTGGCTTAGTGGCCCTTTGAAAAACGGCACTTCTTTGGGTCTTCAAATGAAACTGCTGTCCCATTTCTCAGGACCTTTTTTTCGTTAGTCAATTGTGGTTTTGCATACTTACTGAATGGACTCGACAATCACCACCATGAAAGGTGTCCTATTGCTGCTGGCTGCTTGCCACGTGGCAATCAAACAGCCGACCAGCGACAGCAGCGCAAACAACGTGATGGCAAGTTGTGGCCTCCTGTAATAGAAAATGGTCGTATAGGTGAGCGAGAACCATGATGGCATAAAGCAGTGATATGATTATACCTGTTGCCCTTCACACTTATCCAGGTTGCTGTCTAATAGCAGTAACGGCTACTCTACATGATTCGAATTAGAATTTCTGTGCCGGCATTCCGCAAAACAATAGGGTACGCATTCGGGCCAATTGCTTTGTGATTACGACTCAAAAACAGTTGAAAGACTGGATAAGGAAGGACCCGAGACCATGGCGCTAGCAACCAAATTTGTTGATTTTTAAGAACACACACACACACACGCACACACACGCACACACACACACACACACACACACACACACACACACACACACACACACACACACACACACACACATGTTCAGAGACGCCGAGTAAGACACGAGCACAGCTCATAGCAACAACAAGAAGTCCCCTTTATTCCGAACTGCCCCCCCCCCTGCTATATACTCCACATGAGGTGGCGTGCGCACTACACCTTCCCTCCCGGGATAGTTACATATTCAACGTGCGCGGTGGTTTCACAGCGCGGCCACTACGCGTACGCTTAGGTTCACTACACTGAGACGCACTTGCTTGCACAGGTAGAGTCTGCACTTCAGGCGAGGAAAGCATCCTCACAGGCGGCACAGGCGATGTGCACGAAGTACTGGGAGATGATGCTTCCGGCGCTGAGGTAGAGGCTGATGGTGTTGACGTATTTGATGACAGTTTCATTCGTCGGTGATGAAGCTGTCGCTGCTTGTCCTTGGACATTTTTGTCACCTACAAACGGCACCGGATGGCAACGGCTCCTCTGGACAAGATCATTTGGAGTCTCGACCACGTACGACCTCGGTCGCTGATCGGGGCTGAGAACACGGCCGCTGCAACCTTAATCCTTTATCCACACGTCCTCCCCCACATTGAAAAGAATAAGAGTAGCACTGAGATGGCGATTGTAGTCCTTCGCCTGTTGCAACTTCGCTGCAGTATCTTGTGCTTGCAATTCCTCGTGATTTTGTAAGGCTGGAAGAAGTCGTTCAGGCAGAACCGGACGACAAGTATGTAGTCTCCTTCCCATGAGTAACTGAGCTGGAATGACGCCTGAAGTTCCAGGTGTGTCTCGGTATGCGAGTAGAGCGAGGTACAGATCCAGGCTTTGCTTCAGCAAATCTTTCACGGTACGCACAATGCGCTCTATCTCTCCATTACTCTGAGGGTATCGAGCACTGTTAGTCTCGTGGCAGAATTGATGCGCTGTTGCAAAGTCGGCGAACTTCTTACACGGAAATTGAGGTCCATTGTCCGTCTGCACAACGTCTGGTATTCTAAACGAGCAAAACAACTCTTGACCGCAGAAACCACCACTTTTTCTGACGAAATTCCGAGTGTGACTACTTCTGGAAATCTGGAGTAGTAGTCCACGGTGAGAACGTAGTCGCGTCCTTCCAACTGAAACAAGTTCATTACGAGGCGTTGCCATGGTCGTTCCGGTGTTGGCGTCGTTGGTGTCAGTAGCTCAGAACTCAAAACTCGGGTCTCAGCACCCTTAGCACATTGAGCCACAAGGTCCTCAATATTCTGGTGGCAATGAGGCCACCAAACGCACTCGCGGGCGCCCTCTTGACAGCGGTGGACACCTTGATGTCCTTTATGCAGCAGTGCAAGAATTTCCTTGCGTTAAGCTGACGGAATGACAATGCGGCGATCCAGTAAGAACAACCCAACGTACTCACTCAGTCTTTCCCGCTCCTTCCAGTATGGTGCAAAATGGATCAGAACTCTCTTCTTGGACGGCCAGCTTTTTTCACTATAAGCCATAGTAAAAGAACACTCGCTATCTTGAGCTTCAAGGCGATGGATCTTGTCCAGCTGATTCGCCAGTTGTGGAGGTAGATCCTTGAGAATTTCTTCTGTATAGACTTCCAAGCTGCCGACTGCTTTGGAAGTTGGCAAATCGCAGGGTGCTCTTGATAATTTTTCGGCTATGGCTAGTAGTTGTCCAGGAACATACTTGACGGAGAACTGATAGCGCATCAGTTTGATCCTCATACGTTGAATTCGAGGTGGCAAGACGTCTAGATCGTTGCTTGACAGGAGAGCTACAAGCAGAAGGTGATCGGATACGGCCTCAAAGCTGAGTCCACGCAGCTATTGGTCGAAACTGGTGAGAGCTCACGTGACAGCTAGAGACTTCTTTTTCATTTGACTGTAGCGTCTTTCTGTAGTAGTGAGAGATCTAGAAGCATAGGCAACTGCCCGTCGAATTACTGACAGTTGATCTTGGAGTAAGACGGTGCCAAGGGCGTGAGAGCTTGCGTCATCTGATAGTGTAGTTGGGCAATGCGGATTCTACATGGCCATACATGTGTCGGAGTTGAGCAAAAACCTTATCTTCTTGAACGCTTGCTGTTGGTTATAACTCCAGCTACACGCGTTGTTCTTTTTGAAGAGTGCTCGAATAGGTGCGGAGATCTTAGACAGGTTTTCAATGAATCGAGCCATATGGTTTACCATCTCAAGTAATCGGCGAACACCACTAACATCGATTGGTGGTGGGAGATCCCTGATAGCCCTGACTTTGTCCTGGTTGGGACTGATTCCTCGCTCACTGATGACAACTTCCAGGAACTTGCCAGAAGAAACTCGCAACTGACACTTCTTTTCTTTAAGAATTACGCCCAATTGAGTTAAACGTGCCAAGACGTCAGCTAGACGCTGGTCGTGCTCTTGACGGTTCCGACCAAAGACGAGTATGTTGTCTAACATGTTGACGACTCCAGTCATGCCTTCGAGCAGTCTCGACATAAAGCGTAGGAAATACTTGGGTGTTGTCGCAATTCCGAAGAAAAGACACTTGTAGCGATAGCGGCCAAAATGTGTTATGAATGTAGTCAGTTCTTCGCTCTCACGAGTTAGTTTGATTTGGTGGAAGCTGGATCTTGCATAAAGCTTGGAAAAAACGTCTACCCCACAAAGCTGGCCTAAGATGTCTTCAACTGTTGGCAGAATGTAGCGTTTCCGCACAATTACGTTGTTAAGCTTCGTTAAGTCGACACAGAGCTTGTATCCGCCCGACGGCTTCGGCACGACGACGAGGCCTGAACACCATGCGGTAGGCACGCCAACCTTGCGAATGGCTCTTTGGGTTTCCATTTCATCCAATTCATTCTTCACCTGCTAGAACGGAGGCAGAGGTATTCGTCGAGGAACACCTAATGAAAAGGGACGAGCATCTTGAGCGACGCGGATGTGGTATTCTTCTTGCACTCCCCCGAGTCCAAGAACAATTTTTGCTAGGGGGGACGGAATACTATCCACAGAGTCCAAAAACTGAACAGTCCCCAAGTCTTCTGTTGCTGGTAATACCAGGAGGTGTGTCGTTTGTTCCTTGATAACATACAGTCTTTACACAGACACTTTGTAACGCCACTGCAAGGTGGCAGTGAAAGATCGCAGAACGTGCAACCTTTGCTTCCCAGGAACAGATACCTCGGCGTCCACTTAATCCAAAACAGTAGGTAATGCCAGAAAGGGAGGTGAAACCACCGTTACTTCGGCTCCTGGGTCTATTTTGAAGTGTGCTAGGTGACCATTCGCGTGAATGTTGGCATATCGTTCCCGACGCGTACTGAGCGCGTGAAGTTCAACTGAGCCTACCAGCGCTTTCTGGCGCTTGGACCGACAAGCAGCAATAAAATGACCTTGCTGCACAAATTGCATGTGACCTTGCGAGCTGGGCATTCTTTTCGAGAGTGGTGATGACAGCCACAGTAATCGCAAGTAGACTGAGTTGGCTGCACCGACTTGCTGTGACACGATGATGCGTTCTTCGCGCGTAGCAACGCGTCCAGGTTTAAGCTGTCGAAGGCCCCGCTGTCGCTGGAAATTTCGCGGGATAGACGCTCTTTTTCAGCTTCTTCGTTAACACGCACTTGGCACAACGCTTCCCCGGTTGTAGGTTTCGTACATCGGCACAATTGATCCGATAGCTTCTCATTCCGCAATCTAGCGACAACTTGTCTCGCACAAGGCGGTCTTCCATCTCGGCGTTGTTGTACCCACAACGCTTCACAAGATTCTTAAGCGCGGTAAAAAATTTATCCACCGGCTCCCTAAGTTGTTGCACACGGTGGTGAAATCGGCGGCTCTCGTAAATCTGATTGATAGCGTGGACAAAATACGAAGTTAGCTTAGCCTTGACTTCCGCAAACGGGCGGTTTTCCGGAGCAAAGCAGTCTCAGCAGTGACAAGACGCTAGGTGCTTTAGGAACTTATGCAATATAAAAGAGTTCGCACTTTGACCTCGTCGTTGGCTGTGTCAATTCCGGCCGCGAATTAAGGCGTAATCTTCATACCTCGTTATCCATGTTGTCCATTCTCGAGGGCTGGTGAGGTTGCACACACACACACACACACACACACACACACACACACACACACACACACACACACACACACACACACACACACACACACACATATATATATATATATATATATATATATATATATATATATATATATATATAAGAAAGGATTGAGATGAAGCGACAACGCCTTTGATGCAGGCTGACTTTTTCTTATCTGACCTCGTCTTCCTCTGCTTCGCGCTGGCCGAGCGCGAGAGCCAAAGCTCCGTTGCCAATTTTCATCATTACAATTGATTTGATATGTGGGGTTTGACGCCCCAAAACCACCATATGATTATAAGAGACACCGTAGTGGAGGGCTCCGGAGATTTGCACCACCTGGGGTTCTTTAACATGCACCCAAATCTGAGCACACGGGCCTACAACATTTGCGCCTCCATCGGAAATGCAGCCGCAGCTGCCACCGGGATTCGATCCCGCGACCTGCGGGTCAGCAGCCAAGTACTTTAGCCACTAGACCACCGCCGTGGGGCCATCACTACAATATATACATATATACTTCTCCACTATCAACAACAGAACATTAAAGACAGCCTGCTCAGAGACAGCGCCGTGGTCTCGGGCCCTTGTATATCGCCTATTTTTAGCTCTGTGCTTCACTCGTGATCGGTAAAGCAGGGCTCTCCAACTCGCATCACCTGCCGACCAGAGCCATTTAACGTATCCCGCAATGGGCCAGTGCAGTGAATAAGTATAAATTGGTGTGGTGGGTGGGAGCTTACTTAACAAAATGTGAGCTGAAGTTGTTATTCAAAAGAACGCCTTTCTGACATCCACTGTATGGTCTATTCCAACAGGGCATTGGGCGTCAGGTTTCGAGAAACGTATCGATTCCGACCTACATCTTCACTATATTTTGGACAACAATCCTACGGTATAATGTTTTTGTTCCACGGCTGATGCTCAACAAAAGGTTGCCGAATGAGTGCCTCACTAAACAAAAGCTTAATATCAGTCGCATATGTGCAGCTTACCCGCAGAACGCGTTACGAATCACGATATGCAAAAAATAGTGACAGCAACAATTATAAATGTCGCAAATAGCCATAAAGTCATAGGTACTGGAGGAGGAATGATGCGCGGGACGCGGGCAGGGCGCAAGAGGCCGGCGGGCCACATGCGGCTGGCGGGTCACATGTTCGTGGCTCCTGACGTAAAGGGTCGTACCTGGCGCACATGTTTACACTCACTATTAGGTAACACGGCCTCGTTCTTCTGTGGGTATGGTGGTAGTGGTTAGAAGATGAGGAGAGGCACCTAATTTCTGCAACCTGGTCGGGAGCACGGCGCAGTGCCTATTGTGGGCATGCATGCCACTGTATAAACTTGCTCCGCCCACCCCCCTCCTCTACTGATTCTTAGACCAACACTTCCTGAGGCCCCACGTAACTTATGAGGAAAAAAACTAAAGCTTTCGGGCAGATATGAAGGATTAACATGCTCTAAATTTTCTCTTGAAATAGTAAAGCAAATGCGGCGACAATAAACAACTTACTTTTTGCAGATTACGAGGATGGGTAGAGCAACCAGGAAGAACTGGAAATCCAGTGACAAGTACCACAGGTGAGGAAGCAGTGGCTGAAAGGCATTTCCGCATAAGGTGTATGTCCTACATTTTACCTAGGAAACTACAAGCTGTGCCACTTCATAATTGACAATAGAAGTCAAGCGCGCCTACGACAGTCACATCACGCATCTTGGCCAAAAGCACTGATACAATTTCGAAGAAAATGCTGTCATTTTTCATGCATTTGGGTCCAATAAATTGGTCAGGAGATAATAATTAGTGCTACTGAAATTACGACACAGCGAGATATGTATTTATTAAATTGACGAAAACGAACGAATCATATAATCTTGAATCCCAGAGGCAACGTAGAAAAATTAACTTGAGTAGAACAGTGCAGGAAGCACAGAAGCACACGAATCCCATGTGAACATAATGTTAAAAATACATATACCGCAATTGACGAAAAATTTGAAATAGTCAAAGTAACATGCCGCCTACGCTTCCGCGCTGACTTTTTTGGGGGGAAGAGAGCGATAAGGGGGAGAATTTTCCATTTAAATGGAATACAGTGCAAACCATAAAATTGAATCTTAATGATAGTGCTTTAATCGGCCTTATTAAAAAATAACGCTGTGCCATGTTTAGACGTAATACCTTATTCCCGACTCTAACTTTATTTGTTTATTCTTTACTGACGTCCTATTTCGCCGATGATCATAACTTTGGGGACTGTGACGTGCGAAACCACGATATGACTTTGACAGACGACAGACGCCGTAGTGGTTCGTCTCCAGAAATTAACAATATATATATATATATATATATATATATATGTATATATATATATATATATATATATATATATATATATAGTCTAGTAGATCCTCCGTGAGCGGTCACAACGTGGTTTATTTCGACGTTTCGGCCTAGAGTCTGGCCTTCATCAGGATGAAGGTCAGACTCTAGGCCGAAACGGCCTAGAGTCTGACCGAGACTCTAGGTCAGACTAGACTATATATATATATATATATATATATATATATATATATATATATATATATATATATATATGGGGTTCTTTACCCTCACCTAAGTCTTAGTGCACGGGTCTCGAGCATTTCCTTCTTCGTCAAAAAATGAGGCCGCCATGGCGGGGATTCGATACCGCGAGTTGAAGGTTAGCATTTGAGCGCCATAACCACTAGACCACGTTGTGGGTTCACTGTAGTCAAAAGTAATGTAACATCGAGACAGTATGCAAAAATAATTCCTACCACATCGTCATCCCTGTAGAAGTAGTTTCGGACCTGTGCCAACAGCATCCACCAGTTCTCGTAAACTTCTTTATTCAGCTTCTCGAAGAACTCTGGTGCCTCAGGCCCGGACACCATGAGTGGCAGCAGATACATACACATTATCATGAAGAAGAGTGGCACTAGTGTCCTGCAAACCAATAAAGAAAAACAACAAAACTTTCTTAGTTACGCTGACATGGACGCATCGCCAAGTAGTAAAACGAAATGTATTCGTGCCTTTGGACACTTTATGTTGCTTCGGTTATTTTAACAGTGCTTCATAATGTGCGCATAGTCCAGCTTCAAGCAGTAGCATAGGATACGCGCTTAGCCTATTCATGAAGAGATGACGCACGCTCTGAAAAGTGGCTTTGTCCGTTAGTTAACGCTTATTTTGTTCTTAATATGCGGTGTTTTCATATTTATCGCATTTGGCTTTTTTTTCACGTGCACTGAAAGGCTACTGTACATGGGCCCCTATAACATTTCGCCACGTTTCGGGTTAGTAGCCTAACACCGTAACCTTTGTATAAAATGATTACGGTGTCACCTCCGTGATATACCACCGATACAGGTGAACCCATCTTCTATTACGGGATAGTGTGATGCTTCATGTGTTCTTTTTGTTTGTTTTACGTAGAGGCGTACGTCAGATGCAAATGTGGTGAACAGCAGGTAGTTAGTTGCAACCATTTAAATGTTTCCATAGTTTTCTAAGCTATTAGGACCTTACAACTTTTCGTTAGCAGTTAAATAGGAAATGAAAACAAAAATGATTTTGTGGAATCATATATGCAGTTGTTTGTATAAACTTGATGGGACTTCAGCATGGTTGTTCATAACCACGCTCTAGAGATTTCCAAGTGAAGCTTACAAGCTGTACCAATACAATAAAATTGTCAAAATACTGGGACTTTCAGCGAAATAAACGAAATACAATAAATATTCCTAGTCAACTAGCGACTTCTCTAGATCAGTCTTCATTGCAAGTAGCATACTCTGAAGTTTTACAAGTTGCTGGTTACAAGTGTATACCGCTTTCGCCGACTGATTTATGCGAGTTTTCACGTTTTTCATCTCTATTCATTCTGTTAGCAAACCCACTGTTCGCCCTCTGTTCATTCGCTCAGATAGCATCACAGGCTCTTGCGCTATCATTTCCGTACTTATTTTTCTGCTCCGTACACACCATTGTCAGAGGGCAAGGAGGGTGATGGTGTGCACTTTTATGCATGCTGGCGTGTAGTGAAAGTCAGTAGCGTTTTGTTATCCAAGCTCACCTGATAAGTCTCCTGAACACAGCCACGACGAAGAGGACAACGCCGACATGCTCATGCTTAGAAACGACGCACGTAAGCAGAAAAGCACTGAAAAACAGCATAAACAACAAGGATAAGTTACCTCCCTTCCTTTTGCAGCTGCTCTTCACTGCAGCATTGACGGCGTCACGCTTTTACTGAATAAAAAAAAAATCGCGCATCATCACCGCTTGACGAAGCCCTGAGTTGTTGGCTGAAAATGATAAATCTTGCACATTCGGGTGCAAATATGGCGGTATTGATGATGCGCACCTGAGGAAGAAGAATGTGTCGACACTGATGAATCCGGCCGATATGATTGTGATGTCCCACCGGTCAGTGAGGGATATGTTGTTTACCAGGCGAGCTGAAATAAAACGCGCATTATGAGGTCATGGTATTTGGCAATTTATTACACACTTACAGATAGCGTAATGTTACCTGCGATTTATAAGAACAAACGATGACAGTTCATTACTTTTTCATAGATACTGTTCATTACAAAAAAAGTGAAGTCATACAAGCAGTTGAAGTTTTGATAAAAGATAAAAATAAAATTAGCCAATAGTGTACTGCAATTGGGGTGGCAAGCAGTCTTTGATGCTAATGCACCTGTGTTGGCGCTTATATACCTCCATCCTGATAAATTATGGTGACAAAGATCAGCAACCGCTTGTTGAAGCTGAAGTAAATGACGTTACAAGTCAATCCAGTGGATGGTTAACGCCGCAGCTTGGCTTATTCGAAAACAACACATGAGAAGCAGAAATAGGTTGTCGGAACAAATGCCAGCAAAGTGGCTTGCGACCATCTGCCGCGAAAGCCACATGATTGTTAGTCGGTGGCGGCAATCTTTCGGGGTCGCTTGGAATATGGCACATCCTGATGCCGATTGACTTTACCGGGCGTCCACGAGTTATGGTTAAGCTCGGGTGTATTTGTGATAGCCGGAAAGTTTGAACGTCCTCAGCATTACGAATGCAAGATGTAGCTATCAGTACGAGCGACTAGGTTGCGTATCACGCTGGTGTGCTCCCGTTGATTTATTGTTGCTATATTTATGATATGTACACCTGGGCACACTACAGCAATGCTTTGATGCTTGAAGCTGCAGTATTGGTACTTATCGCTTTTGCAAGTGAATCAGCAGGCAGTAAGGAAGCAGTGCTGCTGTGTATTCAAAGCCCACACCAAAGGCAAGTCAATGACACGGGATAATGCGACCAAACTACACATTTCAAAGCTCTTTGACTATACTGTGAAATAGAAGCCAGTGAAGCTGTGACTTTGGTGGGTCTGAAATAATAATGTGTTCATATATTGTACCTACATTGACTGTACTGGACGAATAAAAAAAAACATACACTCAAAGATACCATATACACTGGTTCTCCCACTGTTCGAAAGCACAAAAATGGCCTGACGTTCTGTTATTATGCAACTGCCCTCGTCTTTCATGCAATATATATTTCATATCAATCAGCTATCTTGACGAAATCAGTTATGATGTCACTGTACAACGGATCTATGTCACTTTGCGTGAAGGCAGGGGGCTGAAAGTGGTGTCCTAAACGCTATGAAGACGTCGATCTTTCTATCAATTAAAGCTTTTCCTCCTTAAAAATGCAACAATGCTCTCACTCTAAAAACCACCTTATTAGGCAATGGTATCTAAGTACCATGATCAATGAACTGCTTAATCTGCAGTAAACCTGATGCTATAGGCGAAATGTTTTTATCGCTGCCGTGTCACTCTTTCTGTGTGAGATGCTGCTGAGAACTTGTGACTCAGAAACTTAAATTTTTTATACCCCCCTATATCCATGTTTGGATAGAGGAAGAACGCTAAGTGACATGCTGACATTGCTTTTCATGCACTCTATATGGAAGACATGACTTGACGTATGGCGTATTAATTTGCAGACTCATTTAACCAGTGGCTTCTGTATCTTTTTCAAAGCCAGCGTAATGTGCCCGTTCCAGCCGTTCACCAGCTTCTCTAATAGACCTGCTCTAGCCCATTGCCTATGCTTGGTGTGTGATTTGCGGCCATGGGGGAGATGACCTTTAATGTGGTGCCTCGCAGCGGAATAGACTTAAAGTACTTTTTGCTTAGTTGTGTACAGAACTGTGGGGCGGGGCCTTGCATTCCATATGTTCACAATGATGGCGATCACTCTGGATCTATAAATGTAGAGTGTTTTGAGATAGCGTGTCGCTATTCGTGGTGCTATGTGGGCAACCGATGGGGAAACGTCACTGCGATGCTGATGCATGCGCTGACTTTAAGAGCGCTGCGAGGTGGCGGTGGTCTTGCTTTGAGTCACAAAGAAGGAGCACGAAAGAACAAACCCGACCGACGTATGATGTTGGAAAGGGAGACACGTCTATGGCACCTTCGTGGCACAGCGCTCGTACGCATGTGTGACGCAAGCAGCCATACCAGCCCTACCCTAAATGTGGCGTCGCATAGCAACCACTCCCTAAATTAAAGCGGCCCATGGCTCACTTTGATGAGCACACGTTTCCCTTGCATTGAACGAAATAAAGGATACGTTGACTGAGGAGCAAATTAGTTTGGTGAGAAGGCGATGTGGTACGTCGCCTTCTCCGCAGGGGTGCAATGCACGCCATCTAGTTATCACCATGGAATGGCGCGTATATGTGCAATGCTGTCGAACTGAATGCGCGCGCATGTCTATGACATAACACGACAAGCACTACAAATACGTTCTGCTGTTCGGGTTTCAATTGGTGCCGATCGTACACATGACATTTCTTCAAAGCGCACGGTGAACTGTTAGATGGGCGAACACTATCTAATTAGCTTTTCTGAAGCATTTTTAAACACAAAGCGCAGACAGGGCTGCGGCGTACGTTTTTTTTTTTTAAATATGTAGGTGTCATCTATACTGTACCTATTTTTTTTCAAAAGCTCACGAATAAAAACATTCTTCGTGTCGTCGTCGTTAACACGTTGGTCTTTTGTGTATGAGGGCAGATAGTCGGTTTGATTCCGCGAGATAAGGCCACCGTAGAAGTTTCCTTTGTGACTGTATTTTTTGTGACCTAATTAGGGCTCTTTTTATGGGTATTTTTTGTACTTTTTCGATGCGGAGCTTCAACTGTGTCCTAATATGTGTACCCATTTGTGAACACGTTAGAGAAGCCTATGTGGTTTAAATTTCTAGAGTCATTAACTACGGCATCTCTTATATTCATATAGTGGTTTTCGGACGTTTAATCCCACGTATGAATCATACAACCTAAAATTTTTAGTTCACATAGGTGTGATATTAAAAAATTCGAATGTTACTCGCATCGCAGCCTGTGCCATTTCGAGTGTTTTCAGCCGCTGACGACTGTTGAATTCAAATGACTTGCTTTGGCGCCACTAGTGCGCGTGTGCTTCCATTTTCCCCACAAGATTACACAACTCAAAGAACAAGCCTGGCATTTCGCCAAACACGTCTGAGTCGTGCCTTTATTTTTATCTCATTTTACGAAAAGTGACGAAGCGCGCGAGCGCATGCTATAATTGAACCAACGACCATTCTGAATTGCGTAGATGCATATTTTATACTTAGCCACTTCTATGATGACATCAGCGATGATGCCAAGAAAAGTACTATTTGTTCCTCATTGTGAGCTTTAATTAAAGTTTGTCTGTATCACTTCCAATCTTTCTTGATCGTAAGCGAGGGTTACATTTGTTTCTCTGTTTGTTTGCTTGCTTCCGCATGACGGGGATAGGGATAAATACCTCCACGTCACAGAATATCGAATCAATTCAGCGATGCCACTTTTATCTTGAAGCCACATCGAGAGATAATTAGCCAGATGGACGTAGAATATTTAATAAGCATATTTCTACTGCGACAGGTATGCTGATTTCTCCTTGCTTGAGAAATATAGGAGGCGAAAACTCAAGGTCATTTGGAAACCTGTGCTTTGAGACCCATGATAGGTTACTTCACCCTTTTTGTTTTCATTTTACTGCCGGTATTTTATATAAAGGGAGAAAAATAGCCATGTATAGTAGACCCTAGCCTAATTTTCGCTGAAACATTTCCTCCACGTATTGCCTCTCACAAGGACGCAGAGGAAACATGTACATATGGGATAACATCAGCTATATACTTGAGCCTGTATTGAAGTTTTAACAAGTGAAAATTTTTGTTGCGTAAATGTCACCACCGCATCTATTTTTCCTTACAATGGAGTGAAATGACGACGAAACAATAAACAAAACATATGCACAGCACGCACATCGAAGCAATCAGTCTGCGAAAAAAGAAGGTTTCAGAGATGGCAACAAGGCAGAGCTGCGCCATACATAATTTATGTATGGCGTAAAGTAGTGAGTGGATAGCGGGTTGTTGTATAGCTTGAACGTTCGGCATAAAAGTATTGCTTTCTCATCCCTGTACCCGATTTTTTTTCTTATACGTACCGGACTCTCTGAACTCTTCTCTTTTGCTTAACACACACACACACACACACACACACACACACACACACACACACACACACACACACACACACACACACACACACACACACACACACACACACACACACACACACACACACACACACACACACACACACACACACACACACACACATATATATATATATATATATATATATATATATATATATATATATATATATATATATATATATATATATATAGGTATATGTATATATATATATTGAAATTGGCTTGAGCGGACAAACGTATGAAAACTTTTATTACTCCTACGTTTCGGCCGGGGAGGCCTTCGTCGAGGCTTCAGGGCCTTGGTCAGGGATTCCCTGAGGAAGGCCGGACCCCGGCTGAAACGTAGGAGTAATAAAAGTGTTCGTACGTTTGTCCGCTCAAGCCGATATATATATATATATATATATATATATATATATATATATATATATATATATATATATATGTGTGTGTGTGTGTGTGTGTGTGTGTGTGTGTGTGTGTGTGTACAGGCCTGCGACTCACCTACCTTTTGTAATAGCACGTCAAATATCAAATTTACGCTGCGCTGAGCACACGTTTTATCCAGTAATCATTGAATGTGTTCCTGCGTGCACAGACAGCATGACAGCTGCAGAATTGGCTGTTTTGTTCTTGATAACAGCTTTCATTTTTACTGGGTCTTTTCGCAGTAACACCGTAAAATGTGCGCACCTTTTTCATAAGCATGCATGCTTTGTTTGTACTCACACCAGACATCCGATGGCGTTCCGTAGCAGTGTCCAATGACGATCCATACAATGCTGAAGAAGCGTAGTCCGTGCAGGAACTGGAATCTGTAGGCGTCCGAGTTCCTATCCCTGTTGATGTTCAGCATGGAGCGCGTGTTGCTTAGCAGAGAGAAGCAAAGTGCGACCCGAACCAGGGCATCTGTCGCAAAAGCATCCATAACAATCTATGGTTAACCGCTGAGGAATACGGGCCAAGTGGCACGCACACGACGATATATTGCGACTGAAACTTGGCAGCAGGGGTCAACTCGAGCGCACTTTACGCTGTAGGGTTGCTTGGAAATGTGGCTCAATATGCGTCAATGGCTTATCTTGGTGGGCGTTAACTTGCAAAGTAGCTAACGCGGATATAGTGCTAGTGGCAATATTTGGGATACTCTGCAGTCGCGAGGGAATTTTGGCGTAAGCGACGTGTGCCTATAGAATGAGAGGTGCACACAAAAGGCCACTCGTGGGTATAGTTGTGAAGTGAATCCCCCAAAGCAAATGACGGGAAAAACCCCGGTTAGCAATATCCTACTAAATATTTGAAATAATGTCAACTGTACAAGCATGCAATGCAGTAGATATACCAGATCGTACGTATTGTTCCTCGTATCTGCATTAACATGTACTGTAGACATAACCACCATGACCCAGAAGCCCATTTAGCCAGCCCAATTGAATTTGCATTCGAAGAAATTTCTCTAGGACCGTTTACGCGCAAGGCTGCTTGAGCTTAGTTGTCTGTCGTTCAAAATAAGACAGCTTCTATCTCGGTTTCTTTTTATCATATCTGGTGATTCTATAAATGAAAATCACTAGGCTACTCCGACTAATTGCTGCTTCGTGGCTGGTTTGATGCATCTGTAGTTGATGCAGCCTCTCTGAGGCTGCAGCAACTTTTTCGTTCAGAGCAATTATGTTACAATAACTCCTTGGTATTAGGAAAATTCTGTGCACCTTTTTTATCTGGAATCTAATAGCTATAGGGTAGAGCGGCGCCTGTCTAGGAGGCTAAGCAGCGCCTATATATTCAGAAACTGACATCATTGGCGCAGAGCCACAGATACAGATCTACACACGACACCTGGCCACGAAGGAATATTCAAATATGCTTGAATAAGTGAGCTTTTTAGTTTAGACGAGACCGCATAATAAATTGGGCCCAATTTGCGACGATTAAGCAGCAATGTGACTGACACATACCTCATGTGTACCTGCACGGATGTACAATTAAACTATTATCGTCAGATCCGTGCAAAAAGCCTCAGTGCTGACTCACCAAGTAACTTTGACCTCTGGATTTGTAGACGCCATCTGCGCTCATTATTTCATGTTATACACAAAGCAAATTGCCATGCGTATTTTTGAATCAATATTTTTATGCTGAAAGGCAGACTTTCCAAAATAAAGAAAGAGGAAACATAGTCACACTACTCTTCTGGCAAATGGGACACATTGCAAAACTAGCATAGTGCTCTAGAAATGATCGTTTTTTTTTCGTTGTTACCAATTCTTGCATCTTACGAAGCGCCTGCCTACAAAATGTATCATTCACAGAGTTAAGAATGCCAACAAGCCCGCTTAGAACAACAATCTCCAATGCGATAGGGCAATGTCTCATTGGTTCCAAAGATTCTGAGGCTCTTGCTGTGAGACACAATATTTGAAAAAGTTGTTATTGGCAGAAGTTTTCTTGTTTTGGTTTGTTACAAAAAGACGCTTGGTGCGCTAGTCCCACAAATACCTCATGTCCTTAGTTTCTTCAGTGTTTGCTGTGCTATTCGTGTTCCTGCATTGAATTTATGCAATAACTATATTTAAAAAAAGTAAAATGAAGAAGATTTTGCCCTGGTGGTCGTGAGCTTGATGGAAGTGTGCATCTTGGTAGCATGCTTTCTTTCTCGTTTTTTTTCTACTCTTCTTCAACCTCGTTCATTTTTTGTGTCTTTTCCCCTTATAACTTTTCAGTTCTATTTTTGCTTGCATTTTTTTCGCTTGTTCTCTCTTTCCCCCTGTTGCTTGCTTGTTTCCTCTTTCAATATTTATAAGTTGTTCCTGTTGCCGTGTTTCTCAAGTCATAGCTGTCATGTGCGCTTCTAACATCATCGTCAAGGCGCTCTAAATACAAGAGAAAGTTGATTTTTTTTGGCGGGGGCGTGCGCTCAATGTGCTACAGCTGGCAATGTCATATAAGTTTTGCCTGCGTTACTCAGAGCGACTAAGAACACCTAAGATGACAGAATACGACAGTCGAGTCCCTTAAAGTGCTGCACGCACAATATATGTTTAGCGTTGTAGTCAAAAAACCTAAACGTTGCTCTTGAAAGGAAGAAAAAGAAGCGGGCATAAAGTACGCGTATGTGAACTCTCTGTGAACATCCACCAACTCGCATGATTAGCGATTCTGCTTCAGCACGTGAACTGTATTGTGGGACTCTAGTGTAACCTTCTCGTTCATCCTTGTTTGAGTGCTGGCTTGTATGCACAATTGTCGAGCACGCCTAACGAGCGCGCATCCATCGCGACGAACATTATTTCGAACAATGAAATTTAGCTGGAAAATAAAGTAGAGTAATAATAATTTTCGTAGTTTAACGTTCCACAACCACGATATCATTGTGAGAGGCGCTGTAGTGAAAGACTCCGAAAATTACGGCCACCTGTGATTCTTCGCGGTCACCTGTGAACCTAAATTTAAGTACACGGGTCTCAAAAATTTTCACCTCTATTGAAATTGCGGCCGCTGCATCCAGGATTCGATCTCACGATCTTCGGGTTAGCAGCCAAGTGCCGTAACAGCTTCACGACCGCGCCGGGGTGAAACTACAGGAACTGCACCAAGGCTAATGCATCAATTACACTACGCCAGAATGAATGCAGGCTTACATGATATTCTCTGCAGTTTAAAGGGACGTTGAAAAGTCATTTAGGTCAAATACTCCTGCAAAAATGTTGTATATACAATATTCTCGTTTTTTTAAATTTATTTACACAATGATTCTTTATACAATGATTCCCGCTGTGAGGATGCGTCAATTATCGATAAGAGTAAGGTGAGATAAAACCCACTACCACGTAAAGCAACGTTCTTAGAAAAAGATCAGACACGTCATGGTGGTCTTGTGGTTATGACACTCTACTGCTAACCCGAAGATCACTGAAATAAATCCTGGCTGCGGCGCCTGCATTTTCGATTAAGGTGAAAATGCTAGAGGCCCGTGATCTTAAATTTAGGCGCACGTTCAAGAGCCCTAGATGACAGAAACTGTCGTAGCCCTGCACTTGGGCGTCTCTAATCAGCAATATCGTGGTTTTGGCACGTCCTTATCTTTTTCGTTTTTTGCTGTTTTTCAAGAAAAATAATTCATTTTTTATTATGTATATTGAAGCACGTTACATATTTACATGAGGGATATTCATATATATATATATATATATATATATATATATATATATATATATATATATATATATATATATATATATATAATTTGTGCATGTCATTTTTCTGTTTTTTTGTGTTGGTTACCACTTTTTATGCTGTAACACGTGTAGGGTGGCCAGGACACCCACAAGCTGATCGTATCAGTTTTTTCCCCCAGTATTTCACAACATTTTCTTGTAAATCAATCAATAAATAAATAACCCAAATATTATTATTATTATTAATATTATTATTAGTAGTAGTAGTAGTAGTAGTAGTAGTAGTAGTAGTAGTAGTAGTAGTAGAAAAGATAACATATTCTCGTTTACGAATAAATGGTTTACATAAAAACAAATGCATGCGTTCACATGTGCTACTTACTTTTGTGATACTTGCGTGCTTTAGTTTCAGAGTAAATGTCTAATCCAGTGCCCAAGGCAACCATAAAGAAGATCATGGCCAGGAATGCGCTGTAAGCAAAACACAAAAAGGGGTAAGCAAAGCGAGAAGCTTCAGTTGCTTCGTTTACGTGTTTCTTCCAGTACCGACATAATGATAACTTTAAAACGTGGACAAGAAGACGGCGTTTTGCGTCTTCCATCACAATTGCACGACACCGCGGAATATCTGCAGTCTAGCGCCGTAGTTGATGGTTGTCAGCAGAAGTCGTGTTTGAGTTTAATGCAACAACGATTGGCTTAACAATTGTGTGCTACCAGTGTCAAATGAAATGCGCACAGCGGGGCGCGTGGTCATTGTCGATGGTGTTGCCTTCACCGTAACGTCATCGCCAATGACATCGGCGCACATCCGGCTTGGCAGCACTGCGTCATTTCTTTATTTTAGTTATATTATTTATGCTTGCGTTCTAGTTCGGACGTGGTGAATGTAATGGTCTTCAAAGGCGTGCCGAACGCCTTTTCTAGTTTCACTTTTATTTTGTATTACTTTTGTTTCCTTCATTTTGAATGTCAGAACTAGAACAGCAGCAAAAATATTTTACTGCCAGGGAATCGCATACTTCTGCCATATTGCAGCACTATATGTGGAGCGGATCTGTCCGTTTGTGTCATTCATTGGCAGTTTCGGAGCACTTCCGATAATACTTTCTTCTACTACATGAGGAGCAAGTCTGTTCCATTGGCAGATTGAGAGTTCTCCTTATATGTTCAATTGGCAGATTTTAAGCCACTCCGTATTGATATTCAATCTACGGATGCACTTTTTATGCTCCGTGAAAAGCGGCGGATTCTACCAGAAGTCGCAAGCACCCGTAGCCTTGAAGCGGTGCCAACGTTCGGCGCACCAACGGACGCCGGTCGACTCAGTGGTGCCTCGCGTTGGCGCTCACATTTCGCTAGCGTAGCGTCACTACGCCCAGCGTGTTCACTCATGCAAGAAAAGAGACGCGCGCATCACGTTTCATTCTGATCCTTCAATTGGCTTCAGAGAGAGCATGTGTGTTCCTTTGGTTGATTCCCATTTCTTGCTCTCCGCCAGACTTGAGTGCTCCAGCACAGAGTTTGTCGGCCACTCAGAATCGGTCAACTAATGACACCCTATTATGTGGACTAGAAATTGCATGCTACACCTTCGGTAAGACTTGCGACACGTGCTCCGCTGACAAAGTTGATTTGACGCCAATCGTACAAGGACTCTTGGGCTGGTAAGGGACACGACATTCACTTTTTTGACTACATACACGGTGGACACAATTTTCTATTTACAACGTGTTTCCTCAGCTCAGGAAAACAAAAGAAGAATACCTTGAACTGTATTGGTGAATTAAAGAAAGTATGCATATGCGGCAACTGTTGCCACTAAAGGAATGAGAGAGATTGAAGTAGAAAGCGTAAGAATGACATATACCGACACGGCATTGGAGTACGCGCACTTTCTTTCTGTTACGACACTGGTTCTCGTCTGTGCTTGGGCTCAACCTTTGATATGTTGGTCAATATAAGCTCCTTTGTATTCATTCATTGATACGTAGTGTTTAAAAGCCCAAAACCACCATATTATTATGAGAGATGCCGTAGTGGAGGGCTCCGAAAATTTCGGCCACCTGGGGTTATTTAACATTCACAAAATCTGAGCACACGGGCCTACAGCATGTCCACCTCCATTGGAAATGCAGCCGCCGCAGCCGGAATTTGACCCCCCGACCTGTGGGTCAGCATCCAAGTATCGTAGCCACTTGACCACCGTGGCGGGGACCTTCCTTTGTATCGCATAGAGTTGAACACATGCTCAAGCAGCGACAGCAGGCCAGCTGAAACGAATGGGGACCATAGCCTTCAACCTGTCCCCATTGCATGCCGGCGGCTATAGCGTGAACCCTTAATCAGCCAGGAGAACTGGCAGTCGCTTGCTGACTGCGAAGACCGGTTATAACTGCCGCGTCAAGGTTATGTATGCCACCTGAAACACCCGGGTTGAAAGTAAATAAACATGGCTCATTAATCACACACACACACACAGACACACACACACACACACAAACACACACGCACGCACACGCACACACACACACACACACACAAACGCACAAATGCACACACGCACAAACACACACACAACAGTAGCTAAAAATTGGCAGATCCCACGTACAGTGGGAATCGATGATATGCGAAGCATGAATAACAAAGGTTGATATGTCGCTTTAAAATCAGCACAACATTACGAGGCTTACGTAAATTATGCCGTACAAGACTTTGATGTCATGATTATTATGTTTGGAGGCGTCATTTACCTTCGTCATAGTCTGCTAACGTAACGATATACCGAATTCGCTATATGTGGAGCACTTGGTTGCACCAGCTGCATTTTCGTTGGACGTGAAAATGCTGTAGGCCCATGTGCTTAGATTTGGGTGCACGTTAAAGAACAACAAGTGGTCGAATTTTGCGGAGCCCTCCACTGCGGCGTGTCTCATAATCATACGGTGGTTTTGGGGCGTTAAACCCTATATATACTATATATGGGGAGCTAGCAGAATGGCCGCGAGTGTGCTATGAACGTAGCAAGTAGTCCTATGTTACATGACACATATCTCATGATAATCATGTTTGCAGCACTCATATAACATTGTCATCCTTCACGTCCTGTAATACCAAATTTAGTATATGTGAAGCTGGTGAAACAACCGCGCGCGCACCATGAGCATGGCGTGTGGTCATGACATGCATGTCATCATTTACACGTTCTCACTTACGTTCACCGTGCAGTAAAGTTATACCATTCCAGTTCTGCAATATAGCCTGTGAACGAAACCACCGTAGGAGAAGCAGCACCATAACATTCATGACATACTTGTCATGATTTTGATGTCATGACTAGTAACCCATGCTCATCAATGTGATCATACAGTCTTGATATACCATACCAATTTTGACATCGATACCATTATCGGAAGGAACAGGAGAGCTAAGTGTCGTAGGCGGCTAGATAGATAGCTAGCTAGCTAGCTAGCTAGATAGATAGATAGATAGATAGATAGATAGATAGATAGATAGATAGATAGATAGATAGATAGATAGATAGATAGATAGATAGATAGATAGATAGATAGATAGATAGATAGATAGATAGATATAGATACGCTCAAGTCGCCAAAGTTTACAACAGGAAGGCTTCGCATTTAAAACCTGGAATGTTTTACGAAGTCAGGATAGCAGCTAACTCTGTTGTGCCCGAGCTCGCGTGAAACTGAACCCTCGTGTAAGAAAAAACGGCTCCCCCTGAGAGCGGAGCACTTTCTGTGCTCACTGCCTTCCGAACGCGAAGTAAGCGGTGAGAGCACATCACCTCAAGTACAAGGATATGAGAGCCGTCTACTGGTGCTTGTCGTGGTAGCGTGTGCACCAGCGTTCGGAGCCACATGGCTTCAATCAAAGTTCGCACTTTGCACTCCAGCGACGTGAACATCATGCTCTTAGCCCGGCGAGAGATGAGTGAGGTGTTTGCTATCTGCTTGCGGAGCCGCCGACGGCAGTTCTCATACGCGTGGGGGTGGTGGTATTAGCTCTATTCCAGAAGCCCCACCCCGGTGGTCCATCGGCTGAACTATTCGGCTGCTGATCTGTAGGTCGCGGGATGAAACCCCGGCTGCGGCAGCTGCATTTTCTATCGAGACAAAAATGCTGGGCCCGCGTGCTTAGATTCGGGAGCCCGTTAAAGAACCCTAGCTAGTCGAAGTTTTCAGAGCTATCCACTACGGCGTCTCCCATAATCATATATGCAGGGTGCTTTTGGGACATATCACACCAAATCTAATCAATTTCAGAAATTTAACCAGAGAGTCGATTTTATCGCATACGCCATTTGTGTGACAGTGATGGCCGGCTCGTTCCATCTCTGCTTCAGCTGCATCTGTTCGGGACGCTCGCGCACCTAGTTTTACTCCGTGTAGGACGTTCGATGGGATCGATTTGGTATTGTACGGAACATGGCAGAGATGCAGAAACGAGGCGCGATTATTCATATATCTGTTGTCGAAATGAAACACCTTAGCTGTAATCGTTCGTAGCAGAGTATTTCGGCCACAGCTTACAGCGTTTTGATGTTGTCGAAAGAGGGAAGCAAATGAAAATAGTAACTGGCCAAAGAGCTGTATTGTGATCGCGGATATAGAAGCGAAGTATTAAATTTGCCAAGGCTGCCAAGTTTTTACTCTGCCACAATTATCTATTTACGAGAAGGTAGGTGAGATTTGAGACATTATAATTCAAGCGCAGTCCGAGCTTAACAAAAAAAGAAAATATAAGAAAAATAATTTTTTGCAGTGCTGGAAAACCTTATAAAAAGCTCGAATAGGATGTTCAATGAATTTTTTGCATGTTCGAAAAGGATCTTCGATGAATAGAGCCTGTACTCTCAAAAGCGTCTTATGCGGAAAGCTTTAGTAAGAGAATATTTCAGCCATGCACGATGCAGTACTTACTATTACCGAAGCCGGCACACCAACGAGAACTCACGTGGTGCAGCATGGTTCATTCACCCAAGACCGGTTATGGTATTGTTGAACATATATATCTTCAATATACGCATTTCTTATTCGCTTGACTTTCATGGTACACTCACAGGATGACTTGCTCCGTCAGAGTTGGACGGTGGTATTCATTGGTCGAGCAGTACTTGACCTGGAAATCCATCACAGGAGGAATAACTGCGAAAACCAGGAAACACTGACACTGCAAAATAATGTTGTCGTTCATGGTCGGTGCACAGTACGCGTCAGTCAAGACGAGGTATGTGGTATCTTCAAACATTCGGAACGAAAAAAGCCGCCTAGTTGGTGCTCAACTCAAACGACCCTGTAGGTGATGCTATAGCCCTGCCGTAATGATTTCGTGCATTCGTTGTCTACTTTCCGAAAGGTTCAATCCTCTTGAAGTCAGATCGAGGTACACAAAACGCCTACTGCAAATGTTACCATTGATGGCTCCCCCATACACTTTGTCAAAAAACAAGTGACACGTCCACAAACGTCGCAAAAGTGCATGCACGCCGTGAAGAGCAAATCATGTGTGTCCTTGAAGTTTTTAAAGACAGTCTTAATAACAGGAAACTGTTATCGCGCTTATGGTGAAGGAAGTGGGCTTTGACTAACACTATGAGGCAACTGCAGAATTAGCAACGCTGATAAAAAAAGAAACATGCATATAATTAACTGTCTCTCAATTCCATTGCGGAAGCCGGTAGATTAAAAATGTAGTATGATTGTGTTAAGCGGCCTTGAAGAGCCTGCACTGCATGGGGAAACCAAGCTGCAAAACATAAATAGAAAGAAAGAAATCCTCAATGAATGACTCACTGAGAGCGCAATTCAGAGTTTAGCATATTTTTTTTTTAACTGAAATTGAAGTTCTAATGCTGACGTACTTGCTTTAGCCAACTCCTGCAGTTCTTGTTCATTGCAGAAGTTCATGGTGCACACCGCCAACCGAAATGTGGGGAATCTGGTGTCGTAGAAGTAGTTCTTAAATTTTATCACCTGCAAAAAGAAGAACAAAGAGCTGAGATGATCATTGGTCATTCAAACAGTACTTTAAAGTTTCAGCCGGAAGGAGAATGCAAACACATTAACTAAAACATCTGGCGCATGTGAGCATGCCAAAAGCGTAGTGACACGATTGTGAAATTATTGCGCAAAGTCGGCCATGAACGTGCCAATACCTAGAGATGCCTTGGAGCATGGGGTTGTGCATATACTTTATGAATGGCGAGTGGATCCTGGATGTCTTATCTTGTCGAAGCTTTCTTCCAAAGTACACGCTTAACAATTGCAGAGGAGGAGGTGGGGTAGGTCTCTAGCTATTCTTCCTGCTCTTTTGTCTTTTTTCTGGCCCTGTCTCCCTAGCTCAGGAGTATCAAACTTACTTCCGCTTACTTACTCAAACTTACTTCCGCACTCACGCACTTTCTTCCAGCAAGGGCCGGTACAGGGAGAACGGTAAGAGTGCGGGAGGAAGGGGCATTAGAAGGAAATTAACCTTTACTTCATCTGGAGGTCATTTCCGAAGGATAACTGGCACCAGAATGCGCACAAAATGTTTACACCGATCACCGAAATGGGTAAAAATAGGACGCTGATTCCTAAATACAGTTTCTGTTTCATGGTTATGTTTTAACACATCCATGGTGAACACATGCGCTGTTTCACGAAAAGAATGCTTTAGACAAGTCACGCCTGTCTAGCCCACGAACGTACTTAATAAAAAATTTAAAAAGTACGGCACGAAGCCAGTCAAGCGGCCGCCACGGGCCAGAAGCGACGGGATCGCTTCATGCCATATTTTTTAAAAGTTTTTATTGAGTATGTTCTTGGGCCACCTCTGCTCTAGGTGATGTATTTTTATTAAAAGTTGTATTGCAATCATCACACGTAACATGAATACTGGCACAGTGGTTGGTGTGGCACACATGACTGAGTGGCAGTCTGCTGTTGTTAGGCCACTCTGTTGGAAAACATCAGTCAAATATTTGATTTGATTGATTGATTTGTGGGGTTTAACGTCCCAAAACCACCATATGATTATGAGAAACGCCGTAGTGGAGGACTCCGGAAATTTTTACCACCTGGGGTTCTTTAACGTGCACCCAAATCTGAACACACGGGCCTACACCATTTCCGCCTCCATCGGAAATGCAGCCGCCACGGCCGGGATTTGATCTCGCGACCTGCGGGTCAGCAGCCGAGTACCTTAGCCACTAGACTACCGTGGCGGGGCATCAGTCAAATATTTAGAACTACAGTATTATGCAAACGAGATGGCAGACAGGAAGTGGGATGAAATCGAGGGGAACTCGAGCAGGTACCGCTATTGTTACACCGGCTTCTCGTTCTGCATTCAGACTCACAAGACATTGATTGTTATAAGGTAGGGCCAGATAACAGTTCAGTGAACTGAGGCAGAATAAATACTCAATAAAACGCAGTGTACAGTCATGGGTTTATTGAGCGTTACAAGGTTTGTATGTCCTATGAATGGTCTATACCACGGAGATGCTTCTCATCACTTATAAGGGGCAATTAGTCAGTACGCCAATCGCAGTCGACAGTGTTTTTTTTTTTACACTGTTTAGCAAGCGAAGTTGCGTAGACGTACGGACCTCAGCGCGGTGCATCTAAAAAGCAGTCAAGATGTAGTAGTGTGAAGCTTGTTATTTTTTATGATTTGATTTATCGCACTTTTTTATTCACACTGGTGAAATGAATTCTTTAAAGCCTCTTGGGAATCTGTCGTTTCCATGCCCTCATACTCGTCTTCACGAGCACTTTAGTGGAGATGGCACGTTCACTGTGGTGCTTTGATCGCAACTGAACTAGTTTTCACTTCGCACTCGAGAGTTTGCAAGTAAAGCATGCATATTTGTTAGCGAATACTTACGCAGGCAAACATTTAAATGAGGCCTATAGTTTCTCAAGAATACGTTAAAAATACCCCCCCCCCCCCCCTTAATGCACTCCGTACGAATGGGCAACCAGCGAAGCCGAAATGGCCCCGGTGCATATGATTGAGCTAGTTTGGATGGCTAATTAGTGCCTGCCAAATTATTCGTCACATCGGCCCGCAAATGTTTGTGTGTGTGGCCACACATGTGTCCTATTCTTCATTTTCTGTAGAGCATTGGTGAATACTGGGATCTGGTCATATTTGTGGCACACACAGTTATGCTTACGAACACCTTCTCAATTTCGAAAGACCAGCGGTGAGCAGTGGTGTTTGTTCAATATCGGTGGCACATACCCGCTAGGAGTTTTGCCGACCTAGACGGCCGAATTTAGGTTTTTCCAATAGACCTATTCCTTGTTTGTAAAGAGTGGTAGGTGCTCTAAATTTACTGAACCGCTTGCAGCAAGTCGTGGCAGGCAGCTCCGCTCAGCCCAAAGTTGGCCGCCACCCCCTCTTATATTACATTAAAACTGGAACGACAGCCAAGTAACAACTACGAAGCTTCCTCCAAGCACAGCGCCTGAATACGATGGCCCTATATAAGCGCCTTAGTATGTCGACGGCGCGCCGCCGCGGTGGTCTAGTGGCTAAGGTACTCGGCTGCTGACCCGCCGGTCGGGGGATCGAATCCCGGCTGCGGCGGCTGCATTTCCGATGGAGGCGGAACTGTTGTAGGCCCGTGTGCTCAGATTTGGGTGCACGTTAAAGAACCCCAGGTGATCGAAATTTCCGGAGTCCTCCACTACAGCGTCTCTCATAATCATATGGTGGTTTTGGGATAATAAATATGGTGGAATATGGTGGTTTGCGACGATAAATATGAAATATGGTGGTTTTGGGACGATAAACCCCACATATCAATCAATCAGTATGCCAATGGCACCTGTCACTGTTAACAAGCCTGGAATAGGTCTATAGCAATAAGCAGCTTCGCTGCAAGAAGAGATTCATCGCTGAGCTGAAATATAAAATGTTAAAAAAATGTTCATAGCGGCTCTTCATGACAGCATACAAGGCCAAAAAAAATATATCATCGCCCCCCCCCCCCCCGGCCTTCTTTCTTCCTTTCGGCCATTGGTTGGCATGTAGCAGGCCAGCTTGTGTACGATGTTCGGGATGCGTATTCTTTGACGTGCTTACGCGCGATCGACTTCGTGCGTAATTGCCTCATTCCAGCTCTCGGCAGTGGTTGCTTAATTGCTACTCGGCGACAATAATGGCATCGTTACAAGTGTTGTTGGCCCGAATCCATCAGTTTTGATTTCCTGAATCGTTTTTCCTAGAATGGGCCGCGGGGTCTGTTTGAGTGCAGCTGGCAACCAAAACAGCTATTATAATATTCGAAAGACCCGCAGCGTTGGTCTAGTGGCTAAGCCACTCAGCTGCTGACCCGCAGGTCGCGTAAAAGAATCCCGGCCGCGGCGGCCGAATTTTCGATGGAGATGAAAGTGCTCAAGGCCCGTGTGCTTAGATTTATGCGCATGTTACAGAACCCCAGGAGGTCGAAATTTCCGGAGCCCTGAACTACGGCAACTCTCATAACCATATGGTGCTTTTGGGATGTTAAAACCCAACAATTATTATTATGATGATTACTTGTAAAATTTGCGACATCAGCGATGTCGATTTTGCTCAGTATTTTTTTGCACGCGAATTTTCTGTTCAGTGCTTCGGCGTGTTCTTGTGATGACATTGAAATGTCAACTTTAGAAAGTCGTTAGAGAGATTCAAGCTGTTGCTCTTGCACTGTTCCTTTAAATGTTGCTGCATGACAAATTTCTGCCCTTGACGTCGGTTCACACCTAACAAGCAACCCTGGCTAACCTCCTTGTCCTTCCGTTTTGATTTTTCTAAAACTATAGCAATGATCACGAGAACAAGTTATTCGTGAAGCAGCTGGTTGCAAATGGCCGCTATGGTCGCAAAGCTACTGACTAGGCTAAGCATTATCGCTGCCCGACTCTTCAGTCATGTAATTTTGGTCAGAAACTTTGCAACCAATCGAATGTATGCGGGAACAGCACGTTAGTTGGTTCTGCGAGACGAAGGTGTGGTGAGGGCACGTGACTTCTATGTCGTGACCGGTAGGTCCCACTCGCCCGTGTGAACATCGGTCGCCTTCGGTCACATTTTTGTCCCCAGGTACAAATTGTGGCTTGACCGGTGCTAGTCGAAGGAGTGAACAAGTCTTTACACAACGTGCTGTGAAAGGCAAGCAGCCCATTCTTAGAGACGTTGTTATACGCTCTCTACTTAAAAAAAAGTTAAAGCGTAAAACATGAAAGAAGTTGGCGAAATCGGCCTTAGAAAGTGTCTCTTATTAACACACAAAAAAGAACTGAAAACAGTCTGTCAGTGAGCCATTGCGTTCCTGGTTGCGAGCCATTGTGTTCCTGGATGTCATCTGGGTTACTGCTAGCTCTTACATTATAGTCATGGTTGCTCTGGCTACTGTAATGAACAACAACCTCGGAAGAGAACAGCGATTCTAGATAGGTAGCAGTGTGGTCGAAGTTGTGACAGAGTACTTCTACTTAAGACATGTAGCAACCGCGGAGCCAAAGCACGAGGCTGAAGTAACTAGAAGAGTAAGAATGGGGTGGAGCACAATCGGCAAGCATTCTAATATTATGACTGGTAGAGTGCCACAATCTCTCAAAAAGAAGGTATATAACAGCTGCGTCTTGTCTGTACTTAGGACTAGAGTATTGGCAGTTAATAGGGCACCGACCATCAAGTGTTTATAATACAGTTCACTTTTGCCAGCTCTCACCCCGACCCTGTTCATGTAGAGTGAGCAAAGCATTTCGTATTTCGCAGTGAATGTAGCGCAGTTTTTTTATCACGATAATACAGAGCTTGTAACACCTTTCAGACATAGTCTGAATTTGATCCAGGTGATCGCGAGACGTTTGTGCGACATTACATACCTGAAAGGGACACTAAAATCAAACAGCATTGTACATCAGAGTGAAAACTGAATGTACCACAACGTTTAAAACGACAATATTATCAACAGCAGTGCCCTACTTAGCGAAAAATCAAATTAAATGTACAAGAATACATGCGCCACAATACGACATCCTAAATATGATCCCGTTGACGTCAGACAAAACGCCTACATTTATTCACTAGTAATTTGACTACCTGCACTAAATAAAGAACCTTCCGTTCATAAAGACGCGTAATAAAACGCTGCTTGTTGGTTTCTGTTTGATTCATGGAAAAAGAACATCCTGAACAACGTAGTGGTTGGAAAACTCAATTTTTGCATAGTTGAACAAGATAGGCTGTGCTATCTAGCGGGTCTCAGTTGGACCAATAACGTCTGCCATCTCTGAGCGAATGGCAGGAAATTGTTGAATTACCATTGTTGCTGCTGTGGTTCTCACTGCTTTTGTTCTGCTGCTTCTGGTGTCGGCGGCCGCGCAATAAAGCCGGACAACGTTGTGCATGGCAAGAGTGATGTGAGGCGTGCTGCTTGGGTGGGTAGTTTGAAGTGCGCTAACGCTATGCGGGCCACTAAAACGTAATTTAGTTTCAAAATAAGCACTTCCTTGGCATAAAAGTAACACTACGAGGTTTCTGAACTACCATTTCAACAATCAACGTCGACTTTAGAGTAGGTTTTAGTGAACATTTGGGTCGGTTTCTGTAAGAGGCACAAAAGAAAACATTCGCTCCGCTTTAGTGTGAGACTTAGAGAAAACAAAAAAAATCACAGTTTCGCGGAAAGGGAAATGCAATGAATGTGACAGCAACATATTCGAATGTTTTACCAAGCAAGGCCAGCATCTGTAGGAGCAATATTATTTGTAGTAAACATGCGCTTCTTAAGTGACCAAGTTTTCTACGGCGCTGCCACAGTAAATGACCACAACAAGGCTCATGCGTAGCGACGCCGTTGATTTACGAAGTGAGGCTTGCAGCCAACTCATTTAGATACGATCTCACGTAACTCTACAGAATAGTGTGTAAGAGAACACGGCCGCTCCATGTACACTTTTTGGCACCGTATATCGTGGTGATAACACAGCCCGTAGAAGCTCCTGCATTCTGGGGGGAAAAGCACAAGTTGCGCACCGATGGTTGCCACGATAGCAACCACAAGCCCCACACCCCCCTTGTTCACTCATGAGATAAACGCGCTCGCAGACGACCCCAGCCGTAAAGGTGATGTTTGCTCCGCAAAAAGAGAAGACTTGCGTATTCTTGTTATGTAAATGGTGTTGAAAGTAAAGCTTCAAATTTTTTTTTATTTAGGCGCTCGAACACATGTCAGAACCACTTGTGCAAATGCGTTAAACGGCCAGGGTGACAGAAAGGTAAATGTTATTGATCACAGTCGCAGAGCAATTAACTAAAATTTATTAATTACATTTTTACTGGCTGCCGTTAAGTTATCATGTTTATATGAAAAAATGTAGGCAGTGGTGCTTTTACGCAGTTTCAGTTGGAAGATTTTCGCTAGCACACCTGTGCTCAAAGATATGCGGCTCCAAAGTTTAACTGTCATTCGCATGATTACGCATGCAAGAGGGTGAGGGTAAGCGCAAAGGTCCTCCCTAAAGTGACAAATCTGTTGTGTTCGATACTTAGTGTATGAGAAGGGTGAAAGTGTAGGCATAGGTGATAACAGTTAGCCATGCCCTCTCAGCCACCGAAATAAAAATCGATGAATCCTTGCAACGCCTTTTTTATTTCAATAACAGTGCGAACGCGCGCTTCTCGACGGGAGCCGTAGGTCCACCTTAATTCAGAGAGTGGTCGTGATGCGGTGTTATATGAGGGGTCGCGCTGCAAGCGCCACAATTACGTCCAAGCACTTTTTCCCGAAGATGCGATTGACTTGTTCCCCGCACCAATATTAAACGTCTGTAAGATTCGCTCCTTCATGCTGCTTCTTTCTGGCTCGAGACAATGCCGCCACCACGTCACAGAGCAGAACATGTAGAAACGTTGCAGAAACGCTTTCCTATTGGTTGTCCGCATAGCGCCACCAACGACGACACGCTATATAAAAAACACCGTATATTTCACCAAGCTAGCGTGACTGATAATATTTTAAACACAAGGAATGCAAGACGCTGCCCCACGGACCGGTACACAATTGAACAAAAGATTACTTCATATGGTTTCCGTCATGAGACACTGCATGAGGGGCTACTCTCTCCCATGACCGCAAAGCACAGCCGAAGGCTAGGCGATGGGGAAAGCGGGAAAGGGCTAGAGGAGAGGGGGGGGAATAGCTGGATTGGGCGCATCTGGCTGGCATTGATAAAATAGAAGAGGCATTGACCTTTTCAACCAGTGTCGTAACACGCAACTGCAGAGCCTCTAACGATAGTGGCAGATACCATGCCGAAATAACGGTGCGAGCGGAGAATCTGGATGCCAGTGCGCGTGCATAACAATGACTAGAGAAACGTGTGAGGTCGTTGCCTAGTCCACGCGAACAACGTTACTACTGATGTCCAAGTACTGTAACTTCTATTGAAATGAAGAGGAACAACTCCACCAATAATAACTGAAACAGTTTCATCCTTGCTAATGCATATTTCATGCTGCTACATAAGCTTAATTCGATCATGCACAAATCTCCTAAAAACTCTTCACCTCTCAAGACGTCAGTGCCCAAAAAGTGTTAAAATATCGGCCTTCGGCAGCAACGCAAGGCATAAACCACTCTCGCGTTCAATCGGTGATTCGGCATGCTACTTCTGCAGGAATACTCGCACAGGCAGATGAGATTCTGTCCTTCATGTCATTAACATCGCTGGGCTCGGTTATGTAAACTCGATCTTTAACGTAGCACCAAAGGAAAAATTCGAGTGGAGAAAGGTCAGGAGGTCTTGGCGGCCGAAACATTGCTTCTGCGCGCCCAATCCAATGTAGTGAAAAACATCTGTCTAACCAGTCCCCGTAGAAAATTGTGGTGGTTCTCCATCAGGCTGAAATGATACTTGGTGCAGGTCACTCAGTGAAAGACTGCAGACAAGATCATCAATGACAATACTTAATATTTCTTCTGTGTAAAACTTTTCACTCGAGTTGTCCTCAAAAAAGTGAGGTCCGATGATCCTGTCCCTAGGTATGCCGCACCATACATTCACATTCCAGTGCAATTGATGCTTGTGCTGTCTCAGCCAGTGTGAGTTTTCTTGTGCCCAATAATGGGCGTTGTGGAGATTAACACTTCCTGTTAGGCAAAACCAACCTTCATCAGTGCAAATTATTTTATGCGAAAAGTCATTTTTTGATCAGTTTTGATGAGGCCCCAATCGCAGAAGTTAACTTGCCTTTCAAAGTCCGCCTCATTTAGGTCCTGATGAAGTTGAACGTGATATGGATAGAACTTGTTCCTTCTTAGAACATTTGTGACTGTTCCGACGCTCTGACTGCATTGATCAGCCATCTGTCCAATACTGAGCTCTGGCATCGGGGTTGCGCACGCGATAACGTCGATTTCAAAGTCGTCTTCAATTATTACCTTCGTGCTCCCTCTTGAAAGGTGGACAAAGTCTGTTGTGCAAAAGTGTCGAAATTGGTTTATGAAAGTGAACCTTATTGGAAAGGCATGGTGTGAGTGGCGAGACGCGTAAAGCTCTATCGCTCACGAAACGCTGCCATTCATTTCAGCAATTATGAGCATCACGTCTACTTTCTGTTTGGTATAAAAGCTCACGCCACAAGGAGCCATATTAGCTCGAAAGGACTTCACGTGAATTTACTTGGAAGACCTTCAGTGAAGAGACTCTATGCTACCAGAGGTACCCTAGTACAGGACGGTCAAGCTAACGCGTTAACAACAAGTTAACTCCGTGTGATCTAAAGTCACAAGAAATGGTCTCCTGTTATCGCGTTCATCATGATCATGCGTAAGGCTCATGGAGCACCACGCTGTCACATTTTGATTTTCCCGGCTGAGAGGACACAGGCAATTGTTACCTTGTATGCCTATGCTTACACCCTCTTCCCACACTTAACACGACACGAAACAGATGCGCCCCTTTAGGGAGTAGCTTTGCGCTGACCCTCACTACCTTGCATGCGTAATAATGCGAAAGACAATCTAACGTTGGTACCGGATATCTCAGAACACAGGCGTGCAAAGGCTTCGGAAATCATGCATCCAGCAAAAACTGAAGAAACCCTGCATCCAGCAGCCTCCTTCGTTGCTGGTAGAATATGGTACAATTCAGTTTCAACCAGCAACGAAGGAGGCTTCTGGATGCAGGATTTTCTCAGCCTTTGCTCGTTTTGGTGGCTGAATGTATTCCGAAGGACTGCAGAAACGAAGCCCATCCTGTTGCGAGAATAATTGGGAAAGGAAATCGCACAAGGCTAATACCTTATGTACACGTGGTTCCCCATAATCTGAGAAAGATTGCGCAGTGGGCCAAAGTGTATGAGCTTTTTTCTGTGCCAAATAAGTTGGAACGGTTGTGTGTGATCACGACGAGGCATGCAAACGAAAAAAGGGGGTACCAAATGAAGCACAAAAACAAGTCTGTTCATTGCGCTCTGATTGACTGATATGTGGGGTTTTGCGTCCCAAAACCACTATATGATTATTAGAGATGCTGTAGTGGAGGGCTTCGGAAACTTAGACCGCCTGGGGTTTTTAACGTGCACCCAAATCTGAGCATACGGGCCTACATGATTTCTGCCTCCATCGGAACTGCAGCCGCCATAACAAGTATTTGATCCCGTGACCTGCGGGTCAGAAGCCGAGTACCTTATAACCACTAGACCACCACGGCGAAGCTGATTGCGCTCTGTGTGTAGTGCATTGCCTGCTGTTATCTCATGGCCGCTGCTACGTCGGTCAGACCGGCCGTTGCCTAAATGAACGGTTGCGTGAACACCATTACGATGTTAGAAAAGTGGCAGGCGGTTTCTTAGCAGTACACTGTAGAAAGTGTGCTTGTTTTGCTCTGTTTGAAAAATGCAGAATTATGGCACGAAACGGAAATCAGCTTATACGTGACATCATATAGAAGCCGGGGCGATAGAGAAGTTGGGTGACATGCGTATCAGCTCTATAGCGCTGAAAAGAAAGATATTTGCTTTTCTTGGTGCTCGCCTTGATGCTTAGTAATCCTATTCTTCTGTGCAACAGATGTGCGCATATTTATTGTTTATTTTGGCTCTATAAATAGCCTTGGTATCGCAAAATAAAACTGCTGAAAGTTGCGCTATGCATGTGTGTGTGTGTGTGTGTTCCTTCCTTGTGTCCTCGTTTTCAGTGCGCTATTACTATTCTTCATTTTGAACACCCGGTATATACATACATATACATATATGTGAATGACGGCGGCTCCGGCGGTGGTGGTGACCATGACGGTAAGAACCAGCCGAGACTGTTCACATATTTGCAATCGCAATAAATGTTTAATTACCTTGTCTGCATTGGCTTCTATAAGATTTGCACGTGATGCATCTCCGTAGGTTTAGACTTTGATCCAGAATGTCAATGCTGGCATTTCGGCACTTATATTCTCCACTTGATGAAGGTGCTGTACTGGCTCTCTAATACGGACTCGGGGCAACAAAATACGTCTTTTGGCAAAATTTTGAAAGCGCTTATCACTAATGGCCCCTTAACAGAAGACTAGATGTGCAGTATACAGGTATAGTTACTGGAAAAACATGAACAGCTGGGCTCTTCGCATGCAAATTTTTTTATTGTGTCTGTACCAACATCCTACGCATTGAATCCCGGCTGCGGTGGCTGCATTTCTGATGGAGGCGGAAATATTGTGGGCCCGTGTGCCCAGATTCGGTTGCACGTTAAAAAACCCCAGGTGTTCGAAATTTCCGGAGCCCTCCACTACGGCGCCTCTCATGATCATATGGTGGTGTTGGGACGTTACACCCCGCATATCAATCAATCAATGAACATCCTACGCAAACTTCAGCTTAGACGCTACCACGTAAGAAGCACATGCAGTACATTGTGCCTGCGCACAATGATAAAAAACGAGCTTGTCATTTCAAAACAAATAAAATAGAGCAGGCGACATAAAAGGCATCATGACTGATAAGTGCAACAGCACCAGCAGTGAAAGTAATAATCCTGAACCATAACAAAAAATTACTGCAAAAACAGCGAGATGGATGCACTTTGCGCGAAGCTTTTATCGGCCGCACGCATCTGCTTTTCCCCAACGTTTGCTTAGGATGGCTCTAGCTGTACACTTTAGACCGTTAGTGCGTGAGGCGGATAGCAGATAGAAAGCTTGAACGAGTACCCCGCCAGCTACGTTACAGTGCTGCCAAACCTATATGATTCCCAACAATAATACGAAAACCATGGTGGCCTGGAAAAATTAATGCGCACACAATTGCTTCCGGCATGCTGAGTAAAAACATTGGCCCCGTATCTACAAGTTACACTGCAGATGTCGTTTAAAGACGATAGTCTTGCGTGTGGAGAGAGTGAACAAAACATTCCCAGCAATAATACGAAAACCATGGTGGCCTAGAAAAATTAATGCGCACACAATTGCTTCCGGCATGCTGACTAAAAACATCGGCCCCGTATCTACAAGTTACACTGCAGATGTCGTCGAAGTTACACTGCAGATGTCGCAATGTTCTGCGCAAGAAATGCGCAGATGTTCTGCGCAAGAAAATGGGTGAATGGTATTCTGAAGGCGCTGCGCTAGAGTGCCTCGAGCGTGCAGCGAAGGCGAACGAGCTCATGAAGTCACGTCACACGTGAGACATGAGCGCTATCTGGCAGTTATTTTGGAAAACGAAGCATGCACGCCCTGTGCGCCCGTCTCGCAGGTGATAAGGTGAGAAACGCAAGGCGACGGGTAGGTGCCACCACCATGCCGTCTTAGCAAAGCGTTAGAAACACTTGCCTTTTCGTGCAAGCATTGCATGGTCAGCGCAACGTGATAAACGCTATGGTCCGTGCCCCCGTATTCACAAACGCTCCTCGACTCGACCCTTCCCTCGAAACGCTCCTTGACTGGCGTTTTCCCTTTCACAAACTGCCCTTCACTTAAAACGCTTCCTTCACTTGAGAAAATCTCGAGCGTTTCCTCGAGATTGTCAAGGAAGCGGTCGAGCTACGTTGAATCGTTCCTCGAGTGAAGTTTCTGCGCCAACATCACGTCGATGGCGGAGCCCGTCTCGCTTTGACAGCGTTTATCAATCAAGTTGGCTGCCACCGCCGCGTTCTTTCAACAGTGACGGAGCACGTTCACTACGGAGCTGTCTTGTAACGGTTGGACAACGGCTACTGTGGCGCCGGGACAGGCGGGCGTGGTGTCAAGCGGAGCGCTCACCAGTGCCGTGATGTGTTGTGTTTCGCGCATGAGCCAGTGGATTACCTGCCTTCGGCCGTGCGTGTACTCGTCGTGCGAGTGCTCTAAGACTTACTGTGAATGCCAGTGCTTTCAAGTGTTTCGATGAAGCTTGCACACCACACCATTTCAAGCGTCGCGCGAAAGCTTGACAAACAAGCTGAGAGGAAACGTAATAGCTAACTGTCGATGCGCTGCATTCACGATACTCCTGAGCGGCTTCTTCTCCGGTGAATCTTTGCTACCCTAGCCGAAATATACGGCGAAGCACGCTTTCGTTAGATGATCGTTGGTATCTGCGAGAAGGTAAGTTCTCCTTTTTCTTTCTTTTGTTCATTTCTCCCCTGCTCAGGTCAGATTACTATTAGACAGTTCAGGAAGAACAAAACTCAATGCAGTTGGGCCCATTGAGTGTGCTGTTGTTGCTACAACGCGTGAAACATAGCTTCGATATACAATGTCTATGCAGGTCACAATACCAATGAACAACCACACACAGCTTTAGTGAATCAAGTAGAGGCTCGCGCTCGGTGAAACAAGCACACGCATGCAAGAATGCATGGAGTGTCGTATAAAGACGCAAACATACGAAATAGAAACACAGCAGATGCATTATAAGACTTTTTTTATGGTTGAACCTCCCACCCCCCGGAGAGATATTGCTAGCTACGCCATTGATTTGTGCAATTAGGTTATGGAATTACATAACCATATGCCTGGTGAGCGGCCAAAGTGCCTGAGCCAAACATGTGTCAAAAAAGGCAAAGCTCAATAACTCAACCATGGCGGTTCTTTAAATCAAGTAATATATTGTATGAGTGCATCCCAAGAAATAAAAAATGTGGCTTTGGTGTTCTAGCTATTAGGTTTTTATAATAATATGTCTTGCCTCTTTTGTGCAGGGGCCAGGCTGCCGACGGAAGAACACAGAGGAAAAGTTTCCTAAAACGTGCCGTATTCGCATTGCATTGCAGAGTTTGCATGACTGTATACACAAGGACGAAATCTGCAGTGAATGCGTGCAGCTGCACTGCAAAAGACACGCTATGGTGTCTACTACCTCGGTCTTATTTATGATGTCTTACAATCTCAAAATTTATTTCGACAGTGTGTCAGCTGCATATGCTTGATTAATTCACACTTTTCAGCTGCACATTTGCGTTTGCCACATGGCTCTTCATCAGCCAAATGTAATAAAGGTTTATTTTGCCATTCGAAATTTCTACTTTGTTTATTTTTGAATACGTAATTATTGTCATTTTTGTCTTTCAAGGATGAGACAGAATCACAAAAACCTCTTCTACGATTCTACAGGAGAGCAGTTCTACAAAATCAAGCTTGTTTTATATACACCAGCACCACTCCCCTTCCATGAAACGGAGATGGCGTGGTTCCAGCGTGTAGACTTGCTAATGTTTCAACGATAACGGATATTTCATTTACAGGGGTTTGACCAGATATATCCGCGATGTCTCCAATACTCTCGAGCATTTTTTACCACTTTGTTGCACTGGTCTTCGTTAAATCAGCAGAGTAACTCTGCTTCTTGACGACACTTTTTCCAAGGTTCAGTGAACCACCACTGCCGTTTTTAAGACAAAACAGCGCCAAAAGTCAGAAGCGTCTTCAATTTTATCATTTCCAATAGAATACACCACCTTCCATAAATTATGTACTTCCAAGGCTTTAGAATAAAGCACAGAAAACACGATCACCTTCAAGAGGTATTCCCGGCAATAATATTCTACAAATAAAAGCCAAAACATAAGTGCAAAGGTATTTCCTGCTTTAACGGATGTGCTTCTTAGCTTGCAGGTAAAGAATCAGGACAAAAGTTTTAAGACGGGGTCGCTGTGTGAACTTGGAGACGGAAGCTACAGAGATTTAAAGGTTACGTCTATTCTAATCTGTCATTATAGAGCGTCCACAAATGCAGGGCGAAATGAAGATGGAAAAAATAACTGCTTACTCAGGCATCCTTGGAAGATTGAAATGTTAAAATTGAAACACAAAAAACACAAACACGCATTGTTAACTGTCTATATATGTTGCTAATTAAAAAACAACTTTAATATGATGTTTTCGCTAATAATTGAAGAAAGGCACACGATCGCTTTTGTTAATTTGCATAGCAGTCTAATTCAAACGCTCAGCCACGAGTGTACCATGCCTACTTTTTAACGCTACCCTGCGTCTCTCATAATCAAACGGTGGTTATGGGACGTTAAATCCCACATGTCAATCAAATGAACGCTACCGGGTATAACCTTGAATGGAAGTTGTGAGCATTGTCTTCCGAAATTTCTATTACATGCAGAGGAACTACGAAAGTGCCACGTTGAAATTCGCAGTAATTGAGAAAAATGAACATAGCACAATTTCCTGAAATCAGGAACTGTTCACGTACTCCCGCAGCAAAAACGAATTCACGTACAAGTAATCTTTGTCGGAGGTGCATACTAAAAGCACACCAATGTAATATGATATAAAGTAGAAATTACTCACTCCACCGCGTTATACGTTTGGTGGCTACACTAGTGATCAGAAGGCTCTCAGCAAAGCGAAAGTAAACAAAGCAAAAAACCATATGTTCCGCTTCCTGCCATCACTCACGAAGTTCGTTAGTCACCCCGGTGAAAGCAGGGTCTCAAACACCCACTCAGACACTACCGTAAATATAAACTGCAATTAATAGACGCACACGAGACGAAATAAACTAAGTACGTAGAAACGTTCAGCAGCAGACGAAACGCATTCAGCTGTTCATTCAGCAGCCTGGGCGCAACTGTTGCGAGACTTGAAGCGGGGGTTTCACTAACTCTACCGGATCAAGGCTTAGGGAAACCATGCTACCACTCTAAATACATGTATTTTGCTGTAATGTCAATTTATTAAAAAAGCTTGAGTAAGAAAAGAGTTTATTTATTATACAGAGATAGGCATTTCTTAACCACAATTGCGAATACTCTCGTTATCAGGCGCTTTTCTCGGCCCATGCAGTTCACTCAAGTGGAGGGAGCATTTCCGAAGCCTCTCTTGGCGAAGGAAGTGTGGAGGAGCGTTCATGAAATGCACCGGCTCCTTGAGTAGAACAGCACGCTCCGCCTTGACTTCGTCAAGTCGAGGGGGGCACTTTAGTGAAGGAGCGTTTGTGAATACGGGCCTTAGAATTACTTATGTACGCCTTTTCTAGTAAAAGACACACATACAGAATATTGACGTGTTGTTATGGTGCCTCATATATGCGCACTAATTGCTTTTTATTGACAATCGCACAAGTATGAACGCTAAGTCTTGATTAATATTGCTGGGCGCTGCGGATGGGGCTCGCTGTTTGGAGTATCATTTGGGCACTTTGGTGCCGTTTAAAGTACCGTTAAGGGCCAACAAACAGAGAAATATACAGAAAAACAGACAGACCAAACTTTTTGCTTCGAAGGTCTCCAAGAAAGACTATCGTCTTTAGAAATGCAGTTACGCCGGTGGAACCATAGCCGGCACTGTGAATGAGCTTTTTTTCTATAGTTGCTCGTGGTTTTAACGTTTATTACCTGTTGATGCTAGAGTCAGAACAATAGGCAGGATGTATACAAGTAGCCTAAGTATATTTTTTTGTCGCTGCGGCCTTTTAAAAGTACCCAATCTCGCGCAAAGTAGCCAGATCTGTCAATCCTGGGGGGGCCGATGAGATTTCCAAATATGCAGGTATAACGTGGCAGCAGATAGCGCCACACCGGGTTGATTTTTGGAACATAGGAGGGCCTTTGCCCCGTGGGGGCGTAGTCAGGCTGTCGCTGCTGCTACTGATGATGATGATGAGTTTACATAGGCACGCTGGCACCGACGAGGCACGTGCCAATATTTTTGGTGCCCGAACCACGACGATGGATAAATGGATGGATATGGCTGTACCCTTTAGATCGGGCGGTGGCTAGCGCCACCAAGCCGTAATATATAATGAACCAAAAACTATATTTATTTTTTTTTCTTAAAGAAGAGTTTGAGGATTCACTTGTTCTACGACAAGTGTGGAACAAGTGACATCTCGTGTCACAAAATTGCGAAAATTTCCCTAAACGAAAGCCGTCAGTGAAGGCCTCTGAGATGGTCTATCGCACTATTTCGGAGGTCAAGAGACACCAGTTTTGATTTCTGGCTTTGAACTAGAGATGCTGTTCGGACCCGAAAAAGGACCATGTTCACGTTTGATGCAGCGTTTGAAGCTTCCGCAAAAAAAATATCACAAGTGTGTCCTGGTCTGGCATGACTTACTTTTGGATGGGCCAGCTCGATGGCCGGCAGGATGTAATTCTCCGCGTCACTGTTGTTCCGAGCGTAGACGAGCAGGCTGCAGTACTGGCCGCGGGCTTCTACGTCCCCGTCGCGATCCAGCAGCACAGTCTCGAGACACTCGTCGAACGCTCCGAAATCCGCCCGCGTTGCCTGAAGAGCTCCCGTAGGGTACTTGCCTGATGCATCGAACACTGCAATGATCCCGCCGCTTACAAAGCTGATTGAATTGCGCAGTGACAGACAACTGCAGCAGCACATCAAGGTTACGTAAGCATTCAGATTAAGAAGAAGTAGGTAACACTGGCCGAACAATTAATAGGAGCATTGCCGCAGGCTTGCTTTTCGTTAAGGGGCCGATATTTGCAACCTCCTGCGAATGTTTTGCATATCTTGTTTCTTTCTCACTTCTCCCTCCCCCTTATGTGCAAGGCAATTATGAGCTGGGTATCAAAATACATGCCTAACGTCACTGTTTTTCGTGAAGTTATCTATTATTTCGACTTGACCGCTGATCTCAATTTGATTCATATAAAATTTGGGCTCCATACAAATATAACAAGCTGCATGCATAAGAAACGTAAATGACGATTAAGGGGATCTTGGCAGCTTTTTGGGACACAATATGACAAGACTTCACAATGTAAGAAAAGAGAGGGATGGCTGTGTTTAACAGTTCGTATTTATATGCATTATAATTACGGTAAAATTAAAAGAAAGGCGGCGCACAAAAAGACGGAGACAAAGAGAACCACACACAGCGCTGCACTCACAACTGACAAGTGAGGTACAACGAGATTTAATGACAACGCACTGACAAGTGAGGTACAACGAGATTAAATGATACGCTCATCAATAAAAGTGAACTCTTTTTTGTGCAATGTAACCGAGGTCTGGCATACGCAAGCATCACTTAACTTGTTAATATGATAGGCTTCAGACACCTCACGGGTGAATTGATCGTGGTGCTTAAAAATAATAACAGTGTTAGACAGATCAGGTGTGCACCCACACGTGGCACAATGCGAAGCCAAATGGGAAGGCGTGCCGTTATGCGAAGAGAGATAGTGCTCCCGCAACCTTTTCTGGACACAGCGGCCCGTCTGTCCCACATAATGAAGGTGTGGGTGCACACCTGATCTGTCTAACACTGTTATTATTTTTAAGCACCACGATCAATTCCCCCGTGATGTGTCTGAAGCCTATCATATTAACAAGTTAAGTGATGCTTGCGTATGCCAGACCTCGGTTACATTGCACAAAAAAGAGTTCACTTTTATTGATGAGCGTATCATTTAATCTCGTTGTACCTCACTTGTCATGCGCGGCTATTACTTTTTGAATTCTTGTTGCTCGGATTAAACTTTCAGTTGTGAGTGCAGCGCTGTGTGTGGTTCTCTTCTTTGTCTCCGTCTTTTTGTGCGCCGCCTTTCTTTTAATATGAATACACACCAACTCGCCCAACTTTCTATTCAATTACGGTCAAGTAATCTTGGCTATTGTTTATGCAACATAGTCATTCGTTCGGAAACCTTGATGCTACAGGATCATATGAAACGAAGATGCTTATTTGTAGTATACGAAGTGCACGTACTAAGCATGAGTCTGTGTCATTTCAAAAAGTAAAAATAGAACATGTCGCAATCAACTGATCTCAAAATTAAGAGTATCAAGGAAGATTTGAAATAGCTTATCTGCCTGTATACTTGTTCGAGAAAATAGACTCCAATGAACGAAAACAGTACATAGATTACGGCAGTGGCACCTCTTATTCGATGGCCCCGCTTGTCACATCGTCTTTCCGGACCTGACTGAGGGTCACCAGATGGCTTTCCAGGGCGAGATCGGGAAGATGCGCCTATACGATGAGCACGTATACATAGATTGTGTGTGCCAAGTGTATACACAGCGACCGGTGTCTCCCAGCACGTGTATGTTATGTGGGGTTGTGTTGGGTTGTGCCCAGGCACATATATCTATGAATATATTACATGCAGTTGGTGGAAATGAAGATATATGCTAGTCTGTAAACGACGCTAACGATGGTAGTCCCATGCTTCTTGCTCATTGAGTTTCTTGTGAGGTGGTGTTGTACTATTGCGGTCCCAACCATTTTTCTTTAGGATGCTTCACCTTGTCCCTTCTGTCAGCCGTACTTAGAAGCAGTATGTTGCTCCATTGTGTGTATTGGTCCGCCGGTAAGTTATCGAGCTTAGCAGAAAACAAGTTCATTGCTCTCCATTTGTTGTGAATAACTACAAAGCTTGGGTTGTGTAACTCAAGATCTAGTACCTAAAATTTAAAAATAGTCGACAGTACTGCACTAATTTCAAATGCGTATTCGGTGGCACAATGTAGTGAAGCCTTTTTTTAACCAAAATATGACGACTGGCTTGATTCACCACGGATTTGGTAAAAATTGCACTGGTGTTGCATTGATGTTGACCCGAACTGTTTGACCAGATTTCGTAAAAACAGACTAAAGAGCCAGCGTATTTTGGCAGCTTACTTTACAAGCGTATATCTCGACAGTAGTATCAGTGCTATATTTGAATATCAAGCGTTCCTCTACACTGATGGGTTGCTTTACTGTTTGGTAGCAGTTTCAACGTGTTCTGTGGGGTGAATATATTGCTACATTCATTTCTGGAATTTTGTTAACACCCTGTTACACTGTAAATTCTGCTATGCACAAACCACGTCATTGATCAAGAACAATCGATATACTCGTAAAAGCTTCCAATGCGATAACGCGCCTAACGCTAACATTACAGTTTCTTAAGGAAGTTATGTGTGTGCTGGCGATAACAATGAAATATTTGATGGTACATGTACAAATGCGGACACGCTTCATCGCTTGTCAGTTGATCGACGGCCGATGCTCTGTTCACCGCTGCCAGTGTATTGCTGTAATTTGAGTTTTCGTACCGGCCACAAGTTTGGCCCAAAAAACAGTTTCATATTCGACGTACAGTCTGCTTCCTTCGACAACGTCACAGCATTGTTACAATATGAACATAAATCTCTTTAATAGATTGATTTTCCACAACATATCCTCATTTCTCATGTACATTTCATAACTATTTTTTCTATACAGGATGTTTCACCTAGAAAGCACCAAATAATAAGAAATTAAACAACAGCACTCCGTGTCTCCAATCAGCGCAGTATTGTTCTGAGCCGTACATAGCAATTAGCAATATTTGTTTTGATCCGCCAGGCTTGGCAATTAACAAAGTTTGCTTAATGAACGTTTTAAATAGTGACTCTTGCGAATGGTTTTAAACACAAAACTTCTAGCGGTTATCCAGAAATAAACTTTTTTTGGCGGCAAGATAACTGCGCTTTTTACTTTTAGACTTTATTCAAAGTGCTCAATTTTTTTAATATACCGCGTGATTACCGCCTCATGAGTGGTGTTTTCAGTGCCCTCAAAGGCAGCAGTTGGCACAGCGCCAGCATTATTAAAATGCGAAACATTTTTTGGCGAACTGCAGGCGCTTTGAGCGTCTAATATCTATCTACCTATCTATTTAGCTGCCTACCTCTGGCTGCTCTCATGATCACCAGTTCAACTTGGAGTAACCCAAAATTCGCATGGAAGGGTAAGATGGCTTGACGAATATGACTGTTCATGAAATGAATAATTTCCAATTCCATCGTGTACATCGTCAAACAACCTCTTCCTCCAGCCGCGGGTATGTGCCACAGGTATGGGGGTGTGTGCCACATGATCGAGAGTGTAAATCTATCCAGGAACGGCGAGAACACATACGAGAAATTTTAACACGTGAGTGCTAAAAACGCTGAAATCGGCAACGTTGACCCGGCAAACAGAAAGAATGAATGTCAGCGTTCCAGCATGGGTTGAACCCCAGCATTCTGCATGAAGATCAAGTATTCTACCTCATAGTCACACTAGGTTTCGGAACTAGTTTTCAAATAGACCCTGATGTTTCTTATAACATCTATTTTTGATACACTGCTGGTTATCGAAAATTATAAACGTTATATAGGTTCTCGAATATTACAGCCACCACGTTTGGTTAACGGCAATTGTACTTAGGCGTGATGCGCTGAAATTAGTTTATGTACATTTATCCAGGGATACTATGAGCTTACCGCTTCTGGAGTAGCGAAAATTCATGTTTCTATTACCATGGTACGTGGGATCTGCCGATTTTTTTCCCCTTTCTTTACGGGATAATTATAAACTTGACGGAGGGGGAAAAGAAGGTGACATTGTGATGTAGGGATGATATGAAAAGAACACCGGCAATATGCGCTGCGCAGTTCGTTTTAGGAAAGAACGTGCGAATATGATATGCGAATAAAAAATATGTGAATATGACTGTCGATCTTGGCCGAGCGTAAAAAAGAGAGAAGTGGGAAGGTTTTTTTTTTCCGAGCTGGGACCTTCAATGCGGGCAAATAGTTTGACATTGGTGACAAATCACGAAACTCTAAACGAGATGGTCATGTTCAGAAAGCCGCGTCAGCCCAGAAAAGGTCTCAATGAGTTGCATAGAACAGACATTCTTGCTTTCATGGCAGCTAATCGCCACGCAAGCGTGCGTGACGCCAGCATTGAGATCGCCGTTTCCGGTAGTAGTGTTTGGGCGTATACTCAAGAGCGGAGGACTTTAAACTTATCATGTTCACCTACCTGCATCAGCAGTTGGAAGGATGATATATTTAAAGGTGCCTTGACTTCTGCAATTTCATATTGATGCAGGCGGAAGGTACAGCAATGCACGGGCCGATATTTCCAGCCCAGGCCAGGCCTGGCTCGAAAACACTATGCTCCGGTCAGACCCAGCCCGGCCTGGCCCGGCGTTTTTAAATATGACCCAAGCCCAGCTCAGGCCCCAAAGTTTTGGGCCAGGCCCGGCCCGGTCCCTTAGAGCCAGTTATGCATTGCGCACAAATGAGGCACTCTTCAATTTGGCGTTATTGTGAAGATACCTACCACACACACGATAATTTCTAGTGAGTGTGTTGGGAAGTTGTTTCAGTGTCATAACTTTCACTGGTGCTCTGTATACTTGCGGTTAATTACACTCGTAATACTTCTGCAAAATAATATCAGCTATAACTGGAGCCATTGCTGGCTGTCTGACGTACGCAGTGCTAACAACGCAGTCTTATTTTTGCATTTCAAATAATTACTACAAAAAACTACCCCCACAAAGTGAAAAGAATTGCAAACGTTTACTGTTTGAGTCTACATAAATTGCATACTAGCTTGGACTGCTGAATGAAAGTATTAAAGTATCCTACAAACGTCAATTATGACACAAGTCAATAAGAAATTATGCGCTCTAGCTGTTTCTTGCAGGGGTACACCAGGCTGGGCAGCGTTACATAAATTAAAGCTGTCATGTTGACTACTCGCCAGGCAACTGTCTCCAACGTTCACTATGTTTGCACACTCAAAACAACAAGGTTTTTTCCCCCACCCTTCTTCTACGAGGCGCCGTCACCGCAATGTCATATAAGTGGGTCAAAGCGAGCCGCCTCTGTTAGCGAGTGAGCCACCGTCTTCGCTGTTTTCTCGAGGTGCCTATCTCGTCGTCTTCTTGTGACAGCCTTCCGTGTTTGAAAATTTTGTCCTAACGCAAGACTGGACTAAAGCCTTTCAAAGCAAGTGTCATTTAGAGCGCCGAAGTGAACCCACTCCCGGCTCCTTTAGCCCTCCCCGTTGAATGCTGCTTGTCGGTTATCCGGAGTTCAATCCTCCGCAGGGACCAAAAGTGGTAGAGTGGGTTTCCCAGTCGCTGATGCCCGAAGGCTTTGGGGCGCGAAAGGAGCAAAGTTTGGCTGTCTGCAGCTCGTGCGTGGTGTTGCAGGCATGCAGCTTCTGGCAGCGACAACAAAGGAGAAGGAGGTGTGGGGCAGAAAGTAAAAAGCGGGCGCTATGGCGGGGGAAAAAGAAGTTAAGTACACAGAACCCACGTGTCCTCCAGAGACACTTCGATGAGCCAGGTGACAGACATTATTAGAATTTTCAACAAACATGGGGTACGCAGTGCATGTGGCCCCATCAGGTCCCCAATAAAACAACTATGTAGCTTGCAAAACTATAGGACAGAAGTAACTTGGACCTTTGCGGACAACAATAAGAGAACCAGTAACGCCACGCAACCTGTACACGTAAATTTCTTACAGGAGAAGGGGCTGATGTCTCCAGTTTTGATGTGTGTTGTTGTTTTGTTAATGTCCAGAAACGGCAGAATTCGGGGAAGGAGTCTCAAGGGATTAAAAATTCTTGAACTCGAAGGGTCGCTGGTGGCGTGAAACACTTATGCGGGATAAGTTGCCAAACACCTGAGCCGCTACACGTTCTTGTTACAACTGGTACAACAGCAAATCATTGTCATAATCATCTTCTTCCTCAAAGGCCAACTCCGGCCATGGAGGAAGGAAAAATATAGGAGAGGCCATGACGTCATATTCGTGAAGCCGCTGCATCGCAAACACCCGCACTACCTCCTAGTGAAAAAGCAGATAAACACTTCACGATTTCCGGCAAGCAGTCGCCGCAGGCGCCGGCGGAGTGGTAGGTGTTCTCTGCCGGCAGCGTGTCAATGCACGAGTGCTGCTTCTTTTGCGTGTTTTAGGAAAGCTGTGCGATGCCCAGCTGTGTGTATACTCGGTGCGAATCGCCTGCACCGCCGGATGTACCTGGTGGCACTTTTCACGTATATTCGCTTCACTGTTGATCAATAATGCATAATATTTGCATGCGGAGTTCTCAGCTGTGTGCTACAATGGTTCTTACTCATTTCTTGAACTGAGCTAAAACAGACGCGAACTTTCATTTTTAGTTTTGTAGGCATCGTGTCACGTTTTAGAAGTTGTGTCATTCATACGGAAGGACAATAAACTTTTCTTGTTATCAGACTAAATATGTATGTATTGTACGGTGTGCGCTCGCTGCGTGTTAGTTGTGTGCACGCGCACTGGAAATACAAACTTTACGTGCACGATCGCGTATACAATACAGTGGTACCTTCTTGCCGACGTGAAGTACGTGAAGTACTAGGCGGGCGTTGCACGGAATAGCTGTGAAGCAAGCTCTCGAAATCGTGCATTGCCACACTGACACTATATACGAGAAAAGAACTGCTAATCGGCCCGAAGGTCGGGAAATCTGGCTGAGAGAGAGAAAAAAAGCCTTATAGCGAGTAGAACGTGCAAGTCACTGCCGGGTGAGTTCGAATACGATGATGCAGCGGCTGAATGATTTTGAATACTACACGTACCGGTGCTTTCTGTGCTGTTGCACAAAAAACACTCCACGAAGTATTTCAGTACTCCGTGCTCGGGCTTGCCACGCACGAACAGTTTCGCAAAGGTGTGCTGGCAACATTTTACTGAATGCAAACCATACAATACGCATTAAGTTTACACCGGGCTGTAAGTCCGGGCAGAACCGGATCAGCACTGAGAGCACGCCACGGACAGTCTGCTGTTTTGTTTGCTCCATAGTGGTTTGTTTGTCCCATAAATTGGACGTCACTTCCGCCACACCTCTCGCAATGCATTGGGATAAGATAGGACCTCTCCTCAGTTTTTCCGTCCTCGATGACTCCGACGATGTTTTGACTATGTCAGAGTAACTATGCGTTTGTATTCCTGCGGCATTCTTGCCACGCGTCCGATAGCTAAAATGCTCAACAAATTTGAAAAGAATTTTTATTTAGTGAAAAACCAATATACCAATATTGAAACCCAATCAAGTGCGCGTCAACGTGTGACATCTTTTGCCCGAGCTTGCCTGCTTGCACATAACGCCGCCAGATGGTACTCCATGTCCACGCCGTTTTAGTTTGTGCCTGTGGTGATCGGCTGAAACGCTTACTCTGTTGTGGGTAATATAGGGCGAATAGTGAACCCTACACTACTTGCCAGCTATCACATACCCGCCTATAAGGAAAAGGAAATGGCACGCTAAACCAAAGAAGCACTGGCCGAACCCACACAATTCATCGCAGAAAAGCAGACGCTGTAGTGGCACGTCAGTTCCGTAACTTTCGCTTTTCAAGAATCAACGTCACACACACAGTGTTGCCATTATTTGGCAAGCAAGGTCAGTGTTTAGAGGCAAGCTATGAATTCAATTGAACAGAATCTGCGAAACTCTCAAGCGTGAAATTTGGCGTGAATGGCACAAACGTGCGAATAAACGTATTAAGTGAATTTCGTTGAAATCCATTGGTCGTCGCGAGGGCCCATTCAGGTTTTTGAACGCTATGATAGCACACGCGTTTCTACAAATGAGGAACCGTATGAATTACTGGCGAAATAAGCAAAGGCCTAGGAGGCCGTAAAAAAAAGCAAAAATTCTCTCTATAGAAGGGGCATTTGAGTTAAATTCTAAATAATACTTCCCTATTGCCAAATGCTGAACATTTGCAACCGACATGCTAGCACAAAAATCGGCCCATTTGTATCGATTGCCTAACCTATGATAAGAGGCACTCTGCATCTGACACTTAAAATGCATGAAAAACAGCTTCTGAAGTATCATTGACACTAGTCGCGTTTACCAGTCTACAAGCCAGGCTGGCGGAAACAGGCGTGGCGGGCATGCGAGCGCAGCGGCATACTCGAAATGATTTATATATATATATATATATATATATATATATATATATATATATGCAAACGCGCACATCTTACCCGGGCCCAATACGGGCCTGACTCAGGCCTGAGCCTTACCCAAGCCCGAAGCTCATGGACCCTAGCCAGCACCAGCCCGGGCCTTGCAGGGCTCTAGCATAAAATAATACCGGCTTTCTGAATAACATACTCTGGGCCGACGAAGCTCACTTTTCGCGCCATGCCCAAGAGCGCGCTCACAACGCCAATTAGTGTAGCACTACAAATCTTCACTAGCTGTTGCAGGTACAACACCGGGTTCAGTGGCTTTCAGTGTTTTGTGTGACATTTACGACTGCAAAACGATTGGTCCGGTTTTTGTTGACGTAAAACTCACCACAAAACGCTACGTTAGCGATAAATAGCTCACTGAGTGACTTCACCTGCAACATTTCTATAGCGCAGCTTAATTATCTGGTTCAAACAAGATTCGGTTCCCCACACAGCTGCGGCAGACTCGCACATGGCTTGACCTAAAATTTTTTGAGAAGTGAAAAATCCATATTGGGCCTGTCGATTGGCCAGCTATGTCACCAGATTCGACTCCACAGAATCTTTTTCTAAGGCGATACATTGGATACCGCGTGTAAACCGAAACGGCGACAAAGCCAGAGAGACTGAAGTCAAAAATAGCAGATCTGTGCCACTAAATTACTCCAGGAATGCAGCTAAATGCGACAGAAAGTGTGCCGACTTGTTCTGTATAGAGACTAGAGGGCTCTTTGAGCACACCGCGAAATTGCCCATGACGTCTCAATAAAAGCACTTTGATCTCTTTCTAATAACTAGTATTCATATTATTCAAGAGTTAGCTATTAAAACACCGAACGCTTTTTTAATCGTTCTGTTTACTTGTAGACATTTCGCTCGAACAGGCAGTTATTAAACATGATATTCCAAATGAAGACGATTTACGAGCGATTAACTTTTCAACCCACCCCCCCAATTGTGACATAATGCTTGCAAGTATCCAGAAGAGCATTTACACGTAGTACAATGAAAGTACGACTAAAGAACTCTTCATGAATTACTGCCATTGTGCTTTCAATATCCTTGCTTAACGACAATATCACCATCTCCACCTCCGTCATGTTTCTCGTCAGCCCGAAAAGTAAAAAAAAAAACGAAAATGCAACGGCTTCGTAGAATGCTGCCTCCGGTCTCGCATCGCATTCGCACGGGGCAGCTGCTTTTTTTGTCGAAGGTTCTGCTTTTTCTAACCGTACCATCTTACCATTGCTTAACCAGGCCCCTAAAACTCAGCGCTAGTTTTGGTTTGAAAGAACATACACACCCATAGTGGTTGCCGGGAATCTCAAGATCCTGTTGAACGGAGTGAGGTTGGCGTGAATGCTCGCATTTAGTGGCTTTCACAAGTTTTACAAAATAAATAATACAATACCCCATAAAGAAAATCTCGTTTGTTCATGACTTTTCTTAATCCTTATTTCATGAATTTTAAGTCAGATGAAGCACGGTGAGGGATTGACTTGCGTTCGGAGCGCTTGCCTCCACTCCTTCTCGCCCCTCGCTCGGCGATATTAGAAGTTGGGTCACGCTCAGTTATCTCGCTCGATTGGCGTTTCAACTATGAGAAACATAAAGACAGCAAGTTGTGGTGGGCAGAGAAAGGAAGCCGCAGTGAGCTATGCCGAACAAGGCAACCGTGCATTCGTCCAAGATGACTTAATCAGGCAACACATTCTTTCCGCGGCTCTGCGGTGTGTTAACCTCGGGATTTGTCCCCGCCGCCGTGGTCTAGTGGCTAAGGTACTCGGCTGCTGACCCGCAGGTCGCTGGATTGAATACCGGCTGCAGCGGCTGCATTTCCGATGGAGGCGGAAATACTGTAGGCCCGCGTGCTCAGATTTGGGCGCACGTTAAAGAACCCCAGGTGATCGAAATATCCGGAGTCCACTACGGCGTCTCTCATAATCAAATGATGGTTTTGGGACGTTCAACTTCACATATCATCAACCCCGGGATTTGTAGTTCGGGGAATTTTTTTCAGCGTTTCCTAAAGGCAACAGGTGACCACAAGAATTTTGTGCCATAATTTACGCAGGTATTGATTTTACATCAGTGCACATGAGTAAACCTGTAAGCCTGACAGATGTGCAAGCCTGACAGAAGTGCAAGCCTGACAGAAGTGCAGTATCGCTTGACAAATTGGTGAAGATGACAGCCAAGCTCCTGTAAGAAAATACATTTTTTTTAAAAATCTTGAATTCGAGTTGACTCGGCTACATAGTTTTAGTTTCTTTTACTTTGGGCGTGTAGTTAACATGAAGTCAAATAATTATAGGCTGCTTTCTGCTCATGAAACATTTGCGAGTAAATCTAATACTGTCACTCAGACACACGTGATAGACTAAATAATTCTAAAAACTATTACAGAGAATGCCAATGAAGCCAACGTTTTTGCTAGTGAACTTTTATTCGCTAAGGCAACGCTGTTGCCCTGTCGAAGACAATTTAGCTTGCCGAAACACTGTAAATAAAGCTGCGTTAGTAGATAGACGCTTTCAGACTATACATAGATTCTTTCAAACAGTATGCCTGAAATTCTTGTTTTCGTGACCAAAGCAGTATTCCGACTAGCTCAGGGGCGTATTCAGAAATTTCTTTCAGGAAAGAGGAGGGGGGCACCGTCTTGATCTGAGGTGGGCGCCAGGAAGGCAAATGGTTTTTTGCGCTGCTCACACTATGGCGAAAAAAGCATTCAAGGGAACGGGGCGCGGGTCCGGTGTGCCCCCTCCCCCTGGCCACGCCAGCGGGCTGTTTGAATTCGTGTATCTTGTACAGGAAGCTGTCTGTATACGCAAATTGCAGTCGAGTTTTGGGATCTAACGTCTGTATGTGTCGTGGCAGATCTGTCACTATACAGAATAGTAATTATTAATTACCTCAGGACTTACCTACATAAACACATGCCCATTCGTTATTATGGTCAGTGTGGCCGAGACTTAAACTTGAAAAAGTGTTTTCTTGTAATATTTTGAAATTTTAGATATCCTGGATTGCCGTGCGTTAGCAACTGTAAAACGTGTAACGCCAGCGGCCGCTTCAAGTACGTGACCGTTACTCAACCTCTGTCGTTTCAATAGCAGAAACGTTCGCCGTGCGGGAGGTATACAAGACCAAAGAAAAAAGGCAAGGCAATTTCTAGGTTTACTTGTGTCTTTATATCCTCATTGACATGCCATAAGCAGGCAGCAAAAAAAAAGTTTAGAATAATGCCCTGAGACCATTGGTAACGCAATTCTATTCTGGTTGCTTCACAACAACACAAATGCAGATGCTGGCTTCAGCGCGAGTAAACAGGTTTCAATGATTAGGCATACTTGCTTCGGCTTTTCACGCTTACACACGCTTATCTGAGAGATGCGTCAATAAATAGGCGTGAAGTGACCTCGCCGACTCAGGCGCAAACGCTTTCCCAGAAGTCTGGCACGAAACTGTCGATAGCCATCAATTGGTCCTAAAGTCCTGCGTACTATGTTGTCCATGAGGCGCGGCAACGCGTGGGTTTTTTCTTGGTTCCGTCATACCGGTTGGGCCCGTAATTGTTTGGGGTAACCATTAAGTGGTGGGCTTTCACATTTGCGGCGCTCAAATTTTTTATAGTCAGCTCATTCTCTTCGCTCTACTCAGTTACTGTAGCCGTATCTGCGGGGAAGATTTAGCGTTGACCACCCCGCCCGGCAGTATTCCCGAATTTGTGAAACATTAAAATAAATGTTCTGAGAGCCACTTTTGCACGCTTTCAGTAAGCTTGAATACTTTCATAATGCTGCTCGAATCATTTTGTTAATCGATGCTGCGAGATGCAAGTGCTCTACCTCTGAGCTACACCCTCGTTGATGCTGCGAGAACAACCAATTGTTTGCTGTCTTTTTATTTTGAAAGCATATTTCACGCTTCGCACTTTTGTCTTTAGGAATGTATATATAAAACTATGATTGCACCATACACTTTCAGTTCCTACATAGCACCTGCTTATAAATAACATTTTCACAAGCACTCAACCAATCGCATCTTCCCATTTACTGCTGTGATGGAGGTGAAAATACTGTAGGTCTGTGTGCTCATATTTCAGTAAACGTTAAAGAACCCCAGGGGGTCGAAATTTCCGGAACCCTCCACTGCGGCGTCTCTCATGATCACAAAGTGGTTTTGGGGCGTTAAACCCCCCTTACCAATCAAGCACCATTGTGTGCGTACATGCTTGGATGCGTGCGGACAAGTTGTGTGACCGAAATACAGCTGCGTTGTGTTTAAGAAAAAAAATGAAGAAAGACGTTGAAAAGAGGTATTCAATGTTGCCTTTCTCCCCTAGTTTGATACCCGGAAACGTGTGTGCCTCTAATCGCTGAAGTGAGCAGAGATAGGTGGATGGGAATCAATCACCGCGCGGAATGACGTACCTTGCGGAACTAATCGCGCCAATTTAACGTTAATGGACGAGGGATGCGTCAAATTGACGTTGCTGAAACTCACGATTGACTTGAAGCGCGTGTGATCACTTCAAATTTCAGTGGCTTGGACAAATTTTTTGCTCGTGTCCACTGACATTTCGTAAATGCTAGGGTTTTTTTAACTGTCTGTTTTAAGTAAAAACATTCAGTATTGCTTTTCTCATTACATTCTCTTAATCACTAACCCCCGTGACATGGGCTTTTTCTTTTAGACCGCATTGGGAATAAACTACCTGCACAATATCTCTGGAAACATCTCATTGGCTTGTTGTTTGGTTGATTGGTGTTCATCAAACAGAAAATGAGAATAAAACTAATTTGCAAAATCCCAGCACAATTCAGGCGTTAGAGCCAAGCAACGTAGCTCTAAATTCCTAGGTCTCTTGCGACAGGTTTATGGCCTCGAGCGAAACGAACACATTGGCGAGTCTCTCACGCAGATTCAAGGTGAGCTGGTTAAAAAAATGGCCCCGTATCAGCATGTTTCACTGCGAATAGTCTTGCGTCAGGAAAGAGTGAACAAAACTTTAATTTCATATTCTGCGCGAGAAACTTGGTGAGTGGTATTCGGGAGGCACTGTGTGAGAGTGCCTTGATGCGTGCAGCGGAAGCGAATGAGCGCATCGAGGCACGTCACAGGTGAGGCATGAGCGCTATGTCGCAGTTATCTTGGAAGACGAAGCGCGGCGTGCACGCCCGTCTCTGAGGTAATAAGGTGTAGAACACGAGGTGACGGGTAGGTGCCCCCACCATGTCATCTTAGCAAAGCGTTGGAAACACTTAATTGCCTTTTCATGCAAGCGTTGCATTGTCAGCGCAGCGTCATAAACGCTACGGTCATTAGAATCACTTATGTATGTCTTTTTTAGTATAAATAGATACATACAGAATATGAACGCGTTGTTATTGTACCTCAGATATGCGCAATAATTGCTTTTGAATCCACAAACGCACAAGTATGAACCATGAAACTTGAGCAATATTGGTGGGCGCTGTGGATGGGGTTGGATTTTGGCCGTTCCGAGTATTGTTTCAGCGGACAAAGAGACAAGTCCACTGACAGATAGAAAGACAGACGGACAGACCAAAAATTTTGCTTTGAAGTTCCCCAAATAGATTATCGTGTTTTAAAAAACCCCTTCACCGGCCAATATGCATTTGCTCGGCCATTATGAGAGGATTCGACAATAGACCTCATAGCCCACAATAGATTTTATAGGCTGCCACACTTCTATCTTTACTCTGTAGGTCGAAAATAATTAAGATATAACTTGCCAGGCTCCGTCAAGAGTTCCTGCCCTGTTACGAGTAAGAAAGAGCAGGACAGATTGGATGTGCATATTCGACTGTCATATCCTTCCCCATGGTTATTGCCTATTGCACGGACATTACGCAATCGTGAAATGCTTCGTTAACGGCGTCATGTTTATCAGGACGCACATTACATTATTACTGTCTTTATAATCACGTTCCCGTAAAAACAAATGACATTGTGGCCCAACCATTCCGTGATACTTTCACGCAGAATTTTCAATTTAGTGTCGTGTAACCAGTTGATTATTCCAAGAAATATTATGAATTGCCCGAAATCCCACTAGCCACGCGAGTGTACGTTGAAAATTGTTATTTTTTGAGAGCGCAACCCTTCGGCGCTCGTTCCTGCGTTGAGAAACATTGCCGTGGACATTGGCTTTGTCAGGGTAAGCCACAGAGCGAACCAATACGAAAAGAAGCGAGCGCGCAGTTTGTCCATATCACTGGGACGCTGGCTTCTCGGTCGGAGCTCGTGCGCACATACATGGCTGCCACTTGCAATGCGGCTGACTTCGCTTGTCGTAATGGGGCTGTCGGCATTTCGCTTGTTTGGCGACGCCTGCAATGCACTCACGGTGTTTGTAGCACTCGACCGCTGGAAAATTCTGGGGCAATATTTAATGAATGTCACATTGCTACAACAACGCATAGCAAAAACTCCAAACACAGTTGGCGAAGCCACCACATAATGTTTGACTGAAAATTCGCAATAGAAATTATCGTGATTATTGGTGAATTTTTAATAGTATTCCGTAAACAGAAAGCTACTTTATTGTGTTGCAGAATTTATACGTCTTGAATTAGCAATCTTTGTGCTCAGTGGCGAGTGCTCAAAATATCTGTTATTCAAAATTTCGAATAATAATAAAAAAGGTAGAGATGAGATTGATAGCACAAGAGGTGCTGCTTGTGTACATAAGAATATTTGATGAAAATAAAAGTTGTGTCAAACGTTAAACCTACATATCGAGTCAGTGGCGTCAAACGTTAAACCCCACATGTCAATCAATCAACGTTTCTAAGTTTGTGAGTTGAGTTGTGCATATGGCACGAAATAATGTTTTTCCGATGTACATATCTCTCAGTTGTGCATTTGCTTACCATCGTTTTACACAATAACTCCAAAATCATTGTAAGGCACTGATAAATAAATGAATAAATATAAAAACACATTTTAACTTATATTGTTCAGATGGTTTGCTTTTTCGTGGAGTTCTGTCAGATCGTTAGAGCGTCAGTTACTGCTAGACATGAAAATAACATTTCAACAATAAGTATACGGGGCATTTCAGCCCACCTAGCAGTTAACACATAAAGTTTATGGGTAACAAGGTGTCACTTCCATGACTTGTAACTCGATGCCTTTACCCTGCGGTGGTTTATGCACTGTAAGCAAAAACTATCCGAGTTTGGGGTTTTTCAAGGCTCATGACCTCTGAAAACTCTCTCGCGTTTAAAATTACTACCTCGCGTAGGAGGAAAAGATGGTACATGACCTAGTTTTACCACCACCTCTCAGGCAAGTAATAAAAGGATGTCAAAATCCAGTTATACCACGTAGGGAGTTTTCTATTAGGTGATTTTTAACCTGCGTTTCAGACCTTATTAACACGTGACTGCAAGGGGCAGCTGCTTCTGCGGCTTTTGCCCCATACGCCCCTTGTGACGCTCTCAGTGAATACTGAAGGTACGCGAAGCCCACAGATGTTTTTTTTTTTTTGCGTCGCCGTGCCTCTGGACTGACCTCGAGTCAACGCACTTTTACTGGAACTGGGGGCAGCATAAGCACAACAAGCGAGAACAGCATTCTTTGAACGAAAAAAAAGACGGGGAGGCTCTCAAAAAAAGAAAAAAAGAACGAAAACCTGCTGTGGAAAGTTGTCCTGCATATTTTCGCAAATTGTTGGCTTTTGCTCGGCGTTGGCCTTGGAGACAGACAGTGCAAGAAGCTCGGTATCTGTGTGTCTGGTTGGGCTGATGGATCTCACGGGTTTCCTACATCATCGAGCGACCGTGCTCTTCGGAGTGCCTCCGAACCTGCACGTCGCGGATATCTCGCTTCCGAGCCGAATCGCGAAGATCTGCCAGTAGTAACAAAATCAATCTGGTGTCATCGTCCGTGCTTGCCTACTGGAGAAGCAATAAGCAAAATGCTTCACTCTGTCGTCGGCACCGAGCCGCGGCCGCCGGTGACCAGTGGGAGTGTGTCGCCGGGGCAGGCGAAAGAAGCATCGCACATATTTTGTTTCATAGTAGGCGATGTCTGCATGAGTAAAGTGCTGCCCGAATCGCCCACCTCATGCAACAACTGTTCTCAAACATATAGCACGAAGCCGATAAGAGGCAGACGGAACCAACAAGCGGCGGCCGGTGAGCACGAAGAAAACCCGGACCTGCCCGGACGGTGGTCTTTCGTTGGAAGTATGCATACACCGCCCCGTCCCCGTAAGATAGTGGTCACGTGTTCATTTGTGTCTGAAATGACGACGAAATTCGCACAGGATATGTGGTCTGTGATCGCCAGCTGTGTTTCATCGGATAGCCGTGCTCCTCGAAAAGGCCTAGAACGCCGTCGGTAAGCAGCTTGTATGCAGGCGTGGACCGCTCTACTACGCCCGTTCTGATGAATACGTGCTGCTACTGTGTTTGTGCACCGTCGCTCAATGAAAATCATTGAGCTACCATGGTTTGTCCGTACTTAGGTATATTTTATGGAATTGTGCATCAGCAGTGCTAACACACGTGGGGCCATGAGCCCGGTGTGCCAAGTAAATATTGGATAATCAAAAAGGTGAGATCGTGTTGATTTATAATAAAAGGTCGGTGTGACATTTAGTGCCCTGCAGCCCACCTTAAGCTTACGCTTGCACCTTCAAACGTTGTTGTTAATCGATGCAAAAAAAGAGCTCTCCTACTGGTGCTACATGGCCGGTCAAAAAGTCGTGCCTATATATGCCGGATTTTCGAAGTGTAGTCGAGCAACGCGTGCAGTCTGTTCCAGTGGTGTATTATTCTGCATTTGTTGTGTGCGCGTGTTTGTCTGTATGTGAATCTATGTGTCACCAATTCTGCCGTTCAATAAATTAAATCAATTCTGCTATTTAATAAATTTGTCAACTCTGGGCGAATGCACAAGTCAATTTTTATTTTTTTACCACCGGAAATAACTCCCAGTAATCACCTCAAAAAATTGTGAAGGCAGTAAAAATTTACTTTCTCTATACTCGCCGAAAACCTCACTGGGGTAAGTAATTACTACTCTCCCTACGTTCAAAAACTCAGTTAGCAAAGAGTAAATTTTTACCTCGGTAGTAGGTGGTAAAAAAAAACGGGAAAGGTAGTGCGCTAGAAGACAAATGGTTTACCCAGTTTTTGAGGTTATTTCAGGTTATTTTCATTTAGCGTGTACGACTACAATGAAGGGCTCTGTAAAAGTTTATTAATTTATTATTTATCTACAGTACTTTATTTACAGTAAGAACATTACAGAACTCACTGCAGGGGCAAAGGCTAAATGCAATCAGCCTGACAAAAGCCCCTGTCATTCCGCAGTGCATGCTGAGCTTCAATATGAGCACAGACAAAACAGACAAAAATCAAAACCAATACAATGGTTATATAGAAATCGACTACAAGTAGCTGGCAAGTGCACATACGAAAATTCTACAGACACAAAGACAAAAAGTTGACATAGAACGTTTGCAGAATTACACCTCACTCACATAGTGATTCATAACCAAATGAAATAGGCAAAAAAAAATTTAAGATTGAGAAACAAAGTGCATGTGGATGCACCGAGAAAAAAACTTTAGAATACTGCAGTCAAAATACTAATTATTGAATGATTTCTGAATTGGTCAAGGCATGAGACTCGACCTATTGGTTTAGATAGCGTGTACCAGTGGTTAGTATTAGGTTTTTTTGTTTTTCAGAGGCTGCTTTGCTAGCCCTAAAGTGCAATTTATCTGCAAAAACCGTTATCACGTGACGTGTTGCGTACGCAGCACTTTGTTTTCCCTAATAGGTTCTCGTTCTGGGTGCTCGCTTCTTTTGTTCTGGCAAATGGTAGTGTAATGTTTCGGCACAAATTTGTTTGTATAACTTGTCCTTTTGAATGAACTGCAGAAATTCAAAGTAATATAATTCATACACCCCAAGCATCGAATGTTTGATGAATAATGGAGCAGTTCGCCGCGCGCTAATCAGGTGAACTCATTACCAAAAGTGCATCAACTGATACGATACCGTGTGTAGGTAGTTCACTGACAAAATGTTGTTGTCTGCTCGGGCGTTAACGAAACATTGTTAACTGGTGTTAGTGGCCGATCGGTCCAACGTCACTGCATTTACTCACAGCCACAAGCGGATGTGACCAATGGCGCGAAATAGGAAGATATACGTGACAGTTGCGTCGAACGAACCCCGACAGTGAGTGGTCGTGTTTCTCTGACCCTGCTGTTGTTGTTTTTTTTTTGGTAATATAGCTCACAGGCTACGTAAACAAAAAAAATGTCAGATTCAACTTACGCCTGATCGCCCAAGGATCGAGGTTCCTGATTGCTCGCACAAGCTTGAGGAGGCCGAAGCTGCAGTCAGTCGACACCTCGGCCTTTAGAAGCTTGCGGGTAAACTCTGGAGAAGATTGGTCCATTGCCTTGCCGATCCATTCCTTGAGCGTGTTCACGTAGCTGGCTTCTGTGTCCGCAGCAGAAACTGTAGTAGCCGTTGTGAATGTCATCACTGTCTGTAAATCTGTGTCGTAGGGCGAGCATTTACACAGCATGGGGCCGGCCATAAGCGTAAACAAGAGAGCGAGCAACATATTTGCGCGTCGGCGCCACGCGGTGAATGCACTTCGCGAAACCATTTCATGGAAATGAATAGTTTGCAGCCGGAATAGAATGGGTGAGAATGTAAATTAAAGCCTTGGTTTTGTAATCCACAGCCTCTTGTAGAACGATGGCGCCACGGAAGCTTAAACGAGTGACCCTTTACCGACGTAGCGATGATTTCTCCCGGTTGATAAAAAGGTAGTCACCTATTGCAATTATTATACGCACATAAAACATGCATAATGATCAACGGACTTTACTTTTCCGGCGAGCGCAATGCGCGCAAACGATGGAAATGCGTGTTGACGACTCACTGCGAGAGCTTCGAATGCGCAGAGCGGCAGCAATCCTCCTCTCTAAAAAAACATGCGCGTAAATGCTGGACGTAAAGGTAAAACGTCGGAAAAGGCTGGATTGGGCACACCCTCATCCTCGTACTGAGTCAACTGGAAGCCCGGGAGTGAATGTCAGGGGGCAGCCCAACCTAATCTTGCCGTAGAAACGCTGCGGCCTTTCGCTCCTCCTCTCTCTGCGCGCCGCTCAAGATCACCGGTGTCAACATTCGTCAACGCACTCACTCTCCCCATCGCCATGCCGTGAGGATAGCCGCAGACTCCGTCGTCCAGAGGAAGCTGGTTTCACCTGGATGTTGGCCAGCGCGCGACGTCACCTGGTCGACCTCGAAGGTGACAGGAAGGAAGAGATAATGAGAAACGAAAACACGTCGGTAAAAACAAAATAAAGCTCATGCTATTTGAAAATGGCCGGGCACAAAGAGGTGCTTACCCCATTATACGTAGCGATTTCCATATCCTCCCCCCCCCAATTTTTTTCTTTTTTCTGATGCTGAGGAATGTGTCAAACTATGTATCTAGGGAAGCACATCAGGTAGCCTTTATAATTTTCTTTAACTGCTTATTGTCCACTCATTTTTAATGTCGTTGACGTGCACACCAAACAGGCGTATTTCTATTGCCCTCATTGTTCACAGCTTCGTTGAAAGCTGAGTGAGTCGACGTGCGTAAATTGACTGCTTGTATGAGACTTTTCATTACTCTGCTCTAACTATAGGTGTCTGAAACACAAAAAGCAATAGTATTATCGTGAAAGTTTTTGTTATTTATATATAGGAACATGGACGAGCAGATTATTATAGCCGACAATCTCAGCAACGCACTAATATATGCACACATTTGAAATTCAATGAATACCCAGTCACAGCAACATTACAGGAAATACTACAACGGAAACAGCTGCAAATCGGGCTCACAATAACGCATAGGTAATTAGTCTTCCCCTAGGATGACTGCCAGTTGGGCGTGTTGGTAAAGGTTTATGATGAAACAAGGGCTAAAAATACACACACTCAGAGAGGACACAGACAAGTGCTTACTAGCAACTGGAAATTTTATTTCTAAACGAACACTAATAAATACATCACACGCATGTACAGGAGTAGTTGGGAATGACGTACATGCGTGTGATGTGTTTATTAGTGTTCGCCTCAAAATGAAATTTTCAGTTGCTAGTAAGCGCTTGTCTGTGTCCTCTCTGAGTGTGTGTATTTTTAGCGCTTGTTTTATCATAGTCTTCCCCTGTCATCATATAAAATCCACCCCCTCCTGAGACATATATCCCGCAATCTCATCAAAGAAAAAGGGTATCTTTATGAGCAATCTAAAAGCTCTGACTTAGATTTCATGAACCTTTGCATAACACTGCTCATTTCAACGGATTTGAGTGAAAATGAGAAATTCACAACATGTCACCACCTGCGGCTTGATACAGCATTTACGCGAAACTTCCTGTACAGGATAAATCCTGCCTTTACTCCTAAGTGCTAATACAGCCACACTGACGAATATGTACGTCATCAAGTGCTAAAAATGCTTCACGCCGAATTATTTTACAGGCCTGTTTGTTGCGCTTACATAGAATACCACTCGGTGTGAAGAAAATGCTTGGTCCATGGCCAACTGCGGCTCTTCAGAAAACAGCTCTTCTAGCTTTCATGAAGGTTCTTGAAATGTCAAATATTTTATGGAGATTAGAACGTCAATGATGTTGTCAGCGATGGTGTGCTAATACTGAAAGCAGATGGGTAGTATTTTGTTGGTATGTTTCATGTTATGTATAACCATTTGTCTTGGTGTGTTATCTTTAAGTGTGTGCCAATCTATACAGATTACTCTGGGGCGCCCACATGCGAATTACTTTTGGCCATTAAATTTGTACTTCACTAGCATTCATAAAAACTCGGTTTTTGTATATAAACTTTCATTTGGTGTAGTATACTACCGTATATGCACGTATAATGTTTGAATGTACAATATTTTGTGCCCTATCATTATTTTATTACAGAGAATTTTCTCTCGTTATCGAAAAGGAGTAGCCAATGCTATTAATGAAGCATCGACCTCTCCTATTCTCCATTTAAATTCGGCTGCTGACCCGCAGCTCCTAGGACTCAATCCCGGCTGCGGCGGCTGCATTTTGGAAGCAGGCGAAAATGCAGCAGGCTCGTGTGCTCAGATTTAGGTGCACGTTAAGGAGGCCGAAGCTGCAGGTGGTCGAAACATCTGGAGTCCTCCACTTTAACATCTCTAACAATCATATGATGGTTTTGGGACGTGAAACCCTTCTTATCGAATCAGCTATCAAAATCATCATCATTTCAAATAAAACTAACCTTCAGGCACCAGTTAAGTTGCAGTGTCTATTAATGGGTCGAATTCACATAGCATTATCCCAAGACACTCAATAATATATCTCAAGAAAAACAAAATAAAGCAATTTGTCAGTTTCGGTAAGTTTTGGTTGGTAATTTTAGCTGACATGTTTATAAATATTCAGTTATTCTGCTCAGTCGTGTTTTACTTTGATATAAAAAGAATGAAAACATAGGCCCCCAAGTGTGTGAGCAAGTAGTTTTTGATTACACTATTTGAAGTACAGAAAATTAACTTTTGACGTAGCAGATCGAACGACTTATAGAACATCGTAGTACCTTTACCGAATTGATCGCTTTCAATCACACGCAGCACCCTGAGGTTAAGCCAAGCTATATTGACCATAAAGAAGGTTCAGTTCGTCAAATGAACAATGCATCTTACTTTCGTTTGGCCAGAAGTTGACACTACTGGCAATAAAAACAAGTGGCATACACATATGTAGCCATGACCACTGAAGGGAAAAAAACAACTCGTAAACTAAAAAAAAAGCAAGAATGCGTGAAAGACTAAAAGGAAAAGATAATAGCAAACATTATGTATCCTTACGATCTCTTTTGTAGGAGCAATACCTCCAAGTGCCAAGCTCATTTCACACAGCGTGATTACAGATATCACCACGATTGAAGTGCGTAAAAGTGGTTCTTTGTGCATTTGCATGTAAAAAAAATGGCAGAAGTCACGTACCGTAGGAATCGATATTATGCGAGCGAAGCTTGCAGAGGGAAGGAGACTATCGTGTGATTTTCATTATTGAGTGAAACATTATAAAATGACGCTTAAGATATGTACAAATTTTGTACACACCAACATAAGCTGAGCAATGACTTATGTTTTTTATATCAGTTGTGATGACGCCGAGGTTGTAATAATATCGTGGGTATTACCAACACCAGAAGCAGTAATATGCTATGGTATAGCGAGTGCTTCTTGTGTTTGCAAGTACGTATAGACCTGGCTAGAGCTATTTAAATGCATTGTAGTGGGTAGCACCTAATTGCACAATTTACGCAACCTGCCGTGCCACCTGTATCAACGGAGTAGATATGTAGAGTTGAGGAAATTTGACACCCAGCACTGCAACCAGAATAGGCGTTCCACCTATATTACGCCTGTATATGGTTCTTTCTCGAAGCAGTTTAGAGACGTTCGGTAGCTATAGAGCCATGCCATGCCAGGCCATGGTAATAATGTCTTGTGTTTGATGGCTCAAAACCATGAAATGAGTATGAGAGACGACGAAGTGGAGGGCTCCGGAAATTGAGACCTCCTGTTTTTTTTTTACATGCACCTAAATCTAGGTACACAGGCCTGAAGCGATTCCGTCTCTACTGAACATGAAGCCGCTGCAACCGATTTCGGTCTCGCCACCTTCGGGCCAGCAGTCGAGCACCGTAACGTTCAAGCACTCCTTTTTTCCACTTGCCATAAGGGAATGGAACTGTCTGGATTCCTCCATAACTAGTGCGAAATTGGTATCCGACTTTGCACCAAAATTAGAAAATATGTTCTCTTAATGCGGCAATACTCGCATTACCAGAAGCATTGCGCCACCAGTGAAAGCGTATTAGTGGAGTGTACAAGTGTTAACTGGAGTGATTGGAAGTTTGCTATTTGTTTGCCTGTGTACCACTGCACTTCATGCAAAATTTCTCTTCTTTTTGGTGATGGTTTCTTTGTCTTTGCAAATGTAAACAATTTGTATATTTTTCGCTCTTATACTTTGTGATGACTGTCATTTCACTGCATTCCTGTTTCCGTTTTCTGCGCTGTTAATGTACCGCCTGCATGTGCAGTCTGTACGCCCACCTGCTATGGTCTCGGAATTAGACTGGCAGTATTGAAAATAAATAAATAAAACCACCTTGGCGGGGCGTGGCTCTGTGGTAAAATTTTTGATTGCCACTCAAAATGCCACTCAAAATGCTTGGGTTCAATTTCCGCTGAGATCATAATGTTTACTCTGTACTCGTCGGGTTGGTATTGCCCATTGCAGTTTTCTTTAACGCTTCCACATTTAAATTACCAATGTATGTTCTTGCCGCTCCTGCGTAGATAAATAATGTCAATCCCCTTTGGCTCATAGCCGCATAGCCCGTGGTATACAGATGTGCCACACGTGTCTGGAGAAATGTGTCTGATGTCGTACGCAACGATAGTTTTACGTTATACAAATCACGCTTAGCCAAACATATTCATCAAACTCTGTTAGCCCCCATAATGATTTTGGTCTACCTAAAGTTGAGGAACAAAACATGAGATAACCCGTACGTAGGCAGCTAGATAGACAGATAAATAGACAAATAGATAGAAAGATAGACAGATAGATAGGTAGATAGAAACGCTCAAAGTGCCTGCAGTTCTCCAAGAATTGCTTCACATGCGCAGAGCGCATCTACATATAGGCAAGGCTAAGCACTGAACACGGACAAGCGCAATATATATGCTTCTCAGTGTTGACGGCTGGTCTTTGTCCATTCTGCAATAAGTGTGTTTCCGATTTCACAATCCAACGTTTATATGCTTCAACATTTATGCCACCTCACGTCAATGCAAACATAATTTAGCGCAGGTTCCATTTATTTTCGCCAAATTTAAAGACAAAGGTGGCCTTCACGGCGGATACTTGAGACGGCCAATTAATATGGTGGGCAACAGTGGCCACGAAAACACAGTAGACGTCCTCAAGACTTACAGCGACTATAAACCAGGAGCCATACGTAGTTCCGAATGTTTTCGTTTGTATTTGCTCAATATTATTGAATGGCAGCATTCCTAAATGGCATGTCCCTCAACATGATTAGCTCCCATGTGCACTCGTGAACTGCTGTAGCGTAAGCGCTACCACGTTTGAAAATGTGGGCTCATCTCTGCGAAGTGCCACTGAGATGATGTTAAATGCTGGAAATGCAGTGCGTACTGCGAAAAACTAGCTTTTTCTTCAAGGCTATAAAACCACTGAAGAGTTTGTCGGACTAAATCTGCCTCATATTCGAGCTACCGCCAAGGACTTGCAAGCAATCGTGTTTCCGAGGCTAAAACAAGAAACGAAAGAGCCACACCATGCGACTTCCTCATTTATTATTTTTGTTACCTTTTTCTTTTACAGTAAAACACGCAGAACAGGAATAACCGAGGCATCTGTCGACAGTCGCTGCGCTGATGCATCGGTTATTCCGCTACTTAAAACTCAGAGAAGTGGTGTTGCGTGTTTTGAATAGTAAATGCACGTGGCGCAACTTGGGGTGAACACGTCGGCAAAAACATGTGGTGCTTATCTGTTGATGTGGACGAGGGTACTTCAGTTTCATGCAGCTTCTTCTCCGACAAAAGTTTTCTTCTCTCTCATTTGCACTATCATCAATAATAGACACCTTTAGCTGGGCGTATGCAAAAGTCGTTAACGCTGTGCAAAATACGATGAGTACACTGCAAGCGATGTGGCTTACAACACTTTCAGTTTAACGCACCTTGCTGCGTTTCAATTTACTTCAGATAAGTCGTAGGCATGATGTAAACGTATTCACATGCTTATCAGTGCCACTGATGTGACAAGTACGCTACGTTCTAGTAAAAAGGTGGCCTCTGTGACTGGCACGCATGACCTCTTCATGGCCTGTGTCACGGCTTCCTGCGCATACACGTCAAACCATGCTGTTCGATGCGTACTTTCAGCATCGTTCTTGGGTGCACTGGTCGCGTGGTGACCTTCGCCATGTACGGTCAATGTTACTCTGTGTGCACAGTACTGAAATGGGTTCACAACGTAGAAACAGCAGTTGGTAGGGCACGGGCAAACTGGATCGAACACAGCGTTCTATCCATCGTGGCAGTGAACGCGAGGCTTGGCATACCCTGCAGCAACTGGTCCTATTCGCTGCAGGTATTCTTGACATTCCGACCTACTAGCAGCACTTTGACCGAGTGAAAGCTCACACAATGGTGAGCTTTCATGCTGCCCTATGTTTCAGCATGAATAACAGTACTTACCAAGCATACTTTTTTGCATGGTCATTTGCCGAGAAACCTGACAAACAAAGGTTAACGCGTTTCCGCACGCATTCTGTCGAATTCGATTGCTTGAGGATTTTTGTGAAATGCTAGGCTATGTCTTCAAATTCGCAAGGGCGCCGCAACGGGACGCTTGCATGTACCTTGTCTGGCATGGAAGCATGCCCTTTCTATCTCGAGTATACACATGACTCACATCGAGTTCACTGTGGCTGTCTCCAAGCGTTGAGCGGTGCACTGCAGCCACCTATCATGAGCTCTCTTTTCTGGTTTCTTGGAAGTTTTTCGAGAACGCTGCGTAGTAAGCGTTACGTTGCGTACGCAGCGTCTTGTTACGGGCGTACGCAACGCATCTTTTATAGCTACGTTACGTACCACGCATGCGCACCGCTTTTCCGCGGCCACGCTGCAGACGTAGGCTGCTTGCGTATATATACGCCTAACTTTGAAAAATGTGTAATATTCATGGGGGCCTTGCGTCCAAAAAACCACGCTATGATTACGAGAGACGATGTGCTGGAGGGGCTTCGGAAATTTTCGACCTGGTGTTCTCAACAAGTTAACCTCCATCGAAATGTGGAAGTCATGGCTGGGATCTCACCAACTCACGAAGTGTTACTTGGAATTACACAGGCATTCACATTTTCAAGTTTGCTTTGTTTATTTTATTTTGAACAAGCTCAGTGCCTCTTTCATTTCTTAAGTGAATCACCCTCGTCTACGTGATTTTGTCGAACCTTAGACAATGCTCATCTGGTATTAGAGCAAATGACGAAACAATAATGTCACACATAATCGGGGATCATTTTTTTTGAAATGCAAGTAGAAATTTGCTCTTCGAAAACAGGTATTTAAATGAAAAATATAAAGGATCTATAGTTGTTCTACGTATAGTAAGCCTGAAGTCGAATTCATGAAACTTTCCCCGCGTGAGAGCGTTTTTTCATTATCTAAGTCACTTCGCTTGTAATATGTCTTGCATTGTAATTGTCTGAATTATTTTCTGACGAAAAACTTTAGCTTAAAATGTTTTTGTGAGTAGTGGCTCTGTTTATTAGACGTATACAGTAAAGTTGAAAAGTTGGCGCTTTTATATAGCCTATGTAAAAAAAAACTGCCGTAAGTGGACCGTAGGTTTGTTGTTACTTGTGAGTTCTTGTAAAATTTCTGCATTGTTTCAACATATTATCTGGCACAAAGCCTTTTTTTGTTGTGATATTATCCGAACATCCAAGCCGTGCTCGCATGGTCAGTTCCGCTACTAGCTCTCGCCGGGGCGCCGCCATATTGTTGCGCTCTCTAAGTTCTTGAGTGGTCGGATCAAATAGTGCCGGTTGTTCGGTGACGTACCGATTGTTTCACTACGAAACTGAAAACGTCGGCTTCCCATGTGTGCCGGTAATAGCAAAGGCTCTTAGAATATTTTCTACACTTCAAAAACCCCTACTCTAAATTACTCATTAGAGAAAACCACAACTTTCTAGCATTTCTTTTTGTTTTGTGATTGATCTTGGTTAACAAACTTCAAAAGATTTCTAGTGAATGAAATCTCGAAAGCGATTATAACAGCACACCAGGAAACTTGTGATTTACGCTTTTGAAAGTACTAAACATTAAAAATTTAATAAACTGTGAGATATTAAAAAAGAGCTTTTCAAAACGTGAGATTATCTCACAAGCATCGCTATTGAATTGCTCTCGAGCGTGACGTATGCCACATACGAAATAATTTTTTTCCCACTCTTGCGACGCAGGAGATGCAGTGGCAACTCTTTCGTTATCATCAGCCAGCACTCGTGTTGCTTTTTGCCATGCAACCAACACAAACGGCAGGTGTGTACCTTAAAGAAGCGAATGTATAGGTCATTGCCTAGTTTTTTTGTCTTCTGCAGCGCCCAAAATCTTTAAATGCTACGGTGTGTTATTATGGTGCGTCAAGGTGTAGTAATGTGAGGTTTTTTTTTTGTTTATTCGCAGGCTTTCTCTTTGATCCAAAAATGCTGATTGATTGATTCATTGATTGATATGTGAGGTTCAACGTCCCAAAACCACCTTATTATTATGAGAGATGCCATAGTGGAGGGCTCCGGAAATTTCGACAACCTGGGGTTCTTTAACGTGTGCCCAAATCTGAGCACACGCGCCTACAACATTTCCGCCTTCATCGGAAACGCAACCGCCGCAGCCGGGATTCGATCCCGCGACCTGCGGGTCAGCAGCCGAGTACCTTAGCGACTAGACCACCGCGGCGGGGCGATGCAGGAAATGCTACCTCTCAGTTTTAAAACAGTATGATAAGACAGTCTCTAGATTGAATCGATCATTTGCGTAACAGGCTCACATTTTTTTCTTTTAATGCTTTTCTACTTTTTCTTACTTTATTATTTAAGATCACGCGCATCGGCACTACGACACACACGATGAATACCAGTGAATTTCTTGGTGGTTTGAGGAGCCATCTATTCAAGTTTTCTTGTTGCCTCTTTTCTGTTGACTATCGTATCAGCAATGTCACAAATGAAAAGGAGGAGGAAATAAATGAGCGGAAGAACAAAGAGGTTAGCCAGTTCTTATACCGGCTCACTACCCTGTCGCAAGTGAATATCAGTGGCAACACCAGCGAGGGCATTGCAAACGACATTGTAGCGACCAGGCAACCAATGAAAAAGAACGTTTTGGTCATATTCGGGATCATTATAAACAGATTTTCCGTTAAGAATAGAAACAGGATGCGCAAGTTCGTGAACGTTCATGGCTGAGCACTAACGGAAACACGGACGCACGCATTTGCCGTGCCGTATTCGTCGTGTCGCTTCGCCCTTTCCCTGCGAACCATGGTGCACAATGATGAGCTAATATCAGACCTTAGACGCTAAATTTCTGCGATTTCACGTCGTATAGGCTTAATGGCGTAACATCTAAAGGGTAACCTTGTAGTCACAAAGGAGAGCTCGTGAGCTCGGCGACTCGTTGATGACGCAATTTCTCACTATAAGGCAAATGGCAGGTAAGGCCCTTCCAGATGCAATGCAGTGATGTTGCTTCACTCGCATATTGATGTGGCACTTACACAGACACCGTTGTTCATCGCAGAGGTGGGTTATTGGCGATAGCTCCAGGGGTAGGAAGGCGGTGACTACGACGAGGAGGATTGTGCCCTTAGAAAAATTGTCTATAGCTACTGTCTATACGGCAACCAGACGTTTCTGCATCACGATGGACCACCTACGTTCAACATCGCTCACGGAGAATAAAATATGCTTCGAGCTAGCACGAATGCAATTAAAATTGTGGAAACCGACATGTGCATTATCACAGTTGTTGAAGGCAAGAAACGTTAGGGATGATATGCCTGTGTATTTAATGTGTACCACTTTTTAAACTGAGATTCATATCACGCTTTCACCAGGAAAAAGTTTTCCTGTGCTAGTTCCGATGCGCAAGTTGGCTGGACAAGTTGTTTCGCAATCCTCGAAACATAAAGACGGTAAATGAAGAAAGGCAGATAAGCGCCATATGTCCTTCTTTCTTTTCCATCTTTATGTTCCAAGCTTTTTGCTACACATCAGTATGCTTTCTTGTTTGTTTATTTTGTGTTAAGTTTATCCTTGATACCAACTACCCTCCAGTTTTGCTTTCCCCTCTACAATTTCTCTCACTGTCTTCAATGTTTGCAAAGATAATCACGTAGCCTAGGAGAACTAGGGAACTCATCAATATAAATGAATATTAGCAAAGCATACCTCTGGTCTCATCTCCTTGTAGTGCACCTGAATACATTTAAAACATTGATAAAGTCCGCCACGGTTTTGTAGGGGTCACGGTGTTCGACAGCCGACTCCCAGATTGCGGTCTCGATATCCCGGCCGTGGTGGTGACGTTTCAATGGAGGCGAAACACTATAAAAAGTCTTGTAATGGGCAATGCCAGTGTGTGGTGAAGAATATCAGATGGTAAACATTCGCGTTGCCTTTCGCTACGGTATTTCATGTATCATATTGTGGTTTCGCCACGTGAAATCTCCAGATGTTGTTAAACCTTTGCTGAACTTTTCTGTAGATGCGCTTTGCGTAAATGTAGATATATAGGCTTTTGTACATTGATAAATTCACTCACAGAGAAACAAATTCTCCGAAGAGAAACAATTTTAATTTGACTTTCTTATTAAAGTAGACAAGAAGTATGGCATGAAGAAAGGCAAGGTTCACCAGAAATTAAATATCCGGTTTGCTACCTTGCAGTGGAAAACGAGGAATGAGGGACAGAAAAGTAAGGAAAACGAATGAGAGAGAAAAAGAGAGCGGGAGGAAGCAAAAATACACACACACTAGAACGTCACAGTTGTTCGACCAAGCGGGTCGATCGCACAAACTTCAAGAGGGCCTTCGACGCTTTTCGGCGTGAAGCTGAATCTTTCCGGCATTCTGAAATTAATTTTTCGGAAAGCGGCTGGTCGTCTAGGTGTGCAAACACTGCTGATAGGGACTGTCTCTGACAGTTGTACTGAGGACACTGACACAAATTATGGTCGAATATTTCATCAGTGCTGAAAGTCACACGCAGCATTGTCTGCCCATCCGATGCGGCAGCAAAGGCGTTCGTGTGAGACACGCCAAGCCACATGCGGCAGCGAACGGTTGTCTCAGATCTGGATAAGCCAGATGGAATGGTAAGTCATAGGTATGGCTTCAGGTGGTGAAGACGGTTGTGGATAAATCCGGGCGTGTTTCACAGAGACTTGGCAACATCATGCGTGAGCGTATTAATTTTGGTTGCTGCGTCGCTTCTTGAAAGTGGAACGGAATTTATACCGTCATTTGCGTGAGCGTTCTTTGATGCATCTTTGGCATGTTCGTTAACGATGATTCTGCAGCGGTATGGTAACCATTGAAAAGTCACATCATGTCCTTTTTGTGGTACTTGTTGATATAGTTGTCTTGTTTCTAACAGTAATAGCTCATGAGGTCCAGGACGTAGCGCAGCTTGAATGGAATACAAAGCTGGTTTCGAAGAGTTGAACATGCACCATTTCAGAGGTGCTTCTTGATAAACCGTGCGAAGTGCACAACGGAGTGGTGCGAGGTTTAAGGCTTTCGATGTTGTTTTGTGAGACGTTTGAAATTGGGTGGTTTCAGCTTTTACTGGGAAGATCATGGCTCCGGCAGATCCCCTAACATTTGTTGAACCATCCTTACAAAGTTTAACGTGGTGTTTGTATCCTTTGTGCAGCATAAATAGAGTGAACTGCTTTAAATCTGGTGGCGATAGATCCACCTTTTTGCGAGTTTCTGGCACTGTTAAGCATAGGTTTGGTCGGTCCAAACACCAAGGAGGTGTCAGGATACGTTCCGGAGGTGTGTGGCTTGCTGGAAGGCACTCACGGTAATTCAATATTCTCTTACAGAAGAAGGCGCTCGGTTGGTCTTCTCGAAGCGAAGCGAGGTGCTGGGCAGGGCGCTAGTGAGGTGCCTAATAGCGCTCCATGCACCTCTAGAGTAATGTGCACTGAGGCCGGAATAACTTTGGCGATTGTGATAGTCTCTTTGTAGATGTGCAGCGTGGTAGCCTTATACAAACACTGAGTGCCTGTCCCTGAGCGTTTTTCATTGTACAGCCGCGACCACGTTCGTGTTGAGCACGCGAGGAGGCGATTTTTGCTCCGTGGGGTGAAACCTCGATGCAGTTTCGGGATTTGATGTTGTCAGCCTGACATCTAGGCCACACATGCTTCTGATACAACACTTCAGAGCCCGAAAATGCCACGAGGTTTTACCCCGCAGCGCAAAAACCAGGTGCTCGCATGATCTACGCAGACGTGGCCGTGGCTGTACTTATGCTGGTTTTGCAGGCGTTCGTCAAAACCGGCAAGCTGTACTGCAGGTACCCCATGAACAATGTTCTGTATAGCTGCAACATTGCATGTACTGACGTAACCGACATTTTCATCCGAAGACGTTGAAAAGTTGGGGGATGCTTGTTAGGCCCTTCTTTAGAGCGGCCACATGGAGACTCCAGCACAGATTTTAATCAATGGTGAGCTCCAATAATCCATGTGTGTGGGCATAGCAGACAATTTGTTCATTGATGGTGATGGGATATGACGCCATTGCCTTCCACGTGAACTCAACATGCGCTGATTTGTCTGGAAAAATCTCGACGCTTTGTTGTCTTAGGAACCCCGAAATCGAGTTCGCTGCTTTTTGAAGTTTCGCACGTACCTGCTGGCGTAATACACCAGATGTCCAGACACCAATATCATCTGCATAAATAGATATCTGCACAGACTCTGGTATAGTTTTTACGAGGTCAATCATAACAAGACTGAATAGTGTGGGGCTCAGTACAGAAATACGCAATACGAACAAGAGAGTTCACTTTACTTCGTTAGAAAAAGTAAGCATGGGTCGACGTCTGCCATATATCACTGTCGTACCAGGTAGTAAAATAGCATTGACCCATATAGAGGCTATCCCGTGTTCTTGCGTGTGTGTTTTTGTGACAGATAAGGACAGGACTTTTAAAGGTACCCTGAAAGTAACCCCAGTTTAAACAAAGAAACTTCTGTGAAAATAGGACACGTTAGTAGACGTAATTTTTGAAGGGTTGCCTCCACAACAAGTATCGTCGTTTTATACGTCGGTTTAATGGTCGATTCTGGTCAGAATGAAAATATAGGCAGTGCGCAGAAACCACTGGAATCACAAGCAAACATGCACCAGGTCATTGCAATTTGCCAATAAAAATAAACAAATGCGAACGTCAAGCGATTGATGAATAATGAAGCATGAATGAGTAGTAGGTAAAATAATCAACAGACAGCAGGTGGAACCACTGACGCGCGCATACATTAAGAAGGAAGTTCATGGTCGCGGCGTACACGCTTCGCCTTTGTTGTATTTACTCAAATAGTCGAACCGTGCGCAGCGGCTTAGTACAGCATCATTTGGCAGTGCCGGTCTGACCTCCGGGGCTTCGCAAGCGCGCGTTGTTGAGTTTATGCAGCATACATAAACTCGACAAGGCGCGCCTGCGCAGAGGTAATAAAACTGGCAGCCCTTTTAACACGATCAAAAAAACGGTGTTTTATTACTACACGTTTTTACTAGCTTGAGTGATTTGTTAACTGATAAAGCCTGAATTAACAATCGTCTCAAGTGTGAGGGCACGTTCACGCTTGATAAGTGAAGAGAAAACGAAAACGCCAGAGTGGCCTGAATGAAACCCACGACTGCGCCTGTCGAAGATGTTTATATTCGTTCTGCCCCATCCCGCCACCGTTGCCTTCACTACCTTTAGAATTAATTCGATTTTGCCTGCTTTCTTAGAACTAAAGTTGGTACCGAATTCCAGCTATTCACGCAATGTAGTGAAAACAAACAGATCGCACCTTTTCAAACATTGCTTTGAGAAATAAGCCAGGAGAAACAACATGAGCGAACGCAGCATCGGTGGCGGATTCGGCTAGCTGTACAAAAACGTGAGGCACGCTGGGGCATGCCGACTTGCTTCTGCTGCACCGTCTGATTCCAGAGTTCTCGACGATCATAATTCAAACCAGGCTCCTGATGAACGCGTTCTCATTGAGAACATCAAGTTTTGTCTTGCTGCACGGGTAGTTTGCAATTTGAGCTGATGCGAGCCACCACCGATGCCTTTGCAGCCATGTTAAATCTGCGGCCTGCTAGTAAGGTCACGTGGTTTAATCTAGGGCAGCCAAGGCAATGAAGCGGAAATCGTATCTGGTTTCGCTTGGCTGGAGAGTCGGTCTCGAAACGATTTTTTCGCACCGGCTGCGCGGCGTGGTTTTCCGGCCGCTTGGGCACCGAAACGAGCCAGTTTTTGGAGAGTTTCGCCACTTTCACTCTTGTCGAGGCCAAGTATGAACGCGCCCTTACTCTGCAAGCACAGCATGAATAGTGGTTATTCCCACTCACACATCCAATTCAAGGCAACTCACTCACGTCATCGGCGGCTACAAAACTCGCTACCTCTTTTGCGGCTCTTCAGTTTATAATTAAAAAAAGTAATTCCACAGAGATCATCCTTGAGTTCCGCCAAGCGGCGACTATAGTCGTGTCCTGGAATTCCCGACGTGGTGGACACGAACAAGCGTCATCGAACTGCAGGAGACTCAATATATTTTTTTGTACCAATTGAATTGTGATGTTCGGGTAGTAATAGGCTGCTTTCCGGTGTATTACGTTTCAGCTAATAACGGCGCCAGGGAAGAATAAGTTGCCGACATAAAATAGTTTCTAGCATTCACTCAGCCGTTACAATTTCCCCTTTATTAGGAGCAATAAATCTGAAAAGCTGGTAAAAAGCATCTTCCGCGTCAAATGCGCTGAAAGCATTGTTGCGTTTTTGAAATAATTGAATACATAGTTACAAACAACCGGCATTTTGAACTGCTGGATCACATTTATGACCAATCGTTTCTTTCCTTTTTTTTGGGGGGGGGGGAGGGATTTCCTCTGGCTCCCATTATTTGTGCCGCGTGCTTTCTTCGGCGCCGTAAATACAATCGTTTGATTTGCATTGACCAAACTCTCTGTCATTCGCTTTGTTAACTCTCCTTTCTTTCATGATCTCTTTCCATGCGGCTCTTTCCATGTGGGAGATCTCTTTCCATGTGGCTGGAAAGCGACATCGTTTGTTCTCATCTGAAAAAAGAAGTGTTAAGTGTGCATTCAGCTTTTTACAGCAGAAAGGGGGGGGGGGGACAACTGTGCTGCTTTTGGATATTTTGTTCAAAACAAATTTGGAAAGTTTGCTTGTCTCACGGAGAGATGTATTTTTAGTCTGTTGACTTTTGACGTTTACTCACTTCCAGCAGTGAATTGTTGGAAGTGCTACTGCCATTGATTTTGAGGTGACCTATCCACTTATTTTTTTAATTGACTTATTCTTGTTTTATTATCGTTTCTTTCAAAATAAAGGGTAACATCAAAACAACATGTCTATTAACCAGGCAAAAGAAAGCATTAGCCTAATTGATGGCGTGTTCGCATAGTACACGCGCAAAAGTGATTCCCACTATGCAACGTGATATACTTGACCAGTGCCTACTGTATTTTTTTCATGCCCGGGCGAACGCTCTTTTCAGGCCGTCGAGCGCGCGCTCCGCTTCCGCTCGCCGTCGCCGCATGATGGCGCTGCAATGTTGACTACGGGATGCTGGCTCTGAACGGCCGCGTGTATTAGGAAGCTCGTGAATTCATGTTTTCATGCGAGTTAATTTGCAGTCATGCTTCTAGATGGCTTTCATGGATGTAGGGAGGATGAAAAGTAACACGATCATAGCGGCGCGCTGTTTTCACCTGGCTGTGTCAGGCCGTGCAACCGGTTCGATATATGCGTCGGAATTTCATGCATTCGCGTTTTATTTTCTCTTTCAAGCTATTGCAACCCCATTACTTACATGTCTCAGTATATTATACTGCAGTGTACTACTGCAAATTTGTCGGGAAAAAATCAGACTATCTTTTTCATTTCTCATTCGTTGAAAAAAAAAAAAACTCGCCGGTCCCCTCGTGGATTCACTCGAGACCACTGAAAGGCGTGAACTATCCTCGTTTTTATTCCGATTCATGCACTAAATGTTTCCTACTTCTAGCCGGGTTATTTCTACGCCCAACATGGTTTTCTTACTGCCTTAAGGATTGGAGACAAAGCTAGCTTCCTGCCCTGCAACTGGTCATGCACTGCCCTCATGATTGGCCCATTTCGACCAAGCGATGATATTGGGGCCGTCAAATTATGTGACTTTTCGATACGTCACAAACATTTATATGTGACGCCATATGATTTCGTTTTCACGTAATGATTTCTTGAATCACTCGTGTTCACGCCGTCGACGCTAGAAGACGCTGGACGCCACCGGCGATGAATTTTCGCTTTTATGGAGGCATTTAAAGCTATCGCCTTAATGTACTATACGGCTGTACCTCCGTAAAACTTTATCTTCCTCTGGTGTTCGGGGAGAGCGTTCTTGCACTAATAAGGCAAATAAATCTTTGTAATGCACTCTAATATGTAGCCGTCATATACAACTCTAGTATTTTATAGAATATAAGTAGTGCGGGCTGAAGACTACCCTTCACGTTTGACAACATTGGAATTGGTATCACTAAATGGGAGTGCGCTGCATCAGAACAGTCAACAAATGAGTCTATCAACAGCCACGCTGCCGTGTGCAACGCTAATATTACGCCTCGAAGCTGAATGGTAGCCCTTGGGCACCACACAGGCATTCGGCTCAAGTCTCCTCGCTATCAAATCAAGATGCCAGAGGGAATGAGAAAGAAACAGAGCTGAACAGCCGGATATTAAGGCTACAACATTCCGTCCACGAATATACAGACAAGTACAAGTAACTGACCACAAGCCGCACTTTTCATACCTGTCACCTTGCCTCAAGTTGAAAGTCGGCAATAGACTTCAGACTTTAACAGCACCTGTTCAAAACACAGGCAATGATCGCAGAAATTGCGCCGCATATGGTGCTGTTCTTGTTTATTTCACGATGATATCATTGTTTCATCTGCCAAATGGAGAAGTCACCTGCCATAGTTCCTAATTTTCTGACACTTGCTTTTTCTCGGTGGCAACAGATTAAATGCTTTGCGATGGGAACGGATGATCATCTATATCCCTGGAAGCAGTCTAGTGACATTTGGTGCTATTTTGTGAATGTACTGCAGACTTTCGCATAATGTGCTACACCATTATAGAGTAGCAAGCATCGGTAAAATTAGGCCCCGATCTTTTAATATTTGCTTCTGGCAAAGACTTCTCTTAAAATTCGACTTTCAGTAAGTGAAAAAAGCAACTCTCAGTCAAGCAAACGCCATAATGACAAAACGATCTTGCGCGGATTACTGGCATCAACTACCTGGTATCGGCCTAGCTGATGATGCGCGAGGACCACGATCAAGTAGTCGCGAACGACACATGCCTTTCAAAATGAGCTAGGTGTCTAGAACAACAAGTGCTTCACGATTCTTGTTTCCGAATTTCCCTTCCATCTTAAAAAATGCGAATACAGCTTAAAGCCGAGCCATATAGCAGCTTCGAATGCAGCCGCAGCATGCGTTTGCACGAGACACGACGCGGTGGCATCTCTACTCCAGTTGTGGTGCCTGGTGGCGAAACGCTGTACTAGCACCAACGTAAAAATAAAAGAAAGATAACATTGTGCAATGACATGAAGGATCGGCTATTTATTGCTGCCTAATATAGCTTACTTTATAGAAAAAAACAAAAGTGTGCGAACAACACAAGACGGCGTTCTTACGCAACCTTTGTTGGCACCATTTATTCAGCATATAATTACAGTGACGTTTTCTCGCTCTCGCATCAACGGCATGAACGATCAATAAATGTAGAAATAACTACATCGTACATGCAAATAAAAGCTACAAAAATCGAGTTCCTATACCGAAAAATTTTTTGTCTTTTAACTGCTGACGTAAGAAGAGATTGTTTGTTTAATAATTCATACTTTACAGATACCATCTACAAGGGAGCACCAAATGTGAATCCAAGGGCATCCCTTTCACGGCAGCGTTTTCATTGACGTCATGATTGAAGTCACATTTGGAGACGTACCAAGGGGATATACGGCCGAAAGCTGCCCCTAGAGCCCATCGCTGTTTATCAATGCATCTTTTAGACTTCAAAGGTATTGTGCTTGTTTTATGTTCCGTGGCAAGTACAAGCCGGTTCTAAACGTTTAGCGGCTTTGCTGCCCTCGGGGATCTTGAATGCTTGTCGTAGATCTAAACGGTGAGAGCGCAAACAAACAAAGCGGTGTGGTGGCCTGAGGAGCGTTACGGACTCTACGCCAAACTTCGGCTAAGGTCGCTTACTCGCGGATAGTTAGTTATAGAACGCCGCTACCCAGTTTGAGGGGAACGCTACGTGTTTTGTGTTCTCTCTGGTGGCCGGCGCCGACTTTTCGCGGGGTGAGCGTTAGCGGGAAACGCGGAGTTACATCTAGACGAAGGAGGTGCGTCGCTCTCTGCATGCAGTGCAATTTTTAGTATAGATGGATGCTATAAGCCACGGTGACGTTTTGGATTAGGTCGTCACCTGGAGGTGCGTTAAGACGTTGACAAAGTTGCATTTCTCTAATGGAAAACGCAACGAATAGAACAGACGGGCAGAAACGACACGTTGAAGGAACCAATTGTACATGTCATGAACATGAGGCAATACTACACTTTACCAAGAGAACTTGCGGAGAGCAGTGGTTGGTAAAAAGAAGTGTTTTCAAAAATTACAAAGTATGAGACCTAAGTAGCGTGCCCGGCCACTGTTGTCGCTGGTGGTTCTGAGTCCTATTCACAGAACTTTGTCTTCTGTTCATGTGCATTTTTCGAAGTCATTTCCGTGATGGATGTACGTCCGTGAAGTCTTCGTGAACGCTGGCATTAAACACTTTCGTGTTAAAAAAGAATTTACCTCACAAATGGCTGCATTCGAAGAGGTACACTCTTTAAATAGTTAGTGAATGGTTACTAAAAGTATGCATTTACTAGTTTCGAGCGTATTTTACCCTCTTCACGAAATCTTTTTACTAGACAGCAGTTAGTAAGGCTCGTAAAGCGCACCCTTCATTAACCAGAAAGTTCACTTAGTGTTTTTAACTAGTTGACTACAAAAGCCATCCAAGTAGGGTGTGGGGAGTATGGAGTGAATAAATCGGAATGCGAGAGAGGATTGGAGAGGGGATTCGGGAATGCTCGTCTGCTCCAAGCGCGCGCTGCCTCTACAGGAAAAAACAAACAAACACCAAAAGCTGTCAGGTAGGCCGGCAAGGAGAAAAGAGATGTCAACAAACATCACGTGATAGGTACACGGACGCGTTGAGAGTTCGTCGCTGCGGAAGGTAAACAAACACCCGTGTGGGCCTCAGAGGCTCGTATAAAGTTGGGTATCGTCAAAAAAGTAAAGCAGTGCGCATATAATGTCTGCTTGAGTTTTTTGCGATGAGCAGAGGGGAACCGTAAGTCGTCAAGAATAACATGTGGAAGTCCCAAACGGCCGTAAGCATCAAATTTGTGCGCACGCCCAGTGGTTTTGACACACGCTGGTTTGCAAACTCGGGGCGGGCATATACATGTGAGAGGTAATTCAAGAATGCCGGCCAACTCTGCAGGTTATAACACACTACAAACTAATCTCTGGAGTCACGTCAAGGCAGCAAATGCGCTGTGATCCAGCGGCCGTGAAATGACCCGGCTCCCTCCCCTCACCCTCAAACCGCCATAAATGCACGCCCTTGTAAAACGTTCTGCGGACGCCCTTCCGTACAATCGAAGTAGTTCTAGTTTGTAAGACAGGCCCGTAGCCAGAAGGGAAAGAAGAGCACCCCCCCCCCCCCAAATTTTGATGGTGCGTATTTTACCAAAAATGCTAATAAACGTGATTCACATAAAAAGTCGTACCAACTCGCCCAAGCAACCACGTTAGCTAATAAACGTGTTTTTCAAAGCGTTCAGTAAGAGCCCCCCTCTCCCCCCCCCAATTAATCCTGGCTACAGACTTCATAAGAGAGCTGCAGTTTCAAAAATGGTGGCAAATTTTCTTTTTTCTTTCAGGTGATGCTCAAGCACTCAAGTTATTCATGTCGTCGGCAATTCTTGAGCAAACTGAACCAAGTCAATTCAGGTACACTCACAATTGTTAACTCTATTCATTACCTTTAATTGGCTTGATAAAAAAGCACTTTTTATATCCAAATGATTTTTAAGGTTATTGTTCAAAAATATATTCCAATATCTTGTTTTGGGGGTCAATGTATGTAAATAAGATCCTCCACTGCAGCAATCGTTCGGCAACATAATTAACCCGTTTAGTGCAAATAAACTGTTATAATGTAATTTCTCAAGAATAACTCTCTGTGGCTGAAACATGCTGCATAGAATGCAGGTGATGAAGTACTATTTCATCAAATGTATTACATATAACCACATGAACACTAATGAATAATTAACTGAATTATGGGATATGTGACAGCACTGGAGAGCACACTCATTACACCTAAATCATAATAATATTTTCAGAAGTTTTATGTCTTAGAACTACAATATGATTAGGAGGCATCGTAAGGGATGGCTCTGGAAATTTCTACCATTTGGTGTTCTTAATGCACCCAAGGTCGTCGGCAGCGTTTTGAACAAGAGGGGTGCAAACTTGTGTAGCATCTTAGTTGGGGGAGAAGGGTGCTGGTATAGGTAGGGTAGGGGCAAGTGCTACAGCTGCTTCAGGGAAGCAAGTACCCCTTTTGCACCCTCATCCCCAACACCATTGCATGCACTAAAATGTAGGTACACGGGCCCCAAGCAATTTCACCTCCACTGATACATTTCCAAGAATGACGAGTTTACATCTAAAGCTTGTAAATGCTTTAAAGGTAAACTAAAGGGAAATATTGAATTGGTTCAGATTGATATATTGTACTCTGAAAACTGTAGTGTCCTTTACTTCAGCATCATGGTTTAATGATACAGGTAAGAATCAAGTTGAAAGTTTCATTTTTACATTTTGCGTTGAAATTAGCACGTGTCACGTCAGAAATTTCAAAGTGTATTCATCATATTTCGGTGCAACTGGCCTAAGGAAATTTCTTCACACATGGTAATCTTGATTTTAAGGCCCCTTAGAAGACAATATACCTAATTTTTACTGATTAAGAACTACATAGGCCCTAGTAGGCACTGTTAATTTTTGTGACGTTACAGAAAATGGTGTGAGAATTTCAAGGTTGTCTTGCCACCTGCATTTCCTTTGTGCGCGTGTTCTTGCTTATTATGCGTCTTTTCGCAGCAAGCATGGTGTTTTAACTACATGAAAACTACCTTACTTATACAATTGGTTCGCTCTTTAGTGTCCCTTTAAAGTGTGCTCATTTTCTTAACATCATGGGCTTTTTGCAGCAACAAAGGTGAATGAACAATACCAAAGTATAAACAAGTACACCAAGTCCCTGTCTGGTTGATTCAGTAAAGCGTTTAGGCTAAACAAAATTTTGGGCAATTTCTCTAGTAAATATTAATTTAACACAGAATGAGTAAGACAGTATGAGATTACATACCAATAATTACACAGGCAGTATAATTACTACAGTATAAAAAACAGGTAGTTCAATGTACTGCGCACACAAAATTACAATAAATTAATAAACATACCATAAACAAGATCACAGAAATGTATTGGAGTTCTAAACATACTGCATACATGAGCAAGCATAATGCATAAATATACAAAATTCAGTAAAAATATATCGCAAACTCATAAACAACAGCTCACTAAAAGTGCATAATGAGAAAAAAAATCAATAGGCATTTTGTCATCAGTTAAGCCGTGGAAAGTGATACGAGGAGCTGGGGAAATTTATCCGGATTTTTCAAGTCCATGAAGTCAGGAAATCCACGCTTCAATTGCATGGCGTGAGAGAGCTCCGACTAAATAAATGCCTCAGTGTTTCCATATATGTGAGTGAAACAGGGTTGATTATTATCAGGTACGGGTACAAGCTAGCTGATAATAAATATTTGACTTGCGTATGGCACAGTGATAGAATAAGGGATAGAGATAGCGACGAAAATGCGCTACCATGGTGGTCTAGTGGCTAAGGTACTCGGCTGCTGACCCGCAGGTCGTGGGATCAAATCCCGGCTGTGGCAGCTGCATTTCCGATGGAGGCGGAAATGTTGTAGGCCCGTGTACTCAGATTTGGGTGCATGTTAAAGAACCCGAGGTGGTCGAAATTTCCGGAGCCCTCCACTACGGCGTCTCTCATAATAAAATGGTGCTTTTGGGACGTCAAACTCCACAAATCAAATCATTACCGACGAAAATGATTATGTGGTCTGAAGGATGTACAAGATGAAGCTTCAAGCTGCAAGACGATCTTCACTTGAATAACAGCGCATCATGATTGTTGATTACTACTCCTGGGCAGTATCGTTATACAAGAATATTGCAATAGTATCTTAGACATACTTTCACTATAGGTATTTTTGTATCGAGCTATATACTGAAATTTCGGTGATACGATTCTTGTGCAGTCACCATGATTATTCGTATCACTAGAAAATATGAAAAATTAGTATGGCACGAAAAAAACCTGGTGTACTTTTCATTTATAGTTTCTCAGTGCAGCAGCATTGCGAAGAGCTCTGAATGATTATCAGTACATCTTTTAGGTGTCAGCAATCATACACGTATTGGCACATATACAGCGTGTGTAATTATTGAACCAGGTGGATTGTCACCTATGATAGCTTGTAGCCTCCTCTTAATCTTAGTGCATTTTTCTCATGATATCAGAGTACTGCGCAGAAAGCGACTGAAGAAGCATTTCGCACGCGATCAAGACCAGAAAACTTAAGAACCACCGCCCTTTGTTGTAATTATTTGTTAATCGTGGTGTTGTAAGGGATGATTTTCAGGAGATATACAGCTGCACCCGCACAATCAGGGGTGGAAACGAAAGGAGGTTGCTCCAAATTAGGAAGTCTGTCGAGCGAAACGGAGAGTGGCACTGGCAGGTGCGTGCGTCCCCAGGAAGCGTATTTTCTGAGAGACTGGCGTGCGTGCCAGCATTTAAGTTCACGCACCCGCGTCTACATTTCGCATCTTCCGCAGACAGCACCTGTTCGTACCTACGCGACAGCATACGCTCGTATTAATTGCCACGTGGTGACAATCAGTTCGCAACAACCGTACTCCATTACACTGCATGCCAATGGGTCTTGGCCGGAAACATACGAAAATTCGTATTACCCCGAAGTATGTATGACGTATGATCGTATTAGTGAGCTTTCAGTGTATTTGAAAAAATCTATCAGTATCACAGTGGTGAAGTAGTTTTAAGGTGCATTGATTATATCACGTTCCGTGCAGGGGATGGGTATCTCGCTACTTTTTTATCGTAAATGAAGCGACGTGTTTCCGAGGGAAAACAAATACATTTTCCTGCTAAGTCAAGTGAAGGTGTGCCGCCAGTTGATGGTGCTTGGAGGTCGCAAAGAGTTCCTGAGATGCAGATTCATGACAAATGGCTTATTAAGTATAGCTCAAGACGCCGCTGACGACAGAATTGTAAAGGCAGCATTGTCGCCTTGTAACGATAAAAGGCACTGTCGCTCAAGGCCAAGGCAGCACCCCAAATTTTTTTTTTCTGGGCGGCCAGTCATTTCGCGAGTCTTCTACTGAAGACGAACAGACGCTGTCTAGAATACTGCCTTTCTGAGAAAATACCATCACTTAACTACAACTAAAGCAATATCATACCCAGAAAAACAAATCTTGTGTTTAAAAGATTCTTTATTTTTTTATTAAGCCACTGTTAATTAGTGATTTAATATGTTAGACTTCCAAGTTCCAATAAGTATGCAGTTTTAATTTGTTTGTATCTGTATTGTGGAATACTTTGTGCACAGCCTTGTTGAATACATATCTATGCATAACGCGACATAATAGGTCCGTTCAATTTGTGTTTCACTGCGCGAACCAGTTACTGGCTGTTCAGATGGCAGTGCAGCCAGAGATGAATTCATGCAGCACCAGTTGAGCGAGTGCACGCGTAACGCGACACTAGCTTCACGTTGAAACGAACGCTGAAGTGCAGCTAGTGCCGTTTTTCTCACTTGTTCGTTGTGTGCTTGCGTGTGTTTGAAATCGTTGGTGTGCAAGCTAGCCAATTTCGTAAAAAAAAAAAGCCATGGATTCCGTCGCAACAAGTGCAGTCATTGTGCAAAGTTTATAGAACTGTTAAGAGCTCAATGATACATTGTCGCAGTTGTGACGATCGTATTGACTAGGTTGCAACGCAACAGAATTCCAAAGTACTGCGATGAAGTCATGAGTCACTACCTTGATTTTTTTCCTAACGTGACAATAGGACGACCAATGGTCAGTGCTGAAAAAGTTAACGTGCTTTGTGGATTTGTGCTACTTGGGTGGGCAGCGCAGTATACGTACTCCTTGGCCGACCGCTGTCGACCGTACGCAGCAACATCAAGCGAACCTTGGCTTTTCTCAACAGCGTGAGTGCGGAAGTGGTTGCTTGCAGTTAGGATCAGGAATGCAGCAAAACTAGTTTACTAGCAAAAAGTGGCGGCATGGGGCCTAAAAACGCCTCATGATACATAGGCGGCCAAAATGTAGATATCAAAAGCTGATGTAGTCGCCAAACTTCCACTTCCCACCACACAATTCACGTCTTCAATTAGTGTCGACATCAACCAAGCGAGAACGCCTCTTACGGATTCACATAATTCATCTGCTACGATGGCCGCAACAGCACCACTGCTTGTACTCGAGTTGCACTACCTCCAAACTGAGTGCAAGGTTTTGTATGAACTGGCCATGCACGACCCCTGAACTTTTTAAAACGAATGGCCCAGTTCAGCGAGCGCCACCTTGCATTACAAAAACGAACGGTCGAGTGTGGCACTGCGTGAACAAGTTCAGGTAAATAGAACGGACCTAATACTATTTCACCACTCCAAGCATACTCAGGGCTAAATCAAACAAACAATCACACATAATCACACCTATACCACACTTGTATAGATATTGCATATAATATCGAAAGCTTCCAGATACCACCGACCTTTACGAATCAATGGAGCCACACGTAAATTACTAAGGAGTCTGAAATTCTATATAACTGATGTAATGCAATTCCGCCTTCTACGTATACAACAAAGTACAAAATAATGATCCACTCATTTATTCACCGCAAGGATAGAGTGTGCTTTACATACAGTTCAAATTGAAAACATAGAACAAATCACAAGTACGTTCTGGTATAGACTGACAACATGTGTGTGCTCCCTTGTTGCGCGAAACGGAACTCTAAAGATGGCTTCAGGATACAACTACTGCGGGAGCTGAGCCGACTGGAGGCCGGAGCTGTAATGTGACAATAAAGTGAACCCCCTGCAGTGAGCGCGGGTGTGCGACTGTGCGTGAGTTCTGAGAGAAGGCAGAAGAGGGACGACTGTGCAACTGGAGAGACACGATATTCTGGTCTCTCCAGCAGATTTATTTAATTTCCTCGAAATAAACGTTGTTTTGTTGTAATTGTTATTTCTTTGGCTTTCTTTTTCCTCCCGTCTTCTGAATCATCATCATTTTTCATGTGACACTTGACAGCTTGAAATCACACAACTTGAAAATAAACGTGCAGGCTTGCAAGACCAAAAAGCAGTGAAATAAAAAAATGACGTGTAGTGGACCGCATTTGTGCTTCTAAGCCCAAAATCTATCACAATTATAACGAAAATGAACAAAAGCAGTGGAGGAAACTGAACTCTTCTGGTCACGCAGGTCTAGTCTCCTCTTTGGGTAGAAGGCAACATGTCTGTTATATAACCTACAATAAAAACAATGCTGTGAATTTTGATGACAACATCTGTCATCCTCAAATTTGGTAAACTTGACACACTACAAAGCAAGGGGATTATGCAGATTCCAACGTACTGATACATATGCTCCTCGGTGAAAACATTATTTACAGCATAGCGGTAGCCTCTTGTATAATGAATTGCAACCCCACTGCCTGCACCAGTCTTCTGTGCTTTTTTTTTTGTTCAACTTCAGTGCATTAGTTTGAAGAAAAGTGATGGACAACGCTGTTCTTATATAAAAAATGATTTGTTTTGTTCTCCTTTTCCATCAAGCGTTTCAAGCAGATGATACAACTGGTTTTATTTTCAGGCAAATAATGAAACACTTTAAGCAAAGCACTAATCAACTCTACTGTTATCGGACTCGACACGAGGTATAACCTCAATGTTTTACAAATGGTCCCTGTCCTGACCATGAGGTGCTATGTGCTGGCATCTCACTCCAGAGTTCGCTAACATTAGATGATGAGCTACACCCACACTCGGGAATCATGACGAGACAAAGAAATCGCGTTTCACAGCACACGCCCAGAGTCAAGGCGCACGCTGATTCAACTTCTTTTTCCTATGCTATCCCTCCCTATGTAGGTTCCAGCACACTCTTCGAGACGAGTGATGAGACATAGATTTTCACCACACATGCTCAGAGTCATAGTTCATGCTAATGTAACTTCTTTCACTTATGCTCTCCCTCCCTACGCAGGTTTCAGCACTCTCATCGAGACGAGCGATGAGAGATAATGATGGATGGTAGCGCAGACAACGAACACGGACAAGAGAAGGCACATAGACTCTTGTCCGTGTTCGTTGTCTGCGCTACCATCCATCATCATGCAACCATACCAACAAGCCCAAATCGCCACCCTCGATGAGAGATAACTTTTCACCACACATGCTCACAGTCATGGTGCACGTTGATGCAACTTTTTTCCTGTGTCACGCTTCCCTGTTTAGGTTTCAGCACACTCTTCAGGATGAGAAATGAGAGAATTCAGCCTCTTGCCATTATATCTGGCTTGAGGCCTTAGTTCACATCCTGAATACAAGTTGAGAACATGATACGATGGCAGCTGAAACGGCTGTACCACTTTTTGTTCCACTGTTGTGATGACATGATATGACCAACTATGTCTTCGAAACTCCACTGTTTACAAAACATCGACAACTATGAACAAACCACCACAGTAGATGTACACTCCAGCAACCTAGCCAAACAGAGGTAGTTGGCTCTTTTCCAGGATGACAACATCCCGTACCTTGTATGTTTAGTGCTGGACTGTGGCTGTGCGGACATTCCAAATGGGTACATCAGTGGCAAATACTTGTTGCAGCCATGAAGCGAACTCGTCATGTTTAACCAGCTTGAGCTTCATCGCTCTTACACATTTATCCAGCTCAATGTTAGCAAGCTCAAAACTCTGAAGCAATTGGTGATGTTCAGCCACAGATTTACAGATGTTCCTGAAATTTTGATTGCGAGAAGCAATACACTCAAGAAATTGGTGCTTGGCCTCGTACCGCATGCACCAAAATCGGTTCTGTGGGCCAAGTTGGCTTATTAGCGAAGGATACTGAATCGGAAAATGAAGCTTTGGGGGGATTTTTGATGGGCACAGACGAGCAAACAAAGACAAGAAGCTCCTTACTTCATCTTGAAGCCATGCGAGACAATCGCTGGGAATGTCATCAGAAAATACTATGTCAACAATTGTTCTAAGTATAATATACTTTTCCCAGTGCTCGTTGTATCCTGGTATCATGCTCGCTTATACAAGTGAAAAAATACTGAAGAGGCACCATTTTTTGGGATGCTGTTCTTTTGTAGCCATTATCCCCAACCACAAATTCTTTTTCCAGGGCTTAAGGTTTGTTTTTCTTGTCATGGGGTCCATACTGAAACAATGACACTTTTTAAAATCTGAGTAAGCAAGGACGTTCGATGAAATCAGTCCACGCAACACTTTTCTCAGGACACGTGGAAGGGATCCCTCTAGGAGGTCGTGCATGATGTCCGGAGGGAGCTGCAGCGTTATGTCAAAACTGCCAAGAAAGGCTAATGATGGCTCACCCTTCACTTCATAAAGTGCTGTGCTTAGTGGCTTGTTCACGATTGCTGTGCTAAGGTGGCTGTTGGGGGGGGGGGGGGGGCTAGATCTCGTACTTGCCCATCTTTTTCATGAAAGGTATTTTTGAACTTCTGGACTGAAGCAGTACAAAACTGGCATAGGTGCCCTTTACTGAAAGAGCAGGTGAACCCACTCAACAAATTCAAAGAGATGTTGTTGCCACAAAACGCGACAAGAACACCGTTTATTCCCAATGTGGCAGCATTCTGTCTACGGATGAATCTGCTTGTTTTCAAAAGTGACACATCTTGCAGCAGTGGCTCTATAACCACCTCCATTCCATGTTCTACCACAATATTGTAGCGTGCAACAACTGCAACATGAATAGCGCATACTTGGGTCCTCTACCGGGCATGAAAGTTGAGTACGCTGAAGTACACAACAAGAAGCTTGTGAACGCCACGTTTAGCACCTAGAGGGTCTATAATCTCAATCCCGTCAGTGTACAGTACCAAGAATAAAGTGTACTGTGATTTATTCTGCAGAATTGCTGACATTTTTTTCTTTGTAAAGTGGCTATCACGAAAATTGCACAAAAGTGCTGATTCTCGTTGACGTGACTATGTTGTAGTCTAAAAAATTACAGAAGTTTTCAGACATCACATTCTACAACACACTAACAATTTGTATCTACTGATATGTGGCTCCATTGGACAATGAATGCTCCTCTGGCTTCGCATAACATAAGTGTTCCTTCGCAAACTTCTCCCTTTGATATCTTGAAGATACTCCTTGAAAAACGTTGTCAAAGAACTGAGTAGACAGAAGCTGGTCAAACTCTAAAACTTCTGGTCCACAAGCAACGCGGCGTTGAATTTTTGCAAACAAATAATAAACGCTCATGGAAGTCACCTTAAAGTCGCAGAACATCTCCTCGGTGGTGGAGGGAAGAATCTTATGTACTTCTGCAATTCTGAAGAAAAGCATACACAGCTCTTTTTTCATCTGTTGCTGGAACTCATCATCCGTCACGGTTCCACTTGAACTACAGCTCGCGTGTTCCAGGTTATCGGTTATCGGTGGGTCATCGCTCATCAAGTTAACCTTATCATAAACGTCACGTGGAACGTTACTATTACCACTCTCTGCTTCATCTCCGGCAGTCGATCCATTGCAATAGTCGGGCACAGCCCCAGTGGGGCACTCTCCATGTAGCACGCTCGCAGGAGTATGTCTGGTGTCGTGGGCGTTCGCTGCAGATCCAAGATCCATGTAGTCCCTGTGCTGTCGGTACAGGTGTCGTCGATAAGACTCAAAGTTCCCATACGTTGCTAGGCAGCCTTTGACACCGCACATAACAGTGAAGCCATGTTCATGGCGGTGGTCTTTAAGGTGCCAGACAATTAAGCTCATCTTTGGCGCCGAAAACGGACAGCGTTGGCATGTATGCAACATTGTAACACTCTTCAGGGAGACAGAAGTTAGTGGTAAAAATAGTCACCATGTACACCGGAGAAAAGCACGCCGTCTCGGTAAAAAAAAAAAAACACGAATATCACGTGCGAGCACATGTACTAGTACTACTACGCCATTACTAACGCTAAACATACCCGATCTTGGATTTGCTGATAGAAATCATAGTTTGGTTAATAAAAATATTATGCCTGTCGAAAATACTACATAATTGTGGTGCGATGAATATTGTAATAGCAAACATAGGTGATAGAGTTGAAAAGGGAGCATGTGAAATCTGGCAGCACTTAGCAAAACTGTAGCGCCTACAAAACTTCTGACCACTCTGTATCCTGTTTCAAGGAAACATACTGAAACAAGGTTGCAAGGAAAGAGTGCCTCATTAATTTATATTAAAAAAAAAGCTTGCGAAGCCTCATACTTGATAGTTATGTTGAAAAAGCTAGCGTATGTGGCAATTTGCTAGTGTGCCGAGGTATGTACCAACAACCTCGTATACCATGGCGCATGGTTGTGATGATGATGTTGATACAGCGTACTCTGTAGTTAGAAGCGTCTAACTGTAATTTTGGTGATGTGTTTCCCCGGCCACCACCACCTAGCAGTGTGAGTATTCGCGGCAAGTATTTACAGGGGTTAGAAACGGCATGTGCTTTGCAGTTTTTGTCAAATAAAATTGTCTTTTGTGTTTACTTGTGTCGTTTGAAAAACGGTTTAAAAAATAAACGTTTGCTGAACCGGCTAGCCGATTAACATTTCATAAACTTCAGAAATGATAGAATTCTGATAGTTAGTAAAAATTGGCTAGGCTATCAGGTCAAGCTCATGCCTTCTTGAGCCATTGCTTTAACCATCTTGAGCTAAGCTGGCGACCCACCTCTGGGCAATACTAGCCTGGTCAAGAAATAAAGTTCAACTTCTCTCTCTCTCTCGATTATTTGAAGAAAAATAAACACCCTGTGAAGCACAACTTGGCCCCCGTCAATGTGTATCACGATCCATGTATTTGCGCATCGACTGCGATCGCGCTTTTTGCTAATGAGTGCTGCATGCATGCACTATCATATACTCGATCAACTACTTTAATTAAATTTCAAAATTGGTCAAGTACGTGGCATGTTTCGTTCCTGCGAAGATGTCTCAGTGATGTGTGTGCTCGGGCGTCACGTTGAATCGCTTTTAACAATTTTATCAAAACAGCAGCGGCAATATATATATATATATATATATATATATATATATATATATATATATATATATATATACATACATACAGCGTTTGAACAACCCTTCTTTGCGGCACCCCTGGTGTACGAGTCTGTAAACATTTATGCAATTTTGTTTATTATCTGCATGCGGGATTGGGTTAAGAAAGCAATGTTTGCTTCGAGCGTAATCTATGACTGTCGTCTTTAAAGTGCATATAAAGAACACACCACAAATGCACGAAATGTACAAGTGTCCGGGTTCGTCCTGCAACAGTTGACACAGATGCCCTTAACTCATATACGTTCCGTTTCTGCACATATATATCACCATTAGTCAAGGAAACAACTTGTAGTCTTACGGCCTGCCCTCGTCAGATAACTTACGTGCACCCTCTATAAGGCAGAATTTCTTTTAAACATCCGTAGTAGTAGTAGTAGCCGCAGTAGCCGCAACGCAGTAGCCGCAGGGATAGCGGCGGTTTCGGCGTATCGCGTTAAATGATCTACGGCGACGATGGCCCAGCGGTTACCAGCCGACGTCAGAGGAAGTGGTCCATACAAATCGATACCTATGCGCGCAAACGGACGCTCAAGGCAAGATAACGGTTGCAGACTGGCTGGCGACATGTGTGCTGACGGTTTGCGGCGTTGGCAAGCGAGGCAGGAGCGAACGAACTGCTGCACGTAGCGGTACATCCCGCGCCAAAAGTAGCGTTGTCGAATGCGATGGTAGGTTTTGAATACCCCAGAGTGCGCGCATTGCGGATCAGAATGGAAGGATTCACATATCTCTGACCGCAGACTGCGGAGTATCACGAGTAACCACTGCCGGCCATCGGCGTCGTAATTGCGTCGGTGTAGAAGGCCATCACGGATGGCGAAATGGCGAGCTTGACGACGCGAGGCACGCGTGGATGGCGTTGCGGATGGATAAAAGAGCAAGTCGATGAGCGGGCCGATCCAATTATCCTTTCGCTGTTCGGTAGCGATGATGTCAACATCAATGGCAGAAACAGCAGCCGAGGATACTGAGCAGAGCACATCACCTTCAGGCAGAGGGGAGCGCGAGAAGGCGTCGGCGTCAGCATGCTGGCGTCCGTTGCGGTACAGCACGCGGATGCCGTAGTCTTGTAAGCGAAGAGCCCAACGGGCGAGACGGCCTGAGGGATCCTTCAATGATGAAAGCCAGCATAGTGCATCATGGTCGATGACGACATCGAATGGGCGACCATATAAATAAGGTTGAAACTTTGTAAGGGCCCAAAGGATCGACAGACACTCTTTCTCCGTGACGGTGTAGTTTGACTCGGCTCTCGTGAGCGTACCGCTTGCATATGCTACGACATATTCAGGAAATCCGGGTTTGCGCTGCGCCAGGACAGCGCCGAGGCCTATACCGCTGGCGTCTCTGTGCACCTCCGTCAGGGCCGTAGGGTCGTAGTGGCGTAGAATGGGAGGAGACGTCAGCAAATGGCGGAGCTTCGCGAACGCGTCGTCGCACTCAGACGACCACGAAATGAGGGGCCCGTTACTTCCAAGGAGCTTCGTCAGCGGTGATATAATTGTAGCAAAGTTTCGTATGAAGCGTCGGAAGTATGAGCACAGACCCACGAAACTACACAGTTCTTTGACGGACGCAGGTTTGAGGAATTCAGCCACGGCCCGAAGCTTGGCTGGGTCAGGAAGAATGCCATCCTTAGACACGACGTACCCTAGGATGGTGAGTTGCCGTGCTGCAAAGCGGCACTTCTTCAGATTTAGTTGCAAGCCGGCATTGCTCACACGTGCGAAAACTTCTTTCAGACGTCGGAGATGCGTGGAGAAGTCTGGGGCGAACACAACAACGTCATCGAGGTAACACAAGCACGTGTGCCATTTCAAGTTGCGCAGAACGGTGTCCATCATGCGCTCAAAGGTCGCAGGTGCATTACATAGACCAAACGGCATGACGTTGAATTCGTACAAGCCGTCGGGTGTGATGAACGCAGTCTTCGGTCGAGCGTCATCAGCCATGGATACTTGCCAGTACCCCGAGCACAGATCGAGAGAAGAAAAAAATTCGGCTCCGTGAAGGCGGTCAATTGCGTCATCGATGCGCGGCAGTAGGTAAACATCCTTGCGAGTGATCTTATTGAGCCGTCTGTAGTCCACACAGAACCGCACAGAACCATCTTTCTTCGCAACAAGAACAACAGGAGACGCCCATGGACTGTCCGAGGGCCGAATAACGTCGCGTCTGAGCATATCATCAACCTGCTTGTTAATTTCCCGACGTTCAGCAGGCGACACGCGGTAGGGACGTTGCCGTAATAGTGGATGGGCACCAGTGTCGATACGATGTGTAACAGCGGACGCGCCACCGCGAGAACTTCGCCCGACATCGAAAGAAGAATGATATTCTCGCAGCAGGTCCAGAAGTTGGGAACGCTGTACCGACGTAGGATTGTCATCAATGTAGGGGCCAAATACATCAGGAGATGATGAATCATAAGTGGAAACAGCACTGACGGTACGCGAATTGGGACAACGCGAGTCATCAGGTACGTCCAGGACTTGTGCGTTATCCACTGATTCCACTCTGCCGAGACATCCGCCTCGAACCAAGGTAACATTGCACGGGGATGGATTGGTCACAAAAATAGCGGCGTTGCTCTGGGTGATTACCACGGTCGCGAAAGGTACTAGCAACCCTTTCGTTCGGCAAGCACGGTCGGATGGCGAAACGAGCGCAATTGTGTCGGAGAGTCCAGCGCAGTAGACAGATACACCCATCGCCGAGCTTGGAGGCACTGTGGTATCGTCTTTCACGAGAATCTTGCTCAGTTTCGAGGGACTGTCTTCCGGCGTCAAATGCGAGAAGGGTGAGTGTACAATTTCGGCAGCGGCACAATGAATGATGGCGTCGTTGCGGGCGAGAAAATCCCACCCCAGGATGACGTCATGAGAGCATGCAGGAATGATGATGAATTGGCCGACACAGAACGTCCTGAACGACAACGCGAGCTGTGCACTCTACCGAAGGATGGATACGATGCGAACCGGCAGTACGAAGGGACAACCCAGAAATCGGCATTGTCACTTTTCGAAGCAAGCGGCAAAAGTTTTCGTCCATAACGGATACTGCAGCTCCAGTGTCAATAACAGCAGATGCACGAACACCGTCCACAAGCACGTCTATGACATTAGATGGGCGGCTCTGAGGGCTTTCACATTGCAATAGCATTGCAGTCCTTGCCTCGGGGACTGCGACGACTAGTTTTCCCGCTCATGAGTAGCCGAACTCTGCCTCACGGGGGACAGGGAACGACGTCGTGGAGACGGCGACCTTCGAGGAGATGGACCTGGGCGAAACGGCGGTGGCATAGACGGTGGTTCGTCCTGATAGGGACGGCTGAGGTGGCCAGCAACAGCCGAAGAAATTAGAGCCGGCTGTACGCGATGGCAATAACGGGCTACGTGACCGGCGTAACCGCAGGCAAAGCAGATGGGCCGGTTGTCGGGTGTGCGCCATCAGTTCGCTGGGGTAGGTCTTGTCCATGACGCAAGAGACGATGGACGGAACGGTGGCTGGAAAGGCTGCAGGGGGTGCTGGAGCTGAGTCTGAGAGGTCCCGTCAACGTACCTAGCTGGCATACCCGCTGCAAAGGATGGAGGTCGTGCGGCAGCTTCGGCGTAAGTCAGTGGGGCGGACGGTTGAACGACTGGAGGCGGCCTGGCGACCACTTGGGCCTAACTTGGGGGCGCAGGGGCCGGAAGCTGTAGTGGTTGGTACGCAGGCATGACCTCCGCTATTTCCTGCTCAATTGCTTGGCGGATGGGTGGAAGAATGGTAGTGGGCGATTGTTGAGCAGCCGGTGGGTGGGCAAAGGGCAGGAGAGAGAACTGCCGCGCGATTTCCACACGTATGAAGGACTTGAGGTCTGCCAGCAGTGCCACCTGATCACAGCTCGCCTCCAAGCCTGCAAGCCCTGCATCTCGTGGTGTGGAGCGACGGTTCATCGAACGCTGCCGGCGGACCTCCTCGTAGCTTTGGCACAGCGTGATGACCTCAGCTACTGTGCCTGGGTTTTTGGCAAGCAGCACCATGAAGGCATCATCGTCAATGCCCTTCATGACGTTCCGGATCTTGTCTGATTCGGACATGCTGTCGTTGGATTTCTTGCACAGGTCCAGGACATCTTCTATATAACTGGTGAATGATTCACCGGCCTGCTGAGCGCGTTCGCGTAAGCGCTGCTCGGCTCTCAGCTTACGAACGGCAGGGCGGCCAAAAATCTTGGTGATAGCGGTCTTCAAATCGGACCAGGTCGTGAAATCGGACGCGTGGTTGTTGTACCACAAGCTCGCAACGCCCGCAAGGTAGAACACCAAGTTCGTCAACTTGCTGTCCTCGTCCCATTTGTTGGGAACGCTCACGCGCTCGTAAATGGCGAGCCAGTCCTCCACGTCAGTGCCACCGGCGCCCGTGAAGATGGGTGGATCTCGGATCCTGGGGACACCGGGACATTGGGGTGGCATGGGAGGAGGCGTTTGCTGAGAGGCGTCGTGGGACATGGTAGATTGCAGGGTACGTGAGCGCAGTTCCAAGGGCATCGAAGGGGATCGTAGCACTCTCAACCAATTTGTTATGGCGTTTATTAGCAGGCACACAGCGAGTATACATAATGGCGACAGTAACGGCCAAGCATGGACTCTCGGCGCGAGCGGCGTCCTTTTTGGGTAGACCCACTAGATAACACTTGAGAGTTTGACGCACTTCAGTGTTCGACGGCTTCTCTACAATATATATATATATATATATATATATATATATATATATATATATATATATATATATATATATATACCGCCCAAACCAAGAAGTTGCCTCAATGCTTCACATTGTAGGCAAAAATAAAAGAACACAACAAGAAGAGGTCGGGTGGGCTTTGAGGCGTAAAGACAAATGCGAGTCTCCTCCCTTCGCTTAGCGGTGTAGGAGGAGTACAAGGTAAGAACAAAGCGTGCGCGATGAAAAATGTTCGCACGTTTTCGGCAAGACCGGCACCATCCAGCAGCCCACTTCCCACGTGCCCGGGTCTGGCTCGCCTAAATGCTTGCACACAAAGGAAACGTGTTCCACGCCATCATGCCCGTAGCCGCCAGCACAGTGTCGGCATTTTCAGCGCCGCAGCTGCGCGAGGAAGAAGACGCCGGCGCTGGAATTCGAGCGTGGCTATATATCTTCATTCTTTATTCGGCAGAACAAAGCTGCAGAACAAAGCTTTTTTTTTCTAAATCAAGCTCTCGTTCTGTTTGCAGCAGCGAACTTGTGAGTCGACCTGCGTGGTCAGAGTTAGCGAACCGCTCTTCGGTCTTATCGCTGCGGCCGGTGTTGGAACCTGACGGGTGTCCTGCGAAGTGTATAGGGCTTCGTCGAAGCTCACTTTAACGGAGCGTATCTTGTCAGACCTTGCGATTGTCCGGTGCGGGCCGTGTACGTCCACTGGATGCATTGTGGTGTCATACGTCACAGCCAGATCACTGATGAATTCTTGAACACATTCTGGGAGGCTGCACGTACCCATAACAAATGAAAAAAAAAGCGCGGACAAAGGAAGTGAGACAGTTTGTATACGGGCTTTGTTTGTACTTGCATTTCTTCGGCCAATCATTTTCGTTTAGCCCTGAGTTTCGGGTTCAGTCATAGGTCGCTCTGGCGTAATACACTTCCGGAGATATCACACTACTTCTGATGGAGGTGTTCTTAAATCATTGTTGAAAATAAACGCAGCTTCCCACCATTGGTGCCAACAAGCCTGAAGGAAGGGCGGAAATGAAAGGCAGCCTGCTCTCTTTCTCTTCGGTTCTCTCTGTCTTTTCTGCTCTCTCTCTTACTTGTTCTATGTGCCACATTTTTCTGTCTGTTTGCTCCCCTTACTTCTATTCATTTCGATCTAGTTTGTATTTGTCCCTTTCTTTCTTTCTTTCGTTTTTTCCTTTTTTCCTTTTTCTTTTTCTCATTCCTTCCTTGTCTCTCTATTTTCTTCCTTCCTTGCTTTCTGTTTCCTTCTTTTTTTGTTTCTTTCTGTTTCGTTCCATTTCTCGCTTGCTTACTCTTTCAATTTTTATACGCGGTTTGTGTAGTCGTGTTTCTCTAGCCATAGGAGTAATATCCGCACCTAATATCCGCACCTTCAAGCGCTCGAAGAACAAGAAGACAAATACTTCTTTCTGGGGCGAACGCACACTTGGCTGTGCTATATGTGTTCTTTGTGCTTTATTATCATCATCAAGGTGCTCTAAGCGCAAGGGGAAGACTTCTCTTCAATAGTGGGAGTGCTCAGTACGCTACAGTTTGCTATACTATGCTTGGTTTTTGCCTGCGTTACGCAAAGCGAAGGCGACAGCATACAATCACATCATACGACAGAAAATGCATTCCTGAACCCGCACTTAAAACTCGTAGTTCTCCGCACTCTTAAACAGCAAATAAGTCCACCAGACTGGCGTCTGATTTGCCACGCTGTTTCGGGGAACGTGATTTCAGCTATCCTTGTGTGTAGCAGTATACCCACCATTCAAAGAAGACACAGAATATGCCATGCGATTATTCATTACTCGTTATTGCATGAATGATCTGGTGTGTTCATGTAACTTAAACCGCAGGGCAGACTCGCAGTTATTGTTATATGAGACAGCCAACTAAAACACAGCTGTAGGCAGCTGGCTGGTCAGAATACACGAGATATTCCCCGACTTTGGTGTTGCCAACCATGTGATCGTCCTGCAACTAGGCGGATAAATGTACACCCTTATTTGCCGCTGGGTACAAAGCACTGAATGGAACCGTGCACTGGCTTGGTAGTGAGTTCAATTAATTAAGAATTCGAGGTCCTGGAGTTTGATTCCGGGCACGCCAAGAAGTCTGCTTCCAGAGCGATGGCGGGGTTAAGGTGGATGGCAACGCGGCTCAGCGCCTCTCGGAAAACAGACGTCGCTGAAGCGTCAAAAAACGAAGGCGTTGAAGCCATGCCAATGAAGCCGAGAGATTTATAGAACTTAACGCGGTGTGGTAAGCCGCGTGAAATTAAAAACGAAGGAAGTGAACTCTCTTTAACGGGTGAGCCTGAAATCTCGGAACCGTGACCAGGAGTGTGCACCAAAGTTTAATATCGGCCCGTTAATTTGAGGTTGAATTACGGCTGGAGCCAGCCACCACCATGCAATGCAATGCCATGCCGATTGGTGCACGAAAAATAACAATCAAGCCACCAGTTCACCCCCTTTCTCTTGACTTCCTTCTGCCGACGAGTAATGAAAGAAAGCTGCATGACTTTATGGAGTTGTTATCTACGGCTATTAATAAATATTAGTCTCTGTCCCGAGCCTGCTCTTTTTATACCCCTATTCTGATATCGCCGGCAGGTGGCACATGTGAGTGCTTTTGCATTACGTGAGCAGATTTTGTTTCAACGTATTTTTATTACCACGCTTAGTTCAATTATTATCTCAAAACGTTCAATATTACAAGATTACCACAAGCAAAGATTAAGGACTTTCTAATGAGCCTGAGAAGCTCTGAGCCGCTCCATAGTGCGACGTGAAATGCACTGTGTCTAGGTGTCTTCCTTTTGTACTTAAATTTTTTTGCGTGCCTCAGTTAAGGTTAACTAGGGTCTATCTAATGATGGCGAGCAGAACATAAATCCGCAAAGTCAAACAGGAATACGCGGACTGCTTTTCTGTTTTATTTATATCTCTTTACGGCGTGGCATGCTTCGGAGCCGTTAGGGGAGAAATACCTCAGCGCTTACAAAAGATTATGGCGTCAAGGTTTACGTTGCGGTTATTCATGGGAGTGGTCAGAATTTTCACGGAAAATCAGCGGCCATCCGAATCGCTATTGTCATCGACAGTTTCGTAGATATTTTTACATTGCTTTTGAAGGATCAAGCTTTTGGTAAATAAGACTACCTTTCCTACAATATAACTCACTCAACATTTTACACTTCTCTGTTTCTCGCAAGTGGTTATGTTCACTGTATTGCCCAATGCGTGGCATGTACACTAAATATATATATATACATATATATATATATATATATATATATATATATATATATATATATATATATATATATATATATATATATATATATATATATATATATATATATATATACAATAACTTGCCGTGAGCAGGTCGCCTGCTCACGGCAAGTTATAGTTTCACCCAGTTTTATTTTTTCTTATTTACATTACACTGGTTCTAATAACTTCCCCTATACATTCCTTGGCATTATTGTCGAGCCCTTAGATATACACTTCTTTCCCTTATATATATATATATATATATATATATTGTAGCGATGCTGACGCCGACAGGTTAAAAAAAACAAGCGTCTTTATTAGGGCGAACTTGTGCCCACGATTCTAAAAACTATGGTCGTCAAGTTCGAGTAGCCGAGTGGCACAGATCCGACTATCTTCCTCTTCCTCGTTGTTGGAACGTACGAACGCGTGGCGCATGCCAGCCGAGCCGGTTCTTGCTGGTGCTGGTGCCACGATGATTGTGGCGGGCTACTTGAATGTGGCGAACCTATCGCAGCATTGCCCCCCTCCTCAGAAGCATCGTCCCGATGCTTAAGACAGTGAAAAGATACACGCGCACTCTCACTCGTTTTTCGACGATCTGTCATGATAGGGCTTCATGCGGACTACGTGGACCACTTCCGTAGGATTTCGGCGTCTTCAACTCACGTGTCTAGCAGATCTAACTTCATAAGTGGCGTTGCTGATACGGTTGAGTACTTCATAAGGGCCGAAGTATCGGCAAAGAAGCTTTTCAGAGAGTCCGCGGCGGCGCACTGGTATCCATATCCACACTTTGTCACCGGGATGATAAAGTGTGTCACTGCGTCGCTTGTTGTAGCGACTAGAATCGACGTGCTGTTGGTGGCGTATTCGGTATCTTGCCATTTGCCGTGCTTCTTCGGCTCTTTGCAAGAAGTCATCTAAGTCAGGTGGATAGCTGCTTTCGTCCTGTAGTGGCAACATGGCATCCAGCGGGGTGGTCACTCTTCGGCCGAATACTAGTTCGAAAGGGGCAACTTGGGTTGTTTCTTGAACGGCTGTATTATATGCGAATGTTACGTAGGGTAATATTTCATCCCACTGTTTATGTTCAACATCAACATACATTGATAGCATGTCGGTCAGAGTTCTGTTGAGGCGTTCGGTTAAGCCATTTGACTGAGGGTGATACGCCGTTGTTCTTCTGTGATCGGTATTTGTCATGCGCATCAGGCATTGCATTAGGTCTGCAGTAAATGCGGTGCCCCGATCCGTAATAACGACGATGGGCGCACCATGTCTGAGCACTATGTTTTTCACAAAGAACTTGGCGACTTCGGCAGCTGTCGCACTGTATAGAGAGTCAGTTTCAGCATAACTGGTGAGATAGTCTGTGGCTACGACTATCCATTTCTTGCCTGCACACGATGTCGGCAAAGGTCCTAGGAAGTCCATGCCGACTTGTTGGAATGGGGCATCTGGAGGGTCTATTGGCTGGAGAAGGCCGGCTGGTTTTACGGGTGGAGTTTTGCGCCGTTGACATTGACGACAAGTTTTCACGTAGCGCTGCACTGATGCAAGCAACTTAGGCCAATAGTATTTCAGGCGAATCCTGGCGAATGTTCGGCTCACACCCATGTGTCTAGATGTTGGCTCGTCGTGGCATGCGTGCAGAATTTCCTCTCGCATGGCTGTAGGCACGACTAGTAAAAACGTTTCACCATTAGGTTCGAAGTTCCTCCTGTAAAGGACACTTCCTCGAAGGCAGAACGCGGAGAGCCCTCTGGAGAATATGCGAGGGACTTGAACGTCGAGACCCTGCAGGTGTTGTATAAGTGCCAGCAAATCCGGGTCATCTCGTTGCAGTTGAGCGATTTTGGATGTGTCGACAACGCCTAGAAACGGGAAGTCTTCCTCTTCAGGTACACTTGGATCGACGGGAGAGCGTGACAGGCAGTCGGCATCGCTGTGTTTCCATCCAGATTTGTACACGACCGTAATATCATACTCCTGCAGCCTAAGGCTCCATCTTGCTAGTCGACCTGACGGATCCTTGAGATTTGCCAGCCAGCATAGAGCATGGTGGTCACTGACAGCTCTGAACAGTCTACCATAAAGGTAGGGTCGAAACTTGTTTATGGCCCAGATGACTGCGAGGCACTCTTTTTCAGTTGCATAGTAGTTTGCCTCAGCTTTTGATAGTTTGCGGCTGGCATAGGCTAACACTTTCTCTTGACCATTTTGCCACTGGACAAGGATGGCGCCGAGGCCGACATTGCTGGCATCGGTATGGACTTCAGTGTCGGCTGTCTCATCAAAATGGGCAAGTATTGGTGAACCCTGTAGTCGTTTCCTTAATTCGTCAAAAGCTTTCTGTTGTTCGCTTTCCCACGTGAAGGGCACGTCGTCTTTTGTCAGTTTTGTAAGAGGTTCCGCAATCTTTGAGAAGTTTTCCACAAATCGTCTACAATAGGCACATAAACCCGAAAATCGACGCACTGACTTTTTGTCTCTGGGTGTAGGGAACCTCTGAACAGCGGCTGTCTTTTCGGGATCGGGACGAACACCATCGGAACTAATGACACGTCCAAGGAATCGCAGCTCTTCGAAGCCGAAGTGGCATTTTTCGGGTTTGATTGTCAATTTCGCTGACCGGATGGCTTCCAATACTGTGCGTAGTCGCTCTAGATGTTTGTCGAACGTTGCAGAGAATACCACTACGTCATCCAAATACACTAGGCATGACTGCCATTTCAATCCGGCGAGGACAGTGTCCATCATTCGCTGGAACGTCGCTGGTGCGGAACACAGGCCGAATGGAAGCGCTTTGAATTCGTAGAGGCCATCTGGTGTTACGAATGCCGTTTTTTCACGGTCGCGCTCGTCGACCTCTATTTGCCAATATCCGCTTTTCAGATCTAAGGAGGAGAAAAACTTTGCGGATCGCAACCGATCTAGTGTATCGTCGATACGTGGCAAGGGTAGACATCTCGTTTAGTTACACTGTTCAGTTTTCTGTAGTCGACGTAGAATCTAAGTGTGTTGTCTTTCTTCTTAACGAGCACTACGGGAGACGCCCATGGACTATTCGAAGGCTGGATGACATCATCAGAAAGCATCTCCTCCACTTGCTTCTTGATAATTTCCCGTTCTTTCTGTGACACCCGATATGGATGCTGGCATATAGGCCTCGTGTCGTCTTGCGTTAAAATTCTGTGTTTCGTGATTGACGTGCGCTGGACCTTCGAGGTACTTGAAAAACAATCAGAGAATTCTTTTACCAAGGCGTAAATCTGTTTCTTCTGACTGTCCGGAAGGCTCTGATTGACGGTCACGGATGTGTCGATGTTGCAGGCCACTGGTCGAGTGGTTGATGTCGTTAAGCTGCATAGTTCAGTCGCCATACAGAAGTCATGTAAATAGGCGAAAGCCGTGCCTTGAGCGATGTGTTGAAGCTCATTGGAGAAATTTGTGAGTAGGACATCTGCACGGCCATTCGTCAAGTGAACAAGACCCCTAGCTACGCAGACACCTTTGTTCAAAAACAGTCCTACATTTGTATCCGCTATGCCTTCGCGGTTGTACAATGCATCATTTTCTACGAGCACCATTATACTGCAGCGTGGCGGCACAGTTACGTCATCATGAACAACGCGTAGAGCAGTTAGGCGTCGTTCCTCAGATTCCTCCACAGGTATAGCTCGTTCAGTCGAAAACGACACGCTGGACCTACGCAGGTTAATTACGGTGCCATTAGCTCGCAAAAAATCCATTCCTATAATGAGTTCTCTTGAACATTCTGGCAGCACAATGAAATCAGCCACGTAAATAAAGCCCCGTATTTCAAGTCTTGCAGTGCATCTGCCAAGGGGCGTAATAATGTGACCGCCTGCCGTGCGTATCTGCGATCCACTCCACTGTGTCACAACTTTGTTTAGCTTTTTCACCATCTTGTGACTTATCACTGAATAATCGGCACCGGTGTCGACTAAGGCATTCAGCTCCCATCCTTCCATTCTCAACCGCAAATCTGAAGTAACGTTTTCGTTGCTGCACCCATCTACCGGAAATACACCGTCATCACTCTCAAACCAAACTGGAGGATCTTCGTAACTGACGTTATCAGCGGCCTCACCTCCACAGGTCGCTTGCTTAGGTTTTCCGGGTGTGGACTTGGAGAGCGATGACCAGGCTGCCTTGAAGGTGTACGTGGGCTGGATGACCGGTAGCGCATAGGCGATGGTGACCGTGACTGGTGTTGGCGTAGAGTTGGCGAGTTCTGGCGCGTCGACAAGTACTCCTCAATCTCCGCTGGTCGTTCGCCGTTTCGGGGGCACGGTGCATATGACGGGAAGCCTCTTAATCTAGCCTGTCGGTAAGGACAGAATCTGTACAGATGACCCGCTTCCCCACAATGAAAACACAGAGGCCTGCGCTCGTGATCACGCCAGACGTCACTTTTCCTGGGCCTACGCTCCACATTGTGATGTGTGCTACGTGCTCCTGGGGGCAGATAGGTAGCTGTCGGTTCCCGTGGACGAGGTGCGCTGCGTGCCGCAGGTGGGAGAGGAGTCGTCACCATCGCAACTGCTGCATTGCTGTGTACCGTGGGTTGTCTGATAACCTCAGAGTATGTTCGGATAGGTCGAACCGGCTGCAGCTCACGCTCTGGCTCTCGTATCACCTGCCTCAGTTCGTCACGAACAACGTCCGTAACATATAGTGCAGTTGAAGTCTGGGGCATATGCAGTCTGCTCAGTTCTTCTCTGATAACTGATCTAATTAGCTCTCGCAGGGCTTCAACGTCGTTTCGCACACCTCCGGGGAATACCTGTGCAGATGCGCAGTTAAAATTCCGGTTGTACTGCTGAGCCCGCTGTTCCAGTGTTTTTTCGATGGCCGTCGCTTCCGAGTAAAACTCAGCAACCGTGCTCGGAGGGTTGCGGACAAGAACGGCGAACATCTCTTGCTTCACTCCGCGCATTCGATGGCGCACCTTCTTATCCTCAGCCATGTTGTAATCCGCACGCTTGAACAGGCGGACCATGTCCTCAATGTACATAGCAGCACTCTCGTTCGTTAGCTGGTTCCTCGATTGAAGAGCTGCCTCCGCTGTTTCTTTCCGGTCTATGTTCGCGAACAAAGCCACTGCTTGTCGTCGAAATACCTCCCAGGTAGACAACGAGGTTTCATGGTTCTCAAACCATGTCTTCGCGAAGTCTTCCAGGGCGAAGTATATGCGACGGAGCTTCTCTCTTTCGTCCCATCCATTCAAGCTCGCTACTCTCTCGAACAGGTCCAACCAATCTTCAACATCCTCGTACGAGTCGCCGTGGAAAACTGGTGGCTGGTGCAGTTGGCTAATGAACACTTGTGCCGGTGTTACCTGGCTAGTCATAGTAGTGGCATCCATCGTTTGAATTCCCCTTGGTGTGAAGTGAAGAGGACCGAACTCAGGTGAGTCACCTCGAAGACGGCTACTTGCCCTCTGGTGTACAGGAGTCACTTCCACGGGGTTGATACGCTGGTCGTCGGGGCTATGCTGTCTTGAGCTCGCAGGGCTTCGGTTCATAACCCAGCACTTCCACCAGAAATGTAGCGATGCTGACGCCGACAGGTAAAAAAAAATAAGCGTCTTTATTAGGGCGAACTTGTGCCCACGATTCTAAAAACTATGGTCGTCAAGTTCGAGTAGCCGAGTGGCACAGATCCGACTATCTTCCTCTTCCTCGTTGTTGGAACGTACGAACGCGTGGCGCATGCCAGCCGAGCCGGTTCTTGCTGGTGCTGGTGCCACGATGATTGTGGCGGGCTACTTGAATGTGGCGAACCTGTCGCAGCAATATATATATATATTGCCGCGAACGTAATAACAGACAGCGACGAAACGACGTCTTGCTTGCCCTCAGACCAGGACGCAAAAGCCCTCTTCTTTCTTCACTTCAAAGGGATTCCGCCTACAGTTGATGGCTCATACCCATTACCTGTGACATTACTCCCTCTCCTCGAAAAGCATCGGCTCGATGCTGGTAATGAGCGATGAGAAAAAAAAAAGAGAAAGAAAAGATGCTACCATGGAACCCAACGACTCCGTCGTAAGGGAGAAAAAAAAATGGGCTGGCGTCCTAGAAGTACTCAATAAAGAAAGGAGTAAGTAAACAAGACAATAAAAAAACCAAAGGGACAAAAAATAGTCATTGGATGGTAAGTTAGTTCACGTTCGATGGATGACGCGAGAAATATGGCTTGAGTCTTGACACGTGCACCACATCACTTTGTGGAAACCGACGGAAACGTCTTGAGGCGCCCTCAGGGAGAACTTCATACGTAACGTCACTGAGTCGGCGCAGAACTTTGTAAGGGCTGAAGTAGCGCCGAAGCAACTTTTCAGAGTGACCACGCGGTCGGATGGGAGTCCACACCCAAACTTCATCGCCTGGTTGGAAGGTAACCTCTCGGTGTGTAAGGTTGTATCGGTGTGCGTCGGCAGTTTGGCGAGCCTGAATACGGCATCGGGCGAGTTGACGGGCCTCCTCGGCGCGTTGAGCGAACAATGCAGCGTCCGTGTTGAACATGCTCAAGTGGTTGGGAAGGAGCATTGCGTCGAGCATTGTGGTGACCTCTCGACCATGAACTAAGCGAAATGGGGTGAAACCTGTACTCTCTTGGACTGCTGTATTGTAAGCAAAAGTTATGTAAGGGAGTATATCATCCCAGTTCTTGTGATCAACGGCCACATACATTGACAGCATATCTGCAATGGTCTTGTTCAACCGTTCAGTGAGCCCATTTGTTTGGGGGTGATAACCCGTGGTTTTCCGATGTTCTGTACCACTTAGTCTCAGCACTTCTTGAAGCATCTCTGCGGTGAAAGCTGTACCACGATCAGTAATTATCACAGCTGGTGCTCCGTGACGAAGTACGATGCTGGTGACAAAAAACTGTGCAATTTCGGCTGCGGTAGCTTTGGGCAGGGCCTTTGTTTCGCTGTAACGCGTTAAATAATCGGTGGCAACCACAATCCACCGGTTTCCAGATGAAGAGGTGGGAAATGAGCCGAGCAAGTCAATGCCAATTTGATGGAATGGTGTCTTCGGCGTGGCGATAGGCTGTAATAGTCCTGCTGGTCGGACAGGCGGAGTCTTACGGCGTTGGCAGTCGCGGCATGTGCGGACGTACTGCTTGACTGTCTTTGCGAGGCGGGGCCAGTAGTATGAGCGGCGAATTCTTTCCAATGTGCGCGTGTAGCCAAGGTGTCCGGATGATGGTTCGTCGTGACAAGCATGTAAAATATCGTCTCGAAGCGAGGTCGGCGCAACCAGTAAGTAAGTAGCCTGGGTATGGTCGAAATTTTTCTTATAGAGGAGTCCATCCCTGATGCAGAACGAGGCCAGCGAACGTGCAAAGTTTCGAGGAAGGCTGCGTTTTCGGCCTTCGAGGTAGTCAATCAGCGGGCTTAGCTCCATGTCGTTGCGTTGTTGTTGAGCCAAGTCGGTTTCTGACACAGAGGAAAGGAATGTATCGTCCTCTTCAACGTCCGCGTTCGTACTTCGAATTGGTGCACGCGAGAGACAGTCAGCATCAGTGTGTTTGCGTCCTGACTTGTGAATTACTGTAACGTCAAATTCTTGCAGCCGAAGGCTCCAGCGTGCTAGACGACCGGAAGGGTCTTTGAGGTTGGCGAGCCAGCATAAAGAATGGTGGTCGCTAACTACCCTGAATGGTCGACCGTATAAATAAGGGCGAAACTTTGTTATAGCCCAAACAACGGCTAAGCATTCTTTTTCTGTTGCAGAGTAGTTTTTCTCTGCAGATGATAGTGTTCGACTTGCATAGGCAATCACGCGCTCTACGCCATTTTGCCATTGAACCAGTACAGCTCCAAGTCCGACGTTGCTGGCATCCGTGTGTAGCTCTGTGGCAGCGTTATCGTCAAAGTGACCGAGTACAGGTGGGGCTTGGAGATGGTTTCGTAGCGTGTCAAAGGCGTGATGCTGATCATGACCCCAAACAAACGGTACGCCGTCTTTCGCAAGTTCATTTAGCGGTTCAGCGATTTTAGAAAAGCCTTTGACGAAGCGTCTGTAATATGCGCAGAGTCCCAGAAATCGGCGGAGGTCGCGCTTGTTCGTTGGGACAGGAAATGCGGCAACAGCTTTCGTTTTCTCAGGGTCTGGGTGTATACCAGCGTGGCTGACGACGTGACCAAGAAATTTTAGTTCCTCGAATGCAAAGTGGCATTTCTCAGGTTTGAGAGAAAGTCCAGCTGTTCGAATCGCTTGAAGAACTGCCTGTAAGCGCTGGACGTGCTGCTCAAACGTGTCCGAGAAGACGACCACATCGTCAAGGTACACAAGACACGATTGCCATTTTAGCCCAGAAAGAACCGTGTCCATCATTCTTTGAAAAGTAGCTGGTGCCGAGCATAAGCCGAAGGGAAGGACCTTGAACTCGTAGAGTCCGTCAGGAGTAATGAAGGCGGTCTTTTCGCGGTCGCGCTCATCAACAGATATTTGCCAATAGCCGCTGCGTAGATCCATGGAAGAAAAGTAGCGAGCATTGCGAATGCGGTCCAGCGAGTCGTCTATTCGTGGTAAAGGATACACGTCTTTCTTCGTGATCTTATTCAACTTTCGGTAGTCGACGCAAAATCGCAGAGTACCATCTTTTTTCTTGACTAACACAACAGGGGACGCCCAGGGACTGGTCGATGGCTGGATGACATCGTCCTTGAGCATCTGCTGAACCTGTTGGCGTATAACGTCTTGTTCTTTTTGCGAGACCCTGTAGGCATGCTGTCGAATGGGTCTCTCGGTAGGCTCGGTGATGATACGATGCTTGGCAAGCGGTGTTTGGTTAACTTTCGAAGTCGTAGCGAAGCAGTCCCGAAATGAGCCGAGTAGCTTCAAAAGACGTTCCCGTTGTGCAGACGGTAGACCCTGGTTTACGTCCAGAGTGCTTGCAAATGTCATGGCGGAATCGTCGCACGACGAAAGAGCAGATAATGTTGAGGGACCAGGGACGTCAGCAATATCCTCAAGGTATGCGATCGCAGTGTGTTTGGTAAGATGGCGATACTCCTCGCTGAAATTCGTGACGAATAGGCAAGCCTGCTTTCTGCTGGGCTGAACAATACCTCGGGCAACGCAGATTTGTTGTGCAAAAAGTAGGGACAAATTTCCTTCTGCAATTACAGCATCGGAGACGTCTTGGTCACATTCAACGTTGATAAAAAGGCTGCTGCGGGGAGGCAGAGTAACAGATTCGGAGGATACACGTAAGGCAGCCTTCGATGAGCGGGCGTTTTCCGGTTCAGGATGAAACGGGTCCTCGAACGACACCTGCAAGTCTCGTAGGTCAATAATTGCGCCGTGTTCGCGAAGAAAGTCCAGCCCCAGAATGAGTGGACGGGAGCACACAGGTAATACGAGGAAAGACCCTGTGAACGTCGAAGCATGGACTCGAACACGGGCTGTGCACATTCCAGTAGGCGTGACGAGGTGGCCCCCTGCCGTGCGCAACGGTGGTCCTTGCCAAGGGGTAGTTACCTTCCTCAGTTGGGATGCTAGGGTGCTGCTCATAACTGAATAATCGGCGCCGGTGTCGACGAGGGCAGTGACGACGTGATTATCGACGTGTACGGTGATGTCGGCGGAAACAGTCTTATGACTTTCGGAAACGACTGGAAAGTCAAAACGGTCTTCGTCGGATCTTTGCGTCGAAGGAGGCTCTTTGACAGTTCGTTTGGACCCATTACCTGTGACAATATATATATATATATATATATATATATATATATATATATATATATATATATATATATATATATATATATATATATATTATGGCGTTGTTTTTTTCTAATACAACAATGATGGGGCGTGTGTGTGTTGATGGGGTCTGACGAAGTTTTGTCTTAGATTTCTATCTCTTTGAGCTATTATGTCCCTAAGTTGTGGCTTTTCCTACGCTTCAGATGACCTGCCCAGCTTATTTTCTTTCTCTAGATATCATTTAGTACGTCGGAATTGGAATGCATCATTCGTATGCATTCAAATTCACATCACCGCCTTGCTGTTTCTTAGTGCTTTACGTCTAGCATGTTTCGTTCCGTCGGCCACTGCGCACCTGTCAACTTCACTTTAATTCATAGGCCAGAAGCGCATGCGAGAACGGATGAGGTCCTACGGCTGAACTATCCTTTTCAGGGGTAGCTTGATGACTTTAAGTGTACGGCAACGCCTACAATATAATATCCTGCACGTGCTCTTATTTAGAAGACAACTTTTTTTTTCTCGTGATTAGGGTATCTCCGGTAAGTATATGAAAATAGCTTCTACTTGGGCATGTTGCCTCTTCCATCTTGCTGTGCTTGCTCGTCTTCAGCGCAAAATACATACTTTTGAAATGGGGTGGTAATTAAGGCCCGACAGGTGTGACTTAAATAAATGTGCTCCCATACATACTGTGACTTCCTAAATTTTCCTAGGAACACATCATAGTCGTACGCTGAATAGTGTATTATGATCAGTTGTCATGTCTATACAAATTGCACTGGATCTTCTGCTTCGGTCCAGATCAGCGAAAATGAAAGAATCGAAGAGCGACATCGATGGCCCTATGCAGGATCGCCTGAGCTTGGCGAAACTTCGGATCTTTCCGAGCTCTGGCGACACCTTCCTTTGAACGAGCCAACAGTACAAGGCCGAAACCACTCCGTGCGCTGCGTTCCATTGGTAACGACGGAACGTGGCATCGCGTTAAAGACTGACGACAAATTTGGGTGGTGTTTTCAAACCAGAGGCACCTTCTTTCATTTGTTTGTAGTTCCCCTGAGGGCAGAAGTGCACCCATGCAATAAAGTTGTCAGAAATGTTTCTGCTGATATTCTATGATGAACGAGTGGTTTAAATTCATTTTTAAGCTTGCATTGCCTGCACAAAGTTTGCTTTAGAATTATCAGCACTGCGGCCTCTGAAGTTAGTCCCGGCCGAGCGCCTAGCAACAGCGCGACCACAAATTAAACCGAGGCCACGTGTTAATCATCATAATTGGCCTGTACATTCTAGTGCGCTACTCGATCGCTGCGTGCCCTCTTCGTCATCTTCATCGTCTGCTCCCCGAGCACATGCGGCCGGTTGATTAGCTATTTGGTTTGGCGGCATACTCTTCTAGTTAGTCTAGGGCTTGCTATGTCCAAGCTTATCAAGTCAAGTCAAGCTAAGACCACGATAGTTTCTCCACATCCTAATAAGACCGTGCTCATGGAGCCATGTAAAGCTAGAATCATGCTAACTAAATCATGCAAATGAATGCGCTAACTTTACCATACTAATCAACGCGATGTTATCATGAGCACGCTAAGTAAAACCATGCTGATTAGACCTTGCTAATATAATGTTGACTGTAATGGTTCTAATTACGCTTATGGTCAATAGTTTTATATAATCAACAACTTACTAATTACAGCCGGGGTAATTGTTTTATTTTGATTGAAACCCTACAAATAAAGACAAAGCTACTCGATGTCAAGGTCATTAAGCCCTAGATAATTAGTGCGGCGATGGCGTAGTGGTTAGAGCATCCGCCTCGCATGCAAGAGGTCCGTGGTTCAAATCCCGGTGCCGCGCAGTTCCCAACCGGTGGGGTGCGGCCTCACCGGTAACGACGGTGAGGCCGCACCCCAGGCCTTTTTTTTTACCACCGCCGGGAACGCACTCCCTCACCAGAGAAGGATTGGCCACCCTGGTGCAGTATCTGGCCACTACCTCCCACATGCATACGTCAAATAACTCACGGCCCTCAGTCCCCAGCAGCTGCGAAGCAACTGACCACGGCGGCGGTCAGTCTGCAACGCAGTAGAGGGTGCTAAGAATCTCTGGATCCGGACAGGCCGCCATTGAAACCTGAACTTGGCACCGTTCAACGCTAGAACCTTATCTAGTGAGGGAAGTCTAGCTGTATTATTCGAGGAGCTAGAGGGTGTTAAATGGGATATAATAGGGCTCAGTGAGGTTAGGAGGACAGATGAGGCCTATACGGTGCTACAGAATGGCACGTCCTTTGCTATCGGGGCTTGGCAGACAGAAGAGAACTAGGAGTGGGGTTCCTAATTCACAGAAACATAGCTGGCAACATAGAGGAATGCTATAGCAACAATGAAAGGGTGGTAGGTATCGTAAATAAACTGAATAAAAGATACAAGATGAAGGTAGTACAGGCTTACGCGCCTACATCCAGCCATGATGACGCTTCAGTTGAAAGCTTCTGTGAAGACGTGGAATCGGCAATGAGTAAGGTAAAAACACAGTATACTATAGTGATGGGCGACTTTAATGCAAAGGTAGGGAAGAAGCAGGCTGGAGACCAGGCAGTAGGAGCTTATGGCATCGGCTCTAGAAACGCCAGAAGAGAGCTACTAGTAGAATTCGCAGAACGCAATAATTTACGGATTCTGAATACATTCTACCGAAAACGAGAAAACCGCAAGTGGACATGGAGGAGCCCTAATGGCGAAAATAAGAACGAAATAGACTTTATAATGACTTCACACCTAGGGATTGTGCAGGCTGTGGAAGTGGTTGGCAAGGTACGATGCAGTCACCATAGAATGGTACGGTCTCGAATTCGCCTAGACTTGAAGAAGGAACGACAGAAACTGATACGCAAGAAGCCAATCAATGAGCTAGCACTCAGAGGGAAAGTACAGGAATTCAGAGTGTCGCTGCAGGACAGGTACTCGGCTTTTAGTGAGGAAACCAACCTTAGCGTAGATACAATGAATGATAATCTGACGAGTATCATTACGGAGTGTGCAGTGGAAGTTGGAGGCAGGGTAGTTACACAGGACACTGGCAAGCTTTCCCGGGAAACGAAGAACCTAATTAAGAAGCGTGAAATTATGAAAGTGTGAAGTACAACAGACAAAATAGAACTGGCAGAGCTTTTCAAGTTGAATAATAGACGTAAGGTATGCGATGTAAGAAGGTATAACATAGAATTGAACAGGCTCTGAAAAACGGAGGAAGCGTCAAAGCAGTGAAGAGGAAACTTGGGATAGGCAAAAGTCGGATGTATGCACTAAGGGACAAAGAAAGCAAAATAACTATCAATATGGATAGGATAGTTAAAATAGCGGAGGAGTTTTAATTACAGAGATCTGTACACTAGCCGAGACAACCACGACCTTAATACGATAAGAACTAGCAGTAACCCGGATGACACCCCACCAGTAATGATAGAAGAAGTCAGAAAAACTTTGGAGAGCAGGCAAAGAGGCAAAGCGGCTGGTGAGGATCAGGTAACATCAGATGTGCTGAAAGATGGAGGACAGATTATGTTAGAAAAACTAGCCACCCTGTTTACGAGGTGTCTCCTGACGGGAAGAATACCAGAGTCTTGGAAGAACGCTAACATCATCTTAATACATAAGAAAGGAGATGACAAGGACTTGAAGAATTACAGGCCGATCAGCTTGCTCTCTGTAGTATACAAGCTATTTACAAAGGTAATTGCTAACAGAGTAAAGAAAACATTAGAATTCAATCAACCAAAAGATTAAGCAGGATTTCGAACAGGCTACTCAACAATTGACCACATTCATACTATCAATCAGGTAATAGAGAAATGCTCAGAGTATAACCAACCACTATACATAGCCTTCATAGATTACGAGAAGGCGTTTTATTCAGTAGAAATATCAGCTGTCATGCAGACACTGCCGAATCAGGGCGTAGATGAAGTATATATAAACATTCTGGAAGAAATCGACAGGGGATCAACTGCTACCATAGTGCTTCACTAAGAAAGCAACAGAATACCAATCAAGAAGGGTGTAAGGCAGGGGGATACAATCTCCCCAATGCTATTTACCGCGTGCTTACAGGAGGTTTTCAGAAGCCTAGAATGGGAACAGTTAGGGATAAGAGTTAATGGAGAATACCTTAGTAACCTGTGCTTCGCCGATGACATTGCATTGCTGAGTAACTCAGGGGACGAATTGCAACTCATGATTACGGAGTTAGACAAGGAGAGCAGAAAGGTGGGTCTTAAAATTAATCTGCAGAAAACAAAAGTAATGTACAACAACCTTGGAAAGGAGCAGCGCTTCGAGATAGGTAATAGTGCACTTGAATTTGTAAAAGACTATGTCTACTTAGGGCAGGTAATAACCGCAGAGCCGAACCACGAGATTGAAGTAACTAGAAGAATAAGAATGGGGTGGAGCACATTCGGCAAGCACTCTCAATTTATGACAGGTAGATTGCCACTATCCCTCAAGAGGAAGGTATATATCAGCTGTATCTTGCCGGTACTTAGCTACGGAGCAGAAACCTGGAGACTTACAAAGAGGGTTCAGCTTAAATTGAGGATGACGCAGCGAGCAATGGAAAGAAAAATGGTAGGTGTAGCCTTAAGAGACAAGAAGAGAGCAGAGTGGATTAGGGGACAAACGGGGGTTAAGGATATCATAGTTGAAATAAAGAAGAGGAAATGGACATGGGCCGGGCACGTAGCGCGTAGACAGGATAACCGCTGGTCATTAAGGGTAACTAACTGGATTCTCAGAGAAGGGAAGTGGGTTAGGGGGAGACAGAAGGTTAGGTGGGCAGATGAGATTAAGAAGTTTGCGGGTATAAATTGGCAGCAGCAAGCACAGGACCGGGTTAACTGGCGGAACATGGGAGAGGCCTTTGTCCTGCAGTGGACGTAGTCAGGCTGATGATGATGATGATAATTAACCTATATTATCTCCGACAAATGATTAAGTGATTATCGGTGCAGGGACGTCTAAAGGTAATTTGAAGAAGCCATCGAAAGTTCACGACAAAAGGTGTGGCGCTGTTTCCAAGTAACAATAACATTTGCTTTGTTCATCCCCACTTCCACTGCCAAATACCTCGTACCAAAGCGGTACCATCGGTAATCGTAACACTACGCAGAGTGCGCGTGAGGATGTTGTCGACCTTCTAATTTATTTTTTTTAACAATGAACATAAGATAGTGTTAAACTCGGAGAAAGCCACTGAAACATCGAAAAAAGAAGAAAACCGAGAGGTAGAAGCAGAACGGTGAAGACTATAGGTGTTCACTGTTTCACAAAAATTGAAGACAGAGATGTTAACTTTTTTGATGCCTTACCAACTGCTGTAACAACGAAGCATGTACCAACTGCTCAACAAGCAACTCTCGAACGGTAGTGCTTTAGAGGACCGCGATAAATGTACAACTGACATGCACGGTGTTTAGTCTGAGAATGCTTTTATTTTCAAGTTTTTGTTGAGCAGCAGAAAGTTTTCCGAGGGTGGGGGATGGGAGGAACTTTTCGGAGCTGATCCGGTAAAATTCCTACGTCAACATCTCTTGGACGGGCCCCTGCAGGGCCTCCCTCTCTGTAAGGCCTGTCTAGCAATTCACGCACAAACCACAAGCATAGGCGTGCCCAGGGATCCCCTTCAGAAATAGGAGGGCAAAGACTAGTTGCAGCCCACCCCCGTCCCCCCTCTCTCTTAGGTCAAATTATGGGGAAAGTTTTGTGCCTCCCTCCTCCTTCTTAAATGAAAAGCCTCCCCAACCCCCTGTGCGCAAGTCCATGAGAACTAGAACGAAATTCATTCGATAGGTCTGTGGTCGGCTTTGCCATTCTAATAATCAGGCGTACATTGTTTGAGTGCAATACTTTTTCTTCTTTTTCGTTTCTTTTTTGCTACGCCGAAAGTTCGCCTGCCTCATATTTTGATGTGATTTTAGGTGAGTTATCTTTCAGTATTTTGTAGAATAGTGCACACACAGAGAGAGAAAGGCATCAGACCCGGTCAAGGAATTAGTTGCGACCCCTTAGGCTCAGGCGGCTTCCTCATCATACTCTAGTTCCTCAATACTTTTGAACATAAGGAAGGGCTATGTCAAACCTACTGTGGCAACCCTACAAGTACACTGTACCATCCTTCTTCCATGCACTGTACCCACCGAACCACGACGTTGGATAGGCGGATATATACAGTGTGTCCCCTTATTAATGGTGCGTAGAGTTATGGCATATGGCGGAACACAGTAACTAAATGGGTATTGGGGCTTTAAAGAGGTAGTGACATGTGTACCACCAGGCTTTAGAAAAGAAAAGAACAATCTTTATTCATTTGTTTTTTAGCTTTTTCCAACATTAACGACGCGCCGCCCCTTTGGCAGAAGATAGAGCCGGCGGTACTATCTTCTTCCGTTAGGAAGCCCTTGCGTTACCTGCGTGCTTGATGGCTGTGCCACCTACGCTACGACGCTCGCCCGCTCGCTCACAAAACACATATTACTCTATGTACCGAACACGGGCTCGCCCGTGTGAGAGTTGTGTCAAAGGCACTGTGCAGCGGCGTCGACGGCAGTGTCGTTACGCCCGTATCGTCTTTGTGTCTGTACGAAGACTTGCCGTTTGCAAGGGGAGAAATGTCAGAACATGTGCAATGTCTTGTTCTATGGATCAACCACAAAAAGGTGCTACGACTAGGTGGCAACCACCAAAAAGAAGACTTGACGGCTGCTTGGCAAAGCAGCGACTTCCGCGATGCGACTCCATGTGACAGGATTGAGGTAAGCTTGCCGCTTTAAAATATTCAGTCTGTCTCACTATTCCGAGAAGCGTTATCATAGAGGTCCTTAGACGACCATGCATGACAGTATATAAAAACGGAAAGTGACGATTCAATTGTGGTCAAGGGCATTCGGTTGGCTAGGACAGCGTTTCCGTGTGACGCATGCTGCTGGTGTTTGCAGTACATAGGCTAGAGACCTTTGTAGTGTTTGTTGTCAGTGCTCGTAGAACACCAGATGGTAGAAATTGGCGGAGCCCTCTACTACGGAGTCCTCATAATCATCGTGATTTTGGCTCTTAAAACCCCATACATTATTATTATTGCCGCTAATGTTATGTTATTATTAGTGCTATTACCGTTATTGTGCGGAGTGTTCTCAAAGATCTAGAAGGCGAGCACACTGCTCCAGGTTGCGAATAAGCGGCCGCGTTTTGGTTAATTTGAAGCTTGCCGTGGCGTCGCCAGGTGCACACATATTAAATGTGCCTATGTGTCAGGTATGGGGAAAGACAGCAGTCATGTGGGTTACTGAGCCCAGTAATAAATATAAATACGTAATGGCCCATTAGGTTTTCGCACGGCGAATATCTTTTTTCAGAGCTGTGTTTAATTGTAATCACGTTTTTCAGGAAAATGCGATTGTTTGCGTTTGTACATTGTGTTATGCAGGCCTTAAAAAAAGTCTCCTTGATCGGAGGGAAAGAAAAAGGAAGGTGTCACAGGTTTATATATATATATATATATATATATATATATATATATATATATATATATATATATATATATATATATATATATATATATATATATATATATATATATGTATATATATATATATATATATATATATGTATATATATATATGTATATATATATATATATATATATTTATATATATATATATATATATATATATATATATATATATATATATATATATATATATATATATATATATATATATATATATATATATATATATATATATATATGTGTGTGCGTGTGTGTGTGTGTGTGTTTCGGGCATTTACCTATTGCGCAATTTCAGTGAAGTACAAAGGCAATTAAGAAATTTGATAATTTGGAAATAATTTTTCAAAATATGGGGGCTAAGTAAAGTGTCAAAGATTTGCGAACCTGAAATCTATAAACATAACTTGACTCGTGGCATAGAGAACTTCAGGCACAGCATTGATATTTACCTTCACGCTCAATTGCCTAAAAAGTAGTCATAATACATGTGTATTGGGCATTACACCAGACCTGTAATTGCACCACTAAACAATCGATAATGGACTGGTAATATAAAGAGACAAGAGTTTTATGCTCACATGGGTCGTGAAACAGTATGCTGTGCAATGAAGCTTAGTTAGACCCTAGGTGTGCAGTTTCCCAACAAGTAGGTTCAACGGTATCTGTTTTTTCTTCTGGATTGTTGATGCTACTTGAAACAAATAACTGCAATTAGGTCATTATTTGGAAAATTGAAAGGCTGTAATTTTTCGTACAAAGCACTGCTGCAAAAAAAAATCCAACGCTTACCAAATTGTTACAACAGTGCTACAGTAGACCTGCCAAGAGGGTGCAGAGACCCTCAGGAAATAAAGACGGAGCTGCCGCCCCCCCCCCCATCTGTCTTTAAGCCATAGTTTTCTGATAGTTGAGAACGATGTTACGTAGAAAGCATTTAGAACCAACTAGGGGCTCAAAAAAGTGGAATTGTGCATATACGATAAATGCATGCAGTCAAGTTTTATAATTTTTATCTATGGCTACGCCTGCGTGCTTACTTCTTGCATGACTGGTTTAGGGGGTACGCCAAAAGTGCATTTGTAAACGAGTTTGCAGTGCGAGCACGTAAGTGTTGAAGGAGAGGTGGCACAGTTTTCCGCTTCTCGCTGTGTCGATCGTGTTTCCTTCAGCACTTATGTTCTCAAGTGGCAAACTTTTATGAAAGCTCTTTTAGGGTGGGGTCATAATTTCCGCTGGCTACATAAATGAATCCTTGTGTCGGGGCTTGAAGGGTTAGAAACACCCATTGCTAGTGTGCTCTACATGAGCTTTATCTTTGAAAATATTCAATTTGCTTGAGAGTTAAGAATAGATCACTCTTCATAACGAAGCCCCACCATGGCAATATTCGCCTCTCTTTCCAATTTTTATGGATATACATCACTGGTATTAGCCACCAAATTTTGCAAGGAGACTTTTTAGTCTCCACTTTTTGTAGTAGAACCAGCACAGTCGTGCCATTTGCACGAATAACTTATGCGGCGCAATCACTATGTGCAGGGGTTTACCGTAAGAATTTTGAACAATCTATTTTTGTTCTGCGCATTTGCATATTGCACACAAAAGCCTCTTAATTTGCTGAGCTTGGAAGGCCGTTGCTGCAATATTTCACAACTTAAAACATACACACACACTCAAAACTGCCGCAACATCAATGACATTTCACAAATAGGTTTTCACCATTAGGATACCTCATGCTTTGATGATGTTATATGAGCTAGAGTTGGACATCGACATAGCTTTTATATGTTCATATCTTTGAGCAAATGCAACTTCCCATGTCGCGGCCGCTGCTTGTAAACATGCGGAAACTCCGCGACATATGGTTCTCGGAGGCAGCTTTTGCAGTACTTGTGCCAATCGTCATGTGTTGATAGAGGGTGGCAGCGTGCAGCTAGATGGGAATTTTTTGAAAAAACTAAAGTAACAACAACCGCGCCCATTCGCTTCTTCCTTCTCTCCGAGCAGCCGTAGCAGTACCTCTAGCAAGCACGTTCAACGAGAAGCTAAAGATATTTTCCACTGTAGCGAAAACTGCTTCCTTGTGCTGTTGTGCCTATTTGCGCTACTACTGCCCCAGTGGATTGTTGTAGCGAAGCGTGCAGGACCAGATTATACCAGTCTCAGGCGTGATCTAGCACACACAGTGACCTCATGAGGTAAACAATCAGGTAGGGGACAGACAAAATGGTGTTTTCAACACCTTCAAATAGCTGCTGGTGTGTGCTATGCCTGCTCATAAGCTATTTCTGTGCGCCGCCAAATTTTCAGTAGCACCGCCCTCAAAAGTGACAAGTTTCAGCGTTCACTGATAGCGTTGTACATTTTACACTGTCAGACACTACTTCCTTCTGCATGTTTTATATTCTCGTATTTTTCATTATTTTTTCCTACTTCTCATTTTACATACCTTATCCACTGCGCCCTTGGAACCGCAGCGCCCTTCGCGCTCGAGCGGAACAATTGAGCAAACACCTCTTTCTGTCCAATACCCATGTTCAGTGAGCTTCTTAACTGAGCTAACTCCATTTACCATCTACTTAGCACACGAGAAATGAAGTGCCTGTGCACTGACACGAATTACACTAATTTAGTTTTTACAGGGAGTTAAGTGAGCTGGGCCAGCTGCGCGGAGCCAACACGCTGCGACGTCGCTACTAGGACCATGTTAAATCAACAGCAGCTACCCTTGTTGACAAACATGTAGTAGGTCTATAACTTGCTCATTAAGCACGTGGTACGGTTTCTCTCGCCTATAAACAGAATTAATTGGCACATATGATGAAAATTTTTGTGAAGGTACATGTCTAATCTGATTAAACTGTCTAATCTAGATGCATGTCAGTTCTTTAATATAGACATGAGGCCTCTAGTATTTATTACATATCAGTTACCTTTTGAAAAGTTTTGGTAAATGTTTACTTAAAGAACAATGACATCAGTTTTCAACTGTTGTAATTTTTTGGTTGGCTCTCTTAGTACTATGGTCTGTTTATTTACAATCTACCGGTGTGGAATGTAAGGAAAAGCTCTACCTACAAAAAACTGGAGCATGTGAACTTGCCCTAATCCTTAGCAGCCTATTTATAGCCAGGACCGAGAGACAGATAAATGAAAGTGTAAGAGTGGTGGCAACAAAAATTGTTTGATATGTGGACCATTTGTTTCGGTTATTCAGGCCTGGTTGTTTGGGGTTGCAGCCCAAGGTTTCGCATGTTTTAAAGCTGTCTTAAGTGGTAAGTTTCAGCCTAAAGTTTAAAGTAGAGCTGCTGAAAGACAAAGAACTAAAATGGGTAGTTCTAAGACTAATTGTTCTAGATAACCACGTGTGCTGGTTTTACTCTCTAAGCTCTGAAAAACCAATGCTAAACCGTGTAATTCAGGACAATCATATATTGTGGAAGTTGATATTGCTGTATTTTGTTTACATGCAGTACTAACCAAATTGTGCCTGTTAAATTACCCTACTGTTTTATAATCAACTACAAAGAGTAAATGCCGCAAGTTTTTCTCGGACGGTCATCCACAAGGTGGCCCATAAGTTATTAAAGTGCTTGAAATAGAATGGTGGCACGAGAAAAAGTAACTGGAAAGGTGCATACATCTTGACCTGCTGTTATTCGCCACATGCATAAAATGTCCTGTAGATTTAGAAATGTGGCCCATCATTCATATAAATGTTTTTTTTTCCTCTGCTTCGAATAAACTCTACAACGTATGTGGAAAATTATACAGATAGAAAGCAGCCAGAGTCAGGTGCCTAAAAAACTAGGTGTCATATTAAACAAAGTTTGGTTTTTTTTAATGTGCTGCTGCATCATGCGCCAGTTGCCACTATGACGTGGCCGTATGTACGTGGGCCAAACTGGCCGATGCGTAAATGCTCGTTTACAGGAGCAAAAAAAGAGTGGTAGCGTCAAAGAAAAGTGCCCACTTGACGCAGCATTGCACCATGGGTGGCTGCTCACCTTTTTTCATTCACATAACCTAGGAAGTGGTGTAGCCAGGAAAAAGAGGGAGTGTCGACGCCTCCCTATCCCTCCCCACGTTTCTCGAATTTTTTCAATTTTGCATGTGTTATTCATTGCATGTGTTCAATTTTGCAGTTGTTTTGGTAACTTTCGAATGCAAAAAAAATAACATATTTTTTTTTTCAAGTTGTGAACATGCTGCTGCAAGAACTTTGCAAATAAGTGCTCTAATTAGAAAGATACGGGATAATGAACAACCCGCTTTGGCTGGTTGTCTATTTCTCGCTGAAATATTTGAAAATGTGACCGCCGCAGTTTACTGTACGAATTAGCGAGCTTGTTCGGGTGGTGCAAAAAAAAAAAACAGGTCTGAGCCTATTTGCTGGCCCTTTAAGTGCAATTCTTATCAATCTCTTCACCTGTAGCTTTAATATATGGTGCACAAGCCTTGCATGTGCAATATATAAGACTATGGGAGACCAGCGCTGGACAGGCGGCACGCTGAAGAAGGGCATCTGGTGGAGTGTTGTGACACAACTCATCCGCTTGCGCCCAGACGACCGGTCGCAGTGTACCGCTGTGAGAGCACACGCGTAGGTCGCTGCTGTGCTTCATTTTGGAACGGACAGCTCAAAAAGCCATTGCGGCAAGTATACTGCACTGTGGTTTAAAAAATTACTTCCGAAGGCTGCTCTCGCATAAAAGGCACTAAAAAAATAGAGGGAAGCCTGCAAAGCGGACTGTGTCTATGCATATGGCATAGCGGGGACAGTGCTGTGCCGTTATGACAACTCCCTCCTCGTTTTCTGGTTCCGTTCTGGATTTTGTGTTAAGCTAGTACAGGCTCACATGCCACCGTTGATAGGTCTATGGTACGACGATATGACGCTGCCCACTTTTGCTGTAAAAGAAAAAACAAAATAAAACTGTAAGTCGTAGCTGCGCCAATATTTTTTTCTGGCATCATATATGTACGCCCTGTCAGCGGTATGTATGCACGGGGACGTTGATTAAGCAAAGCACTGTGGCAGCATAGCACGTGTGTTGTCGCGCTGCTATTTGTCAGGGCACAGGATAGATTAGCCACCATGGCGGCCGCACTTTGATGGGAGTGAAATATACAAAAAACACGCACCCGTGAACGAAGATATGTGTGAGCGTTGCAGAACCCCGAGCAGTCCCAATCCGGATGCACACACTACAGTGTGCCTCAAAATTATATTTTGTTTGGGACCTTAAAGTCTAATAATTATCGATGTTGAACAAACACCTTTATTTTAAGCCGACACAGGAGAGCGGAAAAACTAAAACTGTGCGTTAGGCGAACTAAACATTGAGTAAAAATCAGAAATTTGACGCTTATTTAGCAAAACATAAATTCTGATGTTACTTAGCCACTGCAGCTAGTGAGACAAAAAGCCTACTGCATCGACTGACTCCAGAAAACTAAGCTTCGAGTAGTCCGCTGTTTTGTTCATAACAAGAACACTGTCTTAAACACTAATTAGGTTAAATAGAGGCATCTCAGCATCGAGTGCTCATGGCGAAAGCATCTTTTATTACAGTTCAGAGGAGTAGGCGAACACGCCCGCACACATGGTGGTCAGATGGATGGATGCACGAGAAACTATGATAGGACTCAGGTGTACGACTCAACGCTCAACGGGCCAGATGAAAAAAAGTTTACATATGCCATATGTTGGTCAATACACTCCTTTTATTTCCAACAATGCTCCGTTTATCATCAACTGTATGGCCATGGTTTTCACCGGGGGCCGTCCTCACTAACGAATCAATATAGCAGACACGCGCCCTTCGATTTAGAAATGAGCCCGGCATCACTATACTGGGGAGTGAGAGCAGAACATACTTTGCTAGCTTGACCGCCTGGATGCAACGCTGCCTCCTCATTCTAGTCCTCCCTTTCCTCTATACGTCCTCTCTATTTCTACATGTTGTTTCACTTCAATACGCAGCAGTACCACCAGCCCCCTTTGGTCTTGTTGCGGTGATTCGCACCCGCACCGCGTCTACCACCTGCCACTCTCACCTGCGAGAGGCTGAAAAGTGCGTGCTTTGACCGCCAGAACGGCCATGGAAACTCCAGCGCTGGTTCTCCATACGTAAATGCAAATTCCAAGTCAGCTGTTCCCAGTGATGTGGCCCTTCTGGCTCTTCTTTTGGTAATATTGTGTCAGATGTTAACATTAAAGGAGAAAGCTTCACCACACAAGTAAACCGGAATCTGAATATATTCTTCGTATTCTTGCCACTACTCTATGCAGCGCTTTGATATAGGCTATGATAGTCTGCTAATGCATGCTGAATATGCTAATCGCAGCTTACGCTGCTGCTTTCGCATTAGGTCTTTGCAGGCCCAAATGCCTAGAAGTATGCAGTCAAAGGAGAAGTATCAGAGAATGATAACGGATAGGTAATAACATAGACAATGTGGAAGCATCTTCAGGAGTTGTGTTACAGCTGCAGAAGTGGTATTCCTGGTGTTGAAGGCATAGTGTTTTCATAATAAACTATTGGATGGTGTTTTTATATATGATGTTATTTTCATTAGCACACAGACTAATTGCACTTTACCATTCAGTTGTTGTGAAATTCTGGTGTAGTTTGACAGTGCAAGTTCGCCTTGCATATCTGCTCTTAAGAGGCATTTGTAGTCGCTAAGGGAATTCGTATTCACAGCTGTTTTCATCACATATATATTAAGGTCCTCTCTTTGCTCTCCTGAATTGCCTTTTGGCATATTAGCGTGCACGCCAGGACAGCAGATTAAAGAAGCTGTTTCTCTAAGCAATCTTACCATGTGCCCAGTGCAGCTAATGTTTCCTCAAGGCACAAACACTTATGCTTCGTCTTAAACGTGGACAATGAGGTTCTCTTATTACCGTAATGTACAAAAGCGGTTTGTTGGTGACGTTACCAAATAATTCTTTACATGCTCGTTCCGATTATTTGAATGTGTCCAACAGTCATTTTAAAACGTTTGTTGACAATGACGAGGACCACACTTTCTCCAACGAAGTTAAACCATACTTGTGACTCAAGACCAAACAGTGTAAGTAAGCTCAACTGGAGTGCATTAGTGTGCTTTATATTATTAATAGCGCAAAGTATATGGAGCTTATTTTGTTTTTTTATTTGTGTTCTAAGGGAAATAGACTATGCCTCTCATGACACACTTGGTAATGAAGCAGGCCCAAGTGTGCTGACCAGCAGTGCCGAAGCGAATGCACTGGCTGAAAGCCGATCTGTCAACTCAACTGGCCAGGCAGGCTTAGTGTACAAACTGCCAAACATGCCTTTTCACATCAAAATTGACATAGAAAATCTCAAGCAAGGAGAGCTGTCCGTCACCACGAAAACTCGGATTGTGACATGGATGACGACATATCTTCGCAGAATAGCTTTGTGAGTAAGGTTAATAATGCAAAGTTTTGATTAACTTTTTCTTGTGTACAGAGTGTCTGTTGGTAAAAAGGACACTTGCGTACAGTAAATGTTTAGTTTTTTTTGAGACACAAGTACAATAATACTTTTGCATGTGGCTTGTTTTTTGTTGCTATGCACCCTTCTAAGTAGCCTGTGTAACGTGCAATGTTGCGCTCTCTATTGCTTGAGTGTGCAGCACACTTACTGCTATATAGTGCTATACGATTGTGCCTATAGTGCTATATGCTGCTACAATTTCTCCAAATTTTTACAAAATTGCTCGTTACCTGCACTATATCATGCTTGGTGAGTAGGTAAGGATGGAGAGATCTGCTGCGTTCATAGTACGCATGTAGATGATTTCGACCAGCTGTCACCATCAACATAGTGTGCGAAAAATTTTGAAGGAGTGCTGCACCTCCCTGGCAAAAGTACAAACCACGGGCTGCTATTACTGTACCATTTAGCAAATGGCAAGGTGCAATATATAGACTGGTTCAAGTGGTGCATGTGAGTCAAACAAACTTTTCGATACTTCCGACAGCTCTAGTTGTCCCACTTAGCACTACATTCAGCCAATGAGTGCGCATGCAGCATGAATTGTTCTCTCTTGAAGATTTGTGCCACTTATACTGACACTGGTTTCTTGGCTTCTAAAGTTTATTACCCAAACATTTTCAGCTAGCACCAGCATTGTACGGGGTAACTTGAAGTTATCCAGCATAACGTGGGTTATTTAATGCAATATGCATAATGTTTCAACTGTTTTGCTCAGAGTTACGGTAGTGAGCACCCTTGTCTCCACAATTCTTTTTTAATGCTTTTGAGTTTTACACTACTGTTATTTTTCTCTCAGGATACCCAGCAGAACTGTATGAACGTGCTGCAAAAGCACTTGTGCATGAATACCCCAACCTTAGCGGCTACAATTTCACAGGCTACGTAGATATGTGAACTCTTGTCAGTGCTTGGTGTGTCTTACTCATTCGTCAGCTCAATCTGAACAGTGAACAGCTAAATGCATTTTATATAATGCAATGTGAATGGGTACATGCATGAAGCTAGTTCAGTGCTTATCTCGATTTACCTACTGTACAATGAAACATCCTGAAATAATATTTTAAACTATACCATGGGTGTGGAAATGCTGCGTCAATCTCACCTGCTAAGCCAGGCTGCGCATGAAATGCAATTTTCTCGATGATTGTTCATTGGGACGGCTAAATCTCGCCGAGTCTTATCGGTGACTGTGCAATAGTGAGCGTTGACTACACAAAGGCTGCGGCGACATTCATATCCACTGTAGTTTGTTCTGGGGTTTCCGGAGAGACTGGCGGCATTAAAATGAGGTGTGAATTGATGTCTAGTAATACAGTGAAGCCTCGTTAATTTGTGCAGGGGAGGTGGCAAGACTACGCACTAAATGGCAGTACACGTTTGCCCCCAAGTTAAAATAAGTTATCTCCCGACATGCGCAATCGCCACCAATGAGAAATAAAGGTGTCACATCAGATATTTCCTGAAGTATCCGCCAGAAAGCTTTTTCTCGCTGTTTGCTATAGTGCAGAAAAGATTTTAGGCTGGCACTCTGGGCTGGCATCGTCGTAAAGTGTAACGGTGACACCAATGAGCATTTAAAACTATTCAGGGTCCGGGATGCGATCTGACACTAAGAGAGAACTGACACAGCTTTGAATTGTTGTACAGTTGCGTGGACTCTCTTGGCTCCTAGCTGGTTGCGTGCTGCGCGTCGCATTACCTGCCCCACTTAATCACAGCTGGGCTGCACACTGTACCATGCTTGCGGACTAGCCGTTTGAATTGCTCGTCCCCACTCTATGCTCTAGCGCTAGCACAAGTGAGGCAAGTAGCTTGTTTATTTAACGGAGGGGGGGGTGACAAACTTGTTTGAGTTGCTCATCTCCACTTTTCGCTAGTGCGAGCACAGTTGAGGTGAGTAGCTCGTTTGATTAAAGGGGGGATGACAAACTTTTGTTGTATTTCAGCTGTGATGCTAATGATGGGAACACACATCACAAATGCGTGTTTGTGCTCACACACACACACACACACACACGCACACACACGCACGCACGCACGCACACACACACACACACACACGCACACACACACGCACGCACGCACGCACCCACAGTTTGGCTCATAGTAATAAATGTTTAGTAAAAACCATTGCAATTTTCGTGTTTACCAGAAATGAATTGTTTCTTTCAATGTTGGTTTTTGACCCTAGAAATCTGCTCCAAAACTTAATTGCATTGCTTCAAAACAGCATTATTCTTGCTCCCTGAGCGTCTTCAAAAGGCTGAAGCCCACTTCGTCCTGCATACTTTTGATGTTAATATCACTGTGGTTGTCATAATTTTTCAACGTTCCAAAGAAACCATGCGTTTAAAGAATGTGAGTTAAATATTTCGTCACAAAACATTCGTGCCCTCTAACATCTTATAAACCATTGATTGAATCTGCAGGTGTATAAAATGCAAGATTTTAATTAGTTGTTCAGACCGATGCTTCAGCAGTGTGTCTACGAAAAACATGCTTAGAAGCATGACCTATTGAAGCTGAAAAAGGGGTAATAGTACTCGTTGTGGTTTCATGTGACTGCACCTCTACAAATAACAAATAAACTCGAACTAAAACATTGTTCAGGAGTACCTAAAGTTAAATTGCCACCCAAAGCTCAGAAGCCTGGGGTTGATGGCGTAATGGCTAAATCTTGGATAACACCACCAGGTTGAGCACTGTTGTTCTAGTTCCAAAGTATTAACAGTGCTTCATCAGCCTTATATCTCAATGTTCAAGACCTGAATTGTTGATGTGTAACTTGCAATAATACCCCCTCCCCCCCTCCTGCTGCTTTGTGCCCTGGTGTTTACACTATCCAGGCAACACTGGCCTGCTTAAACTCAGTACTGTCTTGGTTAGCATCTTGATCATAAAATGCCCGCCCATGAAACTTTCCATCAATTTTTTCACTTGTATATTGACTGCATCTTCAAATCGGGGCTTAACACTCTTCGTGATTTTCAGGTTATTGCGAGCAAAGGCATCGCATTTAATATCTGTATCTGCGTTTCGCAGATGTTCACTAATATGCTTTAGGTTCATGCAGTTAGTAGGGCCGGCAAGATCTGTCTGTTACCTAGAACTGTTAGGTTGGCGTGTGCTCTTTGTCGGAGATGCTTCCATGTCATGCTTTTATGCAGTTTTGTATCACCTATATAGTAATAGAAATAAACTGTGTAGCTGTAATTGTCAATGACAATTGTATAGCTTTTGTCTGGCGTTGAAATTTTCCCTTAAGAAATCTTTCTTTGCAGAACTAAGGTAAAGTTGCTTTTCAGTAGCGCATGGGCAACATTTGGAAGACAACGGGTAATATCCCATCAGTACAAGAGGCTAGGAAAAATTTGGTTTTCAAAGACCTGTGCAAGACTCGCCAAATTTCACGAAGTAGTGCCACAAGGTTAGTCTAACGACTCCTATATCCGATGCAGTGAAGTGTCCCCTGCGAGTTATCAGTTCGCAACGGCACACTTCACCACACATCTATGTGTTGTGCAGAAGCAGTCGGGGAACTTGATTGGCAGCATGCCATTTTATTTTTCTTCTGCAAGTATTGATTGTAGTGTTCCTACTTAAAATAACGGAACAGCATTAAAGCTTCAGTATGGAACTGGCGTCCATCTTAATCTGCTTTATTTCTCACTTCATCCTCCTCTTCTTTCCTGCCCCGGCCCTCGCGCTTCTTCATCTTCTGTCCAAAGGCTCATACCGCTTCACCCTTCCCGCTTTCTTTTAATTACCCCTCCTGGGGTAATACTTGAAGACATTCCCAATTGAAGCACATTCAACAGATCCACGTTCACCAGTGTACCAGACAGTCTTCAAAATTCCGTTCTGGGTGGCTGTCTTGGTCACAAAGTAAGGCCCATAAAATTTGGCACTGGAATCTCTTATTCCTTTTCTCACTAGTACGAGGTCGGTGACTTGAATGTCTGGCATGTCTGCTCGATGCCTCTTGTCGAAATTCTTTTTCATTCGTTTTCGGTACCTCTCCTCCTGTGATTTTTGTTGCCTCTCCTCGACAATCTTGAGGTTTTCCAAGAGTCCCAACTCACGGTCTGCCTGCAGAATAGGGGTCTCTCCTGTAGAAGCGTACTGTGGACTGCACCCCAAGCCACTGGTGTAGGATCGGTTATGATGTTTTACGGCTGCTTCTAAAGAACATTTCCATCCCCCAGGAAAACTATCGTACATCTTGATGTATTGTTTCACGTCCCGTATGGCACGTTCTGCAAGCCCATTCGCCGCAGGATGGTATGGCGCACAGAACTTGATCGATACATTGTGATCTCGAGCCCATCTTACTAGCTTTTCACTCTTGAACGCGGGGCCGTTATCGCATACGATTGTCCGCGTAGTTCTAAACATGTCCCTTTCGAGAAGGGTTATGACGCTATTTGCATCTTCTTTTCCTGCTCGTGCCGCGACCATCCTGGTGCATTCATCTATGGCCAGCAGAAAAGCTTGCGTTTTTCTGACTCCTTCCCGTTTCTTGTTAAGTTCGGCGAAATCCAGGTGAACTACTTCAAAAGGCACGTTCGAGTGGCAAGGTAGTATCATGGTGTCCGTAGGCTGTTTATACTTGACTTTGTGTACTTGACACACATGGCATGAACGAACGTACTGACTAACGTCTTTCTTCATGTGAGGCCACGTAAACCTCTTGACCAACTTGTTGTAGGTACGCCAAAAGCCGTCGTGTCCTCCAGATTCTGGGCTATCGTGGTACAAGTAAAGCACTTTGGAAACAAGAGTTGGTGGGACTTGATACCGACCTTCCGTAAAAACCAGTTGTTCTGAGCCTTCCCACAGCTTCACTTCATTGATTTCTTCAGATTTTTCTGTGTTGTTTTGTACCATCAATCTTGATAGAGCATCTGCATCGGTTAAAAGCGGTCCTGGTCGGTGCGAGATGGTAAAGTCAAATTGCTGCAAGTAATTCACCCATCTGGCGATACGCCCTTTAGTTTGGGTCATATTCAAGAGATGAGTGAGTGCCTGGTGATCGGTGAACAAAGTGAACTTCGTACCTTCCAGGTACGTGCGGAAGTAGTCAACGGCCTTCAGAACCGCCAGTGCTTCTTTTTCCGTAGTAGTGTAGTTTGTTTCAGACGGCTTGAAAGTGTAACTGTAGTAACCGACTACGTGTCGCTTTTCTCGGCCAGATGCTTCAATACATTTTTGATACAACACTGCACCAGTCCCATAATGTGAGGCGTCAGTGTTCAATTCAAAGGGTAAAGTGAAATCTGGTATACGCAGAACGGGGTCAGAAGAAATTCTGTGCACCAAGTCACGGTAGACTCTCTCACATTCGTCACTCCATTCAAAGGGAACTTCTTTCTGCGTTAAGCGCGTGAGGCATCTAGTTTTGACAGCAAAGTCCTTTATGAAAGATCGGAAATGTCCTGCCAATCCCAAAAACACACGCAGTGAATGGACGTCATATGGTTTCTTCAACTGGGAGATCTTCTCGACGGACTCTTGTTTTGTGCTTTTGGTGTTCCCATCGAAGACTCTTCCAAGAAACACCACTTTTTGTTGAAAGAATACACTCTTCTTAAAATTAACCTTGAGATGTGCCAAGCTCAAGGCGTTTAACACCTGAGACAGATGGTCCTGATGCTCAGCCTCTGTTTTGGAGAAGACTATAATGTCGTCTATGTACACATTACAAAAAACACCAAGGAATGGCTTTAGGACGTCGTTCATGATCTTCTGGAACCACGCTGGCGAGTTTTTCCAACCGAAAGGGAGCCGGTTGTATTCGTAGAGATCGAATGGCGTGATAAAAGCGGTGTACATTTTTGTTTCTTCGGTTAGTGGGATCTGCCAGAAACCTTTGCATAAATCGATGCGGGAAAAATGTCGGCAACCCCCGGTCTCATCTATAATTGTGTCGATCTTCGGCATAGGAAATGGTATGAGTTCTGTCTGACGATTGAGAACCCTGTAGTCGGTGCATAATCTGAAGGTTCCGTCTTCTTTCGGTGCGATCGTTATGGGAGAAGCGAAGGGTGATACCGAAGGTCGTATGATATCAGCATCTAGCATCTCCTGCAACTCTTTCTTGAGCCACATCTTTCGCTCCCTTGACATATTGTAAGGTGCTTTCCGGATGACGGTCTTGTCAGCGAGTTCGAAAGGAACCTTGTGGGACTTCATCGCCTGAGGATAGCTTCCTATGCATACAAGTTCAGGGTAGGTCGTTGCGATATCCGCCGCGCACTTGACAACTCGTAGATTATCTTGTCTACCTTGATTTGTCTCGTTCCTTGCTACTCCTTCTACTAGAACCACATCGTCCCAGTACACGTTGATCTTTAGTTTCTTTATATCTGGTCTTGATAGCAAAAAGTCGTACGTTACCCCCTCTATCACCAACACTTCGCTCTCTATTTGCTGACCCTGGAACTCGATGTTTACCAAGGCCCACTGATCATGCAACGTTACTTTTCCATCATAGCCTTGTACTCGTAGAATTCTTCCACTATGCAAGCGATTTGCATCCACCAGCTTGGCATTTATAATGAACACAGAAGCACCGCTGTCTACCAGAGCCATCATATGTTTGTTTCCTACTTTGACGGGAATGTGAAGTAGGCTAGAGCAACTTAAATAAACAGTCTCATTTGGAGTCATCGGGTGGGACTGATCACCCTCGTTTATTAGTTTTTTTCTGTCGAATACTCCTGAGCTTCAGTGTCGATATTATTCACTCGACCTCTTGGAACACGCCAGGGCAAGTTATCTGTGCGAGTTGCGAGGTGGCTCGGTTCTCGCTGAGCGCGGCTTGACCAGTCCGATTTACTCCGACTGAAACAGCTGCTTGACTCGGCGGTTATGCTTGTTTCCGAAGCTGATGGTATGTTCTGAAGACACGCGAGGAGGTCATCTAGAGTCTTTGGTGACAGTATTTGCACTTGCTTCAACACGTTAGTGTGCAATCCATGCATTATTAAGGCAACTACGGCCGTAGATGGAAGCAAAGGCTCCGCCAGCTTTAAAAGACGGCGTTTCTCAAAGAAGTACTCGACAAGGCAGCTTTGCTCAGACTTGAAATTAAGCGCCGTGTTCCATCTTTCTACTGGATTGCTTCGGAATGCAGTCAAAAACTTTTTCCTCCACTGGCTCCAAGAGTCGTCACTGTCTTCCAGAATGCATGTTTCATACCACTTTCGCGCAACACCTCTCAAGTAAACGCGCATGTTGGTGATTTTAGCCTCATCAGAGAGCCACTTGTTTTTTCCAGCGGCATATTCGTAGAAATCAAGCCAACTTTCTGGATTTGAAGACACACCGTCGAAAGCATCAGGTTCTACGAAATTAGGTGTCGGTCTCTCAGCATTCAGAGAGCTTATAAGAGATGTCATTATTTGGTTTTGTTGAAGCATCTGTTCCTGTTGCAGCTGAAAAGCTTTCAAAACGAGGCTCACCTCTTCCGTCGAAGATCGTGATCCTGAGTGTTTTCGACGCGCTGGTTCAAGAACTAGGTCGTTGAAGGTCGCCACACGCAAGTTCACTTTCACAGCACCTTTCCGTCGTAGTTCAGTAGTGTCTACGGCTGCCTTTTCCACAACCAGGTTTACGAGTTCTTCCGAGCTGAGCTCACGAGGTAGGTCTACCGCTGCTTCGTCTTGAACTTGGTACTTCGAAAAGATGATCTCCTCGGAGGTCTCGTCTATGAAGAACGTCACCCACATGATGGCTTCGATGGCCGGCTGCGCCAAAATAATGTAGTGTTCCTACTTAAGATAACGGAACAGCATTAAAGCTTCAGTATGGAACTGGCGTCCATCTTAATCTGCTTTATTTTTCACTTCCTCCTCCTCTTCTTTCCTGCCCCGGCCCTCGCGCTTCTTCATCTTCTGTCCAAAGGCTCATACCGCTTCATTGATGTGTCATGAATTTCATCTGGTATGATTGACCACTAATCCTGATAATTTTTGATGAATGCAGAAGACTCTACCTCTCCCCCCTGAGGCTGATGAAGTTTCTGTGACCGGTCATGTAGCCTTCATTAAAGCCGAAATGAATGAAAGAATACCCGATATTTGAAAATTGAAGGATTCGATGCAAAAAACTCTGGGAGAGCGAAGAAATTGGATTAGAGAAGAGAATTCGACAACTGCACGTGTGCTGGAACAGTACCCAGCATTGGCGGTCTACAGCACTGTGCGCATAGTTTATTCGGTTTTTATTTGAGCTGGGAAGTGTTTTAGCATTGAAGTGATACTATTAATAACACATTGTGTTTAATTTATTTGTTCAGCTACACCTACAATTTGAAGCCATAACCAGCGTCAACCTCGTGAAGGAGCTCCTTAGCTTTTTAAACAGCCATGGTCAAGTGTCTTGAATTGGCAAAAACGCGCAAAAAAGCTGGGGATGTGCTCAAGAAAACGGAGACCGAAATGAAGGTGCTTGAAGGAAACGCAAAAAAAAACGTATGTTGCAAAGTTATGTTGTGTAGAGCTTGTGGCAGAGCTGGTTTTACACAGCTTGAGCAAATAACATGTAGCTAGAATCACTGAAACTGGGATGTGTGTGAAGAAAGTTCATTCTATACTGGTTGATAAAAATTTTAACAGACATGAATCAATTCATGGAAAAATACACTCATAAGAAGTCACTCGAGTATTGTGTGGAAAAGTGGTTGAGGAAATTTTTTAAAGGAATGATTGATTGATATATAAGATTTAATGTCCCAAAATCACGTTATGATTATGAGAGACGCCGTAGTGAAGGGCTCTGGAAATTTCGACCACCTGGTGTTCTTTACCGTACACCCAAATCTGAGCAAACGAGCCTACAACATTTCCGCCTCCATCAGAAATGCAGCCGCTGCAGCCGAGATTCGATCCCGCGAACTGCGGGTCAAGAGCCGAGTACCTTAGCCACTAGACCACCGTGGCGGGGATGTTTTTAAGGAAAGACGAAGAGTGTTTATTGAACCAGTTTTTAATAGCATCGTGAAAAGCTCCCCCTAAGTTAGTAGTTGTTGATATTCGAAGCACGGGGGTATTTCGTAAGCAGAATATTTAGTATGAACAGCCACTGGAAAAGTGTCTTTCCACTAGCAACGTTGGGAAGTGATTATATTCTGAAAACCATCCATGCAAACGTTTTTTTTTTCAAAATAGGAAGGGTTGGTAAGATAAAAGTTTTATACACTCGCCATCACGGGAAATGTTTCCTCGTAAACCAAGCTCTTGTGGTACTTCTACTTCTCTACAGGAAGCGCTATTCACTCAGCTTATTTTCATGATCACTGTGGCCTCTGGGAATAACTCTAGTAATGGTGTATTGTCGTAGCTAATCGTAGTGGCTTTGTGCAGCTGCTCGTGAGCATAAGGTTACACGTCGAGTGAAGATGGTTCCACTGTATTTCTTACTGCAATTTAGTGCTGCATGACAAGTTCGAAAAAATTCTAATAAAGAAGTGTATTGTATTTTAACACTAATATAGGGACTGTCTCTGGTCCTTAATAAGGTCACGTCAATGAGTTCACATGTATCTTTACCTGTTGCGCCAAGCGCCAGCAGCGACTTCAATAAAGAAATAAAACTATGAATTTTCTTCCAATGAGAAAAAGGAGACGTTCTCAAGAGGCTGGCTTATCGTCCAGGAGTTCAAGCACCTCCTACTTCTAACAGTGCACAAGCATGCTATGCCGACTTTTTCTCCTTGCTGTCCTGTATACGCAAAATAAAACTGCAGGGAAGGTTGCTAATCTCTTCCACTGCTGCACAAGCAGTTTATAGGAAAGAGATGCAGCCCTTCATCTACATGTTTTTGCATTTGTGGGTTAAGCATGTGTTGCCAGTGCTGCTTGCTTATGGTTGTGTTGTATTGAGAAATACTCTCATGCTTTCGTAAACTGCATGTGGTGCATTTTTTATTAGGATGGTTGAAAAAATTCTTTCACAAAAATTCTGATGTTGGCATCATTGGTTAGCAAAAAGCACCATTGTTCGATCGTGATTGAAAATATGATATATATACAAATAATAATTGATAGAAATTTTCAGCGTGAGTGGGTGTTATACCCATGACACTGACATCACCACAGAGCCAAGCCGAGCCATAGAGCAATGACTGTGTTTGAAATTCTGGGGGAAAAAACCCTATATGAATGTGCTGTCGTGCGAAGATGTGTCCTTAACACCTTCAATTCTTCACACGTGAAAGAAAATTGCACCAGATGTCGAAACATGTGAACTAAGAAAATAGTAGTGGTTGGTTTAACGGCCCACGACTTCAAAGTTCAGAGGCTACATTAACCTTCTGACGGTTGACGACGTGGAGTACTTCATTGCATATATGTTAAAAGACACGCCTCCTTTTCGATCATTTCTGTTGCTTGGCTTATGCTGCCACAATTTGGGTATACTTGAAAGTCTTTTTTCATGCCCGGTTGTCTCTCAACCGATCTTTTTATTTTCTTTTTACAGTGGCAGGCCACCGTTCGCTTGCACCTCCAAATGCATGATGGTACAACTAGTTTTGGTTTTGTCTTTCAGGCGGTTAGTGCTTCTCTCACCCTCAAACCTAAAGGCTGTCTGGTGTCAAATTCTCTACGAGTGGCCGCTTGTCACACTCTTGTACTTTTTTTAGGGTTTCGCTTCTTGTTATTTGCGAATAAGGCTCGTGTATTTTGCAACGCAAATGATTTTGTGTCACTTTGTGATCTTTCAAAACATCTAGGTTTTTTCTTAAATATATAGATTAATCTCAAGAATCTATTTCAGCAGATAAAAATACATCAAACAGTTAATTATTCTTACTGGCAATAGCGTCCACACAGCTTGCTGCTGGTTCGTGTGCATGTTGTCTTACATACGCGTATTGGGTATTTCACAAGTTCATAAGAGCAATATATGTGGCATAGTGAGCAGCTGTAGGCATTCCAGGATAGTTTTAAATGGCCAATTTTATGAGCATAGACCAAGAAGTCATACAAAGCTAGAAGCTGTGAGGGCGACTTGAACAAAGCCTTTTATGATATTGCCACTTGTGAAGCTAAAGCATCTTCCAAGTTGCCCCCACGCTTTTCATTAGCCTTATTTCATTTGTCTGGTCGTTCTGCCTTGGCTTGTTTTCAGAAAATTAGATTCAATCACGCAGTCCTTTCTTGGCAGACCACTTTGCCATCAGTGTGGTGGAGCTTTTATACCATATTGGGACAGAGAAGCCACAATTTTTTGAAGAGCCGGTAAGAAATAACTCATTGCTGAAAATTTTGCATTTGTGTGCTAACGCTTTGTGATATTATTACAGGGCATCTACCCATCCCTTATCACAAATGACCACGAGGGTGGAACAGTACTTTCGTCTGTGTTTGAGGGACTGGACCTTGAAGTGGTCGACTCTATTCCTGGCTTCGTCCTACTTTTAGAGATGTTTTGGGTCTTCAACAAAAAGTACGACCAGCAGAACAAGTACACAGTTGGTCTGGTGGAGCATTTTTGTGCCCTGCCGCCATCCAAAGCTCCATCATCGGTAATCACCCAAGCTATTTCGGCAATAAAGAGTGCGGGTGAACAGAAAACAACTAAGTAAAAACTTCCCCGGATTGTCTCTTCTCTTCATGTATACTGCATTGCATAAAACCACTTGGTGAGTTTGCACTGCAGATCTAGTTTTTTCGTTCCTCTGTTAGAGTGTGAATGGTTGAATAGTTTAGTGGTGATGTTAGCGAGCATGCTTGTCGCTACCTGATCAGTTCTTGGGTTAGTGGCGCTTACTAGCTTCTGAGTATTTGACTATCTAAGAAGGCAGTACTTTAACTAGGTATTTCATACATGATACTACCAGACGAAGTAGTGCGTTGAACTACTAAGGCAGAAATTAAACTAGCCATGGGGGTAGTTTAACGAACGAGGTAATTCTTTTCACTACCTGATGAAGTAGTGCCTTTAACTAACTAGGTAGTACTTTAAACTACCCAAGGAGGTAGTAAATTTATGTAGCGAGGTCGTTGTTTCCACTACCCGACGATGTAGTGCATTTTACTAACTAGGAAGTACATTTAAGTAGCGAGGACTTACTTTGCACTACCCGACAAAGTAGTGCATTTAACTAACTAGGTAGTACTTTTAACTACCCAAGGAGGTAAGACATTTACCTAGCAAGGTTGTATGCCCCGCCGCGGTGGTCTAGTGGCTAAGGTACTCGGCTGATGACCCGCAGGGCGCGGGTTCGAATCCCGGCTGCGGCGGCTGCATTTCCGATGGAGGCGGAAATGTTGTAGGCCCGTGTGCTCAGCTTTGGGTGCACGTTAAAGAACCCGCAGGTGGTCTGAATTTCCGGAGCCCTCCACTACGGCGTCTCTCATAATCATATAGTGGTTTCGGGACGTTAAACCCCACATATCATATCAAGGTTGTACTTTCCAATGTCCGATAAAATAGTGATTTAACTAACCAGGTAGTACTGTTAACTACCCAAGGAGGTAGCACATTTATGTAGCGAGGTCGCACTTTTTGCTACCCGGTGAAGTAGTGATTTTATCTAACTAGGTAGTAGTTATAACTACCCAAGGAGGTAGTACATTTAACTACCAAGGTCATACCACCACTACCCGACAAAATAAAGCTTTTCAATAAATAGGTAGTACTTATAACTAGCAAAGTCGCATTTTTTACTACGCCACGATGTAGTACCTCTAACCAACTATGTAGTACTTTTAACTACACAACGACGTAGTGCTTTTACCCAGCCTGTTAGCATTTGCGGAAGTATTCTTTACGAGTCCAACAAGGTAGTGCCTTTCACTAGGGTTATTTTTACTAGCTACATTTACTACCTACATTTACTAGCTAGTTAGCGGATTTTGTGACAAGTAACGGGCTAGTACTTAGTGAATTCACCACGCTTTTTTTAAAGAGTGTAACAATAACAGATACGACAGAATGATGCCTCTAGAGCCCAACACTGTTTAGCAATGCATCTCTTAGACTTCGAAGTTATTCCGCTTGTTCGATGTTCCGTGACAAGTTGTCATCATGTTATCAATGGCTTTGTTGTCATCATGTTAATTCTTAGTAGACTCCCTACGGGGATCGCCCGATGAAAAGCTGTCGTTTCCTTTGGGTTCTCGTGTTCCCTACGTGGCGTCAATTTGTAGCTCCTTCCAACATCTGGTGAAGGACAGCTTTGCAATTTATATCTTTAATCAATACGTGTTATCATTATTTGACCGAATTCTTGATATCTTTGTGTAATTGGAAAAAATGCTGATTAACAGCACAGGTCCTCTACTTTATTTGCAAATAACCCGCTATGACATGCCTCACAGCTGGTCACTAATACCATAATACTCAGATAAGTCCGAAGGACCCTATACGAGACTATTACATGAGAGCGACATGAATAAATAGGTGGATGGATGAAATTCAGTGGGTCCCTCGGAATGCGCGTTAGCCGACTATGGGCTCCTCTCACACCGCAACAAAACACCATGCATCTTCCCAAAAGGAATCCTAATGAGATACGAAGCAGCCGCGTTGCATACGGTTGGCGTCAAGGGTTAAACGGCACTAACGCGGGTACTGCGGTGCGCGCTGGAAGATTCGTTTGAAGTGATGGCTGGCCTAGGTGTTGTCGTTTTTTCAGAGTGGACATCAGTGCTGGACGGTATGTGGCGCGTGTTTTGCCTTGACTACCACAGCCTAGTGGGTGGGTAGGTTCTGATCCACTGACACGCACTTCAGCGAGTGCACATTACACAGGTTTATTGCGCGTCAACTGACGAAGTGGTGGTGTAACAAGCAGCCGTCGCAGTAGCGGAGTGAGCGGTGGTAGTGGAAGGTGAGGAGAAGAGACTTCAACGTGCGGTGTGAGGGGAGCGTGACGTCAACACACAGCTTCGGCGTGACCTACTTGGCACCGATAAACAACTGCGGCGAGGGGAGCGCGTTACGGCGCACTCATACGGATGTACGGAAGGAAAGCGTTGCACTGACTAGTCAAAAAAGCTGCTTCGCATCTAAAAACGAAGTCTATCTGCTGCGTCCCGGGCGTGTTCGACTGTTTTATAATTTCTTGTTAGGGTCTGGAGCTGGTAATAGCACCCTTCTATTTGGAACGGCGTCATGATTTCAACGCAGCGTAATGCTGGGCACCGCCAAAACATGTGTTACAAGTTAGCTATAACGGTGCAGAAGGAACATGTACCACATGTATGCAATAAGGAGCAAGCAAGGCACAGTAACTGCCAATGATGATAGAGTAGCTAAAATAGCACAGGAATTTCACAGATATCTTCTGTACAGTAGCCGGGACAACCATGACCATAATTCAGAAACTAGCAGTAATTCAGATGAAATGCCACCAGTAATGAGAGAACTAGGCAGGCAAGCCTTGCAGGGAATGCAAAGAGGCAAAGCTGCAGCTGAGGATCAGGTAATTTCAAATATGCTGGAAGACGGAGGAGAGATTGTGTTAGAAAACTGGCCGCCCTGTTTACGAAGTGTACCGGACGGGTAGGGTACCTGAATTTCAGAAAAATGCTACCATCATTTTAATCCACAAGAAAGGGACGACAAGGATATGAATAAATACAGGCCGATCAGCTTGCTCTCCTTCGTATACATGCTATTTACAATGGTAATTTGTAACAGAACTAAGGGAGCATTAGAATTCGATCAACCAAAAGATCAAGCAGGATATCGTACAGGCTACTCAACAATCTACCACATTTTACTATGAATCAGGTGATAGAGAAATGCTTAGAATACAGCCAACCACCATACATAGCACACACACAGAGAGCAGCTGTGTGTGTGTGCTAGATTACGAGATTACGATTCTATTGAGATATCAGAAGTAATGAAGACACTGTTGATCTGGGCGTCGACGAAGCATACATAAACATTCTGGGAGAACAGTGGATCAACTGCCACCATAGTGCTCCATAAAGGAAGCGACAGAGTAGCAGTCAAAAAGGATGTGAAACAATGGGATACGATCTCCCCATTGCTATTTACCGCGTGTTTTCAGGAGGTTTTCGGTGGCCTCTTATGGGAAGAGTTAGGGCCACAAGTTAATGGAGAGTACTTTAGTAACCTGCGGTTCGCTGATGACATTGCATTGCTGAGTAACTCAGGGGATGAATGGCAATTCATCAATACTGAATTCGACAAAGAGTGCAGAAAGGTTGGACTTAAAATTATAATGCAGAAAACCAAAATTATGTACAATGCCTCGGAAGAGATTAGCGCTTCGAAATGGGTAGCAATGTACTTAAATTTCTAAAGAAATAGGCTTACTTAGGACAGGTAGTGACCGCGGACCCGAACCACAAGATTGAGGTACCTAAAAGAATAAGAATAGGGCGGAGCACATTCAGCAAGCACTTTAAAATAATGACTGGTAGACTGCCACTCTCCCTCAAGAAGACTATGTCTTCACCATTTCATACAAGACTGGCCGCCTACACGCTGATGAGGATTGCCTCTCCAGAATGCCGCTACCGACGACAGATTGTGAAGCCGATCTCTTTGACCACCTTATAGCTTCTTTGTCGTCTGGCTTTCCTGATGCCGTGACTTTAACCACTGAGCAACGTAATGACCCAAGCTTGAAAGCTCTCTTACATGGAGCAAGAAATTCAATAAGTGAAGGCCGATTCTGCGTTCGAAATGGTCTTCTTTACCAGAAAAACTTGTCCACGACGGGCGCCTGCTGCTAGTTGTTCCTGCATCTTTCCAAACGTCTGTTCTGCGTCTCACGCATAATGACCCCACCTGTGGCCATCTAGGAACCGCACGAACACTTAGTCGCACGAAAGAGCGGTTCTATTGGCCGAAAATCAGCAGGACAATTCAAAACTACTTGCCCAGATCTACGCAGTGTCAGAGCCACAAGCGGCCCACCTCAGGTCCAGTCGGTCACCTGCTAAGTTCCTTGCAAAGGCATAGTCATTGTCTACTGTACTCTAAGCAGTCACAAAGGCCATGTCGGATGGTTTCTTCGTTTCCACACTGGTCACAGGTTGCGGTGTTGGTCATCCCAATGCAGAAAGCGTAGGCCTACATAAAATGGTCTGTTCTGCTCGTCAAAGCCTCGACGAGACTTCAAGACTTAACGCAGGGTGAAGCGAGTAGAGTCGGGAATGCTGGAAGTGCAGCTAATTCCATTGTGACGTGGTTATTTGGCGAAGAAGCCAGTGGAGCTCTCGTGGAGCATCTGTCCTACAAAGTGGTAGTCGTAGTTTATGATCTTCTGTATGAGCTTAGTGGGCAGCTTGATCGGCCCGTTCGTTGCCGATGACTCCGCAGTAACTGGGTAACCACTGAAATGTAATTTTGTGCCCTTTCTCAGTTAGGTGTTGTGCAACCTCTGCTATCTCTAGTACCAGCTGTTCGTGTGGTCCATAGCGTAGGGCTGATAGTAGAGACTGCATAGCCGCCTTCGAGTCACAGAAAGTATTCCACTTGCGTGCAGGTTGATCAAAAATAAATTTTAATGCAGTGCGAAGGGCTGTCAATTCTGTTGCCGTTGACGTTGTTGCGTGGGATGTCTTGAATTTATCCGTCGTGACCAACCTCGGTATTATGACTTCTCCGGTTGAGCTGTTTGGCCGAATCGACCCGTCACTGTATATACGTATGAAGTCTTGGTATTTTTCATACAAGAGAAGTAGTGTGAGTCGTTTAATAGCCGGTGACGACCAATTGGCGTTTTTCTGGACGCCAGGTGTGGTAATATTGATAATTGGTTGAGCGACACATTATGGAGGAGTCACAGTCTGGCAGCAGGAGAGAACCAAGCTGGAATCAACACACCATGTGCGGTCACTGTTTTACCATAAGATGTGCATAGTCGGTCCACTGGTAGAGAGGCTAAGTGATGGAGAGGAGTTCGATCTAAGTGTCGTATAAGTGTCCTCAGCTCTTCAACACGAATGCGTGTCTTGATGAGGTGTAACTCAATAAGCAATTGTATCGGGCCAGTTGGTATGAATCCATCTTGGTAGGAAGCGCAGCAGCCTGTTCCGTGTGATAGTTGCTGCGCGTCCTACCAAGATTGGCGAGGTGGTTCCTTGCCATGACGATAGTTGCCCCTATTCATGCACTTTGAGGGAGCCTCAAATCCGTAGCGCTGGAGCCTGAACACTTTGAAGAATTCGTATACTTGTTCTACTTGCATTGGTTAACGCAGGCAGACTGTACCGAAGGAATAAAAAAAAGAATTCTGTATAGTCACAGCGTAGCGGCTGTAGACATCCCCCAATTCTTTCCAGCGAAGAACTTCAACAAATAACAGATGCCTGTTAACTGATTTTTATGTATAATACACGTGGTCTCCATGAGAGGTCTCTGTCACTTATAAAGCTTAGGATGTACGATCGTAGCTAAGGTATCCTTTCGTCATTTATCAGAACGCTGTAGTCATCAATTTGTGTGCGCGTAAATGCAACAGGCGCGAATTTCTGAGAGAAAATTTCCACACCATGTTTACGGATGTAAATGGCGCTTGAGTGGCAGCTCTCTGAATTCGCGCTCGCAGCTGTAGATGTGTTACGGCAGACGTCAAAACTCATATGTCGTCCACGTAGACTGACAATCTGACAGTACATCGCAAATACTCATGCGGAGTGATTAGCCTCAGATTGAGTAGTACAGGGCCAAGTACGTCACCTTGGGGAACACCACGGTGTTTGTTATGTGGCGAAGTGTCACCGTCCTTGGTTCTCACAAAAAAGGATCGCTTAGAGAGATAGGCTGCGTAGCCACTAAAACATCCAACCGCCCACTCCTACCTCTTTGAGAGCGATGATGAGTGACGTTATCATACGCACCTTTAACATCAAGAAATAAATAAGCACAGAGACGCTTACGGCCTTTTTCGTGTTGCACGTAGCTGACCAGCTCTATGACGCTATCACTTCATGATCGGCCACGGCGAAACCCCGTCATAGCATCTGGGTAGATGTTGTGATGCTCCAGGTACTATTCTAGCCGTCATAATACCACCCTCTTTATAACTTCGCCCATGGAACTAGCCAGTGCATTCGGGTAGGACGATGTGAGCACCAATGGTAACTTCTTTCCAGGCACCAGTAACGGAACCAAACGGCTGGTCTTCCAGTTACCTGGGAGGGTGCCCTTTCGCCATGAATCATTGTATTTATCGAGGAGGGCACTTCTCGCATGCTCACCAAGGTGATACAGTGCTCTGTAAGATCCGTCATGAGGCCCGGGTGCTGATATCCATCTACAAAAAGCCAGTACTGCTTTAAGCTCATGTATTCAAAAAGGTTAGTTCATGCAGTGATTGCTTGATGTTGTGCCACCACGTGAGTGCTTGAAGATGTTGGAATCTGCGAGCTGACCAGAAAATTTGGCACAGAACTCTTCCGTCACGTCGCCGTCAGATGGCTATTGAGAGGGGGCTGGAGCCTTGAACGAAGACCGCAGATTGTGAACTGTTCGGAGCCCCCTTACTGTCCTCCACAAGTCTGATAAAGGCTTGCGGAAATCTAACGACACGCAAAGGGCTGCCCAACGTTGTGACTCTAGCTTGTTTATGCGTCGTTGTATCATCGTCTGAAGGCATCTAGTGGTCCGTAAATCGTAGATTGCTTTTGGGCGTCGGTACCTTCGTTCCGCACGTTGTCGGAGAGCCCGAAGTCGTTCTAATTGTGCATCGAATTCCGTTACTCTCTAAGAGCATGTGAGGCCACACACCGTGAATTGCCCTGTGCACATGATCACCTCTTCTAAGTCAAAGGATGTGTTCTCTTAACAGCATTCTTGAATTAGAGATTCAAACTTGGTCCAGTACAATCTTTGGATAGTTTCGCGTTTCTTGGATGATCCAGCACATCTGACGAGATTTCGAGAGACAAAAGACAAAGCAAGGCAGCTACTGTATACAGGGCCATGTGAAATTGTGGGACTGCAATCATTTATTAAGCACACCTCGTTGTCTGAAGCAAACATTACCAGACTTCTGCCCTTTGCGCTGATCTTCGGGCATTCCCATAGCGTATGGCGGGCGTTAAATACCCCGATGATAAGCCATGGGACAGCAGCGGATAATAGGATGGATCTTAGTTTTCTGTGGTCATATCTACTTGATAGATTCAAGTAGGCACCGACAGCAGTGACAGTAAGACCCCTTTTCTTTACTGTCAAGCATACATATTGGTTATCATCGTCAGGTGGTACAGACTGAAGAATGTAAATCAGAGCATGGCGGATAAACAGCAGGACCTTACTGCTTCCACTAAAAACAGCCAAAATAAATAATTCACATCTGGAGAGTCTGATAGCACTCAATAAATTTGGCTCGCAGATCACGATGACGGGAAACATATTGGTGAAAACAAACCGACAGAAACCTGCAATGCGTGGTGTCAGTGCCGATGCATTCCACTAAAAAAGTGTTGCTTTTCTGTCCTCTTCCCTGAAATACAGTGACTGGTGAGCCATTATCTACTCAAGAGCTGCAAAATCACAGCATTCAGTACTTTAAGTGCACTTCTGGCTCAGGTTGTGCGCATGTTGTTTAACACCATGCGAATGGCATTTATTAAGGGTCGTTGAAGAGCAATCACTTGCATATCCAAGTTCCGCAGCTCTTCTCTTATTGCAGCTTCCTCTGATGGAGATGACTTCTGCTGTTATTCTTCTAAAATCGCGTGCGCGTAAGTGACGGTAATTCTTTAGCAGATATAGATCTGCTCGTTTTCTCTTTTCCATCATCTGCGTTCGCTGCAATGTATACAGCAGTGGGCGCTGTTCCCAGACGCGTTGACTTCTTGTGGTTGACTGTGTTCTTCGCGGAGACCTTCGATGGTGGCGTCCTCATCTTTGCCGGACTTTTCCAGTGGCCTCTTTGTGGGTTGAGCTGTCTTGCACCATTTGCCTAAGAATAGAAATCTCCTTTGTGCACGGGCAGTCTTTGGAAGATGCGCTCTAAACACCTTAACAGTTAGGGCACTTCAGTATGGTTGCGCTGCATGTGTTCTTAGAATGTGGTTCGGTGCATTTGGGGCACACTGCGGAGTTCGTGCACGCAGCCTGCACACGGGCGATCTTCTGGCAGTTATAACATTGCATAGGTCTTGGAATAAACGATTGGAGCTGGTGACGAAAGTGGCCAACTTTCACATGGGAGGAGAGACAGTCCCCTTGAAACGTAATCCTCGTGCAACGTGTGTTACCAAGGCGGCCGACGTTAACATTGACGTTCTCTTCATTTGCCGGTTTTATCACCACTGAAACATCCACGTTTGGAATTTTAGTGTCGATGTCGTAAATGACTCCTGTTGAAGTGGTACTACCGGCTAGTATTATAGACATAACTCTGGTGTTACCCAGCTGCTTTACTTTCTCAAGTGTGTTCAGCGCAATCTGATTCAGCACATTGATTGCCGAGATGTTCCTTGCATTTTCTCGAACATCATTGATCTCATTTGGCATAGTGTTCTCTACACAGAGAGCACTTGCCTGTTCAGCCCACGTAGACTGTCGGTAGCGTTCAGCGGCTCAAACAGGATGGAGTGATGCCATCGCTGAGGGGCAGTTTTCGTGCTAGCCATACTTGATGCCGTGGATGTATTGACAATTCATCGTTCAGCCTTGCGGTACAGAACGGGTTGAAAGCCGTCGTCCGAGGATTCGTAACTTGATGCGGAGTAAAGGTCAGTGTCCTCACTCTTACTAGCTGCGTTCCCTCGCTTCCTCGAAGCGGTGCCCTTGGTCGAAGCGGACTAGGACGGTTAGCCGTGATGTTGAACATCCATCACCACGATGAATGACGCGATAGATCCCACAACAGCAGCGAAAAATCCAGAAAAGCAGAAAGATGAGCAAGACGTGTTCTGAAAACAAATCACACCGTCTTACTCTCTACTGACAACATGAAAATGTCAGTTGCATTCCCGGCAGGTGCGAAGACATTTAAATAGAGATGAAAATCAATGATTCTCGTGGACCTATATTTACCTACAAAGTTTTGGGTTGCCAAAATCAGTCTGAAGAAACGCGTTATGGCTATCGCAAAATCTTGAGTACTCGTGCAGTATGTCATCCATGGTTGAAAATGATGTAATGAGGTAACAAAATGTACTGTATAGTTTGCTTCATTTTTATAACCATTCTCTTAGTATAAGTGGGGAGGGAGAGGGGGTACTGGCCCTTTTCTGTCACGGTCATGTTCCATTAAAGTATTATAAATGCCCACGACTCGCATTTTCTAAGTGGTAATGACAACGTGTTTGGGGGCTGCCGACGAGATGAGGAAGAGATAAAACGAGCTGTAAATACCCGCCATGCGAGAAGCACATGCATTAACATCGGCCTGCGGGCGACAGCTGCCATCGAGCAGAGCGTTTCCCTCAAGCGCAGAGAAAACGACCCACCTTTATTCGTCACACGAAGTGCGCGTGGATTGGGCAGACAAGAGGAGATGCGTACGTTTACTTACAGAGCCTGGTTGTCCACTGCCGTGCAAACAATAGAGTCTAGTGTGATTTGAAGGTTGTCGCGCAAGCATGGAACAAGAAAAGCAACGGTGCTACGGCCGAAAATCCTCTTTCGAAACGATGTAGGTAACACGCAAGCTACACTCACTCCTTTCGCTGCTTATTAAAAGTGATCACTTCGGTCACAGTAAGGCACATTTTTGTGGCGTTGGTTTTTTAACACAAAAGTGTTTTATGCCAGGGTCTATCAAACTTTCAGTGATGTATTTTATTCACGGATATGACAATATATACTTAGCGCTCCCAATTAATAAAACACTCAAGAGAAAGTTCCCCCACTGGGCGTCAAACTACCCTGCTAGGCGGCTTTTAAACATTGGTTTTTGTTTTCGGCTAAAGCTGAATTCATAGGACAGATCGAGTTGCGCTGGCAACCATTACGCGAGCTAGCACCATCCAACCGACGCACACACTTGAACCGCGATTTCCAGCGGTTCAGTCACATCATGACCATCAGGAGAAGAATTCTTCATTACGGCATGTGTTAATCTTTACCGTTGGCGCAGAGAGCCATGCGGACAATTTCTTCTCTTTCTTTCAACAGAGGATGTCTGTTTCTTTGAACAGTAGCTTTACAAATCATACAGATAGCAATTCAGACGTTTGAAGAGAGGGGACACGTTTACTGGTTTTCGTGCTTGATAATCTTCTTTCAGATCCTGCAAAAAAGAAGGGAAAAACTGGCGTAGGCCCAGTCACTTCGCATTAACACTGTGCAGGTTCATCTGGGCTAATGATCGAATTTTCGAAGTTCAGATTGGTGGGAATTCCCATGGCAGTGACAGTGATATGGCGAATGGTCTTTGCAGGCTTCCCCCCCCCCTCCTAAAAAAACTAACGAGGAATATTCATGAAATGGAGGGTGCCTCTGGTGCCAACGTTCCAACAAACGTTCTTGTCTTCTTCAACACTCTTGCAGCTTCATGGCTCCGTCATAAAGCATGTGAGCGGAAGTTAGCCACCCACAAGTCTCGAGAAATTTAAATTTGTTGTTTATCCTAATGTTAGCACTATCACTTCTACCCTACCCTCATACGACGAGCGTACCAGTCACACCACACAAGTCAGTGTCGTTCGCCACGGTGGTGCGACCTCCCACATACCTTCTCTGCTCCCTACCGAGGCTACGACGCATTACGTTCTGCGCAACGACCACGCGCGCAGTTGCGACATGGGCCTCGCGCTGGCAGGCTGTGTCGTGAATACGCGCACATAGCGCCTTGTGTTCGATAGTAATTAGGCAATTAGGAGCGTAGGCGACGGACAGGACTGAAACAAATTTCAAGTGGGTGGTGGCGCCACGTCTCGGCCTCTATAGGAAGTAGGAATTCACGGCCGGCTGCGCGTGCCGAGCCACACGCGTCGGGAACAGCCTCTCTGCACCGTGAAAGTGGGCGTCACCCTCTCGAGCTTTGTGGCCTTTCTAATTATTCGGCATCGAGGGATGTATCTTTCTGTCACCGCGGACAAGACGTAGAACGCTGCTTGTTGAACATGGCAGTAGCATCGTTTTGCATTCTGTTCTCCCACTGCTGTTTAGCCATACTGTTAGGCTTCTATGACCAGTTCCAAGTTAAACTTGTTCTACATCAAATCACTGATAATGCTTGGAGTTCTGTCAGATAAGCGAAATAGAACAAGAGGCGCAGGAGGGGTACAGATGGGTAGGCGACGAAAAAACAAATAGTTTCGTGGCCCCATCGCCTCATCAGCGCTGACCCTTCTGGAAGAAAGGGAGGTAATGATTAAAAGGTATAATAACAGCAGCTACATGTAAAAAATACATTACACAAATTCTGCGCTATTTATTGCTGAATAGTTTAGAAATGCAACTTATTTCTTGCTCCAGTATTTACAACCACCGCGCTTTGTTTGTCTATTTTTTGCTACAATGACACTTCAAATAGTTGCAAGCTTTCTTCAACTGTTGCTCAATTATTTTCCAGGACTATTTAGTCGTACCTTTGTGCGCATGCTGCCGTTGTTTCAGCTGTTTAACGCCATAGCGTTAAAAAGCTTGTTTCACCGAAATTCCTGTGTTGATGTGAGCGGTGGTGTCGCTAGTAAAGAGCGAAACATCATCCTCTTTCCGGGTCCGAATGCGGATTGACCAGTGGTCATTTGCGTAGCACGCAGGTGTTCTGCCTAACAGCTACGTGAATGCTTGGGGACACCGTGAAAATAACTTCCTCTACTTGGAAATTCGGCGAAACAAACGTTCATGCTATACAAACACACGCGTTCTCTGTACATGCTTCACAAAACCACATGTAATATTACACTAATAATGCGTGGTACAAGCGCACGTTATCATCGGCTGTCGGAACATGTGCTTATCATAAGGGCTTCATGGTTTAAAAACTTCCACCCACTACAAAAGGCATACAAGTTATGCACCAATCCTCTTAAAGGGCCACTCACCAGGTTTGACAATTTTGAGCTGACAAGCGCAAGGCGCAGACGAGGCTTTTATGATCACGTCTGCCAAAATTTGCAACGCTACGCACCGTGGAAATTGGCCAAATTTCAAGTTGAATGAGGGCATGACGCCTAGAGAATGAGCGCATGACGTGGGCGTAGGAATGGTCCTACGTAGACGGCAATGCAATGACGTTGGTCCTCTACGTAGACGACTGTGCACTGACGTTGTCAACAGTATAGCACGTGATATGGCAAAAAATATTTAGCACAACAAGCGTAGTATATGTATTTGTTGCTTTAAGAGACTAATAAAATTTGAAGTAAATGATGAGACGCAATAAAAATTGTGCGCGTTTTTCTTTCATTTTTTCCTGTGAAATGCTAAGAGATGCGGGGCTAATGTGCCAGCGTTTTGCATGCGTTTGTGTCCCCGTGGTCAGCGCAATGAGCAGACGACCGCCGTGGAATGCTCCTACGCGTTCGCGCTCTCTTTGTGCTCATCTACTCTACCGCGTCTAAGCCAGCGTTTACAAACCATCCCGCAGAAACAGGCCGAAGACCACAAAATAACGCTGGTCAACAAAGCAACGCAGCTCGCGTGCTTGGGGGTTGGATTTGTTTGGGCACGTCATGCGCACGTCGCCTCATGGCCGGGTGCTGGAGAGGGTGGGGAAGAGATTTGGCTTGCGAAGGCTACGCGAAGGAGCGGCAAGGGTTTCGAGCTCGCCTCCTCTCATCCTCGTTTCGTGCTGCTTCAGAAAACCTGTTTTCTCCGCTCGTGATGAAACAATTCAAAAACTTTTTGTGGCAAAATCTTCCTCATCGGACACCCAACAACTGCCACTGTCTAACTGAAATTCCGTATGGGGCCTGGTGAGTGGCCCTTCAAGGCCACGTTTTGGGTGCATAGAAAGGTCGAATAGATTTTATGCGAATAATTGGTCACGATTTAAAGCAAGCAACGCATTACGCAGAATGTACTAAGGACAAGATTTCGCTGTATACTATGGTGAACTCTAAAAAAATGAGGCTTAAGGGTCCCCTAATTTTCATCAACTCTCACTGCGTTTTTTCCCAACTATAACATGCAGTGTGGTAGCTGGCTGTCTTGTCCACATTATCATTTTACCCAAGTGAACTGGACCAGAGATGGTATCAACAGAACCTGTTTTACGTACAAATGTCCACAAGAGAAATCTTTTCCTGCTTTTTTTTGCCAGCTACTGCAACGGTGAATATACCGTTATGACAGTAGGATTTGCGAGGAGCACTTACGAACAAGAGACTTTGTGAAGTCGGGCTCAGAAATCTCCAATCGGTGCCATATTTGCTGCCTTTCGCAACTACCTGTTCATCTTATCTTGCGAGTGAGAGCGTGTCCTGTATAAAAACGCGTAAGTGGTAACAACATGTCACGCACATATATATGTACGCTATTAGAAAATTATGATCTCGTGCTCCCTGATTACGTTATTGATAAACTATACACACAGAGTTTTTTGTTGTAAAAAAGACTTCCCCTTAAGCATATTGTTTAGTGCGTGGATGTGTATTAAATGTGCGCTGTTAGGGCAGCGTTGTGTATGAAGTGAAAAAGTTTTATATTGAATGTGTTTTCGTGTATCCAGCGGTCATAACTGGTACCGAAGGCCCGCCTACAGAAGGTGACGGGAACTATGTGAGAGTTTGAACACTCACATGTTTCTTCATTGTGTCTTCATTTCTTTGTGTGGGTTAATTTTGCTTATTGGTCACTGAGTGTAAAACCAAAAAATTGGGCCTGATTGCTAGCGTATTCCAATATAAATGAAAACGATGCCATGGTCAGGTACTCCTGCCAACCTTTGGTTACCGTGTTTTGTTTAACATGTATCGCAAATAGAACCACACCACGCATTTAGCACCTAGTCCTTACCAATAAGTGCAACCGCGGCAGGGATTAAAGCATAACCTTGGGTTTCGCATCTAAAGTCGCTAGCCACACGGGACGTTTCTTTAACCAAGTGGTCTTTGTGACAAAAAGAAGTATAAAATAAGTACAATTTCAGATCGAAACGATTTAGTTTTGCGTATAAACGAAGCCATGGGATTGTGAGATATTATCATCATGCTTTACTTATTCAGAGTGAAAGTCGCTGCCATACAGAGGCTTGAATTCGTGCAGTACCCGCCGTGTGGTAATATATACACGGTGGACGGGATCCAAACGATGTTTTTTAATAAACGTGGAATTCACTAGAACTACACGCAAGTAAACTTTTAGATAGTCTTAATTCGAAAAGAGAATCGCTTATGCTTTCTCCACAGACAATGTCCCTGTATTATTTGGTGCTGACCCGATATTGCTCACATAATAAGCCAAGAAACAGCTATCTAAAGTTTGTACTTGCGTGTAGTTGTAGTGAATTCTACACTCACACACACACACACACACACACACACACACACACACACACACACACACACACACACACACACACACACACACACACATATATATATATATATATATATATATATATATATATATATATATATATATATATAATTTTAAGGTCGCAGGTTCGGTTCCTGCTCACGGCGAGTGATCTTTTCACCCATTTTTCTTTATTAACATTTGCATTACACTTGGGTCTAATAACTTCCCCTCTACTTTTTTTGTCATCAATGTCTTTTAGATCTCATTATTTTTCTGTAAAAACACGGAAAAACGAGCCCCTGGGTAACCACTTTTTTCTATTATTCATTACCGAGGGTCTCGTACTGGCAGACTTGGTGGCTTTAGGTTGTATACGAGGGAATATTGGTTAGCTGACAGATCGTAATAAGCTCACTTGCTACGTGTTGCCAAACGGGCTCATAAAGAGTGTGCCACACTCCCCGCCATGGCTACAGGTGGCGCTGACGGACACTCCCACGTTTAAATTCACATATAAACTCAATAAAGAGCCTGGGAGGATGGCTGCCGTGTAGTAGCTGAGTAGTAGAGGATCGAATGCGTTATTCGTAGATTGCAGGTTCGGTTCCTGCTCACGGCAACTTATCTTTTTCCCCACTTTTCTTTCTTAACATTTACATTACAATTGGACCTAATAACTTCTCCTTTACACACCTTGGCATTATTGTTTGTGAGATCATATAATGATTGTGTCAAAACATAGAAAAGCGAGCCCTTAAAAACACACTTCTTTATATATATATATATATATATATATATATATATATATATATATATATATATATATATATAATGTTAATGGTAACTAAGAGCTGTGATGTGTAATGCCAAGAAAAGTATCGAGAATTCTATTTGAAGTCATTGCAATGCACAAATGAAAGATGACTTGCCGCTGCCCAGGGACTGATTCTGCAAGTCTGTCGGGAGCAACTCCTAATTTCGCATGCATATATATATATCATGACAGCTGCCTATAGCGGCGCTATGAAAAATCACCAAGCGGACTTATTATGCATTCACCTCATTAGCGAGTTTCAAAATAGAGATATTGACACTTTCGATGTCTTGAAATATATGCTAGATGGACGTAAGCTTGATCCGACGGGGTTGATGGCAACTTCATCTAAAGTAAGTACTTGGGTTTGATGCACTATTTCGTTTTCTAGTTAACCATAAATGAATTCCGTGTGGAGCTTTTATACGTAGGGCAAACTTGGAAGTCTACATCAAAGCTAGCCTGCATTGCTGCATTATGGCGTAGGGGATCTTTTTTTCTTTGAAGAGACGGCAAGTCGGCACTGAAACACTTTCGATGGAAGTGATATCATACGAATTCAGTTATGCAATGGTCATTCTTATTTTGTAGGCATATACATAGTTCATGGGTCAGCAAATACATTGGAACTAACTCAAACTTACTCAAACACTACATTTTGCCTTGACAGCTCACTCAGTCTCAAACTCACCAAAGTTTTCCTCAACAGAACTGACCTCGACTCAGACTCCCTAAACGTTTTACCAATCGAAATCTGTAAGACACAAACTCACCAGCGCATTCACAGGCATTCCCTGGAAGGGGGACATCTGAACGTGGCGCCATCTTTCAGAAGCAGGAATGGTGGCCAGCCATAACTGAATGGGAATTGTGTGACAAAATGATATCTGATGAAAAAAGCTAGTTATCAACAAGGACTACGAATAACCAAATTGTACCTACTAGTACATTTTGGTCAAATGGCCGTATCACACAGCAAAGCGTGTGGCTTTCTACGATGATTGAACACCACCCGTAGAAAAACATGAAATCGTATAAACGCTGTGGTAAGCCAGGTGCTTTATAGTGTGACACTGTAACTTTGCTAGACTGTTCAGTTGAGTCTCTGTTACATACCGGCAGTCATTTTTGATAACTAGCTTGTTTCGTCAGATGTAAATTTTTTGCGCATTTTATATTCAGTTATGGAAGATCGCGGCTGTGGTCAACTAGAGATGGCGCTACCTGCACATGCCCCCAAATCTTGGTCATGCGAACTCACTCATATGCGAACGAATGTTTTAACCTTAGTCTGAGTGAGCCTTGGTGAGTCAATTCATAAATCCGCTGGCGTAAAATTAGCTTTTCCGAAAATGGTGCAAACACCCTTTTACGCCATTATCTCCCATAATAGGTTCTCAATCGTACGCCATTTCATCATGTAGCTTCAAATACGAGCTATCATTGGCTGCTGTCCAGTAACGACGTTTTTATCAAATAATCGACTGACACAAGTTATGTGAATATAGAACGTCCTGTCAGAGAGTCTCTGGGGGATTTTCTTGCCCCCTCGAAACTGAAGTCGCTGATCAATAAACAATGAGAAGGTATATGAACGCTAGTGCTTTCAGATATGTCTGAATAGATTTGCGTATAAACGGAAGCCGATATCTTGTTGATAGTAATGCTGATATATAGGATCAGATATCGGCAATAAGAGATGGAGCTTAAGCAATCGAGTAAGAGATGTTGCGCTTTGGGCGCACTTGGACTCGGAATTATTGGTATTCTACTCCGCCTAACTGACTCAGACTCAGACTCACTAACATTTTTTGCAACCGGACTCACTCTGCCTCAAACTTACCGAAATATTACTCAACCGGTTTCACTCAGACTCACGGCTTCATCAAAGTTTGAGGGAGTCGACTAAAAATTTAGTTGACTGACGTATGAATCGAGCGCACTCAGCAGCAGTGTAGATGACTTGTATGACATCGGAGCCGGTTAGATTATCTTTTTCAAGCTCCGCACAGACGGGACTTTGTAGCAATGAGGCCGCTCATGCCTATTCTTGAGAAAAGACGAGCCGAATGTAAGCCTCTGCCGACTCATTAGAACACGTGGCGGCTTTCAGTGTGGTAGATCACCTATTTACTTTCCCCGACATAAAAGATCACTACCGATTTCAGTGCAACTTGTACGTTCCTTCCCAATTTACACCAAGTGCTGCTTCCCATTACAAAGTACTAAGGCGCCAGTTACATACCCGTGAGTTCCCGACCTTCTGTTTATCATGCTATACACCATGCGATATACCCCTCCCCTTAATGGCTTTTCTGCCAACAAAGAACTCGTATTGACTATATGATGTGTGAAAGAACTCGGAACCTACCAGCTAACTCTCTAACAATAAGTGTAAGGAGCAATAGGAGGTGGTCATGGGCGGCTCGGCCCCCGAAGTCTAGGGCCAGATTCTAGATTGGGCCGAGAGGGTAGCGGAGACCTACTCCGGGAAGTCTACTCCCTCCACTACCGCACTTTTCCCTCTTGGGATAATGCAAGACTTTCTGTTCCACCTCCACGTTTCAGCCCCTGTGAGAGGCATGTAGGTAGCGATGGGAAATATTACTTCTGTGTTTTAGGGGAGAAGCTCTTTATAGTCTAACCTCGTGACTAGTCACGCGTAACCGAGAAAAGAAGAGACGAGAAAGAGAAACGAATGATCATTTCTCGTCTCATTTCCTAGATGGCGTTACTCTGCCGCTACTCTCCGAAGTGCCCCTACTCTCCGATTGGCTTCTCCGTGCACTTTCGCTGTTGGTGTTCCGCGCTTTTTTGTGTGTGTGTTCCGCGCTTTCTTCCACGCGCTCTCGTTGTTGGTGTGCCGTCTGCATTGTGAGCGGACGAGTGCCTCCCTCAGTCTCCTGGATAGTCGCCGTACGTGGCGAATCGTTGGTGTGGCATGAACCGAGCACAGCAGCGGGCGCGGTGAAGACGTTTGCGCTGGGCTTCTTTGGCTCGCGCCTCATCTGCATTCTCGAACGCGATCGGGCGCATGAACGCATGCACGGCCGGACGGACACGCGGACGGATGGACGCTTCGCCCCAGTCATCATCATTCACTCCGAGATATGCTGTGATTTTTTACTGCTTCTACATAACGAGGTCTGCTTGGCTGGAAATATAAAGCATGTTTTTTTTTATTTTATGACAGCAGATTTTTGTTGTCTGCGTTGTTCATAGTAAAGTAACAATCACCAGAACGAACTGGTATGCATTTCTTTGTTTGCTAACGCTTGTGACATCATTTTGTATGATAAAAAAGACAGATATTGTTTGATAAATGCAAAAAAATAATATTTCATTTTATTCAGGTATACTTACAGGCGACAATAGGAAGCCGATTTTCTGAACTGTTAGCAGGCTAAAATAGCTTCTTACTGGACGTTTAAAGTTTTTTGAAATGCGTTCGATGTGAACTCTCAAGGGTCGGCTATTGCGAATGGTTTCATCCCGCGAACTCAATGGAGAATCATCAAAGTGAGTGAGTTGGTGCATAACGTAATCCAGCCCCCAGATGTAGCCACTCTGTCATGTTCAGGTATTCGAAAGCACTGGTGAAAGAGCAGACGAGAGACGCCAATGATTTGACTAAGGCGCAACATGGCAGATGACACTGATACTACCGTGTCAGATGATACAATGTTTTTTTAAAGTTGCACCACGTATGCATAGACCACAGGCTGCTAGTAAGTGGTGCTTATTTTCAGTGTAATTAGCAGCAAATTTGTTCCTTTTGTAGTATTAAAAACGAGAACACTCGCAAGTACTTAACACGTTAACGGCAATTCAAGCCAGAAATGAGTCGTAAAAAATGCAGTAGTTGTAGTGTAGATGTGGCACTTTTTTGGGCAACTATACTGAATCCAAGGCGTTTCTGGCAGCCGTAGGCTTCTAAAGATTCGTGTGCATAACCATCACAAACAAGATCTGCATTTGAAGTCAATTGATAAGTACTCTGGCGTGAGAGCAACAGTGAATTTGTCTACACAAAACGCTCACCACTCGTAAACCACGTTCCCTTCGCGTTTCTTTGATGACCCATGACCTATTACATGTCATGCCTGTGAACCCTTAAGGGGCCATTACTAAGCAGTACGTGTAAATGTGTGTTTCTGTGCTAGTTCGTTAATGATACAGGACAGAATGTCGCTATCGCGTAGAACTCTTAAAAGCAAACCTCTATGATTTACCCCCGCCTTTCTTTATGGTCCATGAAAACTGGCCATGATTTGACCTTTAATAGTAAAAAATCAGCCTTCAGCATCCTCTAAAATGCACGTCATGCCGTACACTGAGTGTGTCGGTAATGTGTAATACAATATTCCCACAAGCTTCGCTAGCCCTGCCGCGGTGGTCTAGTGGCTTAGGTACTCGTCTGCTGACCCGCAGGTCGCGGCATCTAATCCCGGCTGCGGCGGCTGCATTTCCGATGGAGGCGGAAGTGCTGTAGGCCCGTGTGCTCAAATTTGGGTGCACGTTACAGAACCCCATGCAGGTGATCGATATTTCCGGATCCCTACACTACAGCGTCTCTCATAATCATATGGTGGTTTAGGGACGTTAAACCCCACATATCATCAATCAAACAAGTTGCGCTAGGGTGTACTGTGCAAGACGGCACCGATTGGCGCCAGGAAGAAGTTTGAGTGTGCAATTCGGAGACCACTGGAACCGATGTGTTTGTGCGCAACTCCCTACCTAACAACGTTTCTTTTTGAAAAGGAAATAACCACACTGAAAGAAAGACAATTGAGGCGTTCCTTATTAAAGGGGAGGTAGCCAGTGTGGTGGTACCCCATCACAACATTACAGCCAAATAGAAAAGCCCCTACTGAAAGACAGCCTGCATTCATTTTGAATTTATATATCACGCTCCCAAGTGTAAAGTTCGCTGTGCAGTAGGAGTGGACACTGGTTATGTGCACAGGCATATATGTACAGTTCGGTTAAAAGCAGTTCTTAGCGGATGCTCCATCTGTGTTTTAATGTATGATGATTATTTGCTTGTGTTTTTATGAGTATATATTATGTGTGATAGTACCCTATTTCACAGTCATTGAATATTAGTGTGATTTTGGTGAATATTAGTTGGAAGTTGGAACGTGCATCTATCAGTTCTTTTCCTCACTTCATTCTCGTAAACTCTGCACCCTGCCTGTTTTTACCTTAAGTGTGAACCACCTAGCTGAGCAAGAAGGCGGGTTAATCGAGTGAGGTATGTTTGAGTACGAGAAATGTCTGATGCCACGGAGGATGGAGGTTGCCCCAGGGCCCCTCTCCAGAAATTTTAATGAAATGGTTGTTCGACGGAGGACAAATAGTAAGCATAGGAGTTCTCCAAGTCTTTCAGCAAGGTACATCCACTCTCCACCCAAAATATTTTTGACAAAGGGCCTTGTGCGATGTAGTGTGAAAGGCTTTTTCAGAGCCCGAGATTGCCTATAACGTGTTTCGTCTACTGGTCTATATTGTGATATTTCAGGATTTTTACGACGTCCTGATTGGACAGGTGCGTTCTTAAAGATATCTCATGTCGTAAAGTAACAGGTTTGTTTTCTTCTTTTGGTTCAATATGCCGTGAAATGTGGTCTTGCTTCAAAAGCTGTAAAAAAGAACTACATCAGCGCCATGTCCCAGAACGCCATTTTCAGGAAAGGGTTGTATAGCGTCGCCTTCCCAAACTCTTATTGCTATTCCTTACGCTGTGGTCGTTCCCCTCTCAGACAACTGATTAAACCCGACATCAGCATGACTCGTCTTTCTCAGTAATTTTGCAATCGGGTGCAAAAATAATAGTACACGCGATCGCGACGAAATGAACGCTCAAACTGTACACAATGGGTTGGAAGTTCGTCTTTAGGGTGCTTGCTTAGCTCTGTACAGCCAACGAGGGAGAGAAGAAGTTGAAATATTAATTTTCACGGTTCCGAAACGTGCTGTTAGGCCTCTAGGACGTTAAGCAAGTCAACGCTCCTAAGATAACCTTAATATCACGCGCGAATGTACTCTGCGATGTTAGCGGACGACGTGAAAGAACCCGTGATGTGCAAGGTTTCAGGTGGCTCCCCTAAAGCGTCTGTCATAAGCATATCGTGAATTCGGGACGTAAAACCCTATATATTGAAAAAATGTAGTGTGCTCAACCAAGTGGAGAGCAGTCTATAGCCAAGGACGTTATTTTTATGCAAGAAACTCTTATTTTCATACTTGATCTTGCCTTCCTTTCAAGCGCAAAGATATGTGGGACAATTAAGCTTCGCCTTTAGGAGTTCAAGGCAATCGATATCCTGTCCCTAGTGAGCACATGATACACAGAGGGCATAAAATCTTTTTGAAATTTTTGTGAAACATCTACGCGGCCTTAAAGGAGTAGGCGCTGTAAGGTTTGCGACTTTTGTAGTGGTGAGTGGCTTTAAACCTTAAAATTATATTATGATAGCGTGTTGTGACGCCCAATGGCGATGTACGCTTGTATCATGCACGCGTATTATTTTTGCAGTATTTCATGTTGTAGTGGGAAGCGTGTATACAGGAGGCGCGTGTTTGTGAATCACGAGTTACTTTCGCTGCATTTGCAACCATAGGAAGTAATCTTCTCTGCGCACACAAGCACAGGCGTGTCTGTGTGGTAGAACACCCGTGCGCCAAGCCGGAACGCGGTTTCAATCGCCACTGCTACCCAGGATGTTTTTGTTTGAGCAGCGATGAACAACAGAGACACCGACGCCTATATTTCTGTGAAAAGAGTTCCTTAACGGTACCGCAATAAATCACGTAAATACTGTCGCAAGGCTTCGTTAGTACTGGAGTTCTTTAATAGCCATCGAGTAGCTAGCTCCTGGAGCTTGCGTACGTCCGAGCTGACCCTTCAAGGCATAGGTGTATCAGCCGGGGGGGGGGGGGGGCAAGTGGTTCCAGACTCCCTCCCCCTGAAAAAAGTTGGAGGGCTGAGCCCCCCCCCCCCCTTGTTACAACACGATGAAATTTCGCACACATTTCCTTTCTTATGATTTTCCTCGGGCTCTTTGTGGTGCGGCTCACCTATGCGACGCCTTTGCGTCTTGGGCTGTATAATTGCAGAGTGGGAAAGCGCTGAACAGGGGCCGTTAGAGCAACTGTATATGGTCCCTAGGGGACCAGAGTAGCACATAGATCCGCCATCTTCCATCTTGCCTGTATAGCAACCAGCTATGCGGCAAAGTCGCCCTCTGTTTTTGCAAGCGACACCCCTGCCGTTTTTCTTTTTTTTGCCATGTTGAATATTGGCATACTTGGCTTGCGTCCTTCACGCGCTGTTTGTAGTGCTCGAAAGAAGGCTGCTTTTCTGCCCCTTTGCCTACAAAGTGCGACGTAAGAGCTGACTAAATATAGCGTGGTAAAAAAAGCGATATTCTTGCTCAGCGTGTGGCTAAAAGTGCCGAACGAACATTATCAACCTATTTTGTCTTGCGACATTCACATTTCGCAAATTTTCGGAATTTTTGACCGGATAACGAGAAGGAACATTCAGTATTCACGTTACGCTGGTTAAATGCGGCATTTGTTTTCCATGACGGTACATGAAATTACCCGATTAGTCTCGGTGAATAAAACTCAATGAAGAGTTATGCCTTAGGCTTTTGAAGTACGTAAGACCTTAACAGCGTACACCTTGCACAATTCACGCTGTGTGACGCACGTTTGTTAGTTCACCGTTCCAAAACAATTGATTTCACATGTAAACGCGAATGCTTACCCGATATGCAGCCTACATAACGTTAGTTTAGAGTCCAGCTTCAAGTTCTGGCGTAGCTTTGCGGTAGAGTATTGTACTGCCAATGAAAAAGCTCGGGATCGATTCCCTGTAGAGACACTTTTATTTTACGTAGGTTTTTTCAATTTCGTGCGGTAGGGATCACGGACACTGGCGGTCAACATCTACGGCGCCGGAATGGGCCCTTGTGATTTCAATAGCTTTCGCTGTAAAATTCAGCGAATTCGACAACCATCCTCTTTTAGGTACGTCAGGGGCAAATAAATATATTTTCTTTTCATGGACATAGGTGATAAGGCTCCGTTTGAATTTGAATAAATGCGCAACAAAGAACAGTGCAGTTCTCTTTTAGCATGTACAGTACAAACGAAAGAGCACTCAGCAGCTGGTAAAACTGGCAAAACGTCGTTTACCAGATTACCCAATCACTGTAACATTCCGATGGCTGTGATGGTAGAACTGCAGACATGGTGTGCACATAGAGCTGATTCACAGTCACCCGCACGCCTCTATAAACCGTGTTCAGAAAATGTGCGAATACCATGCAGGATTTGCTTTTGCCGTGGTGGCGTCTGAACACACAAAATTAACCTGAGCGTCAGCGTCTCCTCAATGATTTGTTGCTGGTGGCATCGGCAAAGAGTTGCACTACTCTGGTCTCGTAGGAACAAAAATACAGCTGCTCTAGGGGTCCTATAATAATACATCATTTCTTGATGCTTTTATGCTGCTGTGACTTGTTTTTGAAGTTAGAGATTTGAACGAGCAAACTTTTCAAACGCCTGTCAAAGCATTTGCTGCTTTCAGAAAATATTTTTCTTAAAAAAGAATATATCGTCACCGCATGTCTGTCGAAACTGTTGCATGCCGATGAGTGTGAACGAATCATGTAGGACCCGAAAATTGGGCTAAGGGTGACATTTCTCAGTTAAAATCTGATTGAACTTTCTGGTACCTAAGAAAGCGAGTATTGTCTTTCTCTGTATGCAAATTCAAATAAAAGTGTGAGCGCATCAATAAAATTCTCTCTTGACACACACATATATGTGACGTATGAAGCGATGGTTGGTAGAGGAGAGAAGGAAGAAGTGCAGAAAGGATTAACATGGGGTATGAGCCAGGCCACGTCTCCAATACATCATAGCGTCACACGAGTCGACAGGATGGAGACCTGCCTGCCCCTTCATCAGTCACTCATCATCGACGCTGTTCCCCAGAAGACGCCCTGACCGTACATTGACTACCGAATCATCGCCTAGGAGGACAACGACCAGCACCATGACAGAACCATCGGCTGACCTCGACATCCCCAAGTACACCGGATCAGCGGACGACGGACCCGTACAGGACTGGTTCAACCTGTTTGAACTCCACGCTACCGCTGCATCTTGGTCGGAACGGGAGATGGTTACGAACTTCAGCGACTACGTCACCAGTGAGGCATTCAAATTTTACCTAATTCACGTATTCGAGAATGACGAGTCATGGCAAAAAATCAAAGAGGAGATGATTGCCCGTTTTAATGACTATGACCAAGACTTACTCATTGCCAACCATCTAGAGACAACTGCACACTATCGTCAATTTTCTAAGCAGTCCTCAAGCATTCGAAAGTCCAGCGCGAATCGACAAGTGCCTCAAGACGAAGTGGCACATGCGTTTACTTACAGAAGGCCATGCGTATATTGGGAAAAACCCAACCGTCAAGCGCAGCTTCCTTGTGCATGAAAGTCGGCATTTACAAAGTCGTGGCACCAGCATACGACACGAGACGTCGCTCACCCTACTGATGCCTTTCATGCTTCTTCTCGCATACACGGTCCACCACCTGATTTTCTACGACGCAGCTCTTCAAAGGCTCCTAACGGTCACTATTCGAGTCATAAGGACGCCTTGTTCATGGTAGACCAGCTGACACATGGGGAAAACACGAAACAACACCAAGATGACTCAAAGAGTGAAAATCAGTCTTCACCCATTGGAGCAGCTTACTCCCCATCTCGCGGACTTGCACCGCCTCCAGGTTTTCCATCGCTTGGCTCTTTCGTGACTCAAAATGTCTATCTCACATTGAGCCTGCTCACAATGATCGGGATAGAGCTGCGGAGCTCGGACGATGCTGCGCCAAGCCCTGGACTTACCACCCAGATTCATGCGCCACAACACCTGGCATCGTTAGTTGCACAGAAAGAGGACCATTCACAACTCAAACCTTACCGAACTACCCCTGTTGCGGTGTTGCCGTCCAGTGCGCAGCCACCAGAAACTCCAAACACAGAAGGCTAAGACGCATCCAACGTCGCATGCTACCAGGCGCAAGAACCACTCATAGTGAGCCGCGAAGAAGAAGCCCCTGATGAACTATCTGTCAACTCTGAATGTTTTTTGTCGCAAGAGTTCAATTCTACGGCACCGCAGACTTGCCAAAATTTGCATTTTCAACCTGGTGATGCGACGTCACATGTGGTACCCTCATGCAGTGGTCACCAATCCAAGAATCGAACCAATTCAGAAGCAAATCGTACATCAAACCTCGTACACAGTTGTTTTTCAGAAGCGTCCGTAATCAACCACGTCACAGAAGCCTCTGAAGAGCAGGCTAGCAATGATGGCGCACCACCAACCATGCCCGATAAGCAAGAAACCTGTTCACCATGCATCAGCTGTCTACAGGACACGTCAAACCTCAAAGTAAATGAATGTCCCATTCCGGTAGGCTTACCACTAAAGCCATCTCCTGAGCAGCATCAGCAAAGCAAGCATAGCCAAGCGCGCAACCTCATGCGACAACAAAATAGACTGCAACGAAGGCATCGACGAACGCGAAATTCAACGGAAGCACACTCACCAATTGAAAAAAAAGCGGAAAATAAAATCTCTAACCCAAAAAGTATTCCAAGACATCAAATTTTCTCGCACAGAGGAAGGTCGCCAAAGACGCTCCCTGCGCCTGCAGTTACACAGACCGCAACACCACGGAAACCGCCAAGAAAGATGCGGAAGCACTTCTTGCATACCGCCAGCCCGCAGGCATCACGCCGTCACAATCCGTCAAGAAGCACGCATTTTAGAAGCAACGCGTCTGTTTCCACGACGGCGCTGCATCCGATGCCAAAGATATCCGTCAATCCAATGCACAGATTTCAAGCCTTGTTCGTTCCTCACAAGACCTCAAGTCGTGTCATCATAAGTGAAGATGTCAAGGGTGTGGTTATGCCATCGAGAACGCAACAGTCAGCCTCGCCCACCAGAACTCCTGCGTTAACCGGACTGCTGCACTCTCCATTGAAGCCATTGAAAGTTTACGGAACTCCTCAGGAGCATAGAACCAATTGTGACTTTTGACATTTGTGACTTTTCAACCTCTCCCTGTTTACTTTTTCTTGTTCGAAATTCATGCCTTCTTTCGGGAGGGAGGGGGAATCGTGTGATGTATGAAGCGATGGTTGGTAGAGGAGAGAAGGAAGAAGTGCAGAAAGGATAAACATGGGGTATGAGCCAGGCCATGTCTCCAATAGATCATAGCGTCATATATATAAATATATATATATATATATATAAATATATATATATATATATATATATATATATATATATATATATATATATATATATATATTTATTTATTTATTTATACTGTCAACCCTCACTTGAGGGTCATTACAGGGAGGGAAGCATAGGATATGGAAAGTAAATACAGACATTGATATTTTCAGCACTTTGAACAATAACACAATAGCATATTCATTGCTCGGCAAAGTAAACATCAAGAGCACATTCAAATTTTTTAACGTCAGAATTTTCAACAATATGTCGCGGCAATTTATTCCACGCTTCTATAACATCAGGGAAAAAAGATTTGCGAAAGACGTCCGTGCGAGCACCGAAGGGGCGAACTGCCGCGTCATGATTGATCCGGCTGCTGAGCTTATGCGGGGGGTGTACGTAAATTGTTCTATCTATTTTTATTTGACCATGCAATATCTGAAAAAATACTTTTAGGCGCTGCTTTTGTCGTCTAATTTCTAGAGATTCCAAACCACTTAGTTTTAGCATCTCGGTAACCGAATCAGTCCTTTTATACTTCGAACATATAAATCGCGCGGAAAGTCTCTGAATTCGTTCCAGTTTATCTATTAAATCCTTTTGGTGGGGGCTCCAGGCAGCACAAGCATATTCTAAAACAGGGCGCACAAATGTTTTATATGCAAGCAGCTTGACGTCTTTCGTAGCATTCGGTAATTTAGCACGCAAGAAACGCAGTTTTCTGTAAGAGGCACAGCATACATTCTCGACATGTGCACGCCATTTCAAATCATTCGTAATATGCACTCCCAAATATTTAAATGCACACACCTGCGGTAAATAATTAGGTCCAATGCTGTACGTAAATGGTAAAACGTGTTTCTTGGTAGTTATATGCGTATATGTTGTCTTAGAATAATTTATTTTCATCTCCCATTTGTCGCACCATGTTTGAAAATCATCAAGACAATCATTAATTACAATTTGGTCATTCGCACACGTCACTGGGGCATAGATTAAACAATCATCAGCAAACAATTTAATTTTTACAGGAGGGTTAACAATGTCAACAACATCATTTATATACACCAAGAACAGCAATGGGCCCAACACGGAGCCTTGGGGCACACCGGAATAAACATCAAGTGATTCAGACTCAAACCCATCAATTCGTACCAACTGCTTGCGGTTCGTTAAGTATGCTTCAATCCACTTCAGGATATTTTCATTTACGCCTGTTCGTTTGAGCTTGAAGAGCAATTTATGGTGGGAGACCTTATCGAAGGCTTTTGCAAAGTCTATGCATATCACGTCGACTTGTTCTCTGTTATCTACGGCAGCGGCAAAATCGTGGAGAGTTTCAATCAGTTGGGATAACGTGGAAAGCCCTTGCCTAAACCCGTGCTGTTGCCTACATATCAGCCCATTTGTCTCCAAGAAAATAGCCATCTGTTTGGCAATGACGTGTTCAAAAACCTTACAACAAACACACGTCAGAGACACTGGCCTGTAGTTGGTAAAAAGCATCCTGTCGCCACTTTTAAATACCGGTTTCACAATGGCGCTCAGCCAGTCTTTTGGAAGCGAATGTGTCAAGAGTGATTTTTCGAAGATAATGACTAAGTAAAACGACATCCACTCCGCATACCGCCTCAAAAACACAGTTGGTATTCCATCCGGTCCATTAGCCTTCTTTTCGTTCAAATTAAGTAGCTGCTGAAACACGCCCGCTTGATCAAATGAAACTGGATCCATGGCGCATGTGCAAGTATCGGCCATTTTCTTATCTTCATCCGTGAATGCCATCTTTGTAAATACAGATTGGAAAAAGCGATTGAAACCATTAGCTATATCTTGTTTCTGGGTTACAACATCAGAGCCAACCGCGATATGTTCAATCGCTTCTTTCCTATCGCTCAAGTATAGCCAAAATTTTCTAGGCGAAGTGCGCAAGAACCCAGAAAGCGTTTCATTGAAGAACTTTTTTTTGGACTTGGAGATTTGTATTTTCAACGCTGCTCGTAGTTGGGAAATCTGCTCAGAGTGGCCTTGTCTTTTGCGTAATCTCTTTATTTTGCGTTTAGTGTGGATAACATCTCTAGTGATCCAGGGGTTAGTCTTCCTTGTTTTTTTCAATCGAATGGGAACAAACCTTTCTATACAGCTGTTAATTATTGATTTGAATTTCTGCCACAAACAATCAACTGGCTCGCTATCAGAGGCTTGCTTGAAATCATCAAAAGCAGTTTCCAAAAAGTCTAATATTGACGTGTCATCTGCCCGGCCGTAGTCACTAACAGGCACCCGAACGAAGGGTCGTTTTCCAGGTTTTGTACCACATAGAATCTCAACCGAAATCAGTTTGTGGTCAGATATGCCGTCTTCGACCGTAACACTGAAGTCCTCTATAGTGCCCGAAAGGAATACCAGGTCTAGCAGTGACTGAGAACCCGATGTTACTCTAGTGGCCTGTTGAACAATTTGGGTTAGGTTATGGCTGATCATTATTTCAAATAACTTTTCGCTGCTAGTAGCATCCTTATTACCGGCCGATAAAGAAATCCAGTCTATATTTGGTAGGTTAAAGTCTCCGGCCAGGACTAATTTTGTTGTCTTGTTTACATTTGAGTTCAAAAACGTCTGAAGGTCTTCCAGGAACTCGGGCGAAGTGGCAGGTGGTCTGTATACGGCTCCGATAAGGTAATTGGTGTTCGCGTACGTAAATTTACACCATACAGATTCCGATAAATTGCAATTAATTGGAACTGCTGAGATACATTTTTTTATGACAATTGCAACGCCCCCACCACGGGAATTTCTGTCCCAGCGAAACACTCTGTACCCAGGAGGAACAACCACATCATTCGGAATATCGTTGTTTAGCCAAGTCTCTGTTACGATCACCACAGAGGGAGATCTCGACAGCAATAAATGTTCGAGTTCAGTTACCTTATTAACAAGACTACGAGCATTGAACAGGAGAAGCACTAGCTACGCATGTGACGGTGCAGCCACTGCCCCTCCCACCGGGGCGCCGCCAACGCTGTCAGAGCTGCGCGTTGCTGCCGGCGATCCTTTATCATATCGCTCCTTACGATATGGTTGGCGTTCATCTCGGTTGTAGTCCCAAGTGAATAAGCTTTCGCCTACCTTCAATTTGTCATAAACTAGCGATACCTTCTTTCCGCTGCCCCTGTCCGCAGCTGCGCTGTCCCACAACTTTTTCCGCACCGCGACCGTCTCCTTCGAATAATCATTGCTCACGCTAATAGAAGTTCCCTTTAGTTTGCTGCAGTTTCGGAGTATAGCATCTTTTTCTTTGAAATCGTAGAACCTCATTATGACTGGTCTAATATGCCCCGGCCGTTGCTTGCCCAATCTATGAATTCTTTCTATTGTTTTAACATGGACGTTCAGTTTTTTGCCAAATATATTGTCGACTACAGAAACTTTCAGGTCTGACTCCGATTCCGGGCTGCCTTCCTTTACGCCAAAAACCAAGAGGTTATTGCGTCTACTTCTGTTTTCAAGTTCACTTAGCCTTTCTGCCTGTGTTTTTACAGTATGTTCCAGAACTTCAATTTTTGCGTTAAGTTCTTGGACTGAAGCAGCTAAGCCAGCCAATCCATCGGTATTTGTCTGTATCTGGGCTAATTGATCATGAATGTCAGTCAACCGACGGTCAAATGCTGCCTGATTTTCCAAAATAGTCTGTAGCTGCTGGGCCACAGTAGGGCCGGGGTCAACATATATAAATATATGTTGTGTTCCAAGCACCCCTGTGTCACGAGCGCTCCGAACCCGCGAAGGACCGGTTGCTCAAACTGCTTCCAGATGTTGACTCCTCCCCTTCCTCCGCTCGGCGCAAACGAGCCACCGTCGTTTCCCCCGGCAGTTCGGCCGCCGCCTCCATCCGAATAGGAATAAACTTGTTTTTAACCGTTCGAGGCTGTCTGAGCTTTTTGGACTACCGCGACCAACGCGTACGTCTATGGGCCGACGACAACACCGGACATAACAGTGGCGACGAGGAAGTGGATTTGGACCAACGCTACGCAACGATATTGACAAGCTACAAGCTATGGCTACGCACGGGCTCCCAAATCGGCTACCCGAATTCAACGGCTCATTATGGTCATCGTGGTTTGGACGCCTGCAATTTTACTTCGAAGCTAACAACATCACTGATGCAGCAAGAAGAGGGCCAACCTGCTAACGCTGTGTGGGGAGCAGACATACGACACAGTCTGTGGCCTGATTCAGCCGCGCACTACAGCAGCCGTTGACTACGACGACATCGTAGCAGCGCTACAAGAGCACTATGACCCAAGGCCGTCGGAGGTCTACTGTCGAGCCCGCTTCCAACGGCGAGACCAACTGGAAGGCGAAAAAGTGGCCGAATACGTAGCGGCTCTTAAAGAGCTCGCTGCTGACTGCAATTTCGGGACGTTGACCGCGATAACTGCAGCTACTACGCAGGAGGGAGGATCGACTGCCACACCTGCTAACACCACTATGCTCCCCTTGGACGTTATGTTGCGTGACCGTTTTGTGTGCGGACTGCGTGACGCAGGCCTACAACAACGCCTGTCCGCGGAGACGGGTCTCACCTTCTCCAAAGCCTACAACATCGCCCAACGAGCGGAGAGCGCCGGTCACCAGCAGAGGGATAATCGACGGTACGTCGAGCCGGTGCATCACACCAGTCAGCAGTCAGGTCATTCCACGTCTAAGGCGAAATCAAGCAGAAAGACACAGCGCTGTTGGCGATGCGACGACATGCACCATCCCCAGGTATGTTGATACAAGACAGCGACCTGCAGTTTTTGCCAAAAACTGGGACACATTGAAAAGGCATGCATCTCGAAGCGCAAACAGCTCGGACCGAAGACTTCAGTGCAACGGAACAACAATGTCGACGCACAGGAGGGCCAGACGCAAGATACAAGCCGAACAGCACTAACGTCATCGGCACTATATGACTTAAACGCCGTTACAGTTCACGATTGCCAGCCTTGCCAATGCAACCACAGAAGCCCGCCAAGAGCTCCTATTCCTGAATGGGAAAGACCAGACACGCTTTGGCACACCCTGCACATTGATTTTGCTGGACCTATCGAAGGGTGTTCGTTCCTGGTGGTTGTAGACGCATACACCAAGTGGCTGGAGGTAAAACAAATGGCTACAACGACATCGGTTGCAGTTATCGACACTCTGCGGTCGTTGTTTGCAACGTTTGGCCTACCGCGCAAGGTGGTCTCGGACAACGGCACTCCGTTTGTGTCCACGGAGATTCTCAAGTTTTACAGCGACAACGGCGTCTCGTCTGTTGCATCAGCTCCTTACCACCCGGCTACGAACGGACAAGCCGAGCGCTACGTGGCTGAGCTAAAGCGCGCCCTTACTAAAGACCAGACTGGGACAATGCAACGCCGCATCGCGCGCTTTCTCTTCAGACAGCACAACACTGTTCAAAGCACTACTGATCAAACGCCAGCGAAATTGATGTTCGGACGAGAAATGAGAACCCAGCTGACAGCAATTGTCCCGGAGCCCTCAGTGAAAGCACCATCGGAAGAAGAAAAGCTCCCGCATAGCAGGAGAATTGAAAGTGGACAGCGCATATACGCCCGCCAGTTCCACAGAAAGCCCGGCTGGGTTGAAGCGACGGCACTCAAAAGCATAGGTTTGCGGTCATGGCTCGTCGACATTGGTGGAAGGGCCACACGCCGCCACCTTAATCAGCTATGCCGTTTAGGTAATTTGCCAAGGGAACCTCCTATTCAAGCAGCCACCTCGACGGAAGCTTCGTTCCACTTAGCCTGGCATTTCGCACCAGATGAATCGGCGTCGCCGCCCGCCGGCCCTGAACACAAGAGAAACGACACCCAGCGAGCGGAGGCTTCTCTTCCTAGAGCGTCCACGCGCCCACGGCGGCCCCCAGATCGCTTCCAAGCGACAAGCTAAGGAGGGAGGAGATGTTGTGTTCCAAGCACCCCTGTGTCACGAGCGCTCCGAACCCGCGAAGGACCGGTTGCTGAAACTGCTTCCAGATGCTGACTCCTCCCCTTCCCCCGCTCGGCGCAAAGGAGCCACCGTCGTTTCCCCCGGCAGTTCGGCCGCCGCCTCAATCCGAATAGGAATAAACTTGTTTTTAATCGTTCGAGGCTGTGTGAGCTTTTTGGACTACCGCGACCAACGCGTACGTCTATGGGCCGACGACAACACCGGACATAACAATATATATATATATATATATATATATATATATATATATATATATATATATATATATATATATAAGTCACCAGAAGAAGCGAACGAGCAAACGAAAAACGATGCTTTATTGCCAACGTTGCGGCCGGGGACCGGCCTTCGTCAGGGCATACGTGAACGAAGGCCGGTCCCCGGCCGCAACGTTGGCAATAAAGCATCGTTTTTCGTTTGCTCGTTCGCTTCTTCTGGTGACTTATAACTCGACCGGAATCCAGGAAGACTTTCAAGAAATATATATATATATATATATATATATATATATATATATATATATATATATATATATATATGCATGTGTGTATATGTGTGTGTGTGTGACGCTACAAAATGAAGACACGTCGTGGTCTAGATGCCATGCGTGTAATATAATCCACACGCACTTCAACTTCATCGGCTTCTCCTACAATCACCTAGTTCATGCGTCACGCTTCCCCCTCCCCTTGAGAAAGTCTCAGTTTAACATGCACAATGTCAGAGTTTCTACCTAAGGGCAGCATGGAGCGCTTGATTTCATATTCACTGTTGAGACCTTGCGTAGAATATTGTAAGGTCCTTCCATGATGGAACTCAGTTTGCCGTTGTTGGGATGCCACGGTGACTCGTAGAGCACAAAGTCATTGACTTGGAACTCATCCGGAAGAAATTTTCTATCACAGATGACCTTTTTTTTATGGTGGTAGGCGACAGAACTGGTAACTATAGTTTTTTGCACTTCTTCAACAGTTTCTTCTCGTTGATCGAGTATAGTATGATAAGATGGAATTCTATACATCAGGAAGGAAGGTGCGTAGCCGGTCCATTCATGTGGCGTTATGTTGTACTCGTAAAATACCTACGGAAGCATCTCAGTCCAAGACTGCTGTGTTTCGTCATTTATCTTACATTCAAGTCTCGTTACGGTGGTCTGGTTTGTCCGCTCGTTCATGCCGTTGCATTGCGGATGATGAGGTAAACAGTTGGTGTATACGGTTATGTTTTAGAAACTGCTTAAATTTTCTTGCAGGGAATCTTCTTACACAACTTGAAAGGAACTTCCATGGTTTCCCAGAAGAATGGAATGGAATGAAAAAACTTTATTTCAGTCCTGCAGGACGCGCTTAGCGCGTAGCGGGCGTCTCCCACGTAGGGACCGACAGGGAGTACCTGGCGGCCGCTTCGTGGGCCTGCTGGACGGCCCATTGCTGGTCGGCGAGAAGTGAGCTCCTGAGGGACCTCTCCCACTTGCTTGGGGTAGAGTCGGGAGGAGTTGTTCTACACTCCCAGAGCATGTGTGCGAGTGTCGCTGTGTTTCCACATGATGGGCATGTGTCGCTGGGGTATGCATCGGGATAATAAACGTGAAGCGTGGCAAGGTTCGGGTACGTGTAGGTCTGTAATAAGCGTAGGGTTAATGCCTGCGGTCGGTTAAGTTTCGGATGTGGGGGTGGAAAGATGCGGCGTTCCTGGTAAAAGTGCTTTGTAATTTCATTGTACGTAATTGGTGCATCCCGATTGGTATCTAAACCAGCAAGATGAGGTTGCCCTGTGGCAGTGTGGTCGGTAAGTGCGCGCGCTGCATCATGGGCGATCTAGTTGAGGTTGGATAGGGCACCAGGCACCTGGCCGAGATGGGCGGGGAACCAGATGATAGTGTGGTGCTTCAGGGCACTTGGGTCTGCATTGCGCAGGATACGTAACGCCTGGTCGGAGATGACTCCGCGTTCGAATGCTTTGATGGCCGGCCTGGAGTCGCTGTAGATGAATTCCCGTTTCCTGTCAAGCATAGCTATAGCTATAGCTACTTGCTCCGCTACTTCGGGGTTTCGGGTGAGGATTGTGGCAGAGTTAAGAGTCTGCTGCGTGGATGATACCACGACCGCGGCGAAGGCTCGGTTGTTGCGATAGGCAGCGGCATCCACAAACGAGACGTTGTCCGCTTTTATGTCTATGCGCTTGAGATTGGCGGTTGCCCGCGCGAGGCGCCTGCCTCTGTTGTATTCGGGGTGTAAATTTCGTGGAATGGGAGCGATCGTGATAAGGTCGCGGATTTCACGGGGAATTAGAGTCAACTCTGAGGGGTCCTGGCCCTTGAGGAGAAGAAGCCGAGCTCACGCAGAATATGGCGGCCCGCCTTGGTCGTAGTGAGTCGGGTCAATTGCACGCGTTCCTGAGCTTCGGCGATCTCTTCTAGCGTGTTATGCACGTTAAGCTCGAGGAGTTTGTACGTTGGAGTGGTGATGGGGAGGCCAAGGGCTCGTTTGGCCACCTTATGAATAAGCGCATTGAGTTGATCGCGCTCAGCACGTAGCCACTTGTGTATAGCAGCAACGTAGGTAAAGTGGCACAAAACAAACGCGTGTACGAGACGCAGCATGTTGTCTTCTTTGAGGCCGTGGTGCCTGTTGACTACTCTACGTACGAGTCATATGGCATTCTCAGTCTTAGGCCTGAGCTTGCGTACTGTTTGGGTGTCGGTTCCGTGGGACTCGATGTTCATGCCGAGGACCTTGATGGAGTCTACCTTGGGTACAGTATGACCATCTCTGGTGTGGAGGGTCATATTGCGTTCCGCCAGAGGTTTGCACCCTTTGGGCTTGGCACCCCGGCGTTTGGGCAAATCTATCAACAGCTCCGACTTCGCGGGTGAGCACCTAAGACCGGTGTGGTCGAGGTAAGACACGTCGGTGTCGATAGCCTCTTGCAGGGCGGACTCAATGAAGCCATCCGACCCTGTGGAGCACCATATGGTTACATCATCCACATAGATAGTGTGGTTTAGCCCGTCGATTTTCGAAATTCGTTTGGAAAGCCCGATCATCACGAGGTTGAAGAGCGTGGGCGAGAGGACGGATCCCTGAGGAGTGCCCCGCTGTCCGAGCTCCACTTCTTCCGACACTAGGTCTCCTACGCGGAGGACGGCTCTGCGTCGAGTGACAAAAGAGCGGATAAAGTAGTAAAATCGATCACCCAGGCCGAAGGCTGCGATCGCTTTCAAGATTGACGAGTGCGTTATTGTACGAATGCCTTTTCTAAATCGAGACCGAGTATTGCACGAGTGTTCCGAGTGTTTCCGGCTTCTAGAATTTGATGCTTTAGGAGTAACAAGGCGTCTTGAGTGGATAACCCTGGTAGGAAGCCAATCATGTGTGCCGAATAGCGTCGTTATCTTCGAGGTATCGACCAACCCTGTTGAGGAAGACATGCTCAGCCACTTTGCCCACACACGACGAGAGAGATATAGGGCGTAGGTTATCTAGGCTTGGCGCCTTTCCCGGTTTGGGTATGAGAACCATGTGAGCTCGTTTCCAAGCATCGGGTATCTCACCCTTTTTCCATATTTCGTTGATAGTGTCGGTGAGGTAAGTGACGAAGGAATCGTCCAGGTTGCGTAGGAGCTTGTTGGTGATGTCATCGGGGCCAGGGGCTGAGCGGCCATTGAGCTCATGGAGAGCTCGGCGCACATCTTCAATAGAGAAGTCGGCGTTTAAGTTAGTGTTGTCACTGCCAGAGTAATTAGGGTGAGGGGTCACAGGGCCCGTGGGAAGCGGGAGATATTTTTCGACGAGGTTCTTGACAACATCTTTCGGTGACACTGTTCGTTTAGCCTGATGAAGTATCTTCACGATCGAATGACGCTGATTTGTGTGGGTGTTGGTTTCATTGAGGAGGTGTTTGAGTAAATTCCACGTTTTGCCATTTTGAACCTGACCATCAATCGAATTACAAATTTCGTCCCACAGCTGTTTTAAAAGGATGCGGCAGTGATCCATCATGGTCTGGTTCAGCTAAGATATGCGTTTGCGTAACCTCCTATTGAGGCGCTGGCCCTTCCACCGGGCCAATAGAGACTGTTTGGCCTCAAGTAGGTGGGCGAAACGACTGTCCATCTTTTCGGTTAGAAGGTCTGTGCTGATTGTTTTGGTTGCCTTGTTTACATCAGCTTTGAGCTGGGCCGTCCACGTCTTGAGGCTCGGTGGGGTATCGGGAGGAGGTCGTTCTGCGCGGGTCTTACGAAGGAGGTCCCAGTCGACCCACGTGTACGACTTGGTCTTCCTGCTTACTGTGGGGAGGTGTACAGCTAATATGAAGTGGTCGCTACCGAGATCTACCGCGAGGTTGGACCAGCGGGCGTCGCGGATATTCTTGACGAAGCATAGATTCGGCGTAGTATCTCTTTGCGTGGACGTACCAGTGCGAGTAAGAAGGCCTTGTCCGTAATGAGAATAAGGCCCATGTCATTCGCATGTTTCCAAAGCTCGTTACCTTTGGCTGTGTCGTACGTGTAGCCCCAGGCGCTATGCGCGGCGTTAAAATCGCCTGCAATCACTAGCGGGTTGGGCCCCGCGAGAAGGACAGCTTTCCAGAAGAAAAAAATTGTTTTTAAGCATGAGATGTATGCATCGCTATACTTAATTTTTTGAGTAAATGCCCGTAGCGGGTCGCATGCTGAATCACCAATTGAATAAACTTTTTTGATAAGCCGTATCCAGAAAATCCTCCAATGGTGTCCATTGCAAAGAGGTCAAAGGTCTCTTCAGCTGGAGGCAGTGATTCAAGTGTCCTGAACTTTTTTCGTTTCATCTTCTTGGATCTCTAGCATGTATCAAACTGCCGAGTGCAGGTGGAAACATCGGTTACTATATCCGGCCAATAATATTGCGTAGACAGAAGTGAAAACGTGTTCTTCGCTCCGACATGACGAGAATGTTGATATGCATTCTTAAGAACGGTTGGGCGTAGTTCATGGGGCACGTATCCCTTTCTAGTCTTTTTTTTCTTTTTTATTTATTATTTATTTATTTATTACCTACTGATGACCTGTTTACCAAGTCTTAAGCAGGAATGGGCATACAGAAATGTTTACTACAAAAAACATAATTGACATCACACAACATAGTGGCAGTGGTAATGATTGAAAAAAGCCAAAAAAAGATACAATTCAACAATTTAATGATGATAATGTTGCTCTCCAATGAATGCGTTCATTTTGGACGCTCATTGTTGCATCGTTGAAGTTTGTCATGTGAACAGAAGTTTAAATATTGGGGCTCTGTAGAGCGCATCTGCTTCGACGTTACTTGTGCCCTTTAGAAGTTTGATGTTCACATCGCACATAGACAAATTCAAAGACCACCGAAAGAAACTACCTTGAAGATTCTTAACATTCTTCAGCCACTGGAGTGCTGAATTATCTGTTACAACAGTGAATGATTTTCCATGAAGGTAGCAATGCCATTTATCAATCACATCTACAATGGCAAGACATTCTTTTTCGGTAATAGTATAATTCGTTTCGTGCTTAAGTAGTTTGCGGGAATAATACGGAAAAGAATGTTCTTTGCCTTTGTCGTCAGGTTGTTTCAGCTCTGCACCGATACCTTCGCCAGATGCTTCAAAGTACACAGTACAGGGTTTCGAAGGGTCATATATGCGAAGCACTGGTTCTGCAGTTATCCGCTCCTTCAGTTCCCGAAAGGCTTCCTCGCATGCTTCTGCGCACATCCACTTGCTGCCTTTGTGAAGTAGTTTTGTTAGTGCAAGAGCACTATCGCTGAAATGAGGGATGTACTGACGGGAGGTATTTACAGTGTCCATGAAACGCTGGAGATTTTTTTCTCGTGTGGGTGTCCGGAATTTGAGTACGGCAGCCACATTACTTTGCTAAACTGTCACTGTACCTTGCGAAATTTTGTGGCCCTGGTATTCAATGCTAAAGCGTGCAAATTGGCACTTTTTTCATTTGAGTTTCGCGTTCTCGGTTTTGAGAGGTTTCAATAGCAACTCGAGGAGTCATATTTGATCATCAAATGACTCTGAGTAAACGACCACATCATCAAATTAATTACTAACCTTGGTGAGCTGATGTTTCGCTATTATTGATTTCATGGCTCTTTCAAATGTAGCCGAAGCGTTCTTCAAACTGAATGGCATTACCAACCACTCAAAATGACCATCTGGCGTGACAAATGCAGTACTATGAACGTCGTCGAGATGCATTTGGACATGCCAGTATCCCGACGTTACGTCGAACGAAGTGAAAAGCTTTGCATTTCCCAAGTGGTCAAGAATATCATCTATACACGGAATTGGTTGAAAGTCGGTTACCGTTATGGCGTTGAGTTTCCGGTCGACAATTCATAGACGAGTACGTCCTTCACCTTTCTTTTCGGCTCAAACGACATGTGTGGCGTAGGGCGACAATAAAGTCCTCACAACACCTTGCTTATTGAGGGCGACAACTTGTTTATGAATCTCCACTTTGTTTGTTTGCGAACATCGGTATGGCGCTCGATGAATAGAGACAGCATTGCTAAGCACGATCCTATGTCGCTCATTAGTGATGCACCCAATATCTGCCTAATATTTTGAAAAGATCTCGTCATACTTGCTTAAAAGAGAGTTGAGTGCCGCAGACTCATGCTCTGACAAGTTTCCTGAAGTCAGGGTTCGCATCAGCGGGGCTTGAGTGGTTTCCTTTTCATTGTGATGTAGAAGGTCGATATTTTCACGTGCTTGCATCACTCCCTTGGTTTCCAGAAAAAAAAAGATTGAAGTACGAAGCGCTGTCAAGGCCCAGAAATAATTGCGTTCTCATGCCTCGCAGAAAGTGTACAGGAACATTCTTTGTGACGTTTCCAGTTTGTAACTGAATGTTTACACGACCCAAAGTTCGAATGATTGAAGCAACTTGCTGGACCATGATGTCTGGGTTGTCTCATCAACTGAGGATTTAGCTGTTTGTACTCATCCTCACTAATACAAGTAAATGTTGCTGCATTATCTAGAATTGCAGTTACTGGCTTTCCGTTGATGAGAGCACGGAAGTGTATAAATGAAACTCTGAGTCGCCCTCCTCGTTTGCTCGTCCAGTCTCAATAGCGGACACATTGCCGCGGCATGGACATTCATTATGCCAATGAAACTGTCGTGGGAAACCAGCAGCTCAGCAGTATCTACATACGGTCGAGGAGTTAATGTTGGCTGCTGCGGTCTGCTGAAGAGACGTGAAGCTCTTGATGCAGTACTAGCGTTACGAGTAAAAGAAACGCCTCTCACCCGTTTTAAAGATGTCTCGACCCGTTGAGCAGAAGTGAGCCAATCTAATGACGAGTTGAAAGACAGCCGGCGGGCACCAGTTTCACATCAGGAAGAACACCATCAGTCAGTCCAGAAATGATGTGGTACTTTTTCAGGTCAGCCAAGGAACCCAGTCGCTTTCCTCATCGTAGTATTCCTTAATCATCTGCCCTCCTTTCAGTCAGTAGTGGATGAAGAGACGAAAGAAATCTCCGTCAGTCGTAGTAAAGGGGGCTTGCATATCGCGCTTCATATCGTACCAAGTTGTCTCGCCGTTGCCGAAAATCTGTCAGGTACCATTTGAACGCTTCCCCTTCAAAGTATTCGGAGAAGTGACTGACCTGATCGTGGTTATTCCATGATGCTTCAGCCGCTTTCATGTCGAAAAGAAGAAGCCACTTGTCGATAGGGACTTTTTCTGGTGTTCCCTCGAACTTCTGTATGTTGAGCGGAGGTTTTGGCCTAGCCATGGCAGGATGATGAGGTCGATCGTATCGACTTGTGTGACGCTACAAAATGAAGACACGTCGTGTGTTCAGATGCCATGCGTTTATTCTAACCCACGCGCACTTCTTCTTCGTCGGCTTCTCCTAAAATCACCTTGTCCATTCGTCACACACACACACACACACACACACACACACACACACACACACACACACACACACACACACACACACACACACACACACACACACACACACACACACACACAAACACACACACACACACACATATATATATATATATATATATATATATATATATATATATATATATATATATATATACCTGGTGAACGAGTGAGGTAGGTTTGTCCCCCCCACTCGCTAAAGAGTTGGTACGCCAAACATCGGGGCTAATATTATATATACACATGCATACACTCAGCATGACGGTGACGGAAAGAGGCAGGCGACAGTGTCTGTATACTTGATATTGCTATAAAGGTAATCTTTACTGGCGAGCCATCAGTTTAACCCACAATGTCAAACTCTGAAGGCGAGCAGTAAAAAACGATACGCATCAGCATTTAGGCGTGGCTTTAGTAAAAAAAAATGCTTTTCCTCAGTTTGACAAAGCAATGGTTCTGTAAGCGTCATCGCTCTTTTTGTAATTTGTGTGTCTGATCGTAGAGCTATGTCTGACCTTTTTTCTTATAGAGTCTGGTACCATTAAACTGCAGGTTTCATCTGAGGAAGCTTGAACACGGCGCGTTTTGACATATAAAAAAATATATGAAGGTAGTTTCGCAATATTGTTGCCAGTCCTGGGGAAACCGTGGAGCCAGGCAACCGTGCTTTTCTCTCTTCACTTTTTTTCTATCTCTATGTCTCATTTTTGAAATGCGAAGCATATATTAGCGAATTTTGACTACTTTGACGGTATCTATCTATCTATCTATCTATCTATCTATCTATCTATCTATCTATCTATCTATCTATCTATCTATCTATCTATCTATCTGTCTGTCTATCTGTCTGTCTGTCTGTCTGTCTGTCTGTCTGTCTGTCTGTCTGTCTGTCTGTCTGTCTGTCTGTCTGTCTAGGCACCTACGAATTTTAGCATACATGGGAGTCCCTTCTGCATATCACTGACTCGGCAAAACAATGCAGAGTAACCTCATGCGCATTGGAGGCCGCGGTGTCCCAAGGGATCCCCGCAGACCACCTCTAAGCAGCGTAACCAAGCTCTCGGCCGGTTTCCTCTTTTGAAAATAATAAAGTTTTGATCATCATCATCATCATCTTGGCCGTTTCGATAACGGTATTGATACCAAATGAGGTATGGCATAATATGACTGTTACGCGAGCATAAATGACAAGTAATGGCATGAAAATCTTGGCATGTATGTTATGAATGTTATGATTTACATTTAATGATCTTGCTGCTCTTGCGGTGCTATTGTTCCCATCAGATTTTCTAAAACTGGTATCACCATCATCATCGTCAGCCTGACTACGTCCACTGCAGGAGAAAGGCCTCTTCCATGTTTCACCAGTTAACCCGTTCCTGTGCTTGCTGCTGACAATTTATACCCGCAAACTTCTTAATGTCATCTACTCACCTAACCTTCGGCCTCCCCCTAACCCGCTTGCCTTTTCTGGGAATCCAGTTAGTTACCCTTAATGACCAGCTGTTATCCTGTCTACGAGCTACATGCCCGACCCACGTCCATTTCGTCTTCTTAATTTCAACTATTATATCTTGATTCCCCGTTTGTTCTCTAATCCACTCTGCTTTCTTCTTGCCTCTTAAGGTTACACTTACCATTTTTCTTTCCATTGCTCGCTGCGTCGTGCTCAATTTGAGCTGAACCCTCTTTGTAAGTCTCCAGGTTTCTGCTCTGTAGCTAAGTACCGGCAAGATACAGCTGTCATATACCTTCCTCTTGAAGGATAGTGGCAATCTACCTGTCATAATTTGAGACTGCTTGCCAAATGTGCTCCGCCCCATTATTATTCTGCTTGCTGTTTAAATCTCGTGGTTCGGCTCCGCGGTTATTGCCTGCCCTAAGTAGACGTATTATTTAACAAATTGAAGTGCACCATTACCTATATCTTAGCGCTGCTCCTTTCTTGCGAGGTTGTTGTGCATTACCTTCATTTAACTGGTATAGTATGACATAACTGCATGGTGAACACAAGTGGCAAACCCTAAAGTGGAAATCATGAAGTGTATGGCATGCAAGTCATGAATACACGCCACGTTCACAGTGCACTCGCGTTCGTTTCGCTAGCTTCACATATACCGAATTTCTTACGGAACGTGAATGAATGACGAAGGTATATGACTGGTGTAATCATGCTAATCGTGAGATGCTTGTCATGTAACAACATGACAGAATGCCACACTCGTGATGCGCTCACGGCTGTTTGGCCAGCTTCACATAGACAAACTTTGGTATTACGGGACGTGAATGGATGACGAAGGTATGTGACTAGTGCGAACATTATAATTATGACATGCGTGTCATGTACCATGATGAATATATGCTATACTTATAGTGCGCTCACTATTGTTTCCCTAGCTTTTCATGTACAGAATTTGGATTTACATGACGTCAATGAATGACGATGGTATGTGACTGGTACAAACATGATAATTGTAGAGCCAGGTTGTTCGAGACGGAAACACCTTCTCAGTAACAACGTCTACTTTACTTTGTTAACAAGAGAGTCGAAAATAGAGCAGGTGCACGCAATGCACCGGAAGTGGCAAGAATGAAAGAGACGAAGGAGAAACTAAGAGGACAGAAGCGCTTTGCTTAGAATAATACCCCGCCGGGTTCTTGGACCCCGGGGGAGCGCGGTGGCAGCCGTGGCGCTACATAATCATGAAATACGTGTCATGTAAGAACATATCTACATGCCACACTCATGATGTGCTCGCTGCAGTTTTGCTAGCTTCATAAATACCAAATTTGGTACTACAGGATGTGAAAGGATGACAAGTTCTGTGGCTGGTGGAAACAGGATAATCATACCACGCGTGTCAAGTACTAGCATGCCTACATGCTGTGCTCATAGGACGTTCGAGGTCGTTTCATCAGCTTCCCATTAAAAAGTTTGGTTTGCGTGACGTCAATGAATGACGAAGGTATGCGATTGGTGCAAACATAATAATGATGAGATGCCTGTCATGTAAAAACATCATTATATGCTACACTCATAGCTCACTCACGGCCGTTTCGATGGTTCCGCTTGTACCAAATTTGGTATCACCTGACGTTCATAAATTACAAAGGTACATGACACGTCTAAACATGATAATCATAATCTGGAAGTAAGGTACGGCATAATTTACGTCCGCCGCGCGACGTTGTGCTAATTTTAAACTGGCATAGAAATCTTCCTTATTCGGGCTTCGCATATCATTGATTCTCACTATACGTGGGATCTGCCAATTATCTATCTATCTATCTATCTATCTATCTATCTATCTATCTATCTATCTATCTATCTATCTATCTATCTATCTATCTATCTATCTATCTATCTATCTATCTATCTAACTAGCCGCTTACGACTTTCACCTCTAATGGCTGTCTCAATAGTGGTATCAATACCTAAATTAGTATGGTATAACGTGACTGTGTGACAAGCATAATGGACTAGTCAAAACATCATAACCGTGACACGTATGTCATGAATGTCATGATTTTCATTTCATAGTTTTGCTGCTCTTGCGGTTGCTTCCTTCACATGACATATCGCAAAACTTGTATTGTATGACTATACTACATGGCGAAAAGAAGTGACAGACCCTCATATTGAAATCAGGACATGCATGTCATGCAAGCCGTGACTACATGCTACGCTCATGGTGCACTCACGGTCGTTTCGCTAGCTTCCATATACCAAACTCGGTGTGACGTGACCTTGAGGAATGAAGAATGTATGTGACTGGTGGCAACATGATAATCATGAGATTTGTGGCATGTATGAAGATGACTACATGACGTGCTAATGATACTCTTGCGGCCATTTCGCAAGCGACAGTTGTACAAAATTTTTGTGACGTGACATCAATGCATGTTGAAGGAATATGACTGGTTTGAACAATATATTCATGTCCTTAGTGTGATGTAAGAACATGAGCTTATAGCACGCTCATGATGCGCCTGCAGCCCTTTCGCTAGCTTCAGCAAGTTTGGTATCGCGTGACGCTAATGAACGACGAATGTATTTGACGTGTCCAAACCTAATGATCATGACATGCGTGTAATGTAAAACATGACTGCGTACTACGTTGATAGCACGCTCACAGTCGTTCTGCCTGCTCCACGTATACCGAATTTGGGATCACTCTAAGTTAAAAGACGAGGAAGGTAAATGACACGTATAAGCATGAAAATCATGCTATGCGTACGTTTGATATAAAACACGGCATATGCTACGCTCATAGCGTGTTCACGACCGTTTGGATAGCTCCACATACGAAATTTCGTATCACGTGTCATGAATAGACGACGAAAGTAAATGACAAATCCAAACATGATAATCTTGATGTGCATGTCATGATAAGTATGGCTACATGCTACGCTCACAGGTTACTCGCAGCTGTTTGCTAGCTAGATATATACCAAATAAGGAATCAAATGAAGTAAATAGACGACCGATGTAAAGGACGTCTAAACATGATTACCATGATACGCGTTTGATGTATAACATTTCTACGTGCAACGCTCAAAGCGCGGTGGCGGCCGTTACACTAGCTTCACGTACCACGCCACGTGATACTAAACACTGTGTCACGTAACGTGGACAGATGATGAAGGTAAGGGACACACCCAAACATGACAATAATGGCATGGAAGTCAAACACGGAATAATTTACGTCCACCTCGTAACGTTATTCTAACTTTACTATGACGTATCAGGTTTCCTCATTCGTGCTTCTCATATTGTCGATCACATATGTGATCTGCCATTTTGTTTCACTATGTTTCACGTTATGTCGTTTCTGTCTCAGTTTATTTCTTCTTCACGGTCTCTTCTTTTGCTCCCTTTCTTTCTCTATTTTGCATTCCTCTCTTTCCCTCTCTTCTTTCTCTGTCTACTTCTCTTTTGCAGCCTGTGCTTTCTCGTTGACCTCGATTCTTTTCTTTTTTGCTTAATCTATCTTCTCTCTTTGCTTGTTTGTCTCTTTCTCTTTGTTTATCCGCAGGAGATGAAGACCAGGACCAAGCGAATAAGCGTGGACCGCTTTGCAGAAACGCAATTTATTGTTGATTATTATTTGTGGGTTTTAACGTCCCAAAACCACGATATGACTATGAGACACGCCGTAGTGGAGGACTCCGGAAATGTCAACCACCTGCTTTTTTTTAACGTGCTCCTAAATCTGAGCAAACGGGCCTACAAAATTTCTGCCTTCGTCGAAAATGCAGCTGCCGCACCCGGAATTTGATTCTGCGACTAGCGGGTCAGCAGCCGAGTACCTTAGCACCTAGAACAGCGCAGCGGGGCACACTATTCATAGTAGATCAAAAATGGAACTGATGATAAAGATTGTTTTCCATCCGCTCCAACTAGACCAAACTGCATCTTTATCAGCTACTCTGAAAACATAACGAAGAGTAACCTAAAAAAATTAATTCGGCGAGTGCGATAAATGATAATTGTGATTGTTTCTCACGTATAATAAGAGTGATGTTAAGACAGCAACTTCGACTGTGATTCGATTTTTCGACTGTGAGGCTCGACTGTGAAGAAGCTGCCCGGGCTCAGGATCGGGCGGCAGTATCCTTATTGTTCTTTGAGAGTTCTTTATTTTCCGGTAACTGTATTGGTCTTTCTCAGCTGAAGCGAGTCATTCCATTTTGTTGTCATTTTCTTCCCCCGGCCAAGGGCACTCCCCTTGGTTAGCTTCCACTCCCGCCAAAGATTGGCCAATAGACTATTTGTTACGCAGTGGAGCGAGAAGTGTCCCTGTGGCGCTGGTACCTACAGATGGGGGCAGTATTCCGATGAAGAACCCAAAGGCGATTCAAGTGGAGCTTCGAAAAGCCACTTCGCATCCCCAGGAGATCACTGAGGTCCGCCAGTTTAGTCGCGGAGGCATCCTGTGCTGTTCCGCAGATCAGGAATGCATTCGTGAGCTCCTGCAATGTTCCGAATTCGCAGCGCATCCGGTAGGCCCATTTATTCCGGCACACCTCGCATGCTCGAAAGGATTAGTCCGCGGTGTAGACACAAGCCTGACACCTGCAGATGTGCTCGATTTGTTTTCGGTGGCGGGTGTAATTTCAGTGTACAGGTGCACCCGTACAATTGACAACATAAAATCACCAACGGAATCGGTGATAGTGACCTTTTTAGGAACAGTCCGACCTTCCGAAATTAAGGCATGGCCACTGATCTATAAGGTAGAGCCACGTTCCCCCAAACCCCTGCAGTGTTTGAAATGTTGGCGATATGGACATAGCGTCAGAGGGTGCCGATCAGTTCTTAGATGCCGTCTGTGTGGTGAAAATCATGACAGCCGCGAGTGCAGCTCTGAGAAAGAGAGGTGCTGCTTATGTAATGGGGCGCACCCTGCAGACTCCGCAGACTGTGCAGCAAAAGAAAGGGAGCTTGCCATATTGGATATTGTAGAACGCAAGAGATGCTCTCGGAGAGAAGCCGTTGCAGAAATGCAGGAGAGATCCAAAGGATATGCCAGTGTTGCAGCACGTAATACCACCGCCATGGATGCATGTCTCGCAAAATCCATCGCAGAGGCCGTAGAGAAGGCTATGGAAAAGGCAATGGAACGCCTCGCAAACAACCTTTTTGAAAGCTTGGCACAATTGGTTTCCAATCAACTATCTCAAATTCTAGGTGTAGCATGTACGAACGATTGGGCTCCTCAGACATCATTGGTATCGCAGCGTACGGAAATAGAAAGTGCGACAACACGTCAGCTAGCGGTTTCTCCTGAGGCAGGGACTTCCAAAACAAGGGAAGACAGTGATCTTACGGATTATTCGGAAGCATGTGCAGATATGGATATGGACTCTCATAAGGCTCTGAAGCGAACCCGATCTCCCCAATCAAAAAACTCTTCGCATAATTCGAAATCTAAAAAGTATCTATCCAAAAAAGAATTCTTTGAGAACATGCCTAAGAAAGACTTTTTGCGAAAGGACATTTTGGACCAAGCAGTTTCTGCGACGGTTCTGTCGTCAAAATAGGTTCACTAACCATATTACAGTGGAATTGTAGATCTATATTTTCCGCAGCCACTGACCTATCATACCTTTCTTTCCAACTTTCCCCGGATATTATATCACTGCAAAAAACCTGGCTTTCAACCAGCCAGAAGTTTCACCTAAAAAATTATCGGCTATTTCGATTGGACCGACCTAGCAGAGGTGGTGGGCTTGCTGTCTTGATAGCAACTAAGTTTAGTCACAAAGCTACGATCTCTTATCGTTGTGTGACTCCAGATTGTGAAATTTTTATAGTAGACATAATATTACCAGACGCTTCTCCCTTGTCGTTTGTAAATGCGTATTTTCCAGCCGGGGTGCAAGACACACGAAGTCTAGACGATATGTTCTCTGCCTGCAGAAAGGATATATTAATCACTGGAGACTTCAATTCACATCATGTGGCCTGGGGTTTTAAAACAGATTTAAGCGGAAAACAATTGTGGGAATGGGCTATTGACAAGAATTTATCTTGTTTAAATTCGCAATCTGCTACTTTTGTCCGAGGTCTCTCTAAATCTGTAATTGACTTGACATTTTCAAGCTCATCTCTAAATATATGTTCGTGGCAGACTTTAGACTGTGCTACTAACAGTGACCACTTGCCTATTAGTTTTGTACTGAACTTTCCAAGAATACATGTCGCCGAAAAGGCCCGCTCATTCCTCAACTATAGAAAATTAGAAAAAGACTTGAGGGCTACTTTTGATCACCGCAAGAACATACAAGGTGACATTAGGGCTATGAGTCTGTGTGCAGTGTTAAAAAGATCAGTAAAAGACGCAACGTTTAAATTAGACTCGGCCACAAGAGGTTCTTTTAGTCCATGGTGGACTGAAGAGTGCACGAGGAGCTATAGAAAACGGAAAGCTGCATGGAAACAACTGCTGGTCAACCAATGTCCGAAAAATCGGTGTGATTATAAATTCCCAGCGGCAGACTTCAAACGCACAGTAAGTACAGCAAAAGATGGTTATAGTATGAAACGACATGAGTATCTTTCTAGGGCTAAAAACAAAAAAGCGCTCTTCCGATTTTTAAGATCTCAAAAGATGTTACCACCCGCTGAAAATATTGACTCTTCTGTTCTTTCCCCCCGTGAGCTCTCTGATTTAGTAGAAAATATTGCGAAAGGGCTCTAAGATAGATTTATGTCAACTCTACCACTGCACATTGTGAACCCAATGGCAGGCGAGGATTTCGAGGAGGTTACTTTAGATGAGCTGGCAGAGATAATAAGGCACTTATCTCCTTCGGCACCTGGACCAGACGCGGTAACAAATTCGATGATAAAAGTAATATTCGAGATTTGTCCAACTGAAGTACTTAATCTGGTGAATTTTTCTTTGACAAAAGCTTGGATACCTGCGGAATGGAAGCTGTCTAAAGTGATTCCACTTCTTAAAAAGCAGGAAAAAGGATTCGCCTTGGACAATGTAATGCCCCTGACACACGGGCACCCTGAAGTCCTTTAGACAAGGGGACATCTTTCGGAAAGGCGTTCGGGCGCAGTGGCACACGACAAAGGAGTAACTCCTTTCCGGGAAAGATCCTTTTCGCAAAAGCAGATCCTGCATCTACTTTTCTGGCAGGAAGGGAGTACTCTCACATACAGTGTGCATAATTTTTCAATAGAAGAAAACGTGTCGCAACACTGCGGGGCCCTGTCAGTGCTTTTTTGCGCTGAGAAAATGTTTTCATTTTCAGGAGCAGTGCGATTTGTTGAAAAGTGAAGGCCTATAGTCTGTCCATACTCTCAAACGCCTGCATTACGTCACTAGCGCGATCATGTTAGTTGTGACCCTCTCTAGCGAAGGGCGTAGGCTGTCTGCAATGAAGCGGAAGGTGGCTGGGCTAACTAAAAACACTGCTCAAAGTGGCCGTCGCCTAATACCGGCAATGTGTCTTCGAACCAGCATTCGTTGTGCACATAGGCCACCCTTTCGCGGTTGATGGCTCGGGGGGACAGTGCGGAAGCAGTCAAAATGAAGATGTTCATGACGAGTCTTTGTTTGAGGCTCATCACTCTTGCCTTCGCAGCGTTTAGCTCATCTTCGATGGAGCCGAGGGCGACAAAAGTCAGGCCCAGCTCAACTGTTGCTTTATCTCTGTCTCTGCGCTGAGACATTGCAGGACCACGATGAAACGCGGCACGCCGTCACTGACCCAGCTGGACGGAGCCATGTAAAAAGCACGACAAAAAACAAAAACTGCAAAACACCAACTGTTCATAGTCGCCAGACAAACTTAAGTTGCTGCTAAAAACGCAAAAAAAGCGAAAGAAAATTACAGGTATGCGCATTATAAGCCACCAGACAAAAAAAAAACGGTTTTATGCTCCCGCGTCGCTGAATGTCATGTACATGCGCAGATTCTTTTTAATATTTCCAATCTTGCTGCTTTCACAAACAGCGCCATTTTTTCTGTAGCGTTCTTCTGAAGCACCGCCTAAAGCAGTAGACCGGTGCCGTGTGTCATCAGCGCCACTCCTTTCTGCGAATGGTCCCCTTTGGCGACAAAAGGGGTTTACTTTAAAGTACTTTACTTTTGCCCGTGTGTCACGGGTATAAGGCCGATATCAATCACGTCAAATCTGGTTAAGCTAATTGAGAGAGTTCTGAATGCCCGGGTAATGTAATATATTATTAATAACGCAATATTAAACCCCAGTCATATTGGTTTTAGATCGGGTTGCTCAATATGGTGTGCGCATGTTGATTTAGAGAGCTGAATACAACTGGCTCGGCGTTGGCGCCAATACTGTGCTTTAGTTACTTTAGTTGGCTAAAGCGTACGATAGGGTTGAGCATTCAATTTTATTAAAACAGATGGAATATCACCACTTTCCCAACTACATCACTGCGTGGGTGTCGGAGTTTTTAAGAGGGAGAGAATATTACTGCTTTAAAGATGGGTACTCATCGAATAGATATAAGCAGACACGTGGCGTACCACAGGGGGCTGTCCTGTCGCCAGTTTTATTTAACATTTTCTTAAGCTCCATTCCATCAACTAAGGATATTCAGTTATATGTGTACGCGGACGATATTGCTTTCTTCGCAAGTAATACCGACCTTCAATCATTATACCAGAGTCTACAAAATTATCTCAATATGATAGAAAGATGGCTTTAAAATATTCAAATGACCCTGAACGTAAAGAAAAGTGTGCTCCTTGCATTCTCTTTTCTGCAGCCTATCAACATCTCGTTAATGTACAGTAATGAGCTCATTCCGCAGGCGAATTCCCTTAAATATTTGGGCATCATATATAATGACACATTAAATTGGAGAAGTCACATTGATGATGTGTACTCCAAGGCAACACGGGCCATGGGGTGGCTACGGAAGCTTGCAAACCGTAAAGCGGGTTTAAGAAGAGATGTGCTAATAATGATATATAAACTTTATGTGCGGCCCATCATGGAATTCGGATGTGTTTTATTCTCTGGCAGCGCAGCCTATAAAATGAGACCCCTAATACTGCTGGAAAGAGAAGCGTTGCGTTTGTGTCTGGGTCTACCAAAGTTTGTTGCAAATAACGTGTTCTATATGGAAGCTCGCCTACCTTCTCTGCTAAATAGGTTTAAAATTCTTACTGTGCAAGCATTCTTAAAGATATACAGTTCACACCAAAGACTCTCATTTTACGCTTTCATTCAAGAACCGACTTTATTTTTCGAAACCCATTGGTCACGACTACACACCCCGCAAATAGTATTTGCACAAGCGCTACTAAAGCAACTGAATGTAAAAATTAGACATATTGGCCCAATACGCAACCTAAAGTCAATGCTTAGCATACAATTCGATGATATATTTCCTCATAACGCGAAACAATTGGCATATAGGTATTTAAATGACCAGTTAGCAGATTATCTAGCCCACCTAGAGATAAGCAATATCATAGCGACTGATGCATCTGTGTCAAAAAAAAAAAGGCTGGGGTTGGCATCTTCTCTCCTTCTTTGGACTGGTCCTTTTCGATTCGACTCCCAGATTATAGCCCGCTATTGATGGCAGAATTATTGGCCATTGTTCTTGCCCTACGCAAATTACCCTCAAGTGAATCTTTAGCAGTTATCATTACAGATTCGTTATCAGTTTGTAATGCACTTTCTGCGGCAGTAAATTCAGAGCTGATGAATACGTTTCGGCATTTAGTACCGAAAAACATAAAAAAACTGCATTTGCTATGGGTACCAGGCCACCGCGGATTATATTTGAACGAAATGGCAGACTCTTTAGCAGCAGTATCCCTCGGTGGGCCCACCATCCCAGTTTTGCCAGATACGGCTTACGTAACCGCGCTAAGGTTCCGAAATGCTTGCCTGCAATGGGGAAAAGGTAATTTGGATAAATTTAAAGATTTCGAGCATTTGAGCTATTGCTGGAATAAACAGTGGTGTGTATCTCGCGAGTTAGAGGTCACTTATACCAGATTGCGCTGTGCAGTTCCACAACTAAATTATTACCTTAATAAAGCTCAGCTCAAGGCGTCAACGCTATGCATTTGGTGCAACGAAATTGAAACAATTGAACATTTCTTTTTATTCTGTCATCGTTATTCTTATCAGAGAAAAAGATTTTTAGTAGCCCCATTACAAAAGCTAGGAATACAAGTAAATTTACCAGTAATTTTTGGCGGAACTCCGTTTGGTTACTGCCACAGGGATGTATGCTCCGCTGTGCTTGATTACATCAACGCAACTAAAAGATTACCATGCTAGTGAACCACTACCTTTTCAGATCTTTAGTTTATAATTCGTAGTTATGTCTTTCAAAAACAAAAGATGGGTTCACCGCTTGCTCAGCACACATTTTTGTTTTGAACTAGTATTATTTTAAGCTACTTTTTCAGATTGGCTTCATTTTCAGTTTAGTTTCATTTAGGTATCCTGCCGCCCTGTTCTTGGCCCATCCCCCTTTGTGGGTAAGCGCCATCCATCAGAGGTCATCAGCATCAGCTTCAACTCGTGCACGCGCTTATGCCACGGAGCTTGTTCCAAATCTCAAACGCTTTCAGCTCTAAAAGCTGTCTCAAGTTTGGTTTCAATACCTAAATTAGTATGGCATAACGTGACTGTATGACAAGCATAAAGGACAAGTCAGAACATGATAACCGTAACACGTCTGCCATGAATGTAATGATTTTAATTTCATAGTTTTGCTGCTCTTGCGGTTGCTTCCTTCACATGACTTATCGCAAAACTTGTAATGTATGACTATACTGCATGGCGAATGGAAGTGACAGACCCTCATATTGAAATCATGACATGCATGTCAATCAAGCCGTGACGACATGCTACGCTCATGGTGCACTCGCCGTCGTTTCGCTCGCTTCCATATACCAAATTTGGTGTCACGTGACAAAGACGAATGAAGAATGTATATGGCTGGTGGAAACATGATAATCATGAGATTTGTGGCATGTATGAACATGACAACACGCCATGCTAATGATACTCGTGCGGCCATTTCGCAAGCGTCAGTTATACTGAATTTTTCTGACGTGACATCAATGCATGTTGAAGGAATATGATTGGTTTGAACATGATATTCTTGGCATCATTGTCATGTAAGAACATGAAATTATAGCCCGTTCATGATTCTTTTGCAGCCCTTTTGCTAGCTTCACCAAGTTTGGTATCACGTGACGTGATTGAACGACGAATGTATTTGACGTGTCCAACCTAATGATCATGACATGCGTGTGATGTAAAACATGACCGTGTGCTACGTTGATAGCGCGCTCGCAGTCGTTTCGCCTGCTCCACGTATACCGAATATGGTAACAATAAAAGTTAAAAAACGAGGAAAGTAAATGACACTTCTAAGCATGAAAATCATGATATGCGTACGTGTGATGTAAAACACGACATATGCTACGCTCATAGCGTGTTCTCGGCCGTTTCATTAGTTCCCCATACGAAATTTTGTATCACGTGTCATGAATAGACGACGAAAGTAAATAATAAGTCCAAACATGATAATCTTGATGTGCATGTCTTGATATGTATGGCTACATGATACGCTCACAGGTCACTCGCGGCTGTTTGCTAGATCTACCTATAGCAAATTGGGTATCGCATGAAGTAAATAGACGACCGATGTAAATGACGTCGAAACATAATTATCACAATCCGCGTTTATGTATAACATTCCTACATGCTACGCTCAAAGCGTGGTGGCGGTCGATTCACTAGCTTCACGTACCACGTCACGTGATACTAAACATTGTGTCACGTAACGTGGACAGATGACTAAGGTAAGTGACACACTCAAACATGACAATAATGACATGGAACACACGCACGGCATAATTTACGTCCGCCCCGTAATGTTATTCTAACTTTACTATGACATATCAGGTTTCCTCATTCGTGCTTCTAATATTGTCGATCACATATGTGATCTGCCATTTTGTTTCACTATACTTCTCGTTATGTCGTTTCTGTCTCTGTTTCTTTCTTCCTCACGGTCTCTTCTTTCGCTCTCTTTCTTTCTGTATTTTGCATTCCTCTCTTTCCCACTCTTCTTTCTCTGTCTACTTCTATTTTGCAGCCTGCGCTTTCTCGTTGTTCTCGATTCTTTTCTTTTTTGCTTAATCTACCTTCTCTCTTTGCTTGTTTGTCTCTCTCTTTTTTTTATCCGCAGGAGATGAAGACCAGGAACAAGCGAATAAGCGTGGACCGCTTTGCAGAAACGCAATTTATTGTTGATTATTATTTATGGGTTTAAAACCCACAATACCACGATATTACTATGAAGACGCCGTAGTGAAGGACTCCGGAAAGTTCGACCACTTGCTTTTTTAAACGTGCTCCCAAATCTGAGCAAACGGGCCTACAACATTTCCGCCTCCGGCGAAAATGCAGCCGCCGCAGCCGGAATTTGATTCTGCGACTAGCGGGTCAGCAGCCGAGTACCTTAGCACCTAGAACAGCGCAGCGGGGCACACCATTCATAGTTGATCAAGAATGGAACTGATGATAAAGATTGCTTTCCATCCGCTCCAACGAGACCAAACTGCAGCTTCATCAGCTACACTGGAAAATAACCAAGAGTAACCTGAAAAAATTATTTCGGCGTGTGCGAGAAATGATAATTGTGATTATTACTCACGTATAATAAGAGTGATGTTAAGACAGCAACTTCGCGTCCAATCTTTCAGCGGCTATGAACCATTGTCGAGGAAGAAGAAAACTAGAGCAATAATCGTGCAGTGCGTTACTCGTGCACGCGCTTATGCCACGGAGCTTGTTCCAAATCCCAAACGCAGCTACTGTCGACTGGATGGACGACAGCAGGCCACCCCAGCGTAGGTTGAGTAGTGACACTACAAGATCAGAGAACATCGTTGGGAGAGGCTGCACGTGGGAATTCATGCCGCACCAGCCACCATCCCGTGACTCGGCCGGTAGGACACTGTCGTTCCACGCAAACGAACCAGGTACAAACGCACCATTGCCTCCGTACAGTCAGCCCAGGAACGACATTTGTGACGCGCATGGCGCCTCTTCCGTGGCGTCGTCTGCCAGCTTCGAGAGCACCAGATGCCACAAGCTCGGGAAGTGAGCAGTGGTAAGCATTGGCGCGTGAAGTCCCGTGCTGGATCCACCATTACTGAACCGCCATCCCATGTCAACTATCTCGATGCGAATGCACTTTCGCTGCACTACCTGTCGGTGCATGAACGAGACGACGAGTGTCCCGTCATGGTTAACTCGTTTCAACTGCATGAAAACCAACTACACCAGGCTGAGAAGGCAACGGGCGATAAGCATGGGTGTTGAAAGTCCTTGCCTCCATCGGTTTCGCGTCGTTGTCCCACGCAAGTGAACTTGATCCAGGGTTTTCTTCTCTCCTGCATTTACCGATACGCCACCTGTATCGAGACGACGAGTGGCGCTTCTTGAGCAGTGTCTTCAACCTGCGCGAAGGCCAGCTGCAGCTCGTTTCGTGGTGTGGAGAGAGTGGACAGCGTACGCAAACTATCCCAGTTGAAGGTCGAGGGTCCAATTCATGACCCAACTGGAAACTGCAGCACCGTGCGCGCCAAATTCATGCACCAGGCTTGCCATCTTACCCAGACGAAGGCGTCGTGCCCCCAATTGTTTGTAACTGTGTACATTTTGAAACAGCTTGGGGCTGATTGGGAAGCAGCTCCGATTTATTTGGAGAGCCGCTCAGAGATTGTTAGGAAGCTGCTCGGAGATTGGCAGCGAATCCACACAAATTTGTATATTAAGCTGCCTAGAGTGACAACGTTCCAATATTTTTGTTAATTACTGTGTGCGCGAAAATAAAAGGACTTTAAACCTTGGTAAACACGTTTCGTTATTTAAACACGGACAACATCATCACTGATAAGGAAAAGGACTTAATATATGCTCACATTCTAAGGCTCTCTTTCTGGAGTATTGTGGAATATGCAAGCAATACCTTGCATATTCCAGAATACTGAACCACCAAGTGTTAAGCACTCGATGGCAAACTAAATGCAGATTTGCCGTGTTTAGCGTTGGAAGAGTTATCATGAGAGGAATAGCTATCGCGTCGCTCGACTCAGCTCTATTCAAATCGTTCGATACAGTCTTCTTAGGGTAATTGGTAAAGTGTTAACTCTCCGAGACACGCTCACTTTTCTCCCTTCATGGTTACGGGTGTCTGCAAAAAGCCTCTTGTAGAAATTTAGGCGTCAGAACAAAGCCAGGAGCCAAAAAAAGAAAAGCAACCTAGACGCGTGCACGTGATAGCTTACGTACACTAGCTTCGGCCCACCACATAGATGATCGAAGCCAGACATAGTATGCGCTTTTTAACGCGACTGCGTTCAACTTGACTGCGTTAAAGAGCTCGCTTTTCAGAACTTCCTGTATCGGCTTTGGCGTTGCTGGTTGGAAGTGAAAAAACATCGCGTGGAGCCTCGACAAATTGGGACAAATGCAGAACGAGAATAAATGATAATTCTAAGTGAGGATTGAACTCTAGTAGTATTCATAGGATGCAAGCTTTCTCCCAAAAAAGCCACGTATCTGCTTGGCAATGTAGTCAAAATAACTTCTTCTGTTTTGAAATAGAGTGAAAGTAACTTACATACGTCACAAACAAGTGCGTTTAGTATACATGCTTCAATATGCAACAAGTAAAATCACAGAAATATTGCGGGGTAGAGGCGTACGTTGCGATCAGGCGTCATATCATGAGATTATGATGATTTGATACATTACACCACGCCATCCCCTACAAAAGGCAAACACAATATGGCACCTTCTCCCTCGAAACGACGTAGTGGGCGCATTGCAGCTTCAAAAAAATGTTCACGCGGAAAATTTTCCGATGTTTTAAGAACGCTACCCACTAAACAAAATGCAGCCGTATGCCAAAGTTTCACTGACACAATTCATTTTAATTTCAGTACGTGCCAGAGACCAATTATTGCTATCACGATGAACTCTTAATGGCAAAACTTAACCATTCACCTCCCCCCTTTAATTTTTCTTGTGGTCCATGGAAAGTGGCCATGATTTGCCCTTAGATAGCGAAAAATCAGCCTATGGGATCCTCTTAAATTCACGTCACGCCGTACACTGTATGTGTCAGTATTGTTGTATACAATATTTCTCCAAGTTTCGCTATGGCTCAATTTGCATGGGGGCAACAGTTTGAGGTCATCAGAAGAATGGGCACCGAAATTCGGAGACCATTGAAACCGATGTGTTTGTGCGACATTCCTCACCTAAAAACGTTTTATAGGAAAGAAAATAACCGCACTGAAAGAAAGACAATTCAAGCGTTCCTTAATTAAAGGGGAGGTAGCCAGTTTGTTGGTGCCCCATCACTACTTTTCAACCAATAATACGATGATTATCTGAAAGACAGGCTTTATTCATGTGAAAATTGTATAACGTGCTGCAAAGCTTAAACTTCAGTATAAATTATAGTGGACGCGGGTCAGGTGTACGTGAATGTGTACAGTTCGGGTAAAAGAAGTTCCCGGTCGATGCTCCGTCTGGGTTTTAGTGGATCATGATTATTAGCTTTTCTTTTCATGTATATATATTTCTTCTGAGAGAATACTGTTTGACAGCTTTAATAAATTTGTATGGTTTTGGTGAACTTACCGCTGAATTTTGCGTGTAAATCTACAAGTTGTTTTTTCACTTCGTCCCAGCAAATTTTGCGCCGTGCTTGTATTCTCCATAGGTATGAACAACCTAGCTGCGCAAGAAGTCGTGTTTTTCGAGAAAAGTATGTGAAAGTGCGAGAAAGGCCGGCGGACAGGGTAGATGGGGGTTGCCCCAGGGTCCTACCCAAGAAATTTTGTTGAAGGGGTTGTTCGGCCGACAAAAAAAAATAGTAAACATAGGAGTTCTCTAAGTTCTTCAGCAAGGTCCTTCCAACCTCCCACGAAAAATTTTGCAAAAAAAGGACCTTGACTGATGTACTACCAAAAGATTTTTGAAGATAGCATCCGAGAGCGGATCTTAGGTCTTTCGTCTTCTGGTCTATAATGTGGTGTTTCAGGATTTTCTTGGCGCCCTTTATGGATAGGTGCACTCTGAAAGCTATCGTGTCGTAAGTAAAAGCTTCTTCGTGTGCTTCTATATGCGATATTTGAAGAGATGCTCGATGACCTTGGCGTAAAAGACAACAGTGAAATAGAATGCAAGAAATTCAGGTAGCGAATCCAGCTATGTTTGGGGATGAGAATGACTGATCCCATTTTTCGATACATTGAGAAAAACCACCAGCTCCAAAATACAATTGATAAATTTCGTGAGTTTGGGTATGAAATCTTCATCTAGTATATGAATTGTCCTCTTTGTGATGCCTTCTGGCAACGAAGTAGATTTTCTATTAAGGATTGCTGAACGCCAGGAGTAAAGCGAGATGTTTTTAGGTTATGAAGTGTCTAGTTCGTGATGCCGTGCGGACAGGAAGAAGATTGCCTGTTATAAGTAATTGAGGCAGTTGAGACGTGTGCGTCCTTAAAGGGCAATCCTGCTGGCAAGTTCGTGATCCCCTCTAGTTCAGAGTTCTGTCGAGGTGGAGCAGTGGATAACGTGCTCAGCTGCTGACCTGAAAGGGGCAGGTTCTACCCGAGCCGAAGGTTGTGATCCGCGAGAGTTGCATTTCGACGTATTCATAATGAATGAGGTCATTGTACTGTCGATCTTAATTTGAAGGCTATCGCGTGAGCCGTGAACAAGAATTTGATAGGTGCCACGTCCCAGAATGCCATTACCAAGACAGGTTTTTATCACACAGGCTTCACCAAACTTTTCTGCTGTTCAATAGGCTGTTGTCAGCCCCTCTCATAAAACTGATTAAACCTAGCTAGCACCAGCTGTGAGTAATCTATCTCAGCAATCTGTAATGGCCTGGGAAAATGACACCCCTGAAGAGTGCACTTGTACGCGACGAAAAGAAGGCTCAAACCATACAGAAGTGTTTCCGAGTTCGTGTTGCTTGTGATTGTTTAAAATTATACAGCCAACGAGGGAATCATCAAGGCGAAAATTCTATTTTCATGGTTGTGAAACATCTCAATAGGGCCGTTAGGCCTCTGCAGCGTTAGATAGGACGACTTTCTCGCGATACCCTGATATCACACTTGAATGCACTGTGCAATGTCAGTGGGTGGCATGAAAGAAAACATGACGTGAAAAGTTCCAGATCGCTTTCCTGCGGCGTTTGTCATGATAATCTTGTGCTTACCTAATACCCTATAAATTAAGAAATGTAGTGTGCTTAGCTAAGTGAAGACCAGGCTTTAGCCTTGGCAGTTGTCTTCATGCTGGAAAAGTCTTTACATCCACACGTGATTTTGCGTTTTTTTTAAATGAAAAGAAATGTGGCACCGTTACGCTTATTTTTAAGAGTGCAACGTGATAGCGATATTCTGTCCCTAGTGAGCAACTGATACACGTGAGCAGTTGAGGACGGAATATTTTTCGAACTTACTATGTAACCACTACGAGGCCTTAAGGCACTAGGCGCTGTTAACTTGTGGTTTTTGTAGACCTTGAAGTCATAATTATGATCACATGCTTTGATGCCCGATCGCAAAACACGCTCGTATCACACAGCATTAGTTTTGCAATATTTCATGTTTAAGTAGAAGCATCTATAGAGGACCGTGTCTTTTAAATCACGACTTACTTTCACCGGCTAATGAAGCGTAGGAAGTTATCTCCACTGCGCACACAAGCAGAGGCTTGTTTGTTGTAGGGTAGAACACCTGCGTGCGATACGAATGACGCGGGTTCAATTGCCACTACCCGGACTGTTTTATTTGAACGACAATGAACGACAGCGACCCCAAGGCCAATATTTTTGCGAAAGGATTTTTAAAGGTGTCTTAATAAATCGTGTAATACACTCATGAGGCTTGGTTAGTACTGGGTTTTTTTAATATGCCACCGATTAGCTAGCTCCTACAGTATGCGTACGTGGGGGCTGACTCTTCGCGCCTTTTCTTTGTATTTGTATATACACATACGTAAACTGAGCATGGCGGCGACGGCAAAAGGCTGGTGACAGTGTCCATTGATTGATTTGTGGGATTTAACGTCCTAAACTCACTATATGGTTATGAGAGACCCCGTAGTGGAGGGCTCCAGAAATTTCGACCACCTGGGGTTCTTTAACGTGCACCCAAATCTGAGTACACAGGCCTACAACATTTCCGCCTCCATCGAAAATGCAGCCGCCACAGCCGGGGGTTGATCCCGCGACCTGTTGGTCAGCAGCCGAGTACCATAGCCACTAGACCAATGTGTCGGGGCGACAGTGTCAATATAATTGATATTGTTATTAGAGTAATATTTCTTGGCGAGCCATAAATTTAACCAACGATGTCCATCTCCGTTGGTGAGCACTAAGAAACAATACACTCTAGCAATTAGATGTGGCTTTGATAAAATTCCCGTCTCCTTAAATTAACTATGCAATGGTTACGTAAGCCCCATCACTCTGCTTGTGATCGATAGTAAAGCCATGCCTGACCTTTTTTGTGAAGAGTTTGGTAGCAATACCCTCTAGGAAGCCACAAAAGTCTTGACCAATCAGCGTCTTAAGACATGAAAGAAAAATAAATATAGGTAGCTTCGCACTAAGCTTGCCAGTCCTAAAAAAACCATGTCTTCAGGCGACCTTCTTTTAATCTCTGTACTTCTTTTTCTTTTATCCTATCTTCGGTTCTCATTTTTTAAATTTTAACATTTCTTAGTGAACTTCGGTGATTTGAACGTATCTATCTATCTATCTATCTATCTATCTATCTATCTATCTATCTATCTATCTATCTATCTATCTATCTATCTATCTATCTATCTATCTATCTATTTATCTATCTATCTATATAACCGCTTACGACTTTCAGCTCTAAAAGCTGTCTCAAGAATGGTTTCAATACCTAAATTAGTATGGCATAACGTGACTGTATGACAAGCATAAAGGACAAGTCAGAACATGATAACCGTAACACGTCTGCCATGAATGTAATGATTTTAATTTCATAGTTTTGCTGCTCTTGCGGTTGCTTCCTTCACATGACTTATCGCAAAACTTGTAATGTATGACTGTACTGCATGGAGAACGGAAGTGACAGACCCTCATATTGAAATCATGACATGCATGTCAATCAAGTCGTGACGACATGCTACGCTCATGGTGCACTCGCCGTCGTTTCGCTCGCTTCCATATACCAAATTTGGTGCCACGTGACCTAGACGAATGAAGAATGTATATGGCTGGTGGAAACATGATAATCATGAGATTTGTGGCATGTATGAACATGACGACACGCCATGCTAATGATACTCTTGCGGCCATTTCGCAAGCGTCAGTTATACTGAATTTTGCTGACGTGACTTCAATGCATGTTGAAGGAATATGATTGGTTTGAACATGATACTCTTGGCATCAGTGTCATGTAAGAAGATGAAATTATAGCCCGTTCATGATTCTTTTGCAGCCCTTTCGCTAGCTTCACCAAGTTTGGTATCACGTGACGTGATTGAACGACGAATGTATTTGACGTGTCCAACCTAATGATCATGACATGCGTGTGATGTAAAACATGACCGTGTGCTACGTTGATAGCACGCTCGCAGTCCTTTCGCCTGCTCCACGTATACCGAATGTGGTAACAATAAAAGTTAAAAAACAAGGAAAGTAAATGACACTTCTAAGCATGAAAATCAAGATATGCGTACGTGTGATGTAAAACACGACATATGCTACGCTGATAGCGTGTTCTCGGTCGTTTCAATAGCTCCACATACGAAATTTCGTATCACGTGTCATGAATAGACGACGAAAGTAAATGATAAGTCCAAACATGATAATCTTGATGTGCATGTCATGATATGTATAGCTACATGATACGCTCACAGGTCAGTCGCGGCTGTTCGCTAGATCTACATATAGCAAATTGGGTATCGCATGAAGTAAATAGACGACCGATGTAAATGACGTCGAAACATAATTATCACAATCCGCGTTTATGTATAACATTCCTACATGCTACGCTCAAAGCGTGGTGGCGGTCGTTTCACTAGCTTCACGTACCACGCCACGTGATATTAAACATTGTGTCACGTAACGTGGACAGATGACTAAGGTAAGTGACACACCCAAACATGACAATAATGACATGGAACTCACGCACGCCATAATTTACGTCCGCCTCGTAATGTTATTCTAACTTTACTATGACATATCAGGTTTCCTCATTCGTGCTTCTCATATTGTCGATCACATATGTGATCTGCCATTTTGTTTCACTATGTTTCTCGTTAGGTCGTTTCTGTCTCAGTTTCTTTCTTCTTCACGGTCTCTTCTTTCGCTCTCTTTCTTTCTGTATTTTGCATTCCTCTCTTTCCCTCTCTTCTTTCTCTGTCTACTTCTCTTTTGCAGCCTGTGCTTTCTCGTTGACCTCGATTCTTTTCTTTTTTGCTTAATCTATCTTCTCTCTTTGCTTGTTTGTCTCTCTCTCTTTTTTTATCCGCAGGAGATGAAGACCAGGACCAAGCAAATAAGCGTGGACCGCTTTGCAGAAACGCAATTTATTGTTGATTATCATTTATGGGTTTAAAACCCACAATACGACGATATGACTATGAGGACGCCATAGTGAAGGACTCCGGAAAGTTCGACCACTTGCTTTTTTAACGTGCTCCCAAATCTTAGCAAACGGGCCTACAACATTTCCGCCTCCGGCGAAAATGCAACCACCGCAGCCGGAATTTGATTCTGCGACCAGCGGGTCAGCAGCCGAGTACCTTAGCACCTTGAACAGCGCAGCGGGGCACACCATTCATAGTTGATCAAGAATGGAACTGATGATAAAGATTGTTTTCCATCCGCTCCAACTAGACCAAACTGCACCTTCATCAGCTACACTGGAAAAATAACCAAGAGTAACCTAAAAAAATTATTTCGGCGTGTGCGAGAAATGATAATTGTGATTGTTACTCACGTATAATAAGAGTGATGTTAAGACAGCAACTTCGCGTCCAATCTTTCAGCGGCTATGAACCATTGTCGAGGAAGAAGAAAAGTAGAAGAGCAATAATCGTGCAGTGCGTTACTCGTGCACGCGCTTATGCCACGGAGCTTGTTCCAAATCCCATACGCAGCTACTGTCGACTGGATGGACGACAGCAGGCCGCTCCAGCGTAGGTTGAGTAGTGACACCACAAGATCAGAGAACATCGTTGGGAGAGGCTGCACGTGGGAATTCATGCCGCACCAGCCACCATCCCGTGACTCGGCCGGTAGGACACTGTCGTTCCACGCAAACGAACCAGGTACAAACGCACCATTGCCTCCGTACAGTCAGCCCAGGAACGACATTTGTGATGCGCTGTGGCGCCTCTTCCGTGGCGTCGTCTGCCAGCTTCGAGAGCACCAGATGCCACAAGCTCGGGAAGTGAGCATTGGTACGCATTGGCGTGTGAAGTCCCGTGCTGGATCCACCATTACTGAGCCGTCGTCCCACGTCAACTATCTCGATGCGAATGCACTTTCGCTGCACTATCTGTCGGTGCATGAACGAGACGACGAGTGTCCCGTCATGGTTAACTCGTTTCAACTGCATGAAAACCAGCTACACCAGGCTGAGAAGGCAACGGGCGATAAGCATGGGTGTTGAAAGTCCTTGCCTCCATCGGTTTCGCGTCGTTGTCCCACGCAAGTGAACTTGATCCAGGGTTTTCGTATCTCCTGCATTTACCGATACGCCACCTGTATCGAGGCGACGAGTGGCGCTTCTTGAGCAGTGTCTTCAACCTGCGCGAAGGTCAGCTGCAGCTCGTTTCGTGGTGTGGAGAGAGTGGACAGCGTACGCAAACTATCCCAGTTGAAGGTCGAGGGTCCAATTCATGACCCAACTGGAAACTGCAGCACCGTGCGCGCCAAATTCATGCGCCAGGCTTGCCATCTTACCCAGAAGATGGCGTCGTGTCCCCAATTGTTTGTAACTGTGTACATTTTGAAACAGCTTGGGGCTGATTGGGAAGCAGCTCATAATTATTTGGAGAGCCGCTCAGAGATTGTTAGGAAGCTGCTCGGAGATTGGCAGCGAATCCACACAAATTTGTATATTAAGCTGCCTAGAGTGACAACGTTTCAATATTTTTGTTAATTACTGTGTGCGCGAAAATAAAAGGACTTTGAACCTTGGTAAACATGTTTCGTCATTTAAACACGGACAACATCATCACTGATAAGGAAAAGGACTTGATATATGCTCATATTATAAGGCTCTGTTTCTGGAGTATTCTGGAATATGCAAGCAATACCATGCATATTCCAGAATACTGAACCACCAAGTGTTAAGCACTCGATGGCAAACTAAATGCAGATTTGCCGTGTTTAGCGTTCGAAAAGTCATCATGAGAGGAATAGCTATCGCGTCGCTCGACTCAGCTCTATCTAAATCGTTCGATACAGTCTTCTTAGGGTAATTAGTAAAGTGTTAACTCTCCGAGACACGCTCACTTTTCTCCCTTCATGGTTACGGGTGTCTGCAAAAAGCCTCTTGTAGAAATTTAGGCGTCAGAACAAAGCCAGGAGCCAAAAAAAAGCAACCTCGACGCGTGCACGTGATAGCTTACGTACACTAGCTTCGGCCCACCACATAGATGATCGAAGCCAGACATAGTATGCGCTTTTTCAACGCGACTGCGTTAAAGAGCTCGCTTTACAGAACTTCCTGTATCGGCGTTGGCGTTGCTGGTTGGGAGTGAAAAAACATCTTGTGGAGCATCGACAAATTGGGACAAATGCAGAACGAGAATAAATGATAATTCTAAGTGAGGATCGAACGCTAGTTGTTTTCATGGGATGCAAGCTTTCTCCCAAAAAAGCCACGTATCTGCTTGGCAAAGTAGTCAAAATAACTTCTTCTGTTTTGAAATAGAGTGAAAGTAACTTGCATACGTCACAAACAAGTGCCTTTAGTATACATGCTTCAATATGCAACATGTAAAATCACAGAAATATTGCGGGGTAGAGGAGTACGTTGCGATCAGCCGCGTCATACCATAAGATTATGATGATTTGATACATTACACCACGCCATTCCCTACAAAAGGCAAATACAATATGGCACCTTCTCCCTCAAAACGACGTAGTGGGCGCATTGCAGCTTCAAAAAAAAAGTTCACGCGGAAAATTTTCCGATGTTTTAAGAACGCTACCCACTAAACAAAATGCAGCCGTATGCCAAAGTTTCACTGACACAATTCATTTTAATTTCAGCACGTGCCAGAGACCAATTATTGCTATCACGATGAACTATTAATGGCAAAACTTGACCATTCACCCCTCCCCCCCCCCTTTAATTTTTCTTGTGGTCCATCGAAAGTGGCCATAATTTGCCCTTTGATAGCGAGAAATCAGCCTATGGGATCCTCTTAAATTCACTTCACACCGTACACTGTGTGTGTCAGGATTGTTGTATACAATATTTCTCCAAGTTTCGCTACGGCTCAATTTGCATGGGGGCAACAGTTTGGGGTCGTCAGAAGAATGGGCACCGAAATTCGGAGACCATTGAAACCGATGTGTTTGTGCGACATTCCTCACCTAAAAACGTTTTTCAGGAAAGAAAATAATCGCACTGAAAGGAAGACAATTCAAGCGTTCCTTATTTAAAGGGAAGGTATCCAGTTTGTTGGTGCCCCATCACTACTTTTCAACCAATAATACGAAGATTATCTGTAAAACAGTCTTTATTCATGTGAAATTTGTATAACGTGCTGCAAATCTTAAACTTCAGTATAACTTAGAGTGGACGCGGGTCAGGTGTACGTGAATGTGTACAGTTCGGGTAAAAGTAGTTCCCTCTGGATGCTCCGTCTGGGTTTTAGTGGATCATGATTATTAGCTTTTGTTTTCATGTATATATATTTCTTCTGAGAGAATACTGTAAACAGCTTTAATAAGTTTGTATGGTTTTGGTGAATTTACCGCTGAATTTGGCGTGTGTATCTACAAGTTGTTTTTTCACTTCGTCCCAGCAAATTTTGCGCCGTGCTTGTATCCCCCATAGGTATGAACAACCTAGCTGAGCAAGAAGTCGTGTTTTTCGAGAAAAGTATGTGAAAGTGCGAGAAACGCCGGCAGACAGAGTAGATGGGGGTTGCCCCAGGGTCCTACCCAAGAAATTTTGATGAAGGGGTTGTTCGGCCGACAAAAATATAGTAAACATAGGAGTTCTCTAAGTTCTTCAGCAAGGTCCTTCCAACCTCGCACGAAAATTTTGCAAAAAAAGGACCTTGACTGATGTACTGCCAAAAAAGTTTTGAAGATAGCATCCGAGAGCGGATCTTAGGTCTTTTGTCTCCTGGTCTATATTGTAGTGTTTCAGGATTTTCTTGGCGCCCTGTATGGATAGGTGCACTCTGAAAGCTATCGTGTCGTAAGTAAAAGCTTTGTTTTCTTCATGTGCTTCTATATGCGATATTTGATGAGATGCTCGATGACCTTGCATTAAAAGACAACAGTGAAATAGAATGCAAGAAATTCAGGTAGCAAATCCAGCTATGTTTGGGGATGAGAATGACTGATCCCATTTTCCGATGCATTGAGAAAAACGACCAGCTCCAAAATACAATTGATAAATTTCGTGAGTTTGGGGACGAAATCTTCATCTAGTATATGAATTGTCCTCTTTGTGATGCCATCTGGCAACAAAGTAAATTTTCTATTAAGGATTGCTGAACGCCAGGAGCAAAGCGAGATGTCTTTAGGTTATGAAGTGTCTAGTTCGTCATGCCGGGCGGACAGGAAGAAGATTGCCTGTTATAAGTAATTAAGGCAGTTGAGGCCTGTGCGTCCTTGAAGGGCAATCCTGCTGGCAAGTTCGTGATCCCCTCTAGTTCAGAGGTCTGCTGAGGTGGAGCAGTGGTTAACGTGCTCAGCTGCTGACCTGAAAGGGTCAGGTTCTACCCGAGCCGAAGGTTGCGATCCGCGAGAGTTGCATTTCGACGTATTCATAATGAATGAGGTCATTGTACGGTCGATCGTAATTTGAAGGCTATCGCGTGAGCCGTGCACAAGAATTTGATTGGCGCCATTTCCCAGAATGCCATTACCAAGACAGGTTCGTATAACACAGGCTTCAACAAACTTTTCTGCTGTTCAATAGGTTGTTATCAGCCTCTCTCAGTAAACTGATTAAACCTAGCTAGCACCAGCTGTGAGTAATATATCTCAGGAATCTGTAATGGCCTTGGAAAATGACACCCCTGAAGAGTATACTTGCACCCGACGAAAAGAAGGCTCAAACCACACAGAAGTGTTGCCGAGTTCTTGTTGCGTGTGATTGTTTAAAACTATACAGCCAACGAGGGAATCATGAAGGCGAAAATTCTACTTTCACGGTTGTGAAACATCCCAATAGGGCCGTTAGGCCTCTGCAGCGTTAGGCAGGACGACTTTCTCGCGATACCCTAATATCACACTTGAATGCACTGTGCAATGTCAGTGGGTGGCATGAAAGAAAACATGACGTGAAAAGTTCCAGATCGCTCTCCTGCGGCGTTTCTCATGATAATCTTGTGGTTAGCTAAAACCCTATATATTAAGAAATGTAGTGTGCTTAGCTAAGTGAAGACCAGGCTTTAGCCTTGGCGGTTGTCTTTATGCAGGAAAATTGTTTACATCCACACGTGATTTTGCGTTTTTTTTAATGAAAAGAAATGTGGCACCGTTACACTTCTTTTTTAAGAGTGCAAGGTGATAGCGATATTCTGTCCCTAGTGAGCAGTTGATACACGTGAGCAGTTGAGGACGTAATATTTTTCAAACTTACTATGTAACCACTACGAGGCCTCAAGGGAGTAGGCGCTGTTAACTTGTGGTTTTTGTAGACCATGAAGTTATAATTATGATCACATTCTGTGACGCCCGATGTTAAAACACGCTTGTATCACGCAGCATTAGTTTTACAATATTTCATATTTAAGTAGAAGCATGTAAAGAGGACCCATGTGTTTGTAAATCACGACTTACTTTTACCGGCTTATGAAGCATAGAAAGTTATCTCCACAGAGCAAACAAGCAGAGGCTTGTTTGTTGGAGGGTAGAACACCTGCGTGTTATGCAAGTGACGCGGATCCATTTGCCACTACCCGGGTTGTTTTATTTGAACGACAATGAACGACAGCGACACCAATGCCGATATTTTTGCGGAAGAATTTTTAAAGGTGTCCCCATAAATCGTGTTATACACTCATGATGCTTGGTTAGTACAGGGGTTCTTTATTATGCCACCGAGTAGCTAGCTCCTCCAGTATGCGTACTTGAGGGCTGACTCTTCGTGCCTTTTCTTTATATTTTTATACACTAATACGCACACTGTGCATGGCGACGACGGCAAAAGGCATGCGACAGTGTCCATATAATTGATATTGTTATTAGGGTAATGATTCTTGGCGAGCCATCACTTCGACCCACGATGGCCATCCTCGATGATGAGGGCTAAGAAACGATACGCTCTAGTAATTAGATGTGGCTTTGATAAAATTCACTTCTCCTTAGAATAACTATGCAATGGTTCCGTAAGCCCCATCACTCTGCTTGTAATCGATAGCAAAGCCATGCCGGACCCTTTTTGTGAAGAGTTTGGTAGCAATACCCTCTAGGAAGCCACAAAAGTCTTGAACAATCAGCGTCTTAAGACATTAAAGAAAAATAAAAGTAGGTAGCTTCGCACTATGCTTGCCAGTCCTAAGGAAACTGTGTCTCCAGGCGACCTTCTTTTATTCTCTGTACTTTTTTCTTTTTTTTTATCTTGAATTCTCGTTTTTTTTAATTTGAGCATTTCTTAGTGAACTTTGGTTATTTAAAGTATCTATCTATCTATCTATCTATCTATCTATCTATCTATCTATCTATCTATCTATCTATCTATCTATCTATCTATCTATATAGTCATAGCTGCTTACGACTTTCAGCTTTAATGGCTATCTCATTAGTGGTATCAATACCTTAATTAGTATGGTATAACGTGACTGTGTGACAAGCATAAAGAACAAGTCAGAAAATGATAACCGTGACACGTATGTCATGAATGTCGTGATTTTCATTTCATAGATTTGTCTGCTCTTGCGGTTGCTTCCTTCACATGACATTTCGCAAAACTTGTATTGTATGACATTACTGCATGGCGAACAGAAGTCACAGACACTCACACTGAAATCATGACATGCCTGTCATGCAAGCCGTGACTACATGCTACACTCATGGTGCACTCACGGTCGTTTCACTAGCTTCCATATACAAAATTTGGTGGGACGTGACGTAGAGCATTGATGAACGTATATTACTGGTGGGAACATGATAATCATGAGATTTCTGCCATGTATAAACATGACTACATGCCATGCTAATGATACTCTTGCGGCCATTTCTCAATAGCCAGTTTTACTGAATTTTTGTGTCGTGACATCAATGCATGTTGAAGGAATATGATTGGTTTTATTATGATATTCATGGCATCAGTGTCATGTAAGAACATGACATTATAGCACGCTCATGATGCGCTTGCAGCCCTTTCGCTAGCTTCACCAAGTTTGGTATCACGTGACGTGATTGAACGACGAATGTATTTGACGTGTCCAACCTAATGATCAGGACATGCGTGTGATGTAAAACATGACCGTGTGCTACGTTGATAGCACGCTCGCAGTCGTTTCGCCTGCTCCACGTATACCTAATATGGTAACAATCAAAGTTAAAAAACAAGGAAGGTAAATGATACTTCTAAGCATGAAAATCCTGATATGCGTACGTGTGATGTAAAACACGACATATGCTACGCTCAAAGCGTGTTCACGACCGTTTGGATAGCTCCACATACGAAATTTCGTATCACGTGTCATGAATAGACGACGAAAGTAAATGACAAATCCAAACATGATAATCGTGATGTACATGTCATGATAAGTATGGCTACATGCTACTCTCACAGGTTACTCGTGGCTGTTCGCTAGCTAGACATATACCAAATGGGGAATCGAATGAAGTAAATGGACGACCGATGTAAAGGACGTCTAAACATGATTACCATGATACGCGTTTTATGTATAAAATTCCCACATGCTACGCTCAAAGCGTGGTGGCGGTCGTTTCAATAGCTTCACATACTACGCCATGTGATACTAAACATTGTGTCACGTAACGCGGACAGATGACGAAGATAAGTGACACACCCAAATATGACAATAATGACATGGAACTCACGCACGGAATAATTACGTCCGCCTCGTAATGTTATTCTAACTTTACTATGACATATCAGGTTTCCTCATTCGTGCTTCGCATATTGTCGATCACATATGTGATCTGCCATTTTGTTTCACTCACTATACTTCTCGTTATGTTGTTTTGTGTCTTTGTTTCTTTCATCTTCACGGTCTCTTCTTTCGCTCTCTTTCTTTCTGTAATTCGCATTCCTCTCTTTCCCTCTCTTCTTTCTCTGTCTACTTCTCTTTTGCAGCCTGTGCTTTCTCGTTGTTCTCGTTTCTTTTCTTTTTTGCCTAATCTATCTTCTCTTTTTGCTTGTTTGACTCTCTCTCTCTCTGTCTTTTTTATCGGCAGAAAATGAAGATGAGGACAAAGCGAATAAGCGTGGACCGCTTTGAAGAAACGCAATTCATAGTTGATTATTATTTTAGGATTTTAACGTCTCAAAGCCACGATATGACTATGACAGATGCCGTAGTGGAGGACTCCGGAAATTTCGACCACTTGCTTTTTTTTAATGTGCTCCCGAATCAAAGAAACGGGCCTACAACATTTCCGCCTCCGTCGAAAATGCAGCCACCACCGCCGGGATTTGACTCTGACACTTGCGGGTCAGCAGCCGAGTACCTTAGCACCTGGAACACCGCAGTGGGGCACACCATTCATAGTTGATCAAGACTGGAACTAATGATGAAGATTGTTTTCCATCCGCTCCAACTAGACCAAACAGCACCTTCTTCAGCTACACTGAAAAAATAACGAAGAGTAACCTAAAAAATAAATTCGAAGAGTGCGAGAAATGATAATCATGACTGTAACTCACGTATACTAAGAGTGATGGTAATACAGCAACTTCGTGTCAAATCTGTCAGCGGCTATGAACCATTGTCGGGGAAGAAGAAAACTAGAAGAGCAATAATCATGCAGTGCGTTACTCATGCTCGCGCTTATGCCTCGGAGTTTGTTCGAAAGACCAAGCGCAGTAACTGTCGATTGGCTGGACGACAGCAGGCCACTCCAGCGTTGGTTGAGAAGTGACATCAAAAAATCAGAATACAGCGTTAGGAGAGCCTCCACGTGAGAATACATGCTGCACCAGCCACCATCCCGTGACTACCGGTGTCCTACCTGGTGTCCTACCGTGAATTTACGGTGTCCTACCGTGAATTTATGGTAGGACACCGTAAATTGCAAATTGCAGTAGGCAATTGCAAGAAAGACTTTGCAGAGAAACGTTAAGCTATCTATTGTTTGTACATTAAAACAGTTATTATCTCACTTACAAATAGCTGCTGTTGACATTTATTGTTGGGAGATTAGGGAATTAACAAAATACTTGCTGTTCACCCTTTTCCATTTTTAGCAGCGACAGGTGCACAGCATACGGACAGTTTGTCCTATGAATATGGCTGTGGCTAGGCCGGCGAAATCGGAAGGTTCTGCCAAGCTGCATGGTGAACGAGAGTAGAAATTCTTTTCCCTCAGAACGGTACACTGGATTCAAATACCCAGTATGATGGTTAAATTACTGCTTTGAGTCACAGCCAAACATATTCCACAAGAAAAAATTGTTTTATTAAGTATAAATATGCATGGCAATCAACAGAACAAGGTAAGCAAAAGAAGAACTTACTAAGAGAGGAAGAACAGTAACCATGCAAGTAAGTCGTGTACACATTCTGCACCACGCAATGAGAAAGTGGAAGACATACTGGCCATTAGTAATACAGCCATGCTTTCCTGTAAGCCAGACATTGAGCAGTAGTGAAGAAAAATAGAGGTGTGTTATCAGCAGAACTAATGACATACACCTTTTAAAAAAACGGTATTGGTATCACTGAAGCGCTAAAATTCTATTTTGATGAGACAGCCATCGCATTAGGCTGTAGGTTGGCACACACGTGAGGTGATAATGTCTTCAAGGTAAAAATACGATGCCGGACAGAAGTACAGTTGTGTCCACTTTAAAAAAAAAACTTCCTTGTGCAGGACAAGTTTGCTCCGTTGGAAAAGCATATTGACATACATTTTGTTTAAGACTAGGTGGTTAACAGTCCTACAACTCCCTTCAACAGAATTGTTCGTCGTGCAACACGTTTTCCACATTCATTTGCAGTTATGAGGCTGACATTATGAAACATACACATTTCAGTGTTTCCTTTAACAATGAATTGTACACTATGTTTTCGGGCTTTCGACACAGTAATTATGCTTCACTTGTACTACATTGGAAAGACACTTGAGATCAGATGGAGTTTATCCTATGCACTGCCTAATAACGAAAAGTACAGTAAACGCTTCGTCATGAGTTTTCAAAAGAATGCATCAAAAAATGCTCTATGCAAAGAAATGTACAATTCAATTTCAATGAAATATTTCAAAGCTTCCATTGGTGATATCGAAAACATCGACACTGGAAAATGGTACGCAATAAAATGTATCAACATAGTTACATTGTAATGAGATAACCCGGCTTGCTTGTCATAGATCTTGGATCATCGTAATGCATCTTTCATCAATATTCTGCTCACAAATAATAAAAAACAGGCTTCTTAAGGCACACCCTGAATGCTTCTTGCCAGGTGATAATATAGACTGGTTCTACACTCCACAAACCACTAAGTTTTTTTTCGCAATCAGACTTTGGAGGTGCTACTCATTTTGGATAATTATTATTTTTTGAAACTGCTGTCGTGGCACACTGGGGAGTTTTTATGCACTAGTATTGGGCAGTTTATATTCACTAGTGTTGACTTTTTGAATCTCATAGCAAGTCTTTTTCTGGCCATCACATGATGTGAGAATACGTGTAACATATTATATTATAGTTACTTACGACCTGATATCTGCACAAAGCAGGCAATGTCGAAATATTAGCGACACTTGTACAAAACTGTGAAGTTGAATAAAAAAAGTCTCAGTTTCGCCACAAGCTTGATGGAATGAACTTGATAGCAACCAATTGAAATGCCACACGCAGTCAGAACAATATGGCTTCATGTGCACAATTTCTGGTTGGCGCTGGCGAGTTCTTCAGGGGCTGCCAGGAACGACCACGCAGGTAACATCATTGAGGCATCGTAAAACTGCGTAGCGACCAAAATACCTCTTCTGTAAATTTTTAGATAGCCCATGGCGGTGCATAGGACTCCAGACCCACACTTTTTCGCCAAGCTCATAGATGACGCGTCGTTGTCGCAGATTATAACATTAGGCGTCAAAATTCTGCTGCTTGGTGATGTGGACGCGTACAAGATGCCTCACTTTTTCAGTTTGCTTAGTAAATACTGCCGCATTCAAATCTGCATCATTGCAGTCATGTGGTGACTTGGCGTCAAGCATTCTCGTGTCTTCACGGCCATGAAGAAGACTAAACGGCAATCACCGTTTTTGTGATCTAATCTAATGTACATGCTCAATATGTAGGCAATATTCTTGTTGAGGCATTCCGTTAAGCCGTTCGTTTGCGGGTGATAAGACGTGGTTTTCCGGTGGGCTGTTTTACTGAGCTCAATCATTGTCTTCAGGAACGCAGCTGTGAAAGCTGTACCACAATTCGTTATTAAAATTGCCGGAGCACCGTGCCTCAGAACGATATTTTCTATGAAGAATCGTGCGGTTTCAACAGCTGTACCCCTTGAAAAAGCCTTTGTTTCCGTGTAAAGGCATGTTTCCGTGTAGTCGCCACGTAAGATAATCGTGGCAACTATCACCCACTTATTGCCAGCATGGTAAGTTGGAAATCATCCGAGGTTGTCATTTCCGCTTTGAGCAAAAGACATGGTGGCCACTTGAATAGGTTTTTAAATTCCAGCTGACTTTGACGGTGGCGATTTTAGACATTGACGATCGTGGGATGTACACACGTAATTTTTCACAATACCTGTAAGCATTGGCCAGTTGCAAGTTAGATTCTGGCTAATGTGCGTGTGTATCCGATGTGACCGGACGTTGGCTCATCGTGGCAAGCACTAAGTATCTCTTCACGGATTGACGTCAAGACGACAAGTAGGGGGGTGCTTTCACTAGGAGAAAAATTCTTGTAGAGAACACCCATTCATCAGCAAAATAACAGGGGGCTTCTTGCAAATTTTCTAGAGATGCTTCTAGTATGGCCTTTCAAAACTTCAATACAGAGAAGCAGCTTGCTGTCTTCCTTCTGCTTGCACTAAATCGTAGTGGTGTCGATGACTCCCACATACACCAAGTCGTCATCGCACTTTATTGGTGACCTTTATAAGTTATTGGCGTCGGCGTGCCGCCGTCCGGACTTATACACGAGTGTCATATCATATTCTTGAAGGCGTAAGCTCCACCGTGTGAGCCGACCAGACGGGTCTTTCAAGTTGGTCAGCGAGCAGAGGGAATGATGGTCACTGACTATGTAGAAGAAACAACCGTATAGATAGGGGTGAAACTTCATAACTGCGCATACGACAACAAGACATCGTTTTTCTGTTGTGGAGTAGTTGGACTTTGCACAAGAGAGCGTCCTACAAGCATATGCAATCACTGACTCGGCTGAGTCTCGCCATTGAACAAGTACAGTGCCAAAACCCATTTTGCTGGCATCTGTGTGGACCATGATAAAAGCATCCTCATCAAAGTGAGCAAGCACAGGCAGTGTCTGTAGGCGTTGTCGGAGATCGTCAAATGCCGCTTGTTGATCATTGGCTCATATGAACGGAACGTCTCCTCCCTTGTGAGGCATGTTTTTGGCAAGGCTATGTGTGAGAAATTGGCAATAAACCTTCTGTAGTGTCCGCAAATGCCAAGGAAATGCCCGACCGCTTTGTTATCTGTTGCCACCGGGAATTTTCTAATGGCTGCAATCTTGTCGCGATCAGGTCGAACACCTTCATGGTTCACAACATGGCCTAAGATTTGGGGCTCCTTGAAACTGAAATGACATTCTCGAGTTTCAGTGTCAGGCCGGCAGACAATATTGCTCTGAATATTGATGGCAGCCTTCTCAGGTGTTTCTCGAATGTTTCCAAAAAAACAATGACGTCGTCAGATAGACCAGACACGTCTTCCACTGAGAGAATGGTGTCCAATAGTAACTTAGAAGTACTTGTTGTTGGGCTAGTTGGTTCGTCATACTGAGGGGTGATTCTAAACGCTAAAGCACCACAGAAAGAAATAATCGCAGAGAAAGAGGGTCAACGCTCTTTCTCTGTGATCATTTCTTCCTGTGGTGCTTTAGGCGTCTAGAATTATTCCTCAGTATCCAATAGTCTCTGAAATGTTGCTGCAGCTGAGCACAACACGAAGGGCAAAACTTTATATTCCTAGAGCTCGTCAGGAGTTATAGAAACCGTTTTTCTATATCTCGCTCATTGATCTCAATTTGCCAATACTCACTTTTTAGGTTCATTGATGAGAACGAGCGTGCATGCCTCAGCCTGTCAAGTGAATTGTCGATTCAGGGTCATGGGTATATCTCTTATTTTGTCACATGTTTCAGCCTGTGGTAGTCGATTCAAAAGCGCAAGCTTCCATTTTTCTTTTTAAACAGACTACAGGTGAAGCCGAAGGGCTTCTTGACGGCTGGATGACGTCATCATTGAGCATTTTCTTCACTTGTTTTTGTATTGCTTCACGCTCTTTCGGTGCTACGTAATATGGGTTTTATCGTATTGGCCTTGCCATCTCCTTCGTTATTATGCGGTGCTTAGTCAATGGCATTTGATTAGCCCTCGAGGTCAATGAAAAAAATCTTTAAACTGGTGAAAACGATCTACTTGATGTTGTCTCTGCCCTGATGATAAATCCGTGCTCACAGCAATAGGTGTTGCGGCTGACGTGGCTTGCAGCTCGTCCTGTTGTACTGCTCAGTACTCGCTGATTTCGGCAATCTTGCTGAAGTAGGACTCTGTAGTACCTTGTGTAATGTGTCGTCACTCGTTGCTGAAATTTGTCAATATCATATGACATCACTCTAAAATTTGTAAGGTCATTATGTGTCGTCATGTTAAGATTTTTTGCCTCACTTTCTTCCGATATGTGAGGACGTGAGACGCCATTGCTGAAATTTTGCTTTTGATGAGACAGCCAAGGCTTTAACCCTAAAATAGGACATGACAAGGACCACCTTCACTTAAAATATGCATAACCAAATTATTCACTGTCATCGCTGGCATCATTTGTGCGCCCATGTGGTTCACGACATGATGAAAACCTCGATAGGTGGTCACGCTCTAGTACAGACTTGTCCACGGTTGCAAAAGAGCTTGTAAGTGGTGGTGGTGGCAGAGGCAAAGTTGACATCTCCAATCCAAAACTGCCATTTTCCACAAACTCGTCCACAAGTCTAAGGAGATGCCAAAACGACCTGCAACAGGTGCATTAAGAAAGTGTGCATCAAACTTTTTTTGAAAACAACATACGAGTATCACTCCTGCAGTCTGGGCTATCGTTATAAACCAAAAACATCTGCAGCTACAGTTTATCAAGATATTTGGCCGCAGAGTTGCAGCTACAGAGCGAATACCCCCGTCACATTGGACGTTTTATAGCCATTTAAAGGGAATCAAAGTAGCATCCAATTACATTATGGAGCTACTGCACAGTAATACACAACTTTATTAAAACTCACTGACTTTAGCAATAAAATGAGTTCATGAAACACATTCGCCGTAGCAGTCAAACTGAATGTATACTTTTTACCACAGACACTACTTGCATGTTGGCGTTCAGCAGTCTCAATTTGACCGACATTCACAAAAACATGTTAATAATGTTCCTTTTTCAAGAAATCTCTCGTTTTAACAAGAACAGGTGCAGGGAACGCTGTCATAAAATGATTTTATTCTCTATCTCAGTGGCGTCTGGCTCCCGACGCTGTCTGCCATAACGTAAACAAGCTGTTGTGCACAAGTACGCGTGCATCCTTTTTTTTTCTTTTATCTCATGATAGAGTTTCTTTTGAAGGTGTGTGGACATTTTGCTCCACAAAAAAACAAAAGAATTAAAAGCATGACTTGATGCGACTTCGTGTTGTTGAGCGGCTCTGACATGTCAGCCGTGTTGCTTGTGTGTTATGCTTGAGTTCATTTAATCGATTGTGGCTACAGGGTAAGCGGGGCTTCTTAGTTTATAGTGGCTATATTTCTCAGATATCAACTTTCTATGGTTTTTATTTAGAGAAGAAACTTGCTGCATGTCTTTAAAAGTAAATAAGTTCACTTTTACTACTCTAGAATTACCTATCGCCCTTTTTCCGGCCATTTTTTTCTGAATAATTGACAGTGATGTCATGAACGAATGATATTTTTTTCTATGTTGCACTACCACGGATCAAATGGTATTCACTACAAAGAATGATGTTTGCACCTAATGACATCAACACCTCCAGTGTGACAAGTGTATAACACGCAATCTCTCTACTTGTACAGAAGAATATAGCCTTGGCTTCCAGTTCATAGTTGTTTTATACCATCGCATATTGCCAATACTTTTTAATATGTTGACTAGTGTGCAGCACACACAGCCCAACGTTTTGGCTAAGGCAAGTATATATGTTTAGAAAAAAATATGAATCTCATTCAAAGGATATCACAGCACATTACAAAAATACTCATTTTTTAAATTGCTCGTATTCTAATTGCTAAATTGCCAGTATCGCAACTATCTCATCGCGCTTCACATTTCAGCACATTTTGCATAGCTCGGAATACGCAGGAGGAGGGAAGCTGGAAAGCAGACAGCCCCGCCGCGGTGGTCTATTGGCTAAGGTACTCGGCTGCTGACCCACAGAGATCGAATCCCGGCTGCGGCGGCTGCATTTCCGATGGAGGCGGAAATGTTGTAGGCCCATGTGCTCAGATTTGGGTGCACGTTAAAAAACCCCAGGTGGTCAAAATTTCCGAAGCCCTCCATTACGGCGTCTCTCATAATAATATGGTGGTTTTGGGACGATAAACCCCACACATTAATTAATTAAAGCAGACAGGTTGTTAGATGTTACTACAACAATTATTCTACAGGGATTAAAGTTTCAAGACCGCTACACTCAATGAAGCTCACAAAAACAGGTGGCTTCACTCATGTGGGCCAAGGTTAATGCGGTTTCTGCCTCTTCCTGCCTCTACGAACATTAACATATTGAGAACTGTAATAAAATCAAGCCATAAGAGCTTTCCTAAAACAAAGTATTTTCTTTTCTGTCTCTAGATTATAGCACTCGATGCATCGACAATAGAGTTGACATTAGGCAAGAAACTAAGGAGAATTTATTGTGAATACTTTTGTTTATTACATCACAAGGGTTGAAGAGACAAGCTAGTTGACTTTTGGCAATAAATGTTTCATATTGCTGATCGTCGCCCTATTTGTACTGAATTATAGTAATGAAGCTCTTGTGATACACAAAGTTTAGAGTTACACGGTTAATTATGTTATTGTAGGGTATAATTATACCTATATACGCATGTTGTTACAAGCAGTCTCTAAGTATTTTTTGCTGTGCATGCTAAAGAAACAAGCGTGTGTCCCATAACATAGGCTTGTGAATTTTATTCAGCTGCGGCTGTCATTTAAACATGAATACAACTTGTACACAGGTCTAACAACAAAAGAAACAGTATTTGAGAGCCCCTGCTGGCATTCGCCTGCACAGCCATTTTTGTTCCTCTGGTGTATAATAGAATGGAAGCAGCTTTTGCAAGCCATGGTTGCTTAAAGGTTATTATCGTAGTTTAGGATGCATAAGCCTGCAGCGAACAGTGAGCTGAGAATGTTTTTGTATTACACTTTCAGTTTTGCCCTCCTTAAGCGTGAATGTCCATACCAAAAGTGGCCGGCTCTTTTACTGGGCATGCCACTGAATTATCTTTTCTTGCTTTTGGGTGCTTTACAACCCACTGCCGCATTCCCCATGCAGTTCTGCATTGCACCCTGTCTGCATTTTCATTGTAGTGCAATGCAGCAAGTTCTGACCTATGCAAACACAGAATATCAAACGTGCATAATACTGCCTAAACAATTAATACAGAGAACATGCTTGGCTTGCTCTTTCCTGAAAAAGCATGTCTACATGCATGCTGCAAAGGCAACACACGTTTAGCACTACATAACATAGAATAGATGAAATGCCTTTTTAATGTAGTGCTTGAAACCATGTGCTTCAGCCAGAGTATTTGTCATGTCAATTACATCCCAAACTTTTTTTTTCTGTTTGAGACTGTAGCCTATGACATGAAATTATTCAAGGAGTGGTGACAGAAAATTTCAGCTGTTTTCTGCCTCAAGTCCGTGGCTAAAGGCTCGGTAATGTGGCAGTAAAACTCATTCGCCTCCAATGCGAGAGGAATGTTTAATTGTATGCTCCTATATTACAGCCGGAGGTAGTTTTTATTTAAAAAAGTACTCTGGGGCCCCTTGATGTAGTCGGGGAACTTGTGAAAAAACACTAAAATGGGTCACCATTAGAGGCAGTGACAAAGCTGTTCAGCTGCTACTATTTTGTCAGCGTTGCTGCTTCGTCTGCTGTGTTGAGTGCTGCAAGTGCTTAATTTTTTATCATAAAACTATGTTAGTTATCTAGGCCGGTGATGGACAAAGCATCTGAGAGTAGTGTAAAAATCAGTCAGAATAAACAATCGATTCCCTTTGGATGTCTTGTCTGTCGCCATGATTTTGCTATTGTCTTGGTCGAACTGAGGCAACATTTTCTTTAAGGCTTAGAGCAGCCCCAGCATTAGGTGTGCTGAAATGTTTTCGCTCCGATCATTTGTTAAGTACCTGGTTGAGAAGTGATGAAGGAAGTACAGTGAAACCATCATAGTGGCGCTCTGTGACAGTGTGCGTGTGTAATTTGTAAGCGGCACAATATTTTGCTTAACTCAATTGTACTTAGACTAGACACAACTGCGTTCTAAAGGCACGCCATTCCCATATGCATATATATATCCTGTATGTTGCCTGTTTTAATTTTCGCCTACGTATACTGATCTATTTACATGTGAACAACAATGACTTGGAAAATATTTAGCACATGATCACTTCAAAGTACTGTTGAGAAGCATGTGGAGAAATTGATCTACATCCACACCTCGCCAGCATCTCATGAAAAAAAAATGAGCAGCTCTTTGGAGCAAACCGGTTCACGACCGAATGGAAAGATTCCAAACAGGATGTTTGGAATGAAGGTGACACCTGCTTGATATCCACAAGCAGGCGACTGTTGTTCACAATGCTATGCAGCTTGTCAAAGGTGTCGGTACTGGGTTGCTCGAAAGTTGAAGATACACCATAAACAAACGAAGAAAATTGTGAAGGCTTCAAAAAGATATCGTGAGCAACAAGCAGGCATGCGTTGTTCTCGCTTGAAGTAAATTGCTGAAACACTGTCATTATTGTCAAGTTTCTAAGCATCGGTAGTGATAGCAAGAAATTATTTTGTTGGTAAAGCACTACTAAAGAAAATCCCAGTGATGCGAACAAAAAATAATTAGGCTTGATAGGAAGTACCTGAAAAAATCCACTTCCTCGGTAAGAGGTCCCAATGCTCGCAGTTCGCATACTCTTCATTGTGGCCACAGCGCTTCTTCTGCACATGGTTGAGGAAGCATAGCCAGATGGCTACCGCAAGCTCGCCTCTTTTCTCGAGAGTCGCCGCTCTTGCGGCAGCAGTCCTCACACAAAAATAAAAATGTTTTATAATTGAGGTCACCCACTTGTCAATGACATTGCAGCCTCGCAACCGTGAAGCAGCCACAAGTTTCTTTTTCAGCCCTGGAGAAAAGAAAATTAGGTATATTAGCAACTATTTTGAACAGTTACGTAAAAGCAATTGACAATTGAATCTAGATACCGTATGTGTTAGTGTCAGATAGCGGACCACAGTTCATGGCAAAACTTTTCTACCAATTGATGGCTTACAACGACATTCATCATCATGGATCAGCCTGACCACGCCCACTGCAGGGTAAAGCCCTCTCTCATGATCCACCAATCAATCCGGTCTTGTGCTTTCTGCTGTCGCGTTATACCTGCAAACGTTTTAATATCCTCAGCCAACCTAACTTTCTGTCTTCCCATTGTGCATTGGCCTTCTCTGGGAATTCAGTCAGTCACCTTTAGTGACCAGTGGTTGTCTTGCCTACGTGCTACGTTCCCGGCTCATGACCATTTTTCTTCTTGATTTCAACTATGGTATCCTTAACCCCGGCTTGTTCCCTGACCTACTCTGCTCTTTTCTTGTCTCTTAAGGTTACACCAATCGTTTTTCTCTCCATCCCTGGCTGCCTTCGTCGCGACACTGAGTGCCTGACTTTGGTGGACACTGTCCACTGAAAAATAGCCTTAAAAGGTAAACTGGTTGGAATAATGAATGGTGGTTTTGAGAAAGTGGAAGGAGACAGTGTACCAACATGCCTGGCCATTATCTTATGTCAGTATAATGACCAAACACATGAAAAAGAAGGTACGTCATCTGCAAAAATATTGCTGGGATATTAGATACAGTCGAATCTCATTAATTTGAACAATCTTATTCGATCTTTCAATTCGAACTGACGCTGTGGTGCCGTCAAAGCTATGTGTATTCAAATGGGTGAGAACGCCCGGTAATTCGAACGCGCAAGCACTTGCAACAGTTAATTCGACCATACCGCACCCCGAAAATGTTCTTAGCACCACGCCCTATACCGCGGTGGCACCTTCGAAATCTCTACGCTGCGCGCAAAGAAGGAAAAAAAAGAAAAGGAAAGAAAAGGGCGTGGAGGAATGTTTGCTCTTTCTCAAATGCCAATCTGTGACGCGTTGGTGCCACGTTTCTCCTTTTCCTTTTAACATCGTGCATGAATACAGAAAAAAAGAATGAATTAGAAGCTACCATGGAGTGTTAGTTCTCTCTCAAATTCTGCTCTGCTTCCGTCCACGTGGAAACGCTCTTTTTTTCTCGTCATGTGCTGGCCACGCTCCGGCTGCGGCGCAAAGGGTAGCAGCGGAGACGCAGTCGTTGTCATCATCTTTAGTGAGTGTTGGCGCTGGACATTGCCGCACGCAACCTTTCTTGCCAGGAGAATGCTGAAGACGAAGTTGAAATGCTTTACAAACTGCGTGCGAAATTGAATGACTCGCTGCAAGGTAAACGTGTGCCGACGCACATCACCGATTATTTCAATTAATGACCGATGTCCTCTAATTTGTGAATAAATGAAGTCTTCTGAAACTTCCCCCTTGTGTGTTAGCTCGATGCACATGTGCCACTGCATAGTAAGCCCTCCTGTTCATTAAGCTTTCAATAATTCGAACTTTTTTATTTGAACAAATTTTCGGGACCATTTGAGATGAATTATAGAGATTCAACTGTGCAAAAGGTCCGCAATATGCGTTTTCTATGTCAGTGATAAAATTGACTGGAAGCACAGCACATCAGAAATGCAAAATCCACAAATCAGTCACTATGGCCTTGCAACTTTTTTACAGGCGCAAGGTGACTAAACGGTATCTCTATAAAAACCCAGGCTACATAAGTAGCGGCAGTGGCCGGAACAAGCAAACTGAAATACCGTCACATGAACTAAATGAGGCCATATATGCCTGCTATGCCAAAGACTATGCCAGACAGTTTCGTCTGAGCTGCACCAGAGGTGATTACAATTCCTCTGGAAGTAATGCTGGTGGCCAGTACTTGTCCCCTCATCATCAACGACTTTCAAAAGCTTGTGAATCTACCACTTCAACGATCCTGAATGAGCCATCTTAAGACCAAATATGCACTGAAAGAAACAAGGTACTCACCTTTAGCGACACGCCAAGCATCGATGAAGTGCTGAATATCAGGTCGATGTTGTTCCATATGCTTCCGATCCTGGACATGCTGGTTTGTGACCAGCTCGTGGACGCACACTTTCCTTTCGTCGAGTCCTTTCAGGGCTCTTTCCTATTCTTCCAGTACCATAGCAGATTTGCTGGTGACCTCATTTGACTGCAACGGGAGGTCAACAAGAAAACAAAAGATTTAATCACTGATTCAAATATGCGTTACAAGCGTAAACAAAAAAACTTTTTTTCCCACCTGCACACGTTCCATGTCAATTATGCGATTCAGTGATGTGTCCAGCAGTGAGTATGTACCGTACTTGGCGCTGTACCCTGGTGAGTCAGCACGGCTGTCACCAGCGAGCTTGGAAAAAGTCCTCATCAGCGACTTTAACAGTGAGTATTTTTCCCGCTGCCACAGCTGAAATAAAAAGGAAATATACAATGATAACCAGAATATGATTAGAAGGCATGTCTAATGAACGGCTGCAAAAATTAATACCATATTGGGCTTTTGTTTTTCATATGCATTTATCAGCGCACAGACACTTAGCATTCGGCTTTCATGAAGTATGCCTCCTGCGACAGGGATTCCACCCGAGGACCTTTGAATGAGCAGTCACTATTAGCACTACACCACTGTGGTGGGTAAGTGAAAAAAGTGTCTGTCTGTAAAAAAAACGAGATTAGGTCTGGTAAATTTCATTTACCAATCTCATCGGTACATATTATTTTCATACCCAAAATTAATTTCTTTAGCATTGGTAGATCGCTTCCAATGATAATTCCATGCTGCAAAGGCATCCTGAAAGTCAGCGGTCATCAAGAGAGGCTGTGGCTACCAGTAGGATGGCTGGAACAGCACAGGAGACATCATCTTTATGGATTCACAAGGTTTTGCGACACAAATAAATCTTCCAGGTCTCACAACAGGGCTGGGCATAACCCGCAGCTTCACTTCTTAGGCACAGTTTCCCCTTTCTTTGTGTTTGTTATACGTAAGAAGATGCAGTCCACCATGATCTGGTCAATAAATATTTTTACTAAGCCCAGTCTTATTATTTTTTACAGACGGACTCTGTGTAAATGAATATAAAAAGAAAAACTGGCAAGAACCCTAAAGCGATGCATCTACACTAATGACCAATATAGTGCCCTCAGATGGTTCGTTTTGCTTAAGACTTACTATTGAAATATACTGTAGAAATTTGTTTTAGTGAGTAAAGGCAAGCCCATCTTGATGTTTAAAATTTCGTTGGCAGCGTAAAATAACAGAAAAATCATGCTCACCTCAAGCACAGCACGAAGCAAAATGTCCCTCTGTAGACGATGGTATGAACGCAAGCTCAAGCATGCAATGCCCGCAGTTTGGAAGAGCCGCAAGACCTGAGTTGGACTTGAGCCAGTGATTAAAATAGAAGCAACTGTAGAAATTCTGCCTGTAGCAAAGCGTTTCCTCTTTGGCCGGCTGTTCCAGCTCAAAATGTGGCCATCTTGGCATGTTGATGTCACCACAGCAAGTGAGCCGAATACCTGCACAATCGTAGACACACATCCAAGGTATTTGATATATGGCAAAATGTTGAACTACAGTTAATGTATAATCCCTGCTGTCGATAAGATATCCTTTTATACTTCTTTAATTTCGTCACATTTACATTACTAGTACTTCTAGTACCCCCTCCTGCACTTTCTTTGACATCATAGTCTGTTACTTCACGTTAGTGTGGTTAATGCTCTGATATTACGAAGCTACCAAGTAGAGATCTGTCTATGAGTCAATGACTTCTATATGACTGTTAATGTCCACAATAATCACACAGTCATCATCATACATATATTGAATGAGTTGTGGCAAAGCCACAAATATCATTCCGAAATGGCTGATTTTAAAGGAACTTGCCATCAGGTTTGAATGTTAAAACTTTTTCCACACCTGTACTGACAAGTCTGCAGGGAGGTGACAGTTTCTGCAGAAGTTTTTAAAATCCAGCAGGTTTTCTTCACACAGGATGAAATATCGAGGACATGGCGTGATGGGAACACTACAAAGCAAATCGATGTTTCTATTTAATCAACTGCCTCGCTTCTATTCAGCATTTCCAAACCATTATTTGCATCTTGAAGCAAGGTCCGTATTATAGCTTGGCAATACAAATCACAGAACTTATTCAGGTTGCTTCAACAAATGGCCATCTTATAACTTTCCAGTGGATTCCCGCTCATTGCGGCGTGATGGGAAACGAATAGGCAGACGCTCAAGCTAAAAATGCCTTAAGCAGTGCCCCTGAAGTACGCATTGCGTTTTCACGAGCTGACACGAACGCCCTGCTTCGCTGCGTGATGCGCAGCTACACACTTCAGCACTGGGCGAAACCGGAACGGCGACACCAGTGGCTTCACAAATGGGACCCGGAAATGAGGTTCCGCATGCCCCCTAAATTGAAACGGCAACTCACAAGTATGATCCACCGCATTCGTCTTTGTGTAGCGTACACCGGACGTCCCGCACATATCATCGGTTGCAGTGACACCGGTCCTAATTGTGAACACTGTGATGTGCCAGAAACACTTGAACACATATTTTGTGTTTGCCCAGCATACGCACGTGAACGACAAACACGGATTTCTTCTACTGAACTATATCGCAGTAGGTCTATAACTGATAAGACCATGTTGGGCCCTTGGCCAGACACCAACAGTGCAACTGCGGTCACAAGAGCAGTTATAACCTTTTTGGAAACAACTGGACTATGTGCGCGGCTATGAAATGTGTCTCAGCTAGAAAGAACACTACATACTCACCTCTCTATCTCACCATCGTCATCCAATAATCTTTCTTTTCCCCTTTCCCTTCCCCCAGTGTAGAGTAGCAGGCTAGAGCCAGCTATCGCTCAGGCCGACCTCTCTGTCTTTCTGTAAATAAACTTACCTCCTCCTCCTCGATTTCGCCCTCAGATCACAGAGCTCTTAAGCGAATTAGCACACTAAACTATGAGGCTATAAAAAGTATGCTGTACGCTTCCTCAGTACACAAGGATGTTGAACACAAACGTTTGGACACAGCAAGCATAGATAAATTTTAATTTGCTTCCCACAAGACGCCTAGATACTCATTTTTACGATAGAGACCTGCCCATAGCTACTACAACTGCTGCCGATGTCACTATGCTGGAAGCCTGATGAAAGCTTTAGTGACATTACAGAGCATTGCACTGAGTGTAACGAGCAACGATCCCCAGTTCCAACTCACTAGGCTAGCCTGCAGAGAGCATCGCCTGCGAACCCACACATAGCCAACTAGGGCAAGTTCACTAGAATTTAACAAAGTGCTTTGCATGGCCACTTGCACCTCCTAAGGTGACTCATAGTATGATCAAGTGCAAAAGGCTTCTGGATTTTTGGATGGTTGCTTGCAAAAGAAGACAATGCCGCAGTATATGCCACGCATTTGTGGGCTCAAGTGGCCAAGTTTTCGATACGGTGATACCACTGTCACACTTAGTGATCAGAAACCAAAAGTCATTGACACTAATACTGACATAAGGAATCGTTTATCAAGAATTTTTAATCTTAACGTGCTCATCAGAACTCCTGGAGCAATAACAAAATCTTGAAACAAGACATGTCTAAGCACTGTAGTTCATGTCTCAACCTTTTTAAGCAGTAGAAATAAATTAGAACTTGAAATGATAATATAAACATTAACTTTATAATCAGGCTTTCTTGAGAAACCTTTTATGATTTATGTCCTCCAGCTATATTTGTATACTAGGAGTTGGTAGAGATTGTAACATGCTTGTAAGCAATGCGTAGAGAGAAATGTTTACTTCGAGAAACCATGCACACTTATGGTTCTATGTTCTCATAACTCGATTCACAAGTAGCATCCATTGGATCGTCCAGAAAGCTCCGTGAGGGTTCTGGTTCTGGTTATGGTGGTGACTGTGGTGTTGATCACTTAGGCAGCCTGTCTTCTGAAAGCAGAATGTCGGCAAAATCACACTCCGTCTGGCATTCTGTGAGAGAAAGGGGCTGTAGATGAGCAAAAGGTCTTCCAGATATAAGGTGAACAACTTGTTGAAAATTAACACGTCCTAGAAAGTGATGTAATGCATTATTAGCAAAATTGTTATTGTGTTTGTCGACACTGTGATTATTCGTGACACAACAGAGATTTTGATTGCCAACTACAACAAAATTTCTCGTTTTGTGGGCTTATACCACCTCGTGAGGTGCTCACCCTAAAGGCACCGTGACACACAATTTGAGCCTGTCTTTTAAACCAGTTTTCCTAGTGTAGAGTGCGGCGATAACTGTTTTCATGGCATAAACTACCTTGATTGAAGGCTACAGCGACAAACATCCGCTATTTTTTTATGGGAAGTGACGTCATGTCTTGTTACAATGATGAACCCAATGACAATGACCGTTAGTTTTAGACTAAATTTACAAAAGTGCCCCCCTCGCACACACAAACACATCATGTCTGCTGCTTAGGAGCATAACACAATGAAACAATAGTGGCTGCATGTACATTAAAAACATCCTATTATTGGAGTGATCAGTTCACAGTTACGTACGAAACAAACCCAAGATAAAATTTAAAGTGTATCACTAGCTGCTCATTTCTGTAGAAATAAAGTGAAATTTTTGGGTTAGATCTTGAACTTTGGAAAAATAACCTGAACAACCAATACACAGCTACACACAATGATCAAAGCATGCTGAAGATGTGATGATAAAATACTTGTTTTTTCTCAATAATGCTGCCTTTTATAAACATTTTAAGGCAGGCATGCAAGTTCTCTCCTTGTTCACAACATGCGTACCCATCTGTTGTACAACACAGCTCTTCAACCAAAAATTCATTGCCAAGTATTTGGCAAAGAAGCCACTTTTTTATTCCCACCTCCACACTACAAATCTTCCTACTGCTTTGCTCCAGTGCCATAGCATGTAAATTTGTGGCTCTCAGTCACAAAAACAATGGTTATCAAGTGCCAATCAAATGTCTCAGGAAGCCACATGCTGCTATTGTAATGGGTTGGTTGTGACTCCCACTATGAAGGTGCCACGACAAAAAGAAAACATGCGATAATTTCAACAATGTGTTTTTTTCTAGATATACTGGCGTTGAACAGTACATGGCCCTAAAGTATTTTTCCTCCTAATAAATGTAGCTGGTACTTCTGGGAATGAACCCGTGTCTTTTGGGCAAGCATTGAGGCATCACAAGTATTGAACTGTAAAGTTGGCAGAAGTCTCACGCCGACAAGCATGCATGGGCTGTCACCAACATGATAAACTCCACAAGATGGAGTTGCACCAGAGTACACTCATTCTCCATATCTCATTTCAACTCATCGATGCTTACTATGCGTGCATGGCTGTTCCTCTTGCATTTTAGGCAAATTTAGGTTAAGATGAAGCATTCTATACACACCCACAGTCTGGTTTGAATTTCCCGTCTGTGTGCCACAGCTGCGCATTTTTGGACGAAGCGACACTTGCGTAGACTTGAGGGACACCTGCACAGTGCACTGTGTCTGGCTGTTGCATGTACTGTGTCCAGTAGTTGCTGACGCTTCGCATGGTGATAATATGTCGAGGTGATAATCACATGCTGAATCAAGAGGGGATAATCACAGGAGTCAGTTCCATGGAAAGTTTACTTATTCACATGTGCAGTTAGAAAGCAGGGCTACATGTCGCATGGTTGCCACTAAATGTCAGCAAGCTGTTTATCAGGTGTCCTGTTTATTAGCTTGCACAGGTACAGAGAGTCAATTAAAATTATCACAACATAAAATTTTAAGATAAATAATGAAGTGCTGTTCTGTTAAAGACTAATTTTCTTGGGTTAATTGGTGAGCATGCTTATCTTCCAGTAACCGCCTCAAATTTTTAGTTAATTCTCATCACTTGGAATATGTGCGATAATGCTAACATCAAAGCAGGCAAACGAAAATCGAATACCCGTGCTCGGAGATGTCTGTTTCATGACCATTTCCTCGTAGACATTAACTTCCTTGCTGCCAGCTTCAACCACGCATTACGCACACCAACAAATAAGCCAGCATTAGCGCCACTATCAAGAAACATGCCTCCTTCTATTACACTGAGTCATAATAAAAATCTGACGCTTTGGCGCAGTTGCTGCGCTCTCAGGCTCCAGGAGACCTTGCGCAGCAGCGAGGTACACCATCGGCACGGCACCGGGCACCAACACCAGCTTGAGATTAATCCTGAAGCTGGCCACGTACTTGGACTGTTAAGCATCCCAGCGGAAGTGCAAAGAGCATAAAGAGCTCCTCTTCCTCGGTTGCCAGTAATGCTGCCCGGTAGCCCGAACGAAGTCTTTCCAGGCTTTTCTTTGTTGTTCATCTCGAGGAAACATCTGAAAACTCACTGGGTGACCAACTTTGCTCGGGTAGAAGTCAAGCACACAATAGTATACAGGCATGGTCGCTACGCGGGTAACCCACCGGATGCCTTCAGCACTGAAGCACGCTGAGTGCCTTCGCAAGTTTCGATGCGTAGCAGTGCCAATAAGCGATCGAATGTTGGCGAGTAGTACAGCAACCGATGCTTCGCCGGCACGTTGTATAGGCTCGTTTCGGAGATGGCGGAGGTCACTTACGTCACGACAGATATGAGGTGATGTCATGACAACTGCCGTTGCTTCTCCTTTTCTGAAACGTTCGTGTTACTGCGCAAGCGATGGGCTTAGATCGCAAGCGTAAGCATTCAGCTACACTTCTTCAAAATTAATTAAAATATATTCTACAGGTTTGTTGTGTCCAACCCTTCGTGTGGAGAGTCCTTGCGCACAGAGGAACCTCACAACAAGTTTGGAGTGGTCTTGAAATTTGGGAGTACCACCCCTTTAATATTGCGCGTGAATGCACTGTGCGATTTCAGTGCGTGACATGAAAGAAAACATGATCTGAAAAGTTCCGGATCGCTCCCCTGCGGCGTTTGTCATAACAATGTTGTGGTTAAAAAAACCCAATATATTAAGAAAGGTAGTGTGCTTGGCCAAGTAGAGACCAGGCTATAGCGTTGGCAGTTGTCTTTATGCAAAAGACTTCTTTACTTCCAGACAAGATTTTTCCGTCTTTTCAAATGAACAGAAATGCGTGACCGTTACGCTTCTTCTTTAGGAGTCAAAGTTGATAGCGATATCCTGTCCCTAGTGAGCAGTTGTTACACAGAGGACATAATATTTTTCAAACTTACTATGCAATCACTACGAGCCTCAAAGGAGAAGGTGCTGTAAAATTGTGATTTTTGTAGTTCATGAAGTTATAATTATTATCACATGCTGTGACGCCTGGTGGCAAAACACGCTTGTATTAGGCAGCATTATTTCTTAAATATTTCATGTTGTTGTGGGAAGCAAGTATGGAGGACTCGTGTGTTTGTAAATCACAAGTTACTTTCACCGGCTTATGAAGCTTAGGAAGTTTCTCAACTGGCACACAAGCAGAGGCTTGTCTGTTGGCTAGAACACCTGCGTGCTATGCAAGTGACGCGGGTCCATTTGCCACTACCCGGGTTGATTTATTTGAACGACAATGAACGACAGCGACACCAACGCCAATATTTTTGCGAAAATTTTTTTTAAAAGTGCCCCAATAAATCGCGTTAATACTGTCGTGAGGCTAGGTTAGTAGAGGGGTTGTTTAATATGCTACAGAGTAGCTATTTCCTGCAGTATGCGTACGTGGAGGCTGACTCTTCGCACCTTTTTTTTATATTTGTATATACACATACGAACACTGAGCATGGCGGTGACGGCAAAAGGCAGGCAACAGTGTCCATATATTTGATATTGTTATTAAGGTAATATTTGTTGGCGAACCATCACTTTAACCCACGATGTCCATCTCCGATGGTGAGCACTAAGGAACGATACACTCTAGCGATTAGATGCGGCTTTGATAAAATTCTTTTCTCCTTAGATTACCTATGCAATGCTTCCGTAAGCCCTAACACTCTGCCCTTGATCGATAGTAAAGCCATGCCTGACTTTTTCCGTGAAGAGTTTGGTAGCAATACCCTCTAAGAAGCCACAAAAGTCTTGAACAATTAGCGTCTTGAGACATGAAAGAAAAATAAATGTAAGAAGCTTCGCTCCATTCTTGCCACTTGTAATGAAACCGTGTTGCCAAGCGACCTTCCTTCACTCTCTTTAAATTTTTCTTTTTTCCTATCTTTAGTTCTCATTCTTAAATTCGAGCGATTTTTTGTGAACTTCGGTGATTTGAACCTATCTATCTATCTATCTATCTATCTATCTATCTATCTATCTATCTATCTATCTATCTATCTATCTATCTATCTATCTATCTATCTATCTATCTATCTATCTATCTATCTATCTATCTATCTATCTATCTATCTAGCCACTTGCGCCTTTCAGCTCTAATGGCTGTCTCAATTTTGGTATTATTACTAAATTAGTATGGCATAAATTGACTGTATGGCAAGCATACAAGACTAGTGAGAACATGATAACCATGACACGTATGTCATGAATGTCATGATTTTCATTTCTCAGTTTTGCTGCTCTTGCGATTGCTTCCTGAGCAAACGGGCATACAACATTTTCGCCTCCGTCGAAAGTGCAGCCGCCGCAGCCTGGATTTGATTCAGCGACTTGCGGGTCAGCAGCCGAGTACCTTAGCACCTAGAAGACCGCAGAGGGGCCCATCATTCATAGTTGATCAAGAAGGGAACTGGTGATGAAGATTGTTTTCCATCCGCTCCAACTAGACCAAACATCACCTTCAACAGCTACACTGAAAAAATAACGGAGAGTAACCTAAAAAAATAAACTCGACGAGTGCGAGAAATGATAATCATGATTGTAACTCACGTATACTAAGAGTGAAGGTAAGACAGCAACTTCGCGTCCGATCTTTCAGCGGCTATGAACCATTGTCGAGGAAGAAGAAAACTAGAAGTGCAATAATCGTGCAGTGCGTTACTCGCGCACGCGCTGATGCCACGGAGCTTGTTCTAAAGCCCAAGCGCAGCAACTGTCGACTGGATGGACGACAGCAGGCCACTCCAGCTTAGGTTGAGTAGTGACATCAAAATATTAGAATACATCGTTGGGAAAGCCTCAACGTGGGAATCCATGCCGCACCAGCCACTATCCCATGACTCAGCTGGTAGGACACCATCGTTCCACGCAAACGAACCAGGTACAAACGCACCTTCGCCTCTGTACAGTCAGCCCGAGAACGAAATTTGTGACGCGGTGTCGTCTGCCAGCTCCGAGAGCACCAGATGCCACAAGCTCGGGAGGTGAGCAGCCGTAAACATTGGAGTGTCAAGTCCCGTGCTGGATTCACCATTACTGAACCGTCGTCCCACGTCAACTATCTCGAAGTGAACGCACTTTCGCGGCGCTATCTGTCGATGCATGAACGAGACGACGAGTGTCGTGTTATGGTCAACTTCTTTCAACTGCACGAATACCAGCTACACCAGGCTGAGAAGGCAACAGGCGATAAGCCTGTGTGTTGAATGTCCTTGCCTCCATCGGTTTCGCGTCATCGTCCCACGCAAGTGAACTTGATCCATGGTTTTCGTCTCTCCTGCATCTACCGATACGCCACCTGGACTGAGACGACGAGTGGCGCTTCTTGAGCAGCGTCTTCAACCTGCGCGAATGCCAGCTGCAGCTCGTTTTGGCGTGTAGAGAAAGTGGACAGCGTACGGAAACCATCCCAGTTGAAGGTCGAGGGTCCAATTCATTACCCAACTGGAATCTCCAGCACCGTGCGCGCCAACATCATGCGCTAGGCGTGCCACCCTGCCCAGACGAAGGCGTCATGTCCCCAAATGTTTGTAAATGTGTACATTTGAAGCAGCCTGGGGCTGATTGGGAAGCAGCTCAGATTTGTTTGGAGAGCAGCTCAGAGATTGTTAGGAAGCTGCTTGGACATTGGCAGCAAATCCACACGAATTTTTATATTATGCTGCCTAGAGTGAAAATTACTGTGTTCTTGAAAATAAAAGGACTTTGAACCTTGGTAAACACGTTTCGTTATTGAAACACGGACAACATCATCACTGATACGCAAAAAACCTATTATATTCTCACAATATAAGGCTCTGTTTAAAGCAATACCTTGCACATTCCAGAATCCTGAACCACCAAGTGTGAAGCGCTCGTTGGCGAACTAATTGCAGCTTTGCCGTGTTTAGCGTTCGAAAAGTTATCAAGAGAGGAATAGCTATCGCGTGGCTCGATTCAGATCTATTCAGGTGATTCGAATACAGTCTTCTTAGGGTAATAGTAAAGTTTTATCTCTCCGAGACACGCTCGATTTTCTCGCTTCTAGGTTACGGGTGTGTGCAAAAAGCCTCTTGTAGAAATTTAGTTGTCAGAACAAAGCAAGGAGCCAAAAAAAGAAAAGCAACCTCGACGCGTGCACGTGATATCTTACGTACACTAGCTTCGACCCGCCACATAGATTATCAAAGCAAGACATAGTATGCACTTTTTCAACGCGACTGCGTTAAAAAGCTCGCTTTACATACTTGCCGGTGTTGGCGTCGGCGTTGCTGGTTGGGAGTGAAAAAAACATCTTGTGGGTGATCGATAAACTGAGACAAATGCAGAACGAGAATAAATGACAATTTTAAGTGAGGATCGAACGCTAGTTGTTTTTATGGGATGCAAGCTTTCTCCCAAAAAAGCCACGCGTCTGCTTGGCAATGTAGTCAAAATAACTTCGTCTTTTTTGAAATAGAGCTAAGGTAACTTGCATAAGTCACAAACACGTGCGTTTAGTATACATGGTTCAATATGCAACATGTAATATCACAGAAATATTGCGGGGTAGAGGCGTACGTTGCAATCAGGCGTCATATCATAAGATTATGATGATTTGATACATTACACCACTCTATGCCTACAAAAGGCACTCACAATATGGCACCTTCTCCCTCAAAACGACGTAGTGGGTGCTTTGCAGCTTCATAAAAAAGTTAGCGCGGAAAAATTTCCGATGTTTTAAGAATGCTACCCACTAAAGAAAATGCACCCGTATGCCAAAGTTTCAATTACACAATTCATTTTTGTTTCTATACATGCCAGAGGCCGATTATCGCTATCACGATGAAGTCTTAAAGGCAAAACTTAACCATTCACCCCCGCCTTTATTTTTCTTGTGGTCCATGGAAATTAGCCTTGATTTGCCCTTTGATAGCGAGAAATCAGCCTACGGGATCCGCTTAAATTCACGTCACGCCGTACACTCTGTGTGTCAGTATTGTTGAATACAATATTCCTCCAAGCTTCGCTACGGCTCAATATGTAAGGGGGCACCAGCTGGAGGTCAGCAGAAGAATGGACACAAACTTCGGAGATCATTGAAACCGATGTGTTTGTGCGGCACTCCCCACCTAGCAAAATTTTTCAGGAAAGAAAATAACCGCACTGAAAGGAAGACAAATGAAGCGTTGCTGATTAAAAGGGGAGGTAGCCAGTTTTTAGGTGCCCCATCACTACTTTTCAGCGAATAAGACGAAGATTATCATAAAGACAGCCTGTATTCATGTGAAATTTGTATAACGTGCTGCGAAGTTTAAACTTCAGTATACATTAGAGTGGACCCGGGTCAAGTGTACCTAAAAGTGTACAGTTCGCGTAAAAGTAGTTCCCGGTAGATGCTCCATCTGGATTATAGTGGATCATGTTCAATAGCTTGTGTTTTCATGTGTACATAATTCTTCTGAGAGAATACTGTTTGACAGCTTTAATAAATTTTTGTGGTTTTGGTGAGTACATAATTCGGCGTGTGTATCTACAAGTTCTTTTTTCACTTCGTCCCGGCAGTTTTTGCGCCGTGCTTGTAATCTCCATTGGTATGAACCACCTAGCTGAGCAAAAAGCCGTGTTGATCGAGGAAAGTATGTGAAAGTGCGAGAAAGGCCGGTGGCCAGAGTAGATGGGTGTTGCCTCAAGGCCCCTCCCAAGAAATTTTGATGAAGGGGTTGTTCGGCCGGCAAAAAATAGTAAACATAGGAGTTCTCTAAGTTCTTCAGCAAGGTCCTTTGAACCTCCCACGAAAAAGTTTGCGGACAGAGGACCTTGATCGATGTACTGCCAAAAGATTTTTGAAGATGGAATGCGAGATCGGATCTTAGGTCTTTCGTCTCCTGGTCTCTAATGTGGTGTTTCAGGATTTTAATGGTGTCCTGAATAGATAGGTGCACTCTGAAAGCTATCGTGTTGTAAGTAAAAGCCTTGTTTTCTTCGTGTGCTTCAATATGCGATATTTGATGACACGCTCGATGACTTTGCCGTAAAAACAACAGTGAAATAGAATGCAAGGTAATAAGGAAGCGAATCCAGCTATGTTTCTGGATGAGAATGACTGATCCCATTTGCCAGGTCATTGAGAGAAACCACCGGCTCCAAAATACAATTGATAAATTTCGTGAGTTTGGGGATGAAATCTTCGTCTAGTATATGAATATTCCTGTTTGTAATGCCATCTGGCAACGAAGTAGATTTTCTATTAAGGATTGCTGAACGCCAGGAGCATAGCGAGAATTTTTTTGAGGTTATGAAGTGTCTAGTTCGCGATGCAGTGCGGACAGGAAGAAGATTGCCTGTTGTGAGTAATTAAGTCAGTTGAGACCTGTGCGTCCTTGAAGGGCCTTCCTGCTCGAAAGTTCGTGATCCCCTCTAGTTCATAGGTCTCCCGAGGTGGAGTAGTGGTCAACGTGCTCGGCTGCTGACTTGAAAGGGACAAGTTCTACCCGAGCCGAAGGTTGCGATCCGCGAGAGTTTCATTTCCACGTATTCACAATGAATGAGGTCTATGTACTGTCGATCGTAATTTGAAGGCTATCGCGTGAGCCCTGAACAAGAATACGATCGGCGCCACGTCCCAGAATGCCATTACCAAGACAGGGTTGTATCACACAGGTTTCACCAAAGTTTTTTGCTATTCAATAGGTTGTTATCAGCCCCTCTCAGACTAATTAAACCTAGCATCAGCTGTCAGTAATCTATCTCAGCAATCTGTAATGGCCTGGGAAAATGAGACCCCCGAAGAGTACACTAGTACGTGACGAAAAGAAGCCTCAATCTATACAGAAAGGTTGCTGAGTTCGTGTTGCTGGTGATTGTTTAAAATTATACAGCCAAAGAGGGAATAAAGAAGGCGAAAATTCTATTTGCACGGTTGTGAAACATCCCGATAGGGCCGTTAGCCCTCTGCAGCATTAGACAGGACGACTTTCTAGCGATACCCTAATATCACGCTCGCATGCACTGTGCGATGTCAGTGGGTGACGTGAAAGAAAACATGGCGTGCAAAGTTCCATATCGCTCTCCTGCGGCGTTTGTCATGATAATATTGTGGTTAGCTAAAACCCTATATATTAAGAAATGTAGTGTGCTTAGCTAAGTGAAGACCAGGCTTCAGCCTTGGCGGTTGTCTTTATGAAGGAAAACTGTTCACTTCCACGCGTGAATTTGCGTTTTTTTTTCAAATAAAAAGAAATATGAGACCGTTACGCTTCTTCTTTAAGAGTGCAAGAATATAGCGATATCCTTTCCCTAGTGAGTAGTTGATACACAGAGAACGTAATATTTTTCAAACATACTGTGTAACCACTACGATGCCTTAAGGGAGTAGGCGCTGTAAAATTGTGATTTTTGTAGAGCATGAAGTTATATTTATGATCACATGCTGCGAGGCCCGATGTTAAAACACGCTTGTATCACGCAGAATTAGTTTTGCAATATTTCATATTTAAGTAGAAGCATGAATAGAAGACCCGTGTGTTTGTAAATCACGACTTACTTTTACCGGCTTATGAAGCATAGGAAGTTATTTACACTGCCCAAACAAGCAGAGGCATGTTTTTTTAAGGGTAGAACACCTGCGTGCTATGCAAGTGACGCGGGTCCATTTGCCACTACCCGGGTTGTTTTGTTTGAACGACAATGAACGACAGCAACACCAAGGCCAATATTTTTGCGAAAGAATTTTTAAAGGTGTCCCCATAAATCGTGTTATACGCTCATGAGACTTGGTTAGTGCAGGGGTTCTTTATTATGCCACCGAGTAGCTAGCTCCTCCAGTATGCGTACGTGAGGGCTGACTCTTCGCGCCTTTGCTTTATATCTGTATACACACATACGTACATTGAGCATGGCGGCGACGGCAAAAGGCAGGCGACAGTGTCCATATAGTTGATATTGTTATTAGGGTAATATTTCTTGGCGAGCCATCACTTTCACTCACGATATCCATCTTCGACGGTGAGCAAGTAATAAGAAACGATACACTCTAGCAATTACTCTACAAAGCCGCTCTAGGTGTGGCTTCGATAAAATTCCATTCTCTTTAGGTTAACTATGCAATGGTTCTATAAGCCCCATCACTCCGCTTGTGATCGTTAGTAAAGTCATGCCTGACCCTTTTCGTGAAGAGTTTGGTAGTAATACCCTCTGGGAAGCCACAAAAGTCTTGAACAATCAGCGTCTTAAGACATGAAAAAAATAAATAAATGTACGTAGCTTCGCACTATGCTTGCCAGTCCTAAGGAAACCGTGTCTCCAGGCGACCTTCTTTTAATCCCTGTATTTCCTTTACTCTTTCTGTATTTACAGTTTTCATTTTTAAAATTTTAACATTTCTTAGTGAACTTCGGTGATTTGAACGTATCTATCTATCTATCTATCTATCTATCTATCTATCTATCTATCTATCTATCTATCTATCTATCTATCTATCTATCTATCTATCTTTCTATCTATCTATCTATCTATCTATCTATCTATCTATCTAGCCGCTTACTTTTTTCAGCTCTATTGGCTGTCTCAAAATTGGTTTCAATACCTAAATTAGTATGGCATAACGTGACTGTATTACAAGCATAAAAACTAGTCAGAACATGATAACCATGATACGTATGTCATGAATCTCATGATTTTCATTTCATAGTTTCGCTGCTCTTGCGGTTGCTCTCTTTACATGACATATCGCAAAACTTGTATGACATTACTGCATGGCTTATAGAAGTGACAGACTCTCACATTGAAATCGTGCCATGCATGTCCTGCAAGCCGTGACTACATGCTACATTAATGGTACACTCGCGGTCGTGTCGCTAGCTTCCATATACCAAATTTGGTGTGACGTGACGTAGAGGAATGATGAAGTTATATGCTTGATAGGAACACGATAATGATGAGATTTGTGGCATGTATGAACATGACTACATGCCATGCTAATGATACTCTTGCGGCCATTTCGCAAGCGTCAGCTATACTGAACTTTTGTGACGTGACAACAATGCATGTTGAAGGAATATGATTGGTCGGGACTTGATATTCATGGCATCAGTGTCATGTAAGAACATGACATTAGAGCACGATCGTGATGCGATTGCAGCCCTTTCGCTAGCTTCACCAAGTTTGCTATCACGTGACGTGAATGACCGATGAATGTATTTGACGTGTACAGACCTAATGATGAAGACATGCGTGTGATGTAAAACATGACTCAAGCTACGTTGATAGCACGCTCGTAGTCGTTTCGCTTGCTTCACGTATACCGAATTTGGTATCGCGCCAAGTTAAAAACGACGAAGGTAAATGACACGTCTAAGCATGAAAATCATGATACGCGTACGTGTGATGTAAAACATGACATATGCTACGCTCATAGCGTGTTCACGGCCGGTTTGATAGCTCCACATACGAAATTTTGTATCACGTGTCATGAATAGACGACGAAAGTAAATGACAAGCTCAAACATGATAATCTTGATGTGCATGCCATAATAAGTATGGCTACATGCTACGCTCACAGGTTACTCGCAGCTGTTCGCTAGCTCTACATCTACCAAATTGGGCATCGCATGAATAAATAGACGACCGATGTAAATGACGTCTAAACATGATTAATATGATACGCGTTTGATGTATAACATTCCTACATGCTACGCTGAACGCACGGTGGCGGCCGTTACACTAGCTTCACGTACCACGCCACGTGATACTAAACATTGTGTCACGTAACGTGGACAGATGACGAATGTAAGTGACACACCCAAACATGAGAATAACGGCATCTAAGTCACGCACGGCATAATTTACGTCGCCTCGTAACGTTATTCCAACTTTACTATGACATATCATGTTTTCCCATTCCTGCTTCGCATATTGTCGATCACACGTGTGATCTGCCATTTATTTTCACTATGTTTCTCGTTATGTCCTTTCTGTCTCTGTTTCTTTCCTTCTTCGTTGCGGTCTCTTCTTTCGCGCTCTTTCTTGCTGTATTTTGCATTCCGGTCTTTCCCTCTCTTCTTTCTCTGTCTACTTCTCTTTTGTAGCCCGTGCTTTCTCGTTGTCATCGTTTCTTTTCTTTTCTGCCAAATCTATTTTCTCTTTTTGCTTGCTTGTCTCTCTCTCTCTTTTTATCCGCAGAAGATGAAGACCAAGACAAAGCGAATAAGCGTGGATCGCTTTGAAGAAATGCAATTCATAGTTGATTAATATTTGTGGGTTTTAACGTCCCAAAACCACGATATGACTATAAGAGACGCCGTAGTGGAGGAATGCAAAATTTTCGACAGCCTGCTTTTTTTAACGGGCTCCCAAATCTGAGCAAACGGGCCTACAACATTTCCACCTCCATCGAAAATGAAGCCGCCGCAGCCGGGATTGGATTCTGCGATTTGCGGGTCAACAGCCGAGTACCTTAGCACCTAGAACACCGCAGCGGGGCACATCATTCATAGTTGATCAAGAAGGGAACTGATGATGAAGATTGTTTTTCATCCGCTCCAACTTGACCAAACTGCACCTTCAACAGCTACACAGAAAAAAACAACGAAGAGTAACCTAAAAAACAAACTCGACGAGTGCGAGAAAAGGTAATCATGATTGTAACTCACGTGTACTAATAGGGATGGCAAGACAGCAATTTCGCATCCAATCTTTTAGCGGCTATGAACCATTGTCGAGGAAGAAGAAAACTAGAAGAGCAATAATCGTGCAGTACGTAACTCGTGCACGCGCTTATGCCATGGAGCTCCTTTGAAAGCCCAAGCGCAGCTTTTGTCGACTGGCTGCACAACAGCAGGCCACTCCAGCGTAGGTTGAGTAGTGACATCAAAAGATCAGAATACATCGTTGGGAGAGGCTCCACGTGGAAATCCATGCCGCACCAGCCATCATCCCGTGCCTCAGCCGGTAGAACACCGTCGTTCCACGCAAACGAACCAGGTACAAACACACGTTCGCCTCTGTACAGTCAGCCAAGCAACGACATTTGTGACCCGGTTTGGCGCCTCTTCCGCAGCGTCGTCTGCCAGCTCCGAGAGCACCAGATGCCAGAAGCTCGGGAGGTGAGCAGCGATAAGCTTTGGCGTGTGAAGTCCCGTGCTGGATCCACGATTACTGAACCGTCGTCCCACGTCAACTATCTCGATGTGAATGCACTTTCGCTGCATTATCTGTCGATGCATGAACGAGACGACGAGTGTCGTGTTATTGTCAACTTGTTTCAACTGCATGAATACCAGCTACACCAGGCTGAAAAGGCAACGGTCGATAAGCATGGGTGTTGAAAGTCCTTGCCTCCATCGGTTTCGCGTCGTTGTCCCAAGAAAGTGAACTTGATCCAGGGTTTTCGTGTCTCCTGCATCTACCGATACGCTACCTGGATCAAGACGACGAGTGGCGCTACTCGAGCAGCGTCTTCAGCCTGCGCGAACGCCAGCTGCTGCTCGTTTCGAGATGTGGAGAGAGTGGACTGCGTACGGAAACCATCCCAGCTGAAGGTCGAGGGTGCAATTCATGACCCAACTGGAAGCTGCAGCACTGTGCACGCCAATGTCATGCGCTAGGCTTGCCATCCTACCCAGACAAAGGCATCATGGCCCCAAATATTTTTAACTGTGTACATTTTGAAGCAGCCTGGGGCTGGTAGGAAAGCAGCTCCGATTTATTTGGAGAGCAGCTCAGAGATCGTCAGGAAGCTGCTCGGAGATTGGCAGCCAATCCACACGAAGTTCTATATCATGCTACCTAGTGTGACAACGTTTCAAAATGTTTGTTAATTACTGTGTGCGCGAAAATAAAAGGACTTTGAACCTTGGTAAACACATTTCGTTATTTAAACACGGACAACATCATCACTGATACGCAAAAGGACTTATTATATGCTCACAATATAAGGCTCTGTCTGAAGCAATACCTTGCATATTCCAGAGTACTGAACCATCAAGTGTTAAGCACGGGATGGCAAACCAAATGCAGATTTGCCGTGTTTAGCTTTCGAAAATTTGTCAAGAGAGGAATAGCTATCGCGTGGCTCGATTCGATTCTCTTCAAGTCATTCGAGTACAGTCTTCTTAGGGTAATTAGTAAAGTGTCAACTCTCCGAGACACGCTCGATTTTCTCCCTTCATGGTTACGGGTGTGTGCAAAAAGCCTCTTGTAGAAATTTATGCGTCAGAACAAAGCCAAGAGCCAAAAAAAAAAACAACCTCAACGCGTGCACGTGCTAGCTTACGTACACTAGCTTCGGCCCACCACATAGATGATCGAAGCCAGACCTCGTATACGCTTTTTCAACGCGACTGCGTTAAAGAGCTCGCTTTACAGAACTTCCGGTGTCGGTGTCGGCGTTGCTGGTTGGGAGTGAAAAAACATCTTGTGAGTGATCGAAAAACTGAGACAAATGCAGAACGAGAATAAATGATAATTTTAAGTGAGGATCGAACGCTAGTTGTTTTTATGGGATGCAAGCTTTCTCCCAAAAAAGCCACGCGTATGCTTGGCAATGTAGTCAAAATAACTTCGTCAGTTTTGAAATAGAGGGAAGGTAACTTGCATACGTCACAAACACGTGCGTTTAGTATACATGCTTCAATTTGCAAAATGTATTATCGCAGAAATATTGTGGGGTAGAGGCGTACGTTACGATCTGGCGTCGTATCATAAGATTATGGTGATTTGATACATTACACCACTCTATCCCCTACAGAGATAGAGAGATAAAGATGCAAGGAAAGGCAGGGAGGCTAACCAGACGCACATCTGGTTTGCTACCCTGCACTGGGGAAGGAATAAAGGGGAGAAAAGAGGTTGCAGAGACATGAGAAGGTACACACAATCACGAGCACACTCGGGGAGCACACACAGTCTACAGGCGGTCGCTCAGGTTTGTTGACTTTAGGTAAAGTAGCAGTGCTTTTGTTGCTTTCTGTGCAACTGAGGCAGATGCCCAAGGTCCTAGTATCTCATGCACACTAAATGGTCCGGGGTCAAGTTGATTCAAAACCATCCGGAGCTGGCATCGCTGTGTGTCGTAGCAAGCGCAGCTGCACAGGACGTGTTCGATGGTCTCTTCAGCTCCGCAGTAGTCGCATGTAGGAGTGTCTGCCTTACCAATGCGAAAGAAGTACACCTTTGTAAATGCAACACCCAACCAAAGACGGCATAACAGTGTCGCATCGGAGCGGGAAAGTTGTGATGGTACCTTTAGCTTGAGCGAAGGATCCAGTTCATAAAATTGACACCTTTGGAAGCTGGTAGACGACCAGAACGTGCGCGTGAGATCTCGAGCCAGCAGGTGAAGTTGTCTTGCTGCATTATTCCTTGATAGAGGAATCGCGACTACACGGGATCCTTCATGGGCTGAGCTGGCTGCATCATCGGCTAATTGATTTCCGGTAATACCGATATGTCCAGGTCCATTGATATATAATATCATGCCCTCGTGCTAGAGCTTCATGATGGCAATGTCTTATTTCTTGTACCAATTGGTCATGACTCCTCCTACGCATGGCAGACTGCAAACTCTGAAGCACTGCCTTCGAATCACAGAATATGACCCATTTTCCTGGACGTTCTTGAACGAGATATTGTAAAGCAGCCCTTATAGCAGCAAGCTCTGATGCCGTAGATGTAGTCATACGCGACAACTTAAACTTGATTGTCATTGCTGCAGCCGGAATAACAGCGGCACCTGATGAGCTGCTGGACGAGACGGACCCATCAGTGTATATCTGCGTTCGGTCTAAGTACAACTGATTTAATAATAGCAGTGTTGCTTGCTTCAATGCTACTCTGGAGTGATTGCTTTTCTTTTTGATTCCCGGAATTTCTAGACGTACTTGCGGCTGGTCGAGGCACCACAAAGGACATGCCATTCTCGCAGCTGGCGTATATCCTGCTGGAATGCTGTTTAGGTTGTTGGCTATGACGTCTGAAAACGTAGCACGTGGTCTTCCGGAGGGTAGAAGGGCCAAGTGGGGGTCGGAGACACGGCTAGCATCTCGAATGTGTGCTCTGAGGCAATCCACAACTCTATATGTCCTGACCGGATGGTCTCTGGCAAGCATGATTGTTGCATATGTAGAAGCGCATCAGGGCAGTACTCAGCAGATACGCAGTGCCTGACCATGCAAACTCTCCAATGAATGAGTATTGGATTTGCAAGTGTTAGTCAGTACCGGTAAGCTGTAGCGCAATAGACCCAGAAATAGGGCCCTGTACAGCTGTAGCATGGAGGCCACAGAAGTTCCCCATGCTTTCCCGCACATGAATTTCATTATATACACAATAGATAGCAGTCTCTTCTTCAAGTACGCACAATGTGGGCTCCACGAAAGACTTCTGTCGATTATTATGCCCACGAAATGATGCGTCCGTGCATATTTGACACTCTGCCCATTGATGTAAACAGGGTATGGCGTCATTGGTTTGCGTGTAAACGCCATCAACGCGCACTTCACAGTTTATATAGTTAGGCCTTGTTTCTTAAGGTAGGCTGTTGTGAGGGTTGCTGCCCGCTGTATTCGTGCACGCACCTGACGGCGAGTAACTGCAGCACTCCAGAGGCAAATATCATCGGCGTATATGGATAGGCACACCGACCTTGGCAGAACCTTCACCAGACCAATAAGGGACATTGAACAATGTGGGGCTTAAAACACCTCCCTGAAGTACTCCGCAGTAGGTGTAATGTTCAGCAGTTGTACCCTGATATGTTTGCACAAAGAAACCCCTGCCAGTTATATAATCTTTTATCCATTGAAACATTCGTCCACCAATGCCCATTGATGCGAGAGAAGTGAGGATGGCATCGCGAGCTACATTATCATATGCACCCTTCACGTCAAGAAAGAGTGCCACTGATATGCGCTTGCGACTTTTTTCTCGTTGAACAAATGTCGATAAGTCAAAGACACAGTCGATGGAGGAGCGGCCCCGATGAAAGCCTGCCATGCAAGAAGGGTATTTGGTGTATCGTTCCAAGTACCACTCGAGACGAAATAGAACCATTCTTTCCATCACTTTTCCGAGGCAGCTTGAGAGGGCAATAGGGCGATACGCTGTCAAGTCCAATGGTGATTTTATCGATTTCCAAAGTGGTATTAATCGACTTATTTTCTATTCTCGGGGAACACTGCCGCTGAGCCAGGAGTTTTTGAAGCATGTTAAAAGTTCTTTTCTGGCTTTTTGTCCAAGGTGTCCCAACGCACTATAAGTAATACCATCAGGACCTGGCGATGACATGCGCTTAGAAGCGACTAACGCACCTTCCAGTTTTTCCATGGTGAATTGAATGTCCATTTCTGGTAATCGCGTCTCAGGAACGATCACGGCGTCGATGCTCTCGTTCATAATATTCCCGGCAACTCTCGTGCAAAATTCTTCAGCCACCTCGAGTTCTGTTTTTCCATGATGTAGTGCCAAAGCTTTAAAAGGGTGCCGTTGTTGCGGAGAGGAGCGAAGACCACGAACGGTTCTCCAGATATATGACAGCGGTTTATGAGGGTCTAGAGATTCGCAGAATGCTTTCCAGCGTTCGCTCTCCAGCTTGTAAATGCGTCGTTGAATCTTTTTCTGGAGCCGCCTTGCTTCCCTCAGATCGTAAATTGATCTTGTGCGTCTGTATCGTCGTTCAGCACGCCTTCGTAAAGCTCGTAATCTTTCCAGTTCGATGTCAAACTGTGTTATTTTAGACGAAAATGGTAATTTACATTTGGACGCTTGCATAGCTTCCGCTATGGTATTTTCCAGGCTGCAGGCGAGGCCTTCTTGGCAAGCGTCCTCAACACGCGATGTAAACATCGACCAGTCAGTGCCAATTACAACACCGGAAGAGAAATTTTTTATGATACCATCGATCGTCACGTAGGTGGGTATGTGATCACTCCCATGAGTCTCAATATCGCAAAACCATTTAACTTTGTGAGAGAAGCATTGTGACACCAATGTCAGGTCAAGGCAACTGCCATACGTGAGACCCCGCAGATATGTGGGGGTACCATCGTTCATGATGGAAAGGTCGTAATCCGAAGCGAATGTAACAATGTTCCGGCCCCTGGCATTCATCCTAGTGCTCCCCCAAAGCATGTGATGGGCGTTGGAGTCACCGACGATGATCCAAGGCCCATCGGTCCTCATTAGAATGTCTTTTAATCTGTCGCAGTCAAATCGCGGTGACGGAGATATATATCCACCAATAAGCGTGAACGAAACTGCATTCTTCTTTACACAAAGACACACGTACTGATTGTCGTCATTTGAACTTATTGGGTGCGAAAGATAAGTCAAGTCTGTGCGAATGTAAACAATTACTTTGCTTCGTTTTTCGCAAGCGGCTGAACAAAAAGCTTCATAACCGGACAATCTATAAGGCGTTGATACGTTTGGTTCACATATGACAAGTATAGGGAATTGATTGGCCCGAACAAATTGGCGAAAGTCCGAGATACAGGACTTCATGCCTCTGGCATTCCACTGAAAAATCGACGCACTTTTAACTTCAGTGCGGAAGATGAGATTTTGTTGAGCCATTGTGCTTATACGACGTTAGCAAGAACTGGATTCAGTGCAACCAGTATTTGCAGTGCACTCTTAGCAGACGGAGATTGTATGCTGCTCAGTAGCGTGCGAATCGTGGCAATTAATGATTGCACGATTGCAGTCACTTGCCTGTCTTCGTTGGAAAGATCTTGAACCGGGATCGTGGACTGGCCGTCATGAAATTCCTTCGGTTCGCTTGATGCTGCTACCCTTTGAAGTGCAGGCCACTCTGTCGCAGTTAGGGTATGCTCACTGGCTTTGTCCTTTACAGCCTTTCCCATGGCATGCGGTCTGGGAGGCAAAGGAGGTGGTACTGATGAGGGATCTGGCAAACGTGTCGAGGAGGTAGCGGGCGTCCTTGAAGACCGACGTCGACGTGAACGACGCCTTCTGACTTTAGCTGCGGCTTCTCGATGAGATGAGTGATCGCGCACCATCTGCTTCAAGATGGCAATTTTCTTCTGAATCCGCGGGTAGTCCTTCGATGTGGCTTCATGGGATCCATTGCAGATAGAGCATTTCTTGACAGTTGCGACGCATTTATCCGCTTCATGGGGCTTGCGTAGCGGTGGCATACCACAGAATTCTCGCAGACGCTGCTCACATGTCCAAGTTTCATGCATTTACGGCACTGGAGAGGCTTTGGAATGAAAGGCCGCACAGCATGTCTGAAGTACCCCACCTTCACATGAGAGGGGAGTGATGTGCTCCTAAAGGCAATCTTCACACAGCGAGACTTGCCTAGCCGGGTGACATCAACAATTGGAGTATCAGTTGTTGCCTTGACAAGAAATTGTAAGTCATTATTGGAAATAGCCACATCTATGTCGTAGATCACTCCGGTTACTACATCACATCCCAAGGGAACATGAGAGCGCACCTGGTTGCCGTCCAAGTCAGTTACACTGCGCAGAACGCCCAACGCAGTTGCGTGCAATACGTCCACAGCCAGTATATTCTTTCTGGCCTTCACTCTTATGTCCGTGATCTTATTTGGCACAAGAGTTTCCAGAGGCCTCGACACAGACTGTCTGTTAAGGCGTTTCATGCTGACGGTAGGAAGTGCAGGCAGAAACAGGATGGTATAAGTGTTCGATTTTGGCGCTTCACTTACAGTTTGAATAGTTGAGGTTGAGGATGTCCTCATGTTCCTCCTCTTCGCTTTGCGGCTCAGCACAGGTTGGAAACCGTCATCTGAAAAGTCCTCACTGCTGAGATAGTAAGCATGAGTATCTTCACTGTCGCTGTCACTCGCTCTTCCCATCCGCTTCCTGGAGGCGGCCGCCGCTGACGCCACTGGTGCCGGCAGGCGCTCGGGGTGGTCTACATCCATCCCCTCCAAGGGAGCAGCGAAAACTGATCAACAGACTTAAATTACAACTGAAATACGCCGGAGTTCGCAGAAGTAGCTCCTATTCAAAACACACTTCTATCCCCTACAAAAGGCAAACACAATATGGCACCTTCTCCCTAAAAACCACGTAGTGGGTGCATTGCAGCTTCAAAAAAAAAAAGTTCACGCGGAAAACTTCCCAATGTTTTAAGAATGCTACCCACTAAACATAATGCGGCCATATGCCAAAGTTTCACTGACAAAATTCATTTTTATTTCAGTACGTGCTAGAGACCGATTATCAGTATCACGATGAACTCTTAAAGGCAAAACTTAACCATTCACCCCCGCCTTTATTTTTCTTCTGGTCCATGGAAAGTGGCCTTGATTTGCCCTTCGATAGCGAGAAATCAGCCTACGAGATCCTCTTAAATTCAAGTCACGTCGTACACTGTGTGTCTCAGTAATGTTGAATAAAATATTCCCCAAAGCTTCGCTACGGCTCAATGTGCAAGGGGGCACCAGTTGGAGGTAAGCAGAAGAACGGGCACGAAATCGGTGATCATTGAAACCGATGTGTTTGTGTGACAATCCCCACCAAACAATGCTTTCCAGGAAAGAAAATAACCGAACTGAAAGAAAGACAATTTCAGTTTTTAGTTTTTTCATTTTTATTCATTCATTCAATATACAAAATTCGTAAAATGTATTATGCAGACGAGGGTCCCAAAGTCAAGCGCTTGCAGTGGGACCCTCGGTTAACAATAACAATAAAATTAATAATTATAACAGCACGTAAATTACGCAACACAAGTGAAAAGTAAACAGTGAACTTACATAAAATACCATCAAGTAAACAAAAAAGGCAGTCAGAATGTGACACAAGAATAATAGTAATAAGTTATACAAGTAAAACATAATCACGCCATAAAGCAATAACCTAAATTTGCAAAGACTTTCCAATTTCATGCCCGGATACATAAGAATCGTTAAGTAATCATCGTTGTCAACCTAGTTATGCAAGATGAACTTTTTAAGATCACGTTTGAATGCATGAAAAGATGATGATGATTTTAGTGTATAGGGCAGGTTATTCCACAATTTAATGACCGCGAAGGCGGACGTCATTTTGCCATAATTGGTGTTACATTTAGCAAAAAAGAAGTTGTGACTGTGGGCGAATTTAGTACTATTGGTGTTGGTGAGTAAACTAGCATCGATTTAATCAAACACAAGCTGTTTGTTAAGTTCTTTATATAACAATATGATTAAGTGAAAATTAAATAAGCCAGACACAGTAAGAATACAGTTAGCCTGAAGAAGTGGGGTAGCATTAGAATAAGATGAACTGTTGGTAATAATGCGAATGGCCTCATTCTGAATGTGCTGTACAGACGAAATATGAATGTTATATGTATTTCCCCATGATGTAATGCCATAGGTGATGTGACTCTGTATGAAGGCAAAGTATAAAAACAATAAGGCTTCAAGTGAAAAAAAGGACAAGATTTGATGAGTGATCTTATACCAAATGCTGTTTTTTGTTTGACGTAAAGAATATGATTGGTGAACTTTAAATGAGGGTCTAATTTTACGCCCAGAAAACACACACAGTGAGACGCAGGAATGAAATGATTGTCAATGAACACTTGTGGAATGAAAGGTAGCATTTTTTTGTGATGTTTTAAAAACCAAGAATTGAGTTTTGAGCGGGTTTAAAATTAAGTTGTTGAAGCAACATCATTCAACGACATTAGTCAGTTCTTTGTTCAATATATTGATCAGAGTAGGTAATGATTTATGCGAGACGGAAATGGTCGTATCATCAGCGTAAAGAATAAATTCAGATTCTTCAAGGCAGTCAGGCAAATGATTAATATAGATACAAAACAGTAAGGGTCCAAGAATAGAACCCTGTGGGACCCCTTGATGAATTATTTTAACATTAGAATTAACGCCCCCAATGCAGACTGATTGTTGACGATCAAGAAGGTAGTTTTTTATGAAGGTCAAGGATAGGCCAGTGATACCCAAGGACTCTACTTTACTAAATAAAATATTATGACTAATGGTATCAAAGGCTTTCGTAAAATCAAGAAATACAGACCCGGTGAAATTACCGTTGTCGATGGACGTTTTCAAGAAATCGGTTAATGATAGCAACGCTAAATTCATAGAAATACCAGCTCGGAAACCGAATTGACAAGGCTTTAGCTGCTTAAATTTATTGAGGTACTTGTTAATACGTTTCAGAAATAATTTTTCAATAAGTTTGCTGATGGAAGACAAAATATAAATAGGGCGGTAGTTACGGACATCTGTCGTATCACCTTTTTTGTGTGCTGAGATTAACTTGGCTTTTTTCAGTGAGCTCGGAAATATACCATGTTTAAAAATGACATTAATTATATTGCTAAAGACTTCTGGGATTTCTGGAGCAGCAAGTTTTGAATGAAACGCCGATACATTGTTTAGTTCAGCGCTACAGTTTTTTAGACCCATAATGGTAGAATAGACTTCGTCAATGGTAAGAGGAAATAGAACGAATGAATGGATACAGCGGGTAAGGGTGTACGAGGATACTTTGGGCCTATCATTGTATATTTCATAAAAGTAATCACTAAAAGACTCGGCTATATCAGAGGACTCAGTACAGATTTGCTGTTTATACCTAATTTTAATAATAACATTACTAACCTGAGGTCTGTTTAAAAAGTCATGGAAAAGTTTCCATTTTTTCTTTGGATCATTTCTTGCTTTACAGAATTCTTTTTTATAATAAAGTCGTTTTGATTGTTTCAGCAGTTTATTCAACATCTTACTATATTTTTTATACCTAAGTCTCAAATTCACATTAAATGGCTGTTTTTTTGTTTTCCTGTAGAGATTATCTTTTTTCTGCATACTAGTTATCAAGCCTTGAGTTGACCAGAGATTACGTTGAAACCTATATATTTTCTTGCATTTAACAGTTTTAGTGTTTCCATGCACAGCTTTAAGAAATAGGGAGCAGAAGTTGCCTAGTGCTTCTTCAGCATTTTCTAAGGTGCTAATGGAAGACCACTCAGAGCCTTGAATTGCCTTGATAAAGTTTTCCTGATCGAAGGTTGACGTGAAATGGCACGTGTTAAGGCGAGGTAGATTTACGGCGAAAGTTACAAAGACAGGATGATGATCAGTGATGCACACATCGATGACTCCTGCGCTAGGAGTTGGCGAAAAATTGCTTATTACGTGGTAAATGAGCGTGCTTGTTCCAGTGGGTGAAAATCGAGTAGGAGATGAAATTAAGGATTCAAGCCCGAAGCCAAGAAAACAATCACTATATGCTATGGTGTTGTTGTTATCTGTATCCATTAGGTTAATGTTGATATCACCAACAAAAACAACTTGCTTATTTTTTGCGGTGATAATGTCGAGTACAGCAGCAAAATTATGTAGAAAATGCAGAATAGACGAAGATGAAGAACGGTAAATGCATGCAATGATCACTTTATTTAGATTAACAGAGGAGGGTAAGGCAGCCTCGATCCATACAGATTCACAGTTCGAAATATTCAAAGATAGGTCAGTCCTGCGCTTGTACTTTATCTCGGGCGATGTAAATATGGCCGAGCCGCCGTAGCGACCCGAATCATGGTGACAATATTCAGAGTTAAACGATCGAAATCCGTACAGATTGCCATCACAAGATCCTAGCCATGTTTCAGTAATACAAAAAAATGAAAAGGAAAGACAGAGTAAGTCAGTGAATCCAATAATATTATCGTAGTTTTTTGGCAAACTATGCGCATTGATGTGCAGCAATGAACAAGTAGATTTAGCAAGGGGGGATTTAGTTTCCTCAAAAGGAAGCAACGACATGATGATACACAATGAAAGCTATGAGGTGGGAAAAGCGAACCGAATTTGTCAACGTCACGTGAATAAGTTGTGATCAGATTCCGTATTAAACCAAAATACCCTGCTGTCCTCTGTCTTGCTGGTCTTGATATCACAATTCTCTGCCCAGAGGAACCGCGATTTCTTTTCCTTTTTAGGACAAGCGCTTTACTAAACAGCTTTTTATTGGCAATGTTCATTGCCAAAGACTGGATTGTCATTAATTCCGGATTGTCCTAACTGGGAAGCACGCAATCGCACCTTACGCGCTTTGCGAAGGAACTCATTTTTCTTCTCGCGTGAACAAAAGCGCGCGATGATGCACTTGTCAGCTGTTTTACTGGCGACGCAATCAACTGCATCAATATCTGTCGATGAAATAGGGCATTCAATCACTTGTCCAATGGTTTTCAAAAGAACAGTGCAGTCTTCGCCTTGTGTACATGGAACACCTTTGATTTCAATGTTATTGAGCCTACTGTATTGCTCCATACCTGCAATCTTTTTGGTTAACTCGTCATTTTCTGCCCTCCGTGCTTTGTTTGACTGCACCAGCTCATCTACAGATTTGCGCACTGAATCATATTCGTCACTTATGAAACGTACACTACCGGCAAGTGCAGAAAGATTACCTAGTCCCTGATCTTCTAATTTGTTTCGATATTTTAGACACAAGATCATCAACAAGATTGTCAAGTTTAGCATGAAGCAGGGACTCAAGGTGCTCGATTTTCTTAGCAAGTTCGGTGTTAGTAGGCATAGTGTGCAAGCAAAACCAGAAGGCAACACTTATGAGCAGCAGCCGCATGTGAGTCGGCAACACGAGCGGGGGTAATAGTACAAGAACCAACCTGTAGCGGAGAGAACAGATTCTTAGTATACGTCCGAATCCTACGGCCGCTGCTTAAAAGTGGTTCGGGTGCGCTGGGGACTTCCTTATATAAACTCCGATGAGGCCAGCGCAGGCGCAAGGGTGACCAGGCGCCGTAGCGCTCCACGTGCAAATGACAGGTTGCTAAAGGTCGTACAAGACGATGATAGCGAGTCGATGTCGATCTTCCATAGCCACGTAGCGCAGGCGCCGAGAGCCACTTCTGGTAGCCACGCAGTGCCGGCGCAGTCAGGCACAGGGGAGGCACAGGAGGTTGGCTCGTGTTGACACGAGCGTGGTTGCACACGGGAGAATGCTGCTTGGCTGGAACACCTGGACTGCACCGGTCTGTAGCGGAGAGAACAGATTCTTAGTAGACATCCGAAACCTATGGCCGCTGCTCAAAAGTGCTTAAAGGGGAGATAACCAGTTTGTCGGTGCGCTATCTCTACTTTTCAGTAAATAATACGAAGATTATCTGAAATACAGCCCGTATTCATGTGAAATTTGTATAACGCGCTGCAAAGTTTAAAGTTCTGTATACATTAGAGTGGACCAGGGTCAAGTGTACGTGAATGTGCACATTTCGGGAAAAAGTAGTTCCCGGTGGATCATCCGTCTGGGTTTTAGTGGATCATGATTATTAGCTTGCGTTTTCATGTATATATATTTCTTCTGAGAGAATACTGTTTGACAGCTTTAATAAATTTTTGTGGTTTCGGTGAATACATCGCTGAATTTGGCGTGTGTATCTACAAGTTCTTTTTTCGATTCGTCCCGGCAAAATTTGCGCCGTGCTTGTATTTTCTATAGGTATGAAAAACCTAGCTGAGCAAGAAGCCGTGTTGATCGAGGAAAGTATGTGAAAGTGCGAGAAAGGCTGGCGGCCAGGGTAGATTGGGGTTGCCCCAGGATCCCTCCCAAGAAATTTTGATGAAGGGGTTGTTCGGCCAACAAAAAACAGTAAACTTAGAAGTTCTATAAGTTCTTCATCAAGGTCCTTCCAACCTCCCACGAAAAGGTTTCCGGACAAAGGGCCTTGATTGATGTTCTGCCAAAAGAATTTTGAGGATAGAATCCGAAATGGGATCTTAGAATTTTCGCCTCCTGACCTATAATGTGATGTTTCACGATTTTAATGACATCCTTAATGGATAAGTGCACTCTGAAAACTATTGTGTCGCAAGTAAAAGCTTTGTTTTCTTCATGTGCTTCAATATGCGATATTTGATGACATGCTCGATAACCTTGCCGTAAAAGACAACAGTGAAATAGAATGCAAGGTATTAAGGAAGCGAATCCAGCTATGTTTCTGGATGAGAATGACTGATCCCCTTTTCCAATGCATTGAGAAAAACCACCGGCTCAAAAATACAATTGATAAATTTCGTGAGTTTGGGGATGAAGTCTACGCCTAGTATATGGCTTGTCCTGTGTGTGATGACATTTAGCAACGAAGTAGATTTTCTATTAAGGATTGCCGAAAGCCAGGAGCATAGCAAGATGTTTTTTGAGGTTATGAAGTGTCTAGTTCGCGATGCAGTGCGGACAGCAAGAAGATTGCCTGTTATGAGTAATTAAGGCAGTTGAGACCTGTGCGTCTTTGAAGGGCCATCCTGCTCGAAAGTTCGTGATCACCTCTAGTTCAGAGGTCTGCCGAGGTGGAGCAGTGATCAACATGCTCGTCTGCTGACCTGAAAGAGACAGGTTCTACCCGAGCCGAAGGTTGCGATCCGCGAGAGTTGCATTTCGACGTATTCACAATGATCGAGGTCATTGTACTGTCGATCGTAATTTGAAGGGTATCGCGTGAGCCCTCAACAAGAATTTGATTGGCGCCACGTCCCAGAATGCCATTACCAAGGCAGGGTTGTATCACACAGGCTTCACCTAAGTTTTTTGCTATTCAATTGGTTGTTATCAGCCCTTCTCAGACTGATTAAACCTAGCATCAGCTGTGAGTAATCTATCTCAGCAATCTGTATTGGCCTGGGAAATGGGGACCCCCGAAGAATACACTAGTACGTGACGAAAAGAAGGCTCAAACTATACAAAAAGTTTGCCGAGTTTATGTAGCTGGTGATTGTTTAAAATTATACAGCCAAAGAGGGAATGAAGAAGGCGAAAATTCTATTTTCACGGTTGTGAAACATCCCGATAGGGCCGTTAGGCCTCTGCAGCGTTAGACAGGACGACTTTCTCGCGATACCGTAATATCACGCTCGAATGCACTGTGCGATCTCAGTGGGCGACGTGGAAGAAAACATGGCGTGCAAAGTTCCATATCGCTCTCCTGCGGCGTTTGTCATGATAATGTTGTGGTTAGCTAAAACCCTATATATTAAGAAATGTAGTGTGCTTAGCTAAGTGAAGACCAGGCTTTAGTCTTGGTGGTGGTCTTTATGCAGGAAAATTGTTTACTTCCACACGTGATTTTGCGTTTTTTTTCAAATAAAAAGAAATGTGGGACCGTTACGCTTATTTTTTAAGAGTGCAAGGATATAGCGATATCCTGTTCCTAGTGAGCAATTGATACACAGAGGACGTAATATTTTTTTATACTTACTATGTAACCACTACGATGCCTTAAGGGAGTAGGCGCTGTAAATTTGTGATTTTTGTAGACCATGAAGTTATAATTATGATCACATGCTGTGACGCCTGATGTTAAAACACGGTTGTATCACGCAGCATTATTTTTGCAATAATTCATATTTAAGTAGAAGCATGTATAGAAGACCCGTGTGTTTGTAAATCACGAATTTCTTTTACCGGCTTATGAAGCATAGGAAGTTATTTCCACTGCCCAAACAAGCAGAGGCTTGTTTGTTTTAGGGTAGAACACCTGCGTGCTATGCAAGTGACGCGGGTCCATTTGCCGCTACCCGGGTTGTTTTATTTGAACGACAATGAACGACAGCGACACCAAGGCCAATATTTTGGCGAAAGAATTTTTAAAGGTTTCCCCATAAATCGTGTTATACGCTCATGAGGCTCGGTTAGTACAGGGGTTCTTTAATATGCCACCGAGTAGCTAGCTCCTCCAGTATGCGTACGTGAGGGCTGACTCTTCGCGCCTTTTCTTTATATCTGTATATACACATAAGTACACTGAGCATGGCGGCGACGGCAAAAGGCAGGCGACAGTGTCCATATAATTGATATTGGTATTAGGGTAATATTTCTTAGCGAGCCATCACTTTGACCCACGATGGCACTAAGAAACGATACGCTCTACTAATTAGATGTGGCTTTGATAAAATTCACTTCTCCTCAGATTAACTATGCAATGCTTCCGTAGGCCCCATCACTCTGCTTGTGATCGATAGCAAACCCATGCCGGACCCTTTTCGTGAAGAGTTTTGTAGCAATACCCTCTAGGAAGCCACAAAAGGCTTGAACAATCAGCGTCTTAAGACATGAAAGAAAAATAAATGTAGGTAGCTTCGCACTATGCTTGCCAGTCCTAAGAAAACCGTGTCTCCAGGCGACCTTCTTTTATTTCTGTACTTTTTTTCTTTTTTCCTATCTTGAATTCTCGTTTTCTAAATTTGAGGATTTCTTAGTGAACTTTGGTTATCTATCTATCTATCTATCTATCTATCTATCTATCTATCTATCTATCTATCTATCTATCTATCTATCTATCTATCTATCTATATATCTATCTATCTATCTATCCATCTATCTATCTATCTATCTATCTATCTATTTATTTATCTATCTTTCTATCTATATACCCGCTTATGACTTTCAGCTATAATGGCTGTCTCAAGATTGGCTTCAATACCTAAATTAGTATGGCGTAACGTGACTGTATTACAAGCATAAAAGACTAGTCAGAACATGATAATGATACGTAGGTCATGAATCTTATGATTTTCATTTCATAGTTTTGCTGCTCTTGCGGTTGCTCTCTTCACATGGCATATCGCAAAACTTGTATGACAATACTGCATGACTTACAGCAGTGACAGACCCTCACATTGAAATCATGCCATGCATGTCATGCAGGCCGTAACTACATGCTACATTCATGGTACACTCGCGGTCGTGTCGCTAGCTTCCATATACCAAATTTGGTGTGACGTGACGTAGAGAAATGATGAAGTTATATGACTGATAGGAACATGATAATCATGAGATTTGTGGCATGTATGAACATGACTACATGCCATGCTAATGATACTCTTGCGGCCATTTCGCAAGCGCCAGTTATACTGAACTTTTGTGACGTGACATCAATGATAATGAAGGAATATGATTGGTGTGAACATGATATTCATGGCATCAGTGTCATGTAAGAACATGACATTATAGCCCATTCATGATGCGCTTGCAGCCCTTTCGCTAGCTTCACCAAGTTTGGTATCACGTAACGTGAATGACCGACGAATGTATTTGACGCGTCCAAACTTAATGATCATGACATACGTGTCATGTAAACCATGACTGCGTGCTACGTTGATAGCACGCTCACAGTCGTTTCGCCTCCTCCACGTATACCGAATTTGGTATCACTCTAAATTAAAAGACGACGAAGGTAAATGACACGTCTAAGCATGAAAATCATGATATGCGTACTTGTGATGTAAAACATGACATATACTGCGCTCATAGCGTGTTCACGGCCGATTCGATAGCTCCACATACGAAATTTTGTATAAAGTGTCATGAATAGACGACGAAAGTAAATTACAAGTCCAAACATGATAATCTTGATGTGCATGTCATGATAAGTATGGTTACATGCTACGCTCACAGGTTACTCGCGGCTGTTCGCTAGCTCTACATATACCAAATTGGGTATCGCATGAAGTAAATAGACGACCGATGTAAATGACGTCTAAACATGATTATTATGATACGCGTTTGACGTATAACATTCCTACATGCTACGCTGAAAGGACGGTGGCGGCCGTTACACTAGCTTCACGTACCACGCCACGTGATACTAAACATTGTGCCACGTAACGTGGACAGATGACGAAAGTAGGTGACACACCCAAACATGAGAATAACGGCTTCTAAGTCACGCGCGGCATAATTTACGTCACCTCGTAACGTTATTCCAACTTTACTATGACATATCTTGTTTCCTCATTCGTGCTTCGCATATCGTTGATCAAACGTGTGATCTGCCATTTTGTTTCACTATTTTCTCGTTATGTCCTTTCTGTCTCTGTTTCTTTCTTTCTTCGTTACGGTCTCTTTTTTCGCTCTCTTTCTTGCTGTATTTTCATTCCTGTCTTTCCCTCTCTTCTTTCTCTGTCTACTTCTCTTTTGTAGCCTGTGCTTTCTCGTTGTCCTCGTTTCTTTTGTTTTCTGCCTAATCTATCCTCTCTTAGCTTGTTTGTCTCTCTCCCTCTCTCTCTTTTTATCCGCAGAAGATGACGACCAGGACAAAGCGAATAAGCGTGGACCACTTTGAAGAAATGCAATTCATATTTTATTATTATTTTTGGGTTTTAACGTCCCAAAACCACGATATGACTATGAGAGGAGCCGTAGTGGTGGACTCCGGAATTTTCGACCACCTGCTTTTTTTTAACGTGCACCCAAATCTGAGCAAACGGGACTACAACATTTCCGCCTCCGTCGAAAATGCAGCTGCCGCACCCGGGAATTGATTCTGCGATTTGCGGGTGAGCAGAGGAGTACCTTAACACCTAGAACACCGCAGCGGGGCACATCATTCATAGTTGATCAAGAAGGGAACTGATGATGGAGATTGTTTTCCATCCACTCTAACTAGACCAAACTGCACCTTCAACAGCTACACTAAAAAATAACGAAGAGTAACCTAAAAATGAATTCGACGAGTGCGAGAAATGGTAATCATGATTGTAACTCACGTATACTAAGAGTGATGGTAAGACAGCAACTTCGCGTCCAATATTTTAGCGGCTTTGAACCATTGTCGAGGAAGAAGAAAACTAGAAGAGCAATAATCGTGCTGTACGTAACTCGTAACTCGTGTCTGCAATGGGGAAAAGGTAATTTGGACAACTGCAAAGATTTCGAGCATTTGAGCTATTGCTGGAATAAACAGTGGTGTGTATCTCGCCAGGTAGAGGTCACTTATACCAGATTGCGCTTTGCAGTTCCACAACTAAATTATTACCTTAATAAAGCTCGACTCAAGGCGCACCGCTATGCATTTGGTGCAACGAAATTGAAACAATTGAACATTTCTTTTTATTCTGTCATCGTTATTCTTATCAGAGAAAAAGATTTTTAGTAGCCCCAATACAAAAGGTAGGAATACAAGTAAATCTACCAGTAATTTTATCACTTGGCGGAACTTAATTTGGTACTGCCACAGGGGTGTATGCTCCGCTGTGTTTGATTACATCAACGCAACTAAAAGATTACCATGCTAGTGAACACCTACCTTTTCATATCTGAAGTTTATAATTCGTAGTTATGTCTTTCAAAAACAAAAGATGGTTTGACCGCTTGCTCAGCAAACATTTTTGTTTTTTTTTGGTAGTATTATTTTAAGCTACTTTTTCAGATTGGCTTCATTTTCATGTTAGTTTCATTTAAATATCCTGCCGCCCGGTTCTTCGCCCATCCCCCTTTGTGGGTAAGCGCCATCCATCAGAGGTCATCAGCATCAGCAACTCGTGCACGCGCTTATGCCACGGAGCTCGTTCAAAAGCCCAAGCGCAGCTACTCTCGACTGGCTGGACGACTGCAGGCCACTCCAGCGTAGGTTGAGTAGTGACATCAAAAAATCAGAATACATCGTTGGGAGAAGTTCCACGTGGGAATCCATGCTGCACCAGCCACCATCCCGTGACTCCGCCGGTAGGACACGTTGTTCCACGCAAACGAACCAGGTACAAACGCACCTTCGCCTCTGTACAGTCAGCCCAAGAACGGCATTTGTGACGCGGTGTGGCGCCTCTTCCGCAGCGTCGTCTGCCAGCTCCGAGAGCACCAGATGCCACAAGCTCGGGAGGTGAGCAGCGGTAAGCATTGGCGTGTCTAGTCCCGTGCTGGATCCACCATTACTGTACCGTCGTCCCACGTCAACTATCTCGATGTGAATGCACTTTCGCTGTACTATCTGTCGATGCATGGACGAGACGACGAGTGTCACGTTATGGTCAACTTGTTTCAACTGCATGAATACCAGCTACACCAGGCTTAGAAGACAACAGGCGATAAGCATGGGTGTTGAAAGTCCTTGCCTCCATCGGTTTCGCGTCGTAGTCCCACGCAAGTGAACTTGATCCAGGGTTTTCGTCTCTCCTGCGTGTACCGATACGCCACCTGAATCGAGACGACGAGTGGCGCTTCTAGAGCAGCGCCTTCAACCTGCGCGAACGCCAGCTGCAGCTGGTTTCGGGATTTGAAGAGAGTGGACTGCGTACGGAAACCATCCCAGCTGAAGGTCGAGGGTCCAATTCATGACCCAACTGGAAACTGCAGCACCGTGCATGGCAATATCATGAGCTAGGCTTGCCATCCTACCCAGACGAAGGCATCATGTCCCCAAATATTTTTAACTGTGTACATTTTGACGCAGCCTGGGGCTGATTGGGAAGGAGCTCCAATTTATTTGGAGAGCAGCTCAGAGATCATTAGGAAGCTGCTCGGAGATTGGCAGCCAATCCACATGAATGCGTTTATTATGCTGCCTTGAGTGACAACGTTTCGATATTTTTGTTAATTACTGTGTGCGCGAAATTAAAAGGACTTTGAACCTTGGTAAACACATTTCGTTATTTAAACACGGACAACCTCATCACTGATACGCAAAACGACTTATTATATGCTCAAATTATAAGTGTATGCCTAATGCAATATCTTGCATATTCCAGACTACTGAACCACAAGGTGTCAAGCACTGGATGGCAAACTAAATGCAGATTTGCCGTGTTTAGCGTTCGAAACGTTGTCAAGAGAGGAATAGCTATCGTGTGGCTCGATTCGGATCTATTCAAGTCATTCGAGTACAGTTTTGTTAGGGTAATTAGTAGAGTGTTAACTCTCCGAGACACGCTCGATTTTCTCCCTTCATGGTTACGGGTGCGTGCAAAAAGCCTCTTGTAGAAATATAGGCGTCAGAACAAAGCCAGGAGCCAAAAAAAGAAAAGCATCCTCAGCGCGTGCACGTGATAGCTTACCTTCACTAGCTTCGGCCCACCACATAGATGATCAAAGCCAGACATAGTATGCGCTTTTTTGACGCGACTGCATTAAAGAGCTCGCTTCACAGAACTTCTGGTATCGGCGTTGGCGTTGCTGTTTGGGAGTGAAAAACCATCTTGTGGAGCATCGACAAATTGGGACAAATACAGAACGAGAATAAATGATAATTCTAAGTGAGGATGAAATGCTAGTTGTTTTAATGGGATGCAAGCTTTCTCTTAAAAAAGCCACGCATCTGCTTGGCAAAGTAGTCAAAATAACTTCTTCTGTTTTGAAATAGAGTGAAAGAAACTTGCATACCTCACAAACAAGTGCGTTTAGTATAAATGCTTCAATATGCAACATGTAAATCACAGAAATATTGCGGGGTAGAGGCGTACATTGCTATCAGGCGTCATATCATAAGATTATGATGATTTGATACATTACACAACGCCATCTCTTACAAAAGGCAATGAGAATACGGTACCTTCTCCCTCAAATTGACGTAGTGGGTGCATTTCAGCTTCAAAAAAAAGTTCACGCGGAAAATTTTTCTTTGTTTTAAGAATACTACCCAATGAACAGTATGCAGCCATATGATAAAGTGTGACTGACAAAATCTATTTTTATTTCAGTACGAGCTAGAGACCTATTATCGCTATCACGATGAACTCTCAAAGGCAAAACTTAACCATTCACTCCCACATTTATTTTTCTTGTGGTCAATGGAAAGTGGCCTTGAATTGCCCTTCAATAGCGAGAAATACCCCTTCGAGACCCTCTTAAATTCACGTCACGCCGTACACTGTGTGTGTCAGTAATGTTGTATACAATATTCCCCCAAGCTTCGCTACGGCTCAATGTGCAAGGGGGCAACAGTTGGAGGTCAGAAGAAGAATGGGCATGAAATTCGGAGACCAATGAAATCGATGTGTTTGTGCGACACTCCATCTCCACCTAACAACGTTTTTCAGGAAAGACAATAATGGCACTCAAAGGACGACAATTGAAGCGTTCCTCACTTTAAGGGAGGGTAGCCAGTTTTTTGGTTACCCATAACTACTTTTCAGCAAATAAGACGAAGATTATCTGAAAGGCAGCCTGTATCCATGTAAAATTTATATAACGTGCTGCAAAGTTTAAACTTCAGTATACATTAGAGTGGACCCTGGTAGAGTGTACGTGAATGTGTACAGTTCGGGTAAAAGTAGTTCCCGGTAGATGCGCCGTCTGGGTTATAGTGGATCATGCATATTTGCTTGTATTTTTATGTGTATATAATTCTTCTGAGAGAATACTGTTTGACAGCTTAAATAAATTTTTGTGGTCTCGGTGAATACACCGCTGAATTTAGCGTATGTATATGCAAGTTCTCTTTTCACTTAATCCCGGCAAACTTTGCGCCGTGCTTGTATTCTCCATGGGTATGAGCAATTTAGCTGAGCAAGAAGCCGTGTTGATCGAGGAAAATAAGTGAAAGTGCGAAAAAGGCCGGCGGCCAGGGTAGATGTGGGTTGCCCCAGGGTCATTCCAAAAACATTTGATGAAGGCGTTGTTCGGCGAACAAAAAACAGTAAACATAGAAGTTCTAAAAGTTCTTCATCAAGGTCCTCCCAACCTCCCACGAAAAATTTTCCGGACAAAGGGCCTTGATTGATGTACTGGCAAAAGAATTTCGAGGATAGAATCCGAGATCGGATATTAGAATTTTCGTCTCCTGGACTATAATGTGGTGTTTCAGGATTTTAATGACATCCTTAATGAATAGGTGCACTCTGAAAGCTATTGTGTCGTAAGTAAAAGCTTTGTTTTCTTCATGTGCTTCAATATGCGATATTTGAGGACATGCTCGATGACCTTGCCGTAAAAGACAACAGTTAAATAGAATGCAAGGTATTAAGGAAGCGAATCCAGCTATGTTTCTGGATGAGAATGACTGATACCCTTTTCCAATGCATTGAGAAAAACCACCGGCTCCAAAATACAATTGATAAATTTCGTGAGTTTGGGGATGAAGTCTACGCCTAGTATATGGCTTGTCCTGTGTGTGATGACATTTAGCAACGAAGTAGATTTTCTATTAAGGATTGCTGAACGCCAGGAGCATAGCGAGATGTTTTTTGAGGTTATGAAGTGTCTAGTTCGCGATGCAGTGCGGACAGGAAGAAGATTGCCTGTTATGAGTAATTAAGGCAGTTGAGACCTGTGCGTTCTTGAAGGGCCATCCTGCTCGAAAGTTCGTGATCCCCTCTAGTTCAGAGGTCTGCCGAGGTGGAGCAGTGGTCAACATGCTCGGCTGCTGACCTGAGAGGGACAGGTTCTACCCGAGCCGAAGGTTGCGATCCGCGAGAGTTGCATTTCGACGTATTCACAATGAATGAGGTCATTGTACTGTCGATCGTAATTTAAGGGTATCGCGTGAACCCTCAACAAGAATTTGATCGGCGCCACGTCCCAGAATGCCATTACCAAGGCAGGGTTGTATCCCACAGGCTTCACCTAAGTTTTTTGCTATTCAATTGGTTGTTATCAGCCCTTCTCGACTGATTAAACCTAGCATAAGCTGTGAGTAATCTATCTCAGCAATCTGTATTGGCCTGGGAAATGGAGACCCCCGAAGAGTTCACTAGTACGTGACGAAAAGAAGGCTCAGACTATACAAAAAGGTTGCCGAGTTCATGTGGCTGGTGATTGTTTAAAATTATACAGCCAAAGAGGGAATGAAGAAGGCGAAAATTCTATTTTCACGGTTGTGAAACATCCCGATAGGGCCGTTAGGCCTCTGCAGCGTTAGACAGGACGACTTTCTCGCGATACCGTATTATCACGCTCGAATGCACTGTGCGATGTCAGTGGGCGACGTGAAAGAAAACATGACGTGCAAAGTACCATATCGCTCTCCTGCAGCGTTTGTCATGATAATGTTGTGGTTAGCTAAAACCCTATATATTAAGAAATGTGGTGTGCTTAGCTAAGTGAAGACCAGGCTTTAGCCTTGGTGGTGGTCTTTATGCAGAAAAATTGTTTACTTCCACACGTGATTTTGCGTTTATTTTTCAAATAAAAAGAAATGTGAGACCGTTACGCTTCTTCTTTAAGAGTGCAAGAATATAGCGATATCCTGTCCCTAGTGGGCAATTGATACACAGAGGACGTAATATTTTTTAAACTTACTATATAACCACTACGATGCCGTAAGGGAGTAGGCGCTGTAAATTTGTGGTTTTTGTAGACCATGAAGTTATAAATATGATCACATGCTGTGACGCCCGATGTTAAAACACGCTTGTATCACGCAGCATTAGTTTTGCAATATTTCATATTTAAGTTGAAGCATGTATAGAAGACCCATGTGTTTGTAAATCACGAATTTCTTTTACCGGCTTATGAAGCATAGGAAGTTATTTCCACTGCCCAAACAAGCAGAGGCTTGTTTGTTTTAGGGTAGAACACCTGCTTGCTATGCAAGTGACGCGGGTCCATTTGCCGCTACCCGGGTTGTTTTATTTGAACGACAATGAACGACAGCGACACCAAGGCCAATATTTTTGCGAAAGAATTTTTTAAGGTTTCCCCATAAATCGTGTTATACGCTCATGAGGCTTGGTTAGTACAGGGGTTCTTTATTATGCCACCGAATAGCTAGCTCCTCCAGTATGCGTACGTGAGGGCTGACTCTTCGCGCCTTTTCTTAATATCTGTATATACACATACGTACACTGAGCATGACGGTGACGGCAAAAGGCATGCGACAGTGTCCATATAGTTTATATTATTAGGGTAATATTTCTTGGCGAGCCATCACTTTGACCCACGATGGCCATCTCCGATGGTGAGCACTAAGAAACGATACGCTCTAGTAATTAGATGTGGCTTTCATGAAATTCACTTCTCCTTAGATTAACTATGCAATAGTTCCGTAAGCCTCATCACTCTGCTTGTGACCGATAGCAAAGCAATGCCGGACCCTTTTCGTGAAGAGTTTTGGAGCAATACCCTCTAGGAAGCCACAAAAGGCTTGAACAATCAGCGTCGTAAGACATGAAAGAAAAATAAACGTAGGTAGCTTCGCACTATGCTTGCCAGTCCCAAGGAAACCGTGTCTCCAGGCGACCTTCTTTTAATTTCTGTACTTTTTCTCTTTTTTCCTATCTTGAATTCTCTTTTTTTAATTTTGAGAATTTCTTATTGAACTTTGGTTATCTATCTATCTATCTATCTATCTATCTATCTATCTATATATCTATCTATCTATCTATCTATCTATCTATCTATCTATCTATCTATCTATCTATCTATCTATATACCCGCTTATGACTTTCAGCTGTAATGGCTGTCTCAAGATTGGTTTCAATACCTAAATTAGTATGGCATAACGTGACTGCATTACAAGCATAAAAAACTAGTCAGAATATGATAATGATACGTATGTCATGAATCTCATGATTTTCATTTCATAGTTTTGCTGCTCTTGCGGTTGCTCTCTTCACATGGCATATCGCAAAACTTGTATGACAATACTGCATGACTTACAGCAGTGACAGACCCTCACATTGAAATCATGCCATGCATGTCATGCAGGCCGTAACTACATGCTACATTCATGGTACACTCGCGGTCGTGTCGCTAGCTTCCATATACCAAATTTGGTGTGACGTGACGTAGAGGAATGATGAAGTTATATGACTGATAGGAACATGATAATCATGAGATTTGTGGCATGTATGAACATGACTACATGCCATGCTAATGATACTCTTGCGGCCATTTCGCAAGCGCCAGTTATACTGAACTTTTGTGACGTGACATCAATGCTAATGAAGGAATATGATTGGTGTGAACATGATATTCATGGCATCAGTGTCATGTAAGAACATGACATTATAGCCCATTCATGATGCGCTTGCAGCCCTTTCGCTAGCTTCACCAAGTTTGGTATCACGTAACGTGAATGACCGACGAATGTATTTGACGCGTCCAAACTTAATGATCATGACATACGTGTCATGTAAACCATGACTGCGTGCTACGTTGATAGCACGCTCACAGTCGTTTCGCCTCCTCCATGTATACCGAATTTGGTATCACTCTAAGTTAAAAGACGACGAAGGTAAATGACACGTCTAAGCATGAAAATCATGATATGCGTACTTGTGATGTAAAACATGACATATACTGCGCTCATAGCGTGTTCACGGCCGATTCGATAGCTCCACATACGAAATTTTGTATAAAGTGTCATGAATAGACGACGAAAGTAAATTACAAGTCCAAACATGATAATCTTGATGTGCATGTCATGATAAGTATGGTTACATGCTACGCTCACAGGTTACTCGCGGCTGTTCGCTAGCTCTACATATACCAAATTGGGTATCGCATGAAGTAAATAGACGACCGATGTAAATGACGTCTAAACATGATTATTATGATACGCGTTTGACGTATAACATTCCTACATGCTACGCTGAAAGGAAGGTGGCGGCCGTTACACTAGCTTCACGTACCACGCCACGTGATACTAAACATTGTGCCACGTAACGTGGACAGATGACGAAAGTAGGTGACACACCCAAACATGAGAATAACGGCTTCTAAGTCACGCGCGGCATAATTTACGTCACCTCGTAACGTTATTCCAACTTTACTATGACATATCTTGTTTCCTCATTCGTGCTTCGCATATCGTTGATCAAACGTGTGATCTGCCATTTTGTTTCACTATTTTCTCGTTATGTCCTTTCTGTCTCTGTTTCTTTCTTTCTTCGTTACGGTCTCTTTTTTCGCTCTCTTTCTTGCTGTATTTTCATTCCTGTCTTTCCCTCTCTTCTTTCTCTGTCTACTTCTCTTTTGTAGCCTGGGCTTTCTCGTTGTCTTCGTTTCATTTGTTTTCTGCCTAATCTATCTTCTCTCTTTGCTTGTTTTTCTCTCTCTCTCTCTCTTTTTTTTCCGCAGAAGATGACGACCAGGACAAAGCGAATAAGCGTGGACCACTTCGAAGAAACGCAATTCATAGTTGATTATTATTTTTGGGTTTTAACGTCCAAAAACCACGATATGACTATGAGAGGAGCCGTAGTGGTGGACTTCGGAATTTTCGACCACCTGCTTTTTTTTAACGTGCACCCAAATCTGAGCAAACGGGACTACAACATTTCCGCCTCCGTCGAAAATGCAGCCGCCGCCACTGGGATTGGATTCTGTGATTTGCGGGTCAGCAGACGAGTACCTTAACACCTACAACACCGCAGCGGGGCACATCATTCATAGTTGATCAAGAAGGGAACTGATGATGGAGATTGTTTTCCATCCGCTCTAACTAGACCAAACTGCACCTTCAACAGCTACACTAAAAAAATGACGAAGAGTAACCTAAAAAATAAATTCGACGAGTGCGAGAAATGGTAATCATGATTGTAACTCACGTATATTAAGAGTGATGGTAAGACAGCAACTTCGCGTCCAATATTTTAGCGGCTTTGAACCATTGTCGAGGAAGAAGAAAACTAGAAGAGCAATAATCGTGCTGTACGTAACTCGTAACTCGTGTCTGCAATGGGGAAAAGGTAATTTGGACAACTTCAAAGATTTCGAGCATTTGAGCTATTGCTGGAATAAACAGTGGTGTGTAGCTCGCCAGTTAGAGGTCACTTATACCAGATTGCGCTGTGCAGTTCCACAACTAAATTATTACCTTAATAAAGCTCGGCTCAAGGCGCCACCGCTATGCATTTGGTGCAACGAAATAGAAACAATTGAACATTTCTTTTTATTCTGTCATCATTATTCTTATCAGAGAATAAGATTTTTAGTAGCCCCATTACAAAAGCTAGGAATACAAGTAAATCTACCAGTAATTTTATCACTTGGCGGAACTTCATTTGGTTACTGCCACAGGGATGTATGCTCCGCTGTGTTTGATTAAATCAACGCAACTAAAAGATTACCATGCTAGTGAACCCCTACCTTTTCAAATCTTTAGTTTATAATTCGTAGTTATGTCTTTCAAAAACAAAAGATGGTTTGACCGCTTGCTCAGCAAACATTTTTGTTTTTTTTGGTAGTATTATTTTAAGCTACCTTTTCAGATTGGCTTCATTTTCATTTTAGTTTGATTTAAATACTCTGCCGCCCGGTTCTTGGCCCATCTCTCTTTGTGGGTAAGCGCCATCCATCAGAGGTCACCAGCATCAGCAACTCGTGCACGCGCTTATGCCACGGAGCTCGTTCAAAAGCCCAAGCGCAGCTACTGTCGACTGGCTGGACGACTGCAGGCCACTCCAGCGTAGGTTCAGTAGTGACATCAAAAGATCAGAATACATCGTTGGGAGAGGTTCCACGTGGGAATCCATGCCGCACCAGCCACCATCCCGTGACTCCGCCGGTAGGACACCGTCGTTCAACGCAAACAAACCAAGTACAAACGCACCTTCGCCTCTGTACAGTCAGCCCAGGAACGACATTTGTGACGCGGTGTGGTGCCTCTTCCGCAGCGTCGTCTGCCAGCTCCGAGAGCACCAGATGCCACAAGCTCGGGAGGTGAGCAGCCGTAAGCATTGGAGTGTCAAGTCCCGTGCTGGATTCACCATTACTGAACCGTCGTCCCACGTCAACTATCTCGATGTGAATGCACTTTCGCTGTACTAACTTTCGATGCATGAACGAGACGACGAGTGTCACGTTATGGTCAACTTGTTTGAACTGCATAAATACCAGCTACACCAGGCTTAGAAGGCAATAGGCGATAAGCATGGGTGTTGAAAGTCCTTGCCTCCATCGGTTTCGCATCGTTGTCCCACGCAAGTGAACTTGATCCAGGGTTTTCGTCTCTCCTGCATCTACCGATACGACACCGGGATCGAGACGACGAGTGGCGCTTCTAGAGCAGCGTCTTCAACCTGCGCGAACGCCAGCTGCAGCTGGTTTCGGGATTTGGAGTGAGTGGACTGCGTACGGAAACCATTCCAGCTGAAGGTCGAGGGTCCAGTTCATGACCCAACTGGAAACTGCAGCACCGTGCACGCCAATATCATACGCTAGGCTTGCCATCCTACCCAGACGAAGGCATCATGTCCCCAAATATTTTTAACTGTGTACATTTTGACGCAGCCTGGGGCTGACTGGGAAGGAGCTCCAATTCATTTGGAGAGCAGCTCAGAGATCGTTAGGAAGCTGCTCGGAGATTGGCAGCCAATCCACACGAATTCGTATATTATGCTGCCTTGAGTGACAACGTTTCGATATTTTTGTTAATTACTGTGTGTGCGAAATTAAAAGGACTTTGAACCTTGGTAAACACATTTCGTTATTTAAACACGGACAACATCATCACTGATACACAAAAGGAATTATTATATGCTCAAAATATAAGGCTCTGCCTAAAGCAATATCTTCCATTTTCCAGAATACTGAACCACAAAGTGTTAGGCACTGGATGGCAAACTAAATGCAGATTTGCCGTGTTTAGCGTTCGAAAAGTTGTCAAGAGAGGAATAGCTATCGTGTGGCTTGATTCAACTCTATTCAAGTCATTCGAGTACAGTCTTGTTAGGGTAATTAGTAAAGTGTTAACTCTCCGAGACACGCTCGATTTTCTCCCTTCATGGTTACGGGTTCGTGCAAAAAGCCTCTTGTAGAAATTTAGGCGTCAGAACAAAGCCAGGAGCTAAAAAAAGAAAAGCATCCTCAGCGCGTGCACGTGATAGCTTACGTTCACTAGCTTCGGCCCACCACATAGATGATCAAAGCCAGACATAGTATGCGCTTTTTTGATGCGACTGCATTAGAGAGCTCGCTTTACAGAACTTCCGGTATCGGCGTTGGCGTTGCTGTTTGGGAGTGAAAAAACATCTTGTGGAGCATCGACAAATTGGGACAAATGCAGAACGAGAATAAATGATAATTCTAAGTGAGGATCAAACGCTAGTTGTTTTCATGCGATGCAAGCTTTCTCCCGAAAAAGCGACGCGTCTTCTTGGCAAAGTAGTCAAAATAGCTTCTTCTGTTTTGAAATACAGTGAAAGTAACTTGCATACGTCACAAACAAGTGCGTTCAGTATACATGCTTCAATATGCAACATGTAAAATCACAGAAATATTGCGGGGTAGAGGCGTACATTGCGATCAGGCGTCATATCATAAGATTATGATGATTTGATACATCACACCACGCCATCCCTTACAAAAGGCACTGAGAATACGGTACCTTCTCCCTCAAAATGACGTAGTGGGTGCATTTCAGCTTCAAAAAAAAGTTCATGCGGAAAATTTTTTGTTGTTTTAAGAATACAACCCAATGAACAGAATGCAGCCATATGCCAAGTTTCACTGAAAAAATCTATTTTTATTTCAGTACGGGCTAGAGACCTATTATCTCTATCACGATGATTTCTCAAAAGCAAAACTTAACCATTCACTCCCACATTTATTTTTCTTGTGGTCAATGGAAAGTGGCCTTGAATTGCCCTTTAATAGCGAGAAATCAGCCTACGGGACCCTCTTAAATTCACGTCACGCCGTACGCTGTGTGTGTCAGTAATGTTGATTACAATATTCCCCCAAGCTTCGCTACGGCTCAATGTGCAAGGGGGCAACAGTTGGAGGTCAGAAAAAGAATGGGCATGAAATTCGGAGACCATTGAAACCGATGTGTTTGTGCGACACTCTCCACCTAACAACGTTTTTCAGGAAAGAAAATAATGGCACTTAAAGGACGACAATTGAAGCGTTCCTCATTTTAAGGGAGGGTAGCGAGTTTTTTGGTGACTCATAACTACTTTTCAGCAAATAAGACGAAGATTATCTGAAAGGCAGCCTGTATTCATGTGAAATTTATATAACGTGCTGCAAAGTTTAAACTTCAGTATACATTAGAGTGGACCCTGGTCAAGTGTACGTGAATGTGTACAGTTCGGGTAAAAGTAGTTCCCGGTAGATGCGCCGTCTGGGTTATAGTGGATTATGATTATTAGCTTGTATTTTTATGTGTATATAATTCTTCTGAGAGAATACTGTTTGACAGCTTAAATAAATTTTTGTGGTTTCGGTGAATACACCGCTGAATTTGGCGTGTGTATATGCAAGTTCTCTTTTCACTTAATCCCGGCAAACTCTGCGCCGTGCTTGTATTCTCCATGGGTATGAGCAATTTAGCTGAGCAAGAAGCCGTGTTGATCGAGGTAAATATGTGAAATCGCGAAAAAGGCCGGCGGCCAGGGTAGATGGGGGTTGCCCCAGGGTCCCTTCCAAAAACATTTGATGTAGGGGTTGTTCGGCCAACCAAAAACAGTAAATATAGAAGGTCTATAAGTTCTTCAGCAAGGTCCTTCCAACTTCCCAAGAAAAATTTTCCGGACAAAGGGCCTTGATTGATGTACTGCCAAAAAAATTTTGAGGATAGAACTTGAGATCTGATCGTAGAACTTTCATCTCCTGGCCTATAATGTGGTGTTTCAGGATTTTAATGACATCCTTATTGGATAGGTGCACTCTGAAAGCTATTGTGTCGTAAGTAAAAGCTTTGTTTTCTTCATGTGCTTCAATATGCGATATTTGATGACATGCTCGATGACCTTGCCGTAAAAGACAACAGTGAAATAGAATGCAAGGTATTAAGGAAGCGAATCCAGCTATGTTTCTGGATGAGAATGACAGATCCCCTTTTCGAATGCATTGAGATGCATGATTTTTTGCCTCATTTTCTCCGGATATGTGAGGACGTGAGACGCCATTGCTAAAACTTTGCTTTTGATAAGGCAGTTAATGCTTTAACCCTAAAATCCTAGCAATAGTTTTAAACTCACACCGAAAAACTGGGCTTGGTGGCACCGTTCGGAGCATCATGCTAAACTACGTGCTCTTTGTTATACAGGTTGGTGATAAACAGCCCCCTGTTAAATGTACTAAAACTAGTTACGTTTCACTACTTGTGCTGCCGAGTCCACAGTACATGTTGTTTTGCTACCTGCAGTGTGTTCGCGTGATATTTTTGTTACTGCAACAGTGGTGACGTAGAAGAGAACCCAGGCCCTGACAAAATAGATCAAATTCTAAAGGCCGTCAATGAACTTAAGACATCTCATACAGCTCTTGAGACGGGTCCTAAAGATGTCCAGCTAAGGCTGTCTCAGAATGAAAGTACCCTTACGTCATTAAAGCAATGTCAGGAAAGATGAAAAAATGTGAAGCAACCGTATCGGCTATGCGCAGCGAGTTCACTGAAATGCACAACAAAATAGAAGAACTTGAAAATAGAAGCCGCCGAAACGATATAATTATTTATGGTCTTAAAGAAACAGAACAACAATCGGAAATGGTGCAACAACTTGTGACGCGAGGAATATTTTCTGAAATGTTGAGCATCAAAGTGAAATCTGTTGAGAGTGTGCACAGGCTCGGTTTTCGGAAGCCTAACCGCAACCGCCCGGTTATATTGCGCTTCTATAATTTTACAGAAAAAATGCTGGTGTTACGAAACTGTTATAAATTAAAAAATACAGCCATATCTGTATCGGAAGACTATTCTAAGTTTGTTCGTGAAACTCAGAGGAAGCTGTGGCAGGCGTCTACGCTGAATCACAGTAACGGAGATAATGTGACACTAGTTCACGACAAACTTAAAATCAACGTAGAATGCTTCACATGGAATGAGATAGAAAATAATATGGTAGCTGTGGAACGTGCTCGTACCGATGGTCACAAGAAGGCAAGCACTTCTCAAGCGTGACAGAAAACAAAAAAGCCACTTACGCTGCTTTGTTTTAATGCAAAAAGTATCGTAAACAAAACACAGCAGTTGGAAGAAAGTGTTGCTTTTGTACGGACCTAATGTAGTGGTCATTACGGAAACGTGGCTAAACCCTGATATTCACGATTTAGAGATAGTGCCACCAGCTTAAGCACTGCTTCGTACAGATTGGATGGCCGTGACGGAGGCGTGGCCATCGCCATTAAACGGAACACGCCTTCTCATAAAGAAAGTGGCATTGCTGGTCACGAAAGTGTGTGGTGTTCAATCCATAATAATAACGCCCCTGTGTTGATTGGTGGTGTATACCGGTTTCCGGATGCTCCTGATGAATACTTTGCAAAGCTACAGAACTTTCTTCACGGGTGTAGGTGAGCGAGCGGAACTAATACTTACTGGTGATTTTAATATGCCGGGAATAAACTGGGACACTTTTGCCAACGGAAATACTGCTGTTAAAGGTTCATATATACTTTTTGACATTATGGTTAGTCACTCGTTGACACAGGTGGTGATAGAACCGACTCGCATTCACGGGTCGGCATGTTCAGTGCTTGATCTTGCATTTGTATCTGGCTCATTAACACCACAAATAAGTATTGAAGAGGGAATCTCTGATCACAAGCTCATTCTGTCGACATTTCATGGCATGGGCGGCTGCGTATCACACGCAACGACGCGCATATCGGTTAAATATTACTACAGAGTGAATGACGAAAGTGTTATATATTTTCTTGAAGCATTACAAGACGATTTCTTTAATACGTCATTGGGTGTCGTGGATCTATGGAACAAACTAAAATCTGGAATCACGCATTGTGAACCAACCTTCATACCTACTAAAGCAAAGAAAACTAAGCGTAAAATGCCGTGGATTACGAGAAACATGATGCACCTAAAAAAAAAGTACAATGACTCCGCAAACATAAAAAGAAATTCGCTGTGCTCAATGAGCTTTCACACCACTTAAAAACGGAAATAAAGATGGCAAGAGACCACTTCTTTTCAAGCACTCTGACTGAGTTTATGACAAATCGACCACGTAAATTTTGGAAGTACTTATCAAAGCCAAATAGCACAGTAACTAAAACGGAAATATCGGGTAGTCTTGTTGAACATTCACGGATTATTGCAGATGCTTTCAACATTTACTTCAAATCAGTTTTCACGCGTACCCAGCCTTCATTGTTACCGTCGTGTAACAGTGAAAATCACATGCCAGAGTTAACAATAACAGAGTCTGGCATACTTAACCTGCATCTTCAGCTCGATGTCAGAAAATCGCAAGGCCCGGATGAAATTTCTAATGCTTTTCTTGAGCGCTATGCCGCTCAGCTAACCCCTTTTCTGCAAAAAGATATTTTCTTTATCATTAGAAACAGCGGTGCTTCCTGATGAATGGTTGTGTGCAAAACTAATTCCTCCACATAAAATTGGGAACAAAGAACTGATAAACACATACATACTAATATCACTGACAAGTACATGCTGCAAGCTAATGGAGCATATAATAAACAAAGCACTTATGAACTATCTAGAGGAAAATAATCAGCTTTATCCGAGCCAACACGGTTTTAGAAGAAAGCTTTTGACCATTACACAACTTTTAGAGATTACTCATGACTTTGCTTTAGGTATTATTTCTAGACTGCAAATAGATGCAATATTTATTGATTTTTCTAAGGAATTCGACCGCGTCCTGCACTCGTTGCTATACAAAAACTTAAAACATTTCGGGCTATCTCAAAAATTGTCATTTGGATTGCCGCTTATCTTTCCAACCACACCCAGTATGTTTCTTTTATTAATTCCGAGTCCGACCGTGCCGACGTGTTGTCTGGTGTTCCCCAAGGGTCCGTACTAGGACCAACACTATTTGTCAAATACATCAATGACATCTACACTGCTATGGAACCAGGTATTACATTGAGGCTTTTTGCAGATGACTGCGTCATATACTCTCCCACTAGCACAACAGAAGACCAGGTGAAACTTGCCGAATCTTTAGAAAATATTGGGTAGTGGTGTGAAAAACGTGGTATGCAAATTAATACAGACAAAACCGTGTGCATTACAATTTACCATAAAAAGACATCACTTCACTTTCAGTACAACTTCTCTGGGGCAGACATCAAGCACGTAAATACCGTAAAGTACTTGGGGGTCACAATAACATCATCGTTAAAGTGGCATGTCCACATTAATCAAATTTCTGCACGTGCATTTGAACAACTAGGTTTTTTAAGGCGTAAATTAACCGGAACTTCCCCTCAGGTTAAACAAACAGCGTGCAAGATGCTCATTAGACCCGTCCTGGAATATGCAGCAATAGTTTGGAACCCGCACCAAAAGAAAATGATTGATGCATTGGAGAAGATTCAAAACCGGGCTCTTAGGTTTATATTTTCAAAGTATGTCAGGTGGGAGAGTGTTTCCGTGCTGCGTTTGCAAGCACGAGTCGGAACTCTTGCTAGCCGACGACAATTAGCCAGCCTGAAATTTTTTTCTTCTTTTAAACGAGCTGGTAAATTTAAATAAAGATGATTACCTTAAAGCTCCGCACCATCACTCCAGTAGAACTAACAATGACAAATGCATACGTCCATTCCTGTCACGTTGTAACACTGTGAAGTACTCTTTTTTTCCCGCAGCTATAGAGATGTGAAATGACTTGCCGAACGACGTTGTCAGTGCACAATCACCTGAAACATTTTCATCGCTGTTGGAAATTCATTAAGAGGCATTGCAATAAATCCTGTGGTATCTTTGCCGAAATAAAGGTTGAAACAGTGTATTGCTCATGTGCTCGCACATTGCTACATGTGCTTAACCGCCTTCATCTGTATATGAATGTTACCGTTGATGTTATCATGCTAAGTAGATTTTTTTAGTGAAACACACGTGCGTTGTTCATTTATTGCTTTATACTGTTATATTGTTATTTTTTTCTTTTCATCTTCGCGATATGAAGTGTTATTTGCTCTGTACGCCCTCTCCTGTATAGACCTGCAAAGGCCCACAGTATTGAATAAATGAATAAATAAAGTAAGACAAGACAAGGACCACCTTTGCTTAAAATTATGCACTGTCATCACTGGCATCATTTGTGCGCCCATGTGGTTCACGACATGATGAAAACCTCGATAGGTGCTCACGCTCTAGTACAGACTTGTTCCCGGGTGGAAAAGAGCTTGTAAGTGGTGGTGGTGGTGGCAGAGGCAAAGTTGACATCTCTAATCCAAAACTGCCATTGTCCACAAGCTCCTCCACAAGGCTAAGGAGATGCCCAAATGACCTGCAACAGGTGCATTAAGAAAGTGTGCATGAAATTTTTTTCTTTTGAAAGCAACAAACGAGTATCACTCCTGCAGTCTGGGCTATCGTTATAAACTGAAAACTTCTGCAGCTACAGTTTATCAAGATATTTGGCCGCAGAGATGCAGCTACAGAGCGAATACCCCCGTCAAATTGGACGTTTTAATGCCATTTAAATGGAATCAGAATCAGAATCAGAATCAAATTTTATTGTTACTATGAAGTAAAGTCATTACAGACAGTATACAGAAGGAGGTCCCGTAGTCGGAGACTGAATTGGGACCTCCTTGCATGATGAACATAAAAACATAGCTTCGACAGGAAGGGAAAAATTCCAATAATCATAAAGATATGAGTGATCAGGCACATTTCATAATATAAAGAAACCATGTAAACAAAAAATGTAAACAGAAAAAAGAAAAAAATATATATAAATATATACACACATATATACACATACATATATACACACATACATATACACATATATATATACACACATATATATACACACATACATACATGTGTGAGAGCATGCTTTAGGGGCTATGAGAATGAAGTGCTACGTGTTGTATTGGTTGACAAAGAGCTTTTTTAATTCTTTTACAAACGAGTGTGGATTCATTACTTTTAAGATGGATGGAAGTGAATTCCATATGGAAAGTGAGCTAAAATGAGCGGTTTGTTTGCCATAGTTAGTCCGGGCTTTCGGTAAGATGAAGTTTTTGTGGTAAGCAAATCTAGTGTTGTTGGTATTGAGAAGTGAGGAGGATGGGATGATGGAAATAGGAAATAGCTTATTGATATGCTTGGATAAACATATGACTAGATTATACTTAACCATATCGCGCACTGTCAGGATGTTGTAGCTGTAGAATAGTTGTTTTGAATCGGTGTAATGTGAACTAGAAGTGACTATTTTAATTGCTTTGTTTTGAACAGTCTGTAATGGTGCGAGGTGAGTGTTGTAGGTAGTGCCCCAGGTAGTTATACAGTAGTTGATGTGAGAATGAATAAATGCGTAGTATAGTGACAAGAGAATGGACGTGACAAAAAAGGGCGAGACCGAATGAGGATGCGTATACCATAAGACAGCTTTTTCTTGACATCTAAAATATGAGAGTGGAATTTTAAGTTTCTATCTAGTTTGACGCTCAAGTAAACACAATCATTACTAGCGTGGATCGAATGATTTGGGATACTAATTGAGGGATCCGTTACTAGCGATCGCTGATATGATGAAAAGAGAATGAATTGGGTTTTTTGAGGATTGAACTTTAATTTGTTTAGCTTACACCAGTGTAGTATATTGCGAAGATCTGTGCTCAGCTTATTTATTAAACAGTCTATGCTATTATCGGAACTAAAATTCGTCGTATCATCAGCGTAGAGCAAATATTTACAGTGTATGATAAAATTAGGTAGATCATTGATATAGATTAAAAACAAAAGTGGGCCCAGAATAGACCCTTGTGGTACTCCTATGTTCGTTGTTGTTTGTTTGGAGTAGGTACCGGAAATACTGACCGTTTGGTTTCGATTAAGGAGATAGCTGCCAATAAATAACAGAGCAGGACCACATATTCCCATTGCTTCCAGTTTTATGAAGAGTATCTGATGGTTAATCGTATCAAAGGTTTTTGTTAGGTCCACAAAAACAGATCCAGCTAAACTGCCATCGTCAATCGCCTGCTTTAGAAATTCAGTAAGATATAATAAAGCGAGATCAGTAGAATATCCTGTTCGAAAACCAAACTGAAAATCAGTAAGAAATCTAAACTTTTGAAGGTAATTAGTTAGGCGCTTTTCAAATAAGTTCTCAATTATTTTGCTGAGAAACGGGAGCACACATAATGGCCGGTAGTTCGTTACCAATGATCGGTCTCCTTTTTTAAATACTGGGGTAACTCTAGCACGCTTAAGTTCGCGAGGAAAAGTCTCTTTTTAAATATTAGATTAATGACATATGCAAGAATGTCAGATATAGATAGAGCAATCAGCTTTATGTGTGATAGACTGATGTCGTATAGAACAGCGCTAGTGGTTTTTAGATTCCGAATTACCGCGGTTACTTCATCGGCAGAAGTGGGGAACAAATAGAAGGACTGGGGTAAGCGAGTGATTTCGTAATCTAAAACTTGGTCCGATGGCAGATTGTTCGAAAAAAAGAAGTCACTGAATGTATCAGCTATGTCACGTGGATTTGAGTGCACAATGCCGTTATGAATTATTGAAGTAATGCTTCCTCGGTCGCCGTTTCTATTTAAAAAGGAATTTACTAATTTCCATTTTTTGTCAGAGTTACTTCCACATTCCAATATTTTCTGTTTGAGGTATTTTCTTGTTGCTCTTTTTAAGTACGCACAGAGATTGTTACAGTATTTCTTGTACCTTGCTCTTAGCTTAACATTGAAAGGCTGTTTCTTGGTTTTTTTGTAAAGATTCTCGCGTCTGCGCATTGCTTTGAGTAATTTATCAGTTAGCCATGGGTTTTGAGGTGACGCAATGGTCTTCTTGCATTTTTTCCTATGCGAATGGGAATGGAAGTAATGTAGAAGTAAAGAAAAAAAAGCGCGAGAATGCTTCTTGAGGGTCGTTGGTTTCCCTTACAGCAAGCCAGTCTGATTTCGTAATGTTCTCGATAAGTGCTTCCTTATCCAAAACAAGTTTATGAAAGCATGCGGAACGACAAATAGGAGTTGAAATAGTTTTAAGAATAATGGGATAATGGTCGGTGATATCACTGGTAAGAATGCCTGCTTCAGGAGCGACCAGAAGGTTTGATAGCGCATGATCAATTAGTGAGCATCCGCCGTCACGAGAAAGACGTGTAGCTTGAGTAATTAGGCATTCAAAACCATAACTGTGATAGCAGCTAGAATATGTCGTGAAGTTAGCGGACGCGGTATCAAGCAGGTTGATATTCATGTCACCAACGATAACTACATTTTTATTTTCTGACGATATTGATTCAAGCACATTGTCTAAAGCGTTGCGAAAATCGGTAATGGAGGTAGAGGGTGAACGATAAATACAACCCAAAATAAAATTTTTGTTGTCGATGTTAAGCAACAAATGATCAAATTCTACCCATACAGCTTCACAGTTGGGTAAATTTAGTGCAAGGTCATGCCGTCGTTTGAACGCCAGGTTTGATAATACATAGATGGCTGCTCCACCATGATTGCTTGATGGTCTGTGTGCGTATTCAGATGAGTAGTTGGGGAAGCCAAAAAGATTTTTATCAGCGTCTGAAAGCCAGGTTTCGGTGATACAAATGATAGGAAAGGGCTTTGTGATTGTAGAGAGAAGATTTTGAATGTCGTCGTAATGTTTCCGCATACTACGAGCATTGAAATGAATAAGCGAACATGAGCTGTTAAAAAGAAAATGATCCACCTCCGAAGTGTTTAGGTAAACCGACATGGTGATTCAGATGCAGCGATGGTAAAAAAAAAAAAACAGCGTATGCGTAAAAAAACAAAAAAAGGAATATCTAGATTATAAAAGAGAGATCAGATTCCTTAGCAATGCGGTAAACCTGACTGTCGGTAGTTTTCCTTCCCTTAATTCCACAATTCTCAGTCCATAAGAATTTCCAGTTATTGGCTTTCTTTAGAGTTAGGGCCTTGGTGAATAATGATTTATTTGATGGCGATAGGTGATCATTTACGTACACAGGGCTGTTGATTGCAGAAGAGATACCAAGATCCCCAAGACACAACTTAGCTTTACGTGCCTTAGAAATGAATTCATTCTTCTTCGAACGCGAGCAAAACCTAGCAACAACATTCTTTTTTTCTTTGACCTTCGTCGGGACACGGTGCACTATGTCAAGGTCAGAGGGCACAAGGGGGCAACCTACAGTATCGCCAGCTTTTTGCAAAATCGCTACACAGTCTTCCCCTTGCGTGCAGGGAATGCCCTTGATTTCTACATTGTTGATTCTGGAGTACTGTTCAAGTTCTTGAACCTTTTTTGAGAGCAAGTTGTTTTCGTTCAACAGTCTTTTATTATCGGCAGCGAGTACCTCTTTTTCTGAGCGCAGTGTCTCAACAACGCCATTCAGGATTTGCATGCTCTGTTTTAAACCGTCAATTTCGCTTTTGAGCTCCTTAACATCAATTCCTGAAGATTGCATTCTCAACAAGACTTTACCAAAGACATCATGAGCCAGACGGTCAGTCTCATTGCTAAAGTTCGCTTCAATTGCATCAATGCGCTTCGCAAGTTCGGCACACGTCGGCATCGCTTAACAAGTTTCAGTCCCACCATAAATTGCAAAAGAAAAAAAACTACAGTACTTCGGTAGCAGCAGCAACAGCGAATTGAACAGAAGGGTTACCTTAGAATACTTAACTACTAACCTGCACAAAAGACAGAATTCACTTCAGTACGTGACCATCCCGCTGTCGCTGCTGCAATGGAGCCTTGGTGGGGACGGTAGCTTTATAAGTGGCAAGTCAGAGCAGGAGCGTCACACAGTAGGGCCGCAGGAAGCTCCTTCCGGTGTCGTCAGGCTGCCCTCAACGGGTTGACAGATCGGCACAAATGATGAATTTGATCAGTCAAGGCCTATGGTAGCTCCTCCTCACGGCGGCAGAATGCCCTACACGTGCCGGTAATCGCGCTGGAAGGGCACGATACGGTATCTGCACAAAAGACAGAATTCACTTCAGTACGTGACCATCCCGCTGTCGCTGCTGCAATCAATGAATGAATGAAAGTAGCATCGAATTACATTATGTAGCTACTGCACAGTAATATACAAGTTTATTAAAAATCACTGACTTTAACAATAAAATGAGTTCATGAAACACATTCGCCGTAGTAGTCAAACTAAATGTATACTTTTTACCACAGACACTACTTGCATGTTGGCGTTCAACAGTCTCGATTTGACCGACATTCACAAAAAACATGTAATAATGTTCCTTTTTCGAGGAATCTCTCATTTTAACAAGAACAGGTGCACGGAACGCTGTCACAAAATGATTTTATTCTCCATCTCAGTGGCGTCTGGCTCCCGGCGCTGTCTGCCATAACGTAAACAAGCTGTTGTGCTCAAGTATGCGTGCTTCCTTTTTTTTTCTTTTATCTCACGATCAAGTCTCTTCTGGCTTGTGGACGTTTTTGCTCCTCAAAAAACAAAAGAACTAAATGCATGCCTTGCTGCGACTTCGTGTTGTTGAGCGGCTCTGCTATGTCAGCCGTGTTGCTTGTGTGTTATGCTTGTGTTCATTCAATCGATTGTGGCTACCGGGTAAGCGGGTCTTCATAGATTATAGTGGCTATATTTCTCAGATATCAACATTTTATGCTTCTTTATTTAGAGAAGAAACTTGCTGCATGTCTTTAAATGTAAATAACTTCACTTTTACTACTCTACAATTACCTATCGCCCTTTTTCCGGCCTTTTTCTTCTAAACAATTGACAGTGATGTCATGAACGAATGACATTACTTTTTTCTATGTTGCACCACCACGGATCAACTGGTATTCACTACAAAGAGTGATGTTTGCACCTAATGACATGAACACCTCCAGTGTGACAAGGGTATAACACGCAATCTCTCTACCTGTATAGAGGAATATAACCTTGGCTTCCAGTTCATAGTTGTTTTATACCTTCACATATTGCCAATACTTTTTAATTTGTAGACTAGTGTGCACCACACACAGCCCCCTTTTTTTGGCTAAGGCAAGTATATATGTTTAAAAAATATATGAATCTCATTCAAAGGATATCATAGCACTTTACAAAAATTCTCATTTTTAAAATTGCTGGTGTTGTAATTGCGAAATTGCCAGTATCGCATTTATCTCATCAGGCTTCACATTCAGCACATTTTGCATAGCTCGGAATACGCAGGAGGAGTGAAGCTGGAAAGCAGACAGGTTGTTAGATGTTTCTACAATGATTAATCTACAGTGATTGAAAATTCCAAGACTGCTACACTCAATGAAGCTCAAAAAAACAGGTGACTGCACTCATGTGGGCCAAGGTTAATGCCGGTTCTGCCTCTTCCAGCCACCACAAACATTAACACTTGAGAACTGTAATGAAATCAAGCCATAAGACCTTTCCTAGAACAAATTATTTTCTGTCTCTGGATTATAGCACTCGATGAATCGACAATAGAGTTGACAATAGACAAGAAACTAAGGAGAATTTCTTGTGAATTTTTTTGTTTATTACATCACAAGGATCGAAAAGACAAGCTAATTGAATTTTGGCCTTAAATGTTTCATATTGCTGATCGTTGCCCTATTTGTACTGCATTATGGTAATGAAGCTCTCGTTATACGCAAAATTTACAGTTACACGGCTAATTAGGGAGTTTTAGCTTGTACGTATACTTCTTTACGTTACCGTGTTACCGGTTTATGTTTACCGTGTTACCGGCGCCCGAGTTTTAGCAGCGTTTTGCTACACATACGAGAACCTTTACGTTCGTACGTAAAAGTTTACGTTCACCGATGATGATGATCATGGATGCACACATATTCGTTTTCTTTTAAATAAAACTTAACCAGCGCTGCGGTGCAAATATAATAACCTTTAACATGTAAAATTATCAAGTGTTTTGGTACTATATAATCACCTAACCCATTATAGTTGGCTGCGTGCAGAAGGCTATAAGGAGTCACCGCATAATTCTTTAGGCCTCTCTGGCTAAGCCTCTCAGGTTGAACGGTCAGCGGCTAGCCGCATTCGCAAAGAAGTGGTCGTCGATATGGCAAAGAGTGTGCTCCAAGATCCATTCCCGGCTCAAAATCTACCGTGGAAGTACATCGACGATCTACTGATTATGAATCTGCTACAGCCGCCGCGGAGGAACCTTCACGAGAACGGCGTGTTGGATATCGACGATGGATTGCTCCGTGCGTCGTCTGCTAGCCACGTCATGCTTCTATGTGCGCGTACGTCTTGGAAATTTTCAAAGTGTGGTTTGTCCAGTCATGTCAGTGCGAGTGTAACTGTTTTACCTATGCCTGCGAGTGCGAGTGTAACGACGTACGAGAGCATTTTATCTTTCGGATGCTTATGCGTTGTAATAAGATCAGCGAGTGCAACTTTCCAAAGTGCTGTTTATTATCGTTGTACCCTCCATTCACCAGAATAATTTCAGAGTGGGTGCCGCTTTCTGTTTCAAGCATATCACAAAATGCTCTAGGCATCCTCCCAAACATGAGGACTATTAAATAGTGTATAAATGCTGCGTGTTACTATAGAGACTCGGTAGCAAAAAAAAAAAAACAGGCTCTACGCCATACATTTGGGTGCTTTTAGTAGGTGTACAATTACAGCACTGTAGTTTATTGATCGTGCTAGAAGCCTTAGTTGTGTTTATCTGGCTGTGGTATCGCTACATAGGAATATTACTACCACATAAACAGTGACACATCGGTACTTCAACTGTACTGAAAACAGAGTTACCGCGTGCAACCATGTGCTTAGATTTAAGAATGCTTTAAAGAAGCCAGACATTGGAAGTAATTCAGACGGCATGCCTTATATGTAATGTCGTGTAACTTAACTGAAAATTTCATCTTTGTTACATTGTCTTCAGCGTTTATGTGGCATTATTAGTGACTGACTGAAGACAGTAATAATTTTTTGTCGGAAAAAAAACATGCTTGTCTCATTAATCATGCTTTTGTTGTAGCACTGTCATGCACGTAATCAATCTATGAAAGCTTTCTGCTGAACTCTTATATAAGATTTTTATGTTATTACTGGTGCGAGAACATGTGTGTACATGTGGTAAATGCAGTATAGTGTCAGCCCCAGAGCCACTGAACGAAGCGCGGCTGCGAGTATTTGTATATGCGCCGTCTACCGCCTATCCACACTTGCGCGGGTGCGGTGCTGGCACCTATAGCCCGATCTTTGGGAGGTTGCCCGATATGACAAATCCTTGAGCCGCTAGACACCAATGGCTAAGGTACCCTTTATTGGCTGCTGTGCTTCGCTTTAGGCATCTTCTTCATGATTTACCTTGATGAGATCAGCTCCTGTGTCATCCCTTCTCTCTGCACATAACAGTATGTTAAAAACAAAGTAGTGCACAACTGTCTGACACTAGGCATGTAGCTTATGCCTTTCTTCATGACTTATCTTCAGATGAAGGGGTGATTGTTTCTACACTGTTATCTTCTGTCTTTTTAGGTGTTATGTGTTCTGGTTTAACTGCAGTTGTTCTCTAGTGGTGTCAGTTCTTCAAGGAGTGTTTAGAAGACGCCTCTGACTTTCCAAAAATAACAAAACTTGCTCGTTGTGCCAACAGAACTTAACAGCTACTCATGTCTGCGTTTTCCCATTAGTCTATTGAAAGATGGTCTGTTGAAGGCCGCGATTAAGTTTGGTGAACTACATGTGTGTGTGTATGCACATGACAAAGTAATCATGGTGTGTTATCGGGTCACTCCACACCTAAAAATCTCCAACTTTTTTTATGAACCACGATGTAATGAAAATACTGGGATGAGAGCCAGACACGTTGCTGTGTGAAAGGAGTGAAAGCAACTACCTGTAGCAGCACTCTCTGCCGAGGCTCGTGCTGTAAACCCATTTTTATTTATTTGCAACACAACTTAAATGTATTTAGAGCAAACTTTTATGCCCATTTTGCAAAATATGCAGATATATATATCCATTTTAATGCACATAGCTGGACAATAATGGTCAAATATTTTGCAAAGGTTGCTTGTGCTAAGTCTGCGAAATAGCGTGTGCCAAAAATGAGACACCCAATCAAAATTACGCACCACGCAGAGTTTCACACCGATGGCACGGTTAATTATGCTTGTTGAGTGCGTCTGATGGGATTTCGTACACGACTTTGAAGACTTCTGTTGTGTCTGTTTCAGCATATCTTTCTTGTTCACGCATACCCAACACACATAAAAAGGCCCTTAAAATACTTTGTGCCTTTTAGATTATGCATTTTTAGGATTTGTGGTTACATTGATGTATAATTTGATGGGATGTTTGCAGTTGCATAGATGTATATCTGTTTGGTGCTGAAAGATGTGTATACTTTATGCAGGTTTCTGCAGCTATGTGAAAATGAAGGATTGTTCAGTATCTCTCCCAGTGTCAATGTTTTGAAATAGCCTAGGGTAAAGACTCATTTCTCACTCAATGTCGCAAAGTGTGCATGAAATTGTGACATAAACCTGGTGAAAAAATATTTGGTTTTATTTTGTTTGACATATTTCATTACTAAAGTCCCTACTCCGCTGGGGCACTCAAGGTTTTCAAAGCATCTTTGTAAAATTTCAGGTACAACAAGCATCACAGAATGTATCACATGAGACCACAAAATGAAAACTATTTTAGTCCAGCCAGAAACTTTGATCTACAAAGTGAAAGCAAGAGGCAACATCTGAACAAGAGCCGGCTAAGCAATGTAAATATACTTGAGTTTATTGTCTATCACATAATTAACCGACCAGATTTATTGAGAAGTAGCTCGGGGACATTCAAGATCTTAAGTACATGTAACAAATTTCAGGTACATCTAGTATCACAATTCAACTTCAATTCAATAATATATCATGATAGCCCCTGCAATGAAGACACTTTCTGCACAGCCAAAAAATTTCATCTAGCTTTTGACCAAGCTGGGTATGCACAACACCTTAAAAGAAATAGCCAAAGCACAATGCATTTCGCAGCTTGAATGCGTGTCAACCACTACCATAAGAAAACAAATTATGAACAAACTTGGCACAATTTACCACCAGCATGGCCAGAAAATTTATATCTCAACAAAAATTGGAAACACCGTTGCAGTGGCTAATATTCATGGACACGTGCACCTCGACTACAACAGAGGCCGACGAAAGGCCAAAGCGGAGGCTTTGCTTTGTTTTTTTGGCAGAGAGAGAAATGCATGCTTTGTTGACGTGATCGAGTATTGTAATTGTGACAAGGGTCACAATTACACTGCCGTAAGAATAGACAGGTTTCAAAGCTGAAATTACATGCAGCATACGCATGGAACATTTGGAAATAGCAGATGAAGTAGCCATATTGTTGCAGAAAAAAAACATGCACACGAGTGCAGAGTTGGTGTTTTGACAGTATTTGTAGTAATTGTGCAGGTGGTGATCAGTCAGGTCAATTTCCTCCAATCTAAGCGAGCTTTCTCGTTCTTTTTAGTGCAACATCATCCTCCCGGCAAGCGTAGCTCCATCCGGGTACAAATCATGGAGCATTAGTTAAGGCAAAGTATATATGGTTTGAGCCTGGCGACATGAACGTCACTATGGACGTGAGGTAGCAAAAACACGTCAGCTGGTGCTATTTCGTATACCATGTCACAAAATTGGCGTAAGGTCTTGTACGGACCAGAATGACAAGAGAGCAGTTTTTCCGCCGAGCTAACACGGCACGAGGGCGTCCAGAGCAGTACAACAGAACCAAGAGGCAATTGTGTCTTCGTGCTCATGATCATAGCGTCGCTTTTGAGAAGGTTGCGACATTGCGAGGTCTTGACGAGCGAACTCTCGGGCATGGACGGCCGAAGTGATTGCATCGTGGGCGTAATTGGTCGTTGAGAATATAACACCAGATGGTAGGAATGTGTCAAACGGCAAGACAGGGCCGCAGCCATACAAAAAAAGAATGGGGAAAATCGAGCGGTTTCGTGACAGGACAAATTGTAAGCAAAATGATGGTACAGTAAAGCGGTGGACAAAGTGATGGGGATTGTCAGAAACGTACATGGCCAGCATGTCAGTTAGGAGTGTGGTTTAGTCGCTCAGTGAGCTCCTTCCTTTGATGGTGGTATGCGGTAGCAATCTTCAGCGGCCGGGAGGTGAATAGCGGGTGGAAGGATGTCTGCGCCAGACTCCGAGGCGTGCGGCCAGGTAGCCGTCGTAGAGTCGGATAGGGCCACGTTGTCGTGTGCCGTCGATGTCACGGAAGATGTGCATGTGGCAGGCACGTGCGACGAAGCTGCGCATGGGGGCTCTGAGGGAATGTACCTCTCGGAGGGGAGGTAAGTCGCAGTGGGGGCGTCTTCTACCTTGTGGTCATGGCCAGATGCAGGAGTGGATGTTTCTGCGACCGGATCAGGAGTAGAAGTAGTCGAAGCTGGGGTACCGAGGTAGCAGTCAATGGAGGGCTGCGGACCGGTTCGTACCTTGCTCTGCGACGCCTGGGAAACCTGCCAGGTTTCCCAGGCACATTGACCACTTTAAGCGCTACCTAGTTTCGGGAAGTGAAGTGGCCTGTGTATGGGGACAAAGAGTGGTGCATGAGCAGCGAACGTGTCTGATGACCTGGCGAAAACGGGGAGTGGTAAGATTTTGGCGAGAAATTGATCTGGTTGACGATAGTGATCTGGTTCGGCGTATAGGGCGAGAAGGTATGATCATCGAGCAGCAGGTGGTTGCGACTGGCATAACCGTTGACGCTTGGTTTGCCATTGTCTGTCGGTTTTCCAGGGTGGCGGCCAGCACATGACGTTTACTGCAAAGCTCCACCGTGGTACCCAGCACATCCACCAAATGTTGCGGGATGAGTGCAGAGGCACACGAGTGCATAGTTGGTATATTGACAATAATTTCAGCAGTTGTCCAGGGGGTGACGAGTCGCGTCATCTGCTTCCAATCTGAGCGAGCTTCTTCGTTCTCTATATTGCAACAATATTCCACTGGCCCTAAAAAATCAGGTATGCGAAGTTGTCTAATGCAAATCCGAAACAGCAATAAAAAAACTGCGCTAAAAGCACGATTCCCAAGGAAGCCTTGGACATTCTGGCAAAAGCGAGCAGATCCCCAAACGTGAGCTCGACCATCTTGTAGTTCCCCACTCACATCACCACAGAACGTGATATCCTCCCAAATAAAAACGAGACTACACACTTGATGGCCAGAGACATGCTGCGCTGAACACGGACATGCCTCTCCTACAATAAGGAACATACCTCATGTATAAGGATAAAATCACTAGCTATAATGAGAAAAACAACAGCATATGTTAACACAAGAAGGATATTCCCACCGCTTAGTCCCAAACAAAACAGCAGACAGGCCATTTTCTGGGGGTAGCTCTAGATGAACAACTTCCCTAATCCAGTCCGTCTAAGATGGATATATTCGAACAACCATCAAGACGACACGTAAAATTCGTACCAGAAAGGACGTGCAACACTCTAACACATGTTATAGGGTTGTAGTTATGTTGCCAGAATGCTTGCAGTTACTCTGGAGACCCTTTCATTGAGGTTGGCTACTGCTCTGCACATCTCAAACTTTGGCGTCTAAATGTGAGCAGTCCAGCGAGCTCACGAGGCGGCTTTGAAGCAAAGCTTTGACCTTTCCCCGTGCGAGACCAAGCCGATATGGCATTAAACTTTGATAGGCATTCGATAAAGTTGTATGCATATAGAAAAAATTGGAAGCGCAAACCAACGGGACACAAGAGAAGAGACAAACAAGCCCATTGTCCCGTTGGTTTGCGCTTCCAATTTTTTCATTATGAATTTGTACCAACTAGCCCGCCTGTCAACCCTTCTGAAAGTTGCATCCTTTGAACTATAAAGTGAGAGAAAGAGGCAACATCTGAATCTCGATCTTGTGCCTCATAGCTAAAATGTCTCAGCCTCAAATAAAATTAGGGAAACAACAAGTTCAACAATGAAGAGGAGGCTTTAACTCAATGAAAGCATATATGCACCTGCAGGCATCATATGAGGTCGGTTAGAAAAGTATCCAAACTTTAGTGGAACAGCGAAAACAGGCATTATTGGAGCATTGTAAACCTAAACACCCTCAAAGTTGTCCCCTTGGGACTCTAAAGACTGCTCTTAGAGATGCTGTCATTGCTGGAAGCATTCTAGCGCTGCTCCAGTCGCTCCCTCATTTTCCTTGCAATGAAACACCAATGAGAGCACTGTGCATACCTCACTCAAACACTGCATCCCAGCGACTGACGAAATTGCCAGGCGAGAAAAAATTCACACGTGCACACGAAGGTTCAAAATCGGCTAATGCAAGCGCACTTGTTCGAAATTCATGAAGTTCTTGCAAAAAAAGGGGGGGCTGGATACTTTTCTAACAGACCTCGTACATTTTCCACTGGCCTTATGTGAGACAGAGGGGCAATGTATTGGCAACAGCGAGTGGCAAACGGGAGGTGCTATCTGCAGAGCTTGTTGAACAGCTAACAGCAAAGCATTATCAAGAGCAGCTGTTGCAGTTTTGTACAACCATAAAATTGTTCATAAAATATGCATAAACCTCCATGTAACAAAGTACGAAACATCACCGATACAAATCATCGCATTGAAGGTTCTTCGCATAAGAGTTGGTACTTCCGAAACCCTCTGCAGTGCTATTCAAGTGATTTTATGTCTTCTGTATTAGATTAACACACTGCATTTTTTCTACTTCAACTCTTTCCGAAATTTAGAAAAATGTATTCCCCTTTGACTGTAGTGGCTGGTCTCTGTTGCACGGAAGATGACTTGACAAACGCTAAAACTACATGTTTCGACCACTCGCACTAGCAGATGTTTTAGTGTATTGCCTTCCTTTATCGATTTTTTTTATAAAGCGCATGGACATTCAGGTGCTAAATAAAAATGAAACTTCACCCTTAATTTTCTCCACAAATAATTAATTTCCAACTGTGAAACATCGGGTTAGAGTTCTCAGAGTGCAGTTTGTCAACCTAAAACCAAGTCATTGTATCTTCATTGTCATTGGGCCATGACAAGGAATTTTCATAATCTGTATTATAAAAGTTGGTCCTTTGCTGTTGACAAATGAGCTGGTGAAATTTCAGCACATTTGGCTGAACACTTAATTTATATTGAGGATTGTTATAAACACGCATGTGGCCCGGTAGCCTCACAACACTACATGGGAACCATGACATAATAAGACACTTGCTTTGTGAACGTATCTACTCCGCCCAATAACTGTTTCATGGTCAGTTGCGGTACAATGGAGCTACTTCAACTTTTGTATGCCTTGGAATTGAAAAATTGAAGAATTCGCACTGGCTGAAGTTCGGGAGAAGACAGATCTCTTGCATGAAACACATGGCGTCCCACACCCCATGGCAACATAACGGTAGCTGGCAGCGGGCGGAGTTTATAGCTGGAGACTTCTATAGCTGACTTAGCAATTTGATATTATTTTTTAATGTCTGTTTTTCATACATTTACAGGCACAATAGACGCTCTACAATTTTTAGCTGAGAATAGCAGTACGGAGGGTGACCTTGTCATGGCCCCGAATAAGTACTTAGTTATGGCGGACTTAGTTACATGGAGGTTTAAACGGATACATCTACTTAGTTATGAATGACTTTATGATTTCAAGCTGCGCTTCTTGATAGCCCCTGTTGTGCCTGCGCTCCTCAGCTAGCGCCTCTAGCTCAAGCTCCTTTAGCTTGAATTTTGCCTCCTGCTCCGCCTGCCTCTGTTGAAGCTCCATTTCTTTCAGCTTCATTTTCTGCTCATGGCACTTTATCTCGAACCGGAGCCGGTCCTCTTCAAGTTGGAGGCGGCGGTTCTCGATTGCAGTGTTCCGATAACAGCGGGCCTCAATGAGGGCATATGTTGCCTCAGCGTACCGCTGTGGACCTGCACAAATTTACAAGGAACAGTTAACTGTCTTAGGTTCAAATGGATGAGCAAGTGCAACAGTTTACAAAGCACCATGATATTATACTGAGCACACATGGTTCTTTTTAACACAGTAGACCCTCAGTAAACTGAAATCTATTAAAGGGAATTGTTGCTTAAATGAAATAACTTCATTCAACACGGTTGCTTTCGTACTTAGATTCTCCACTTTTTTTTATCTCGGAGCTACTGTTAAATGGAAAACATTTTCTAGTCTCTTCACATTCCATTTATCGAGAGTCTACTGTACAGTACTATTTCAAAACACTAGACTTATTAAACACAGGCAGGTAAATACTGTAATAATAGTCAAGCTGCCTCTGTACACACAAAATTGCTTGCAACAAAATGTTGCGATTACTTAAAAAAGTATTGGGAGAAATCTTATAAGTTGTTTCTATGCATCAAATGAAAGGTCAAGCCCTCCAAACCAAAAAAGTTGCCTTATAGACTTGACTACACTTTAAAAAGCAAATGAAACACGTTTTTAAAAAGCTTGTTCTGTTTCATATACTGTATACTGACGTCAAGACACACTGTGGCCACATGAGTTGGCGACATGCTCACGCTAGGTATGGTGATATGGTGACATTACACGGACGTTTCATCATCTATTGCTATACACATATGGGTCAAAGAAGGACCAAGTGTTGTTCTGGCTGGCATCCAGTTGCTGCACACTTGTTGTAGCACCCAATAGTGAACGAATCTATGGAACTTGTATCTATTGCGGCCTGTTTTGCTACTAAAAGTTTATACAGGGCAAAATGTTGCTGTCATGACAACAAATCACAATAAAATTATTTCCTTGCCTTGTGATCACTTTAGACGATGTTGGAATGCACACACAACGACAGAAGCCATGTGTTACTTTGCTCGATTGAAAGGTATGATGAACTACTGCAATCGAATAGCGAGGAGAAGTGACAGGAAAAGCAACATGTAAGCAGCAGTTTCGTATGATTTGGTATCTGACATCGCATGTGCTCATTTGGGTGTGTGAAGTCACCAGAATTGATACTGTAGCCTGACGTCATGCATGTACCATTCAAGTCTTAGGAGCACTTCCGGACCTTTATATTCGCTCAGAGACGTGTCTGTACACAGGATATTTGTATAAGAGAGTAAACCCAGCTTTGAAAATCAGTGTTGGTGCACTTACAACTGCCTACATGCATACCTCTGATTGGAGTGGCTCGGGGGCGCACTGGTGTTGAAGTGTGAGTCGCAGCAGTCAACGGTGAGCATGGGCTACTTTGAGCCCTGCGCTGCTGCGAATCAACTGGCAACTCTGAAAGGGCAATCAGTAACTGAGTCATGCGAATTTATGCAATACATTTCAACCACCCCCTTTTTTTAACTGGCTGATTCTGTCCGATTTCTGATACAGTAAAAGCTCGTTAAGTCAAACAACACTGGACCAAAAAAATGTTTTAGTTATTTAATCTTGAATTATCAATAGTATCAAGAAAACAAAGAAATGCCTGTTATACCCCTATCACACCTGGCAACGTAAGTGCACTTCGAGCAAGCACACTTAGCCGCGAGGGTCATTTGCGCGCTGTCACACGAGCAAGTTTAGTGTCACTCGCCGCAAAACACACTTGCCGACAAGCGCTTTCCCTAACCTCACTTCGCTTTGACCAAGTTTGTAGCCTCGGTCCAAGTAGCTTGCACAGAAATAAGCTGTTGCCTAAAGCGGTACTGATACTATTTTTAAACTATTGTTTTCATTATAAGGAATTCTGCTATATACTAAAACAAGTCATAAATCAACAACTCTCGCTACTCTCTCCCTCAGGCAGTTTGCGGCCACATCCGCTGTGGGGATGCGGCACCTCATGCTGTGGGCTTCGCGGATCATTCATATTACCCACGTTGGAACCAAATGTAACCGAATCAACAGGTTTGATGGCAATAAACTATACAAATACTGGCCGGGGCCAGGAAAAACTCCCGAGTCATCCAATTTTAATAATAATTCATTGAGGTCAAATTAACGGACTTGTTCTGTATTACTCATGAAGCTGCATGGACTTGTGCTAAAACATCATGCACAAATTCCCAAAAATAATCTTAAAACAAAGATGACCTACTCTATGTCTATGGCTCTTTAAAGATAATGCAAAGGCTCTCTGGCTACACACATTTATATTTTCTGGCAGCTGAGCAAAAATGATGACATTTTTATTAACAATTTAGTCCTGGAATCTGGAATATTCATGGAACTGGAATAGTTCCATAGTCTCCTAGTGCAGCAAATGCTTCATATCAATCATAATATGCAACACTTCACTGCACTAAAAAGTAGCACCTTTTATTGCCACCTTGACTCCACTGCAAGTTCACATCATTGCAACCAACTGGAAGATGATTACGTGTGCTCAAACATTCCTCACAGTGAGTGTGGCCACATGTCCCCGAGAGTGTGGATCTATTGAAGGCCACAACAGCACCCAGACAATGGCACACCTAAGCACATGCCACGTCATAAATTTGCCTAACATAAAAGGACACATGAGACACCAGTTTGCCCATGTCTCCTTTCCTGGCCAAGACTAAAGATGTGATAAAGCCATATACTCGGAGATTTTAGGGGACAGAGAAATAAGCTTTCTCAAAGAAAGATTTACTACACAATTAAAGTGTTTTTTTTTACTCTTGCCTTCAATAGCAAGCATCTTCATTTACAATTGTGTACCTGAATTTTGAATGATACTCTTGTTTTCTACTAGGCAAAGTACAAGATACACTGACATGACCAAGCTTTCTTTTTTTTGTTACACACCTTGCAGAGGCACACGAGTGTTGGCCACCCGTCTGGTTTCACCAGTGTGGGAATCAGGGGGGCTCCCATGCACAGTTGCATTGCCTGGTAGTCCAAGAGATCACAAGTAAACAAGTTCACAAGGAGGCTGCTACTTGAGTCTAATGCACATAAAGCAGACTTATTCTCAGGGAGACAAAGAAAAGATAGAAAAGCAGCAAGGGCAACTAAAAGAAGTGGATCCATGATGAAACTATGCAACTAGTTTTTGAACATACTGAAACTACTTACACTTATTAGGTACTTATTCTCTTATTAATTTATTATTGCATAGGACAAAATTATTGTACTGAAAAACAAAACAATGTCCTTTGCTGAGCTCATAATAATTTAATTAAGGACTTCGTGCAAATGTTAGCAACAGCTAAAATCTGACCCTGTATTTCTTTCATAGCACAAAATAGAATTTTTCAGGCCATCTTGAATGATTTCCTAGACTCAATAGCTGCACCTAAAGTCGCTTTTGTTGATGTTGAAAGCACTAATGACTAAAATCATTTGAATCTGTAGGCATGCACCAACAAAACTAGAGATTACGAACCTGCAGCAGCAACATCTGAAGGACTAGGTGTTGGGGTTTGAGCCCGACTGGGTGCAGCAGTTGTGATGCGGTCAGGTGCTGGGCATGAGGCCGTCCGGTTGTCTTCGAGTTCTGTACATCACAAGTGAACCAACATAAGAGCTTTGCTGTGTGCTTTGAGCTTGAACCCAGCTTTCCTTTTCAATACATGTAACTGCGATACATGCGATACATGTAACTTTCCCATCTGCCCTCCTGCTTGGTCCTTATAGGACTGCAGTATGTAATAAAAAAAATACACATCGGCAATAACTCCTCTCATGCAGCAGCTCTTTTGATGAGAAATACAGGCCCTTCCTAGTGCCTTATTTACATGCTGGAGGCTAGGGCTCAATAGTGCCAGTGAAATTACTTGAAAAACCTTATTTTCTATGATCTCCCAGGTATAACATGGACCAAAAAAATGACAAACAACACAGGGTGATGCACAAGCTATAAACTAGCCCCTATTGCCGCCTTTGTAGCTTCAAAAACCCACTGCAAGGCTAAAAATGACAGGTAGGAGAAAAAAGAAAAATAATGAAAAGTAATTTCAGGTCATGCTGAGAGGCCCACCTAACTGGAAATGACTATTTAGGACTATTTTAAGGGGTCCATGGCGTTGCTATTTCTTCTGTGTGTTCATGTACGTGCATTTTCCAGTTTTAAAGTGAATTAACACCAACTATCCCAATTATGCGTGCTACAGCATCCACTAGTTTATGCAACAGTGTATTCAGCACGTGTGTAATGAAAAACTTTCAGTGTTTCTCATTGTATTTTCACTCACCACAGTCAGGCAGATCCACGTGAATCTCTGTTCTCCGACTCATACATTGAATTAAGAAGTGTCTGAGCCTGTGACGTGCTTGCACCATCTGCTGGTCAAGAAGAAAACATAAATTTTTATTGAGCTCTAGTTAATATAGCCAGTAGAAATTTGATTTGTTATAACATAAGGGCTCTAAACCAAGGAACAAGAAATAAAAGAGAGGGAATACAAGTACTTATAGATAATGAGTAGGTTACACATAAATAAGAATAATTATAGAAAAATAGAGAACCATGCTAAAAAACATCTACAAACTCCAGCTAGACAATTATTTTAGGTACACTTATAAATAGTCTATTTCAGCCTTGTGCAAAGCTGTTGAAGGCAAAAGTGTCACCTAATTCCTTGAAAAAAAATTCATCACGTTCACATGTTGCTTGATCCTTAAATCTAGCCAGTACCTCAGCCCAACAATCTGTCTGACATTGAATCCCACTGTTTGGTTCAGAAGAGTGAAGTTGTTCTAATCTTTGCTAGACACTAAATGGCATATCACAGCCTTCTTTGGTGAGACAGCTATTCCTCAACCTTTGGCAGAGTACTTCAAGCACTGATCTAGTAGAATGTTATGTAACTGGTTGTCACGAGGCTAGTCAACCCACAAGCTCTCGTGTAGGTTCTTGTGCATACAAACCGATGAGAAAACCCACATCGGTAAAGAGAACACGAGACCGTTTATGCACACAAGAAAAACAACTAAATATATTTTCAATAAACTAGATAAGAAGAAAGAAATAAGATGAAAACAAACAAAGCACACAAATTCGAGGAGAAATTAACCTAATGACCGCGAAATGCTAAGGATGCGTAAGTTCCGCAATAGCAAAAGCGACTGTCACCGTTCGGTCGCGGCACTCTTGTAGACGGTGAGGGTTGATGCGATGGGGTGCAGACAAGGTAGATCAGAGGTCCAAGCGTTGCTCGTGGTTGAAGGTAGCTCCGGGCGCACCAAGGTCAGTGACCTCTCAGCGTTCGTCCTCCGACGCTGGGACGTAGCCCTGGAAACGGGACGAGCCTGGCCAAAGCTAGATGGTGAGAAGCCTGGCCAACGCCAAACGACGAGCAGCCTGGCCAACGCCAGACGACGAGCGGCCTGGCCAACGCCAGACGACGAGCGGCCTGGCCAACGCCAGACGATAGATGATGCTCGGGTACCCGACCAGGTGGGAGCCTGCAGCAGCCTTGCCTCAGGAACTCTGCCGCCACCCCCGCGCCCTGGTAGCCTGCTTGCCTCCGTCGCGTCCCGGCCACGTCTGCCCCGTTCTTCGTTCAGGCTTCTTCCAAACCAGCGTGGGGGCCTCTCATTGGTCCGAACTTCACGCGCCTCGTCTGCCAATCTTCTTCCTCACCGAATACATCGCGAAAGCGCGCGTCCACACCATCGGTCGTCGTCGTCTTCTTTCCTATGCCGGTGCACTCGCGCACATTTTAATCCGAACACTGGTTGCACTCGTGCACTTCACGAAACGCGCACTTCACTTATCACAACATGCCCCTTTTTCGAAAAGTTTTTTCCCAACGGAAAAAACTGCCGGATGCGTGTTTCACCACACAGGATACGTTCTTGGAGTTCGCATGAACACATGCACACTGGTATCACTGTAACAAGTCTTAAGGAGCACACTTACAGGAAAAAAAATCCACAATATTCCGATGGTTGGTTGAAATGCTTTGCCTCCCATCTTTAGCAACACCTGAATTCGTATCTATGGCCGTAACCTGCTCATGAAGTCAGCACCTGCGTTTTCAGCACCTTTGATATGTTGAATATGAAAAGTGTACTCTTGTAGTACTAGACTCCACCTTAGCAACCTACTGTTCAGGTGTTTTGCCTTCGCTAAGTATTGTAGCGGTTGATGATCTGTCTGTACGATAAACAGTACTCCGTACAAAAAGATATGAAACTTTTCTATTGCCCACACTAGTGCCTACAATCTCAGCCTTGTACTTGACTCTTCTCTCTAGTCGTGCGCTTCGTTGCTCCTTCGGCGGAGCCTCCCTGGGCACTGAAAGCATAGGCTTGTAATCAGTAGCCGCACCGCGGCTGTTGTCCTGCTTGTTAGGAGAGTTGAAATCTTTGAGAACTGTGGAACTGTACACCCTCGGGCTGTTCCTAAATGGCGGCGTTCGGCTGAACGCCTTGTTGCCGCTGTTGTACGACGAGTTTCCACTTGACCGTTCTGATGACTTTGTGAAGGTCATGTTATTCATGCGAGGCGGCTTCTTTGGCTTGGCCCCTAGCATGTCAGACTCGCGAACGCCACCGCCGTTGTTAGATCGACGCGCAGTCATATTTTCACCTCCGGCTGCCTTGGACTTTCCGCCGCCGCCACTGGAACCTTGGCCGGTTCCGGAGTTCGTACCGGATGTCTCATTTTTCTTTGGAAGGGCCGGGGAGGCACAGCATTCGTTGGCTGCGAAAGCAGCTCTCAGCGGAAACGGAAGTGGTACTGTCGACGTGAAGTCCTTGGTCTTGAAGGCAGCCGCCCTTGGAGGTCCCTGCACGCGCGTCGCGGTGTTCGGCGACGGTGACTTAATGGGTGGCTTGCTCGACACTGCTGCCAGAAACGGCGGTAGATGCATGTGGCTCGCCGGTGTCTTGCTCTCCTTGCGCAGGATCCTTGGGTTTGGTTCACGAGGCCGGTACGGTACCAATCCGCCAGAGCTGGTGCCCATGGCGACAGCCACCGCAGCGAACTGCTTGGTGTTCTCTGGACCGCCTCCGGACCTGTTTAGTGGCAGTGGTCTCGGGGTCCACAGCGGCGCCGGGGCCCTCAGGGGGAAGACTTGCTGCTGCTTCCTTCGACGGCTTTGAGAGCATGACGTCCGTTGGCGCCACTCGAATGGTGCCTCAATCAACGGCATTTGGCCAAGTGGTGCTTTTAAACGATGGTCTTCTTTCTTCTTATACAAGGTCTCGGTTACGCCGTTCGGAGTGAAGTTCCCTTCAGCCAGTTTTTCTTTCCATTTCTTGTCAGGGTCATCAGCAGCACGAGATCCTGGCACATTGCCAACGATGATGTCATATAGCGGGGAGGACATGCATTTCACGATACACGTGTCTGAAAAATATGGCGAAAAAATCTCCACCTTCGCCTCTGGTACCGTGATCCGGCTCCCGTCTGCTAAGAACAAGGCCGTCGTGGTTCCTGTCAGTGCTTCATCTGGCACCAAAGAACGCCGAACCACCATTGTATTGCTTCCTGTATCCCGTAGGACGGAAGAAGCTTGGCCGAATATAATGCCCTGCAGCACTGGCATCGGATGTTCTTCTGACTTTGGCTGCGTATTTACCGCACTGGTCATATTCTCCTCCTGCTTGTCCGCAGGTATATCATTCACTACCTCTGCCTTTTCGTCTGGCGACAAGATACAAGAAGTCCTCTTCGTGACGTTCTGCTTTCTGGTACATACATTAATATCATGCCCCATTTCGCGACAGTAGTCACAGTATGGTCTTGTCCGAGCACGACATTCTGCTGCCCTGTGACCTGTTTTATCACAGACAAAACATCGAGTGGGAGACTTCCCCGCTGTACTTCCGCATTTTCCTGCGGCGCCGTTCTCCGTTTTGTCGCGAAAAACCAACAAATTTGACTGTCGTTGGGCCTCCAAAAAATTGTCCGCAGCCTCGGCCATTTCATCTAGCTTACGACATTTTTTTTCACGTAGAAAAAGCGCCACGCGGTTATGGCATTGATTGATAAACTGTTCAGCTACTATGAGATCTCGAACAGACGAATATTCTTTTGCTGTCTTGGACATCTCCACCCATCTGTCGAAAAAACTTGCCAACCTGGTTGCATACTGCTTGCCTGTTTCTCCATCTTGAGGTCTGCTATGCCGGAACTTCTCCCGGTAGCCCTCCGCCGTGAAATGCAAACGCTGCAGTAATGCTAACTTGGCTTTCTCGTAGTCAAGTGCCTCTTCTGGAGACAAGCGACCAAATACTTTGAGAGCTTCTCCGCTCAGACACAGACTCAGTGCCGTGGCCCACTTAACCTTAGGCCATTCCTGACCGGTGGCCACATTCTCAAATCTCTTGAGATAAGCATCAAGGTCATCCCGGTTTTCATTAAATCCGGGTATGAAATTGTGCGGGCTAACGTTACACGGTTCTCGCACCTGTCGACCATGGTCCGACGCCGCGGATCCCCTGGCCCCTTCCACCTGAGCAAGTTGAAGACGCAGTTGAATCGTCTTCTGGCATTCGGCATCAAGTTTTCGTTCCAACTCCGCCTGTTCCATCCTCTCCTTTCTTGCCTCTCGCTCAGCTGCCCTTTCTTCGCGAGCTCGTGCCTCACGCTCATCAAGCCATGCCTTCAACTCATCGCCCTCTAGCCCCATGCGTATCGCTAACGCCGTTAAATCAGACGTAGTCATTTTCTCTCCTTCTGTAAAAACCTTAATTGCATAAACAATCTCGTCCTGTCGTAGCGGACGCCAATTGTCACGAGGCTAGTCAACCTACAAGCTCTCGTGTAGGTTCTTGTGCATACAAACCGATGAGAAAACCCACATCAGTAAAGAGAACACGAGACCGTTTATGCACAAAAGAAAAACAACTAAATATATTTTCAATAAACAAGATAAGGAGAAATAAATAAGAGGAAAAACAAACAAAGCACACAAATTCGAGGAGAAATTAACCTAATGACCGCGAAATGCTAAGGATGCGTAAGTTCCGCAATAGCAAAAGCGACTGTCACCGTTCGGTCGCGGTACTCTTGTAGACGGCGAGGGTTGCTGCGATGGGGTGCAGACAAGGTAGATCAGAGGTCCAAGCGTTGCTCGTGGTGTAAGGTAGCTCCGGGCACACCAAGGTCAGTGACCTCTCAGCGTTCGTCCTCCGACGCTGGGACGTAGCCCTGGAAACGGGACAAGCCTGGCCAAAGCCAGATGGTGAGAAGCCTGGCCAACGCCAAACGACGAGCAGCCTGGCCAACGCCAGACGACGAGCGGCCTGGCCAACGCCAGACGACGAGCGGCCTGGCCAATGCCAGACGACGAGCGGCCTGGCCAACGCCAGACGATAGATGATGCTCGGGTACCCGACCAGGTGGGAGCCCGCAGCAGCCTTGCCTCAGGAACTCGGCCGCCACCTCCGCGCCCTGGTAGCCTGCTTGCCTCCGTCGCGTCCCGGCCACGTCTGCCCCGTTCTTCGTTCGGGCTTCTTCCAAACCATCGTGGGGGCCTCTCATTGGTCCGAACTTCACGCGCCTCGTCTGCCCATCGTCTTCCTCACCGAATACATCGCGAAAGCGCGCGTCCACACCATCGGTCGTCGTCGTCTTCTTTCCTATGCCGGTGCACTCGCGCACATTTTAAACCGAACACTGGTTGCACTCACGCACTTCACGAAACGCGCACTTCACTTATCACACTGGTGAAATGATTATGTAACATAGAAAACAATTGCATATTCATAAGAATTTCATGTCTACTGCAGGATGAAGGCTTGCATGAAGATATTCCAAATCGCCCATGTTGTGCAAGCAGACTGCATGTCATGTCTATAGCATTGTCAATTTTGCCACTTGATATAACTCATGTTCAAGGTTCTCTGCGTGACTTTTCTGAGCATGTGTGTGTTTGTGAGTAGACATATCTTTTTGCACATGTGATCCTTTTTTACATCACGGTAATCACCTGACACTAGAAGTAGCAAGCTAGGCAACCAAGCAAACATTTCCGGGAATCTTATTAAACATTGCTATATCTCTGTCTCCACCTACCTGGTAAATATACCACAGTGCCACACAGGTAGCACCTAACTAAGTCATACAACAGGCCGCAAAGTGTGCTGCAAGCATGGCTGCTGCCTTCAGATTTCACACAGAAAACTTCCAGAGGTTTTGCCTGCTATGATCGTGCAGAAAGCAAACGTTTACAAATATTTGTCCAGTTTGTTATACTCTCTTCTTAACTTACTCAACTGGTGAAGCACTGTAGTATCATGCAATTGATCAAATGACACCTGTAAATTCAACGCAGGCCAAGTGTACGGCTCACTATCAGTTAAGTACGAGTAAGAATTGCGAAATCAGCACATTTCTTACCAGGCTCAACGCCGTTTCCCGCTGTGAACTCCGCGTAGGCCGCCAGGGCATCTTCTTCCCTATTGTCGACGCGACGTTTCGCTGTCGGGCGGGCGACCGAGTTTCTTGTGGCTCTTTTTTTTGATGTCGTCGCGTTCAGCGAGCTGTCGTGTGGTTGACGGCGGTGGCGTGTAGCCGCATTCGCGCGCTATGTCAGCCGCTTGCTGCAGGGGGTCCTCCAGTTCGGACTGCTCCTCCTCTGTACCGGAGCTATTGCGGAGCATGCAATCACAATTTTTGTCAATGGGAAAGAACAGTACATAACAAAGTCCAATACGAGACGCACTTACCTATAATTTTCTTCTTCTGATCCCGAGAAAAACGCAGGAGGATTAAGTTAAGCCTTTCCCTAACACTGCGAATGCTGAAGCACCTGCCGAGCACCTCGGAGAGCCGATCGGCTATCTTCAGCCACCTCGCAGGGTCAAGGAAAGGATTTACATATAACACCTCCTTTACTAGAGCAATGTCATCGCTGAGCGTAAATTGCTTGCGCCCTGACATCGATTCCGCTGATGACAGAGCGAATGTAAACAACGTGTTCGCCGTTGGCGCTTCTGCTTCGGCTTGTCTTGACTCGGTGGCTTGCTCCGGGCCGTGAACGTAAAGCCTATCCGGCGAGTAGTTTACGTTACGTAAAGGTTCACGCTTCGTAAAGACTCGCACATGCGCAGATTCTATCCGGTATCCGGTAACACGGTAACGTAAAGAAGTATACGTACAAACTAAAACTCCCTATTATGTTATTGTAGGGTTTATATATACCTACACAGGCATATTGTTACAAGCAGTCTCTAAGTATATTTTGCTGTGCATGCTAAAGAAACAAGCGTGTGTCCTTTACCATAGGCTTGTGAATTTTTTTCAGCTGCAGCTGGCATTTAAACATGAATACAACTTGTACACAGGTCTAACAACAAAAGAAACGGTATTTGAGAGCCCCTGCTGGCATTGGCCTGCGCAGCCATTTTTGTTCCTCCTGTGTATAGTAGGTTGGAAGCAGCTTTTGCATGCCACGGTTGCTTAAAGGTTAATATCGTAGTTTAGGATGCATAAGCCTGCAGCGAACAGTGAGCTGAGAATGTTTTTGTATTACACTTTCAGTTTTGCCCTCCTTATGCGTGAATGTACATACCAAAAGTGGCCGGCTCTTTCACTGGGCATGCCACTGGATTACCTTTTCTTGCTTTTGGGTGCTTCCTAACCCACTGCCGCCTTCCCCATGCAGTTCTGCATTGCACCCTGTCTGCATTTTTATTGTAGTGCAATGCAGCAAGTTCTGACCTGTGCAAACACAGAATATCAAACGTGCATAATACTGCCTAAACAATTACTACATAGAACATGCTTTGCTTGCTCTTTCCTGAAAAAGCATGTCTACATGCATGCTGCAAAGGCAACAAACGTTTAGCACTACATAACATAGAATAGATGAAATGCCTTTTTAATGTAGTGCTTGAAACCATGTGCTTCAGCCAGAGTATTTGTCATGTTAATTACATCCCAAACTTTCTTTTTCTGTTTGAGACTGTAGTCATTGAGATTAAATTAATAAAGGAGTGGTGACAGAAAATTTCAGCTGTTTCCTGCTCCAAGTCCGTGGATCAAGGCTCGGTAATGTGGCAGAAAAACTCATTCGCCTCCAATGCGAGAGTAATGTTTAATTGTGCGCTCTTATATTACAGCCGGAGGTAGTTTTTATTTCAAAAAGTACTCTGGGGCCCCTTGATGTAGTCGGGGCACTTGTGAAAAACACTACAATGGGTCACCATGAGAGGCAGTGACAAAGCTGTTCAGCTGCTGCTCTTTTGTCCGCGTTGCTGCTTCGTCTGCTGTGTTGAGTGCTGCAGGTGCTTAATTGTTTATCATAAAAATATGCTAGTTATCTAGGACGGTGATGGACAAAGCATCTGAGAGGAGTGTAAACATCAGTCAGAATAAAGCAAGTGGTGCAAGTGCTTAATTGTTTGTCATAAAAATATGTTAGTTATCTAGGACGGTGATGGACAAAGCATCGGAGAGGAGTGTAAACATCAGTCAGAATAAACAATCGATTCCCTTTGCAAGTCTTGTTGGCGGCTGTGATTTTGCTATTGTCTTGTTCCAACTGAGGCAACATTTTTCTTAAGGCTTAAAGCAGCCCCAGCATTAGGTGTGCTGAAATGTTTTCGCTCCGAACATTTGTAAAGTACCTGGTTGAGAAGTGACAAAGGAAGTATAGTGAAACCATAATAGTGGCACTCTGTGACAGTGTGCATGTGTAACATTTAAGCGGCACAATATTTTGCTTAACTCAATCGTACTTAGACTAGACACAGCTGCATTCTAAAGGCACGCCAATCCCATGTGCATATGTATATCCTGTATGTTGCCTGTTTTAATTTTGGCCTACGTGTACTGATCTGTTTACATGTGAACAACAATGACTTCGAAAATATTTAGCACATGATCACTTCAAAGTACTGTTGAGAAGTATGTGAAGAAATTGATCTACATCCACACCTTGCCAGCATCTCATGAAAAAAATGAGAAGCTCTTTGGAGCAAACCAGTTCAGGACCGAATGAAAAGATTGCAAACAGGATGTTTGGAATGAAGGTGACACCTGCTTGATATTCACAAGCAGGCGACTGTTGTTCACAATGCTCTGCAGCTTGTCAAAGGTGTCGGTACCTGGTTGCATGAAGTATAAAGATACACCATGACCAAACGGAGAACATTGTGAAGGGCTTCAAACAGATATCGTGAGCAACAAGCAGGCATGCATTTTTCTCGCTCGAGGTACAATGCTCAAACACTGTCATTATTGTCAAGTTTCTAACCATCGGTAGTGATAGCAAGAGATTATTCTGTTGGCAAAACACTAATAAAGAAAATCCCAGTGAAGCGAACAAAAATTTATTAGGCTTGATAAAAAGTACCTGAAAAAATCCACTTCCTCGGTAAGAGGTCCCCATGCTCGCAGTTGGCATACTCTTCATTATAGCCACAGTGCTTGTTCTGCACGTGGTTGAGGAAGGATAGCCAGATGGCTACCACGAGCTCACCTTTTTTTCTCGGGAGTCACCGCTTTTTCGGCAGCAGTCCTCACAAAAAATATAAATATTTTATTATTGACGTCACCCACTTCTTTATGACATTGCAGCCTCGCGACCGTGAAGCAGCCAAAAGTTTCTTTTTGAGCCCTGGACAAAAGAAAATTAGGAATATAGGCAACTATTCTGAACAGTTACGTAAAAGCAATTGACAATTGAATCTAGCTACCACGTGTGTTAGTGTCAGATCGCAGACCACACGTCATGGCAAAAATTTTCTACCAAGTGATTGCCTACAACGACATTCATCATCATGCATCAGCCTGACCAAGCCCACTGCAGGGTAAAGACCTCTCTCATGATCCACCAATCAATCCGGTCTTGTGCTTTCTGCTGTCGCGTTATACCTGCAAACGTTTTAATCTTATCGGCCCACCTAACTTTCTGTCTCCCCATTGTGCATTGGCCTTCTCTGGGAATTCAGTCAGTCACCTTTAGTGACCAGTGGTTATCTTGCCTACGTGCTACGAGCCCGGCTCATGAGCAATTTTTATTCTTGATTTCAACTATGATATCCTTAACTCCAGCTTGTTCCCTGACCTACTCTGCTCTTTTCTAGTCTCTTAAGGTTACACCAATCGTTTTTCTTTCCATCCCTGGCTGCCTCGTCCCCGACACTCAGTGCCTGACTTTGGTGGCCACTGTCCACTGAAAAATAGCCTTAAAAGAAAAACTGGTTAGAATAATGAATGATTGTTTTGAGAAAGTGGAAGGAGGCAGTGTAACAACATGCCTGGCCATTATCTTATGTCAGTATATTGATCAAACACATAAAAAAGAAGGCACGTCATCTGCAAAAATATTGCTGGGATATTAGATACAGTAGAATCTTATTAATTTGAACAATCTTATTTGAACATTTATGTCGAACTGACGCTCTGGTCCCGTCAAAGCTATGTGTATTCAAATGGGTGAAAACGCGCGGTAATTCAAACGCGCAAGCACTTGCGACAATTAATTCGAACACACCGCACTCCAAAAACGCTCTCAGCACCATGCCCATTACCGCGGCGGCACCTTCGACATCTCTACGCTGCGCGCTAAGAAGGATAAAAAGAAAAGGAAAGAAAAGGACATGGAGGAATGTTTGCTCTTTCTCGAATGCCAATCTGCGACGCGTCAGTGCCACGTTTCTCCTTTTCCTTTTAACACCGTGCATGAAAAGAGAAAAAAAGAAAGAATTGGAAGCTACCGTGGAGTGTTCTCTCTCAAATTCTGATCTGCTTCTGTCCACGTGTAGACGCTTGTAGCGTACTCGCCCCACGGAGGCGCGAAAAAAAGACATTTACACTCCTTGAAGTTTTGGACAAGACTAGTTTATTTTCCAAGAAAAACAGGCTTAGAAAGCGACAACCAAAAGGGGCGTGGCTGCGTATCTTCCACGGCCCTCCGGAGATAACGTGAGGCATGTTGGCCGCATCTGCGCCGTGCGCCTCGGCATACGAATTGGTATGCGCACACAAATAAAATTATCGCAATCACTGGCGTCATCGCCCGCTACAAAGGGTCCCCCCCTAGACCACGGAGCCTGGAAAAAAAAACGAGCAAATGGGCGAGTTAGTCCATGAGGTGAGCCGGTTTCACGCGATCGGGAGAAACGACATCCTCTTTGTCGCGAACACGGATGGTCACAGTTTTGTGCGACCGCAAAAGCACACGGAAGTGCCCGTCATACGCCGGAGTAAACGGCGCTTTCACTATGTCGCGTCGCACGAACACATGGGTTGCCTCATTCATGTCTGGGCAAGAAAACACTCTTTGGTTGTGGCTGACGCGTGGCGCGCTGGGTTGCAGGTGCTCCAACCAGGAATGTAGCCTTTTCATATGTTCTGAAGGCTTCGGCGTAGCGCTTGGTTTCTCACCGAAGAATTCTCCCAGTAGTCGGATTGTAGAGCCGTACAGCATTTCTGCTGCACAGAATTCGAGGTCTTCTTTTATCGCCGTACGCAGGCCCAGAAAAACGAGAGGGAGCTTCTCCACCCAGTGCTCTATCCAATTTGGCTTAAAGATGCCTTAAGTTGACGGTGTAGTCGCTCCCCCATTCCAGTGCTCGCTGGATGGTAAGCCGTGGTGTACTGGAGCCGTGTTCCCAGAAGCCTTGCCAGCGCCGAGAATAGGTTGCTCTGGAATCGTCGTCCACGATCGGTCGTTATGCGCAGTGGGCCGCCATAGCGTGAAACCCATGTGGCCACAAACGCCTCTGCGATGGTCCCGGCTGCGATGTCAAGAATCGGCGTCGCCTCGGGCCACCGTGTGTAGCGGTCTACACAAGTAAGCAGGTATCTTTAATCCTGGGAAGGAGACAGAGGTCCCACTAAGTTCAAGTGCACGTAGTCGAAACGACACTCTGGTGGCCGAAATGCTTGAAGTGCTGTGCGCGTGTGACGAGTCACCTTGACCGCTTGACATGTTCGGCACGTCTTCGCCCAGAGTCGAACGTTGGCGTTAATTCCGGGCCACACAAAGCGGTCAGTGACGAGCCTCTGCGTCGCGCGGATTCCTGGGTGGCCGAGGTCGTGAAGGCTGTCAAACACTGCACGGCGAAACTGGATGGGGAAGAAGGGTCTTGGAGATTTCTGCGATGTGTCGCATGTTACCGTAGTCGTTGTGTATGGTAGCGGAATCTCTTCGAGCACCAGTGACAGTGGATTCTGCCTCATCTCGGCTAGCTGTGGGTCTTCCCGCTGGGTGGCGGCTAATGTCTCAAAGGCGACGGACGCTGAAACGGTGTCAATACGGGAGAGTGCGTTGGCTGCTTGGTTTTCGCTCCCCGCTATGTGGCGGATGTCCGTAGAAAATTTGCAAATGAAAGAAAGTTGGCGCAGTTCTCTTTCCAAATATGAGGAACTGTTGTTCTTGAACGCATACGTCAGCGGATTGTGGTCCGTTAAAATGTGGAAAATGTGGCCATCTAGGAAGAAACTAAAATGCTTTACGGAGGAATAAATGGCCAGCATCTCTCTTCCAAAGGTGCTGTAGCGCACTTCCACTTGTTTCAGACGTTTAGAAAAGAAACCTATTGGTTTCCAATCCTTGCCGTCGTAATGTTGCAACACTGCTCCCACTGCCGTCGTTGAAGCGTCAACCATGAGCCGCGTTGGCGCGTCGGAAAGCGGGTGAATCAGAAGTGTTGCGGAGGCAAGCTGAGGTTTCGCGTCCTGGAGGGCTTTTTCGTGCTCCACTGACCAGTAAAACTCGGGCGCTTTCTTGCCGTCCCGGCGCAACAAGTCTGTTAGCGGCTGCAGAAATGTGTGCACAGGATGAGATGAAGCGCCTATGGAAGTTGATTAGCCCAAGAAACTCGCGCAACTTGCGGAAAGAGGTTGGCGTGGGGAATTCCCTGCCTGCTTGCACCCGTGATTTGTGCGGCAAGATGCCTTGTGGGCTGATTCGATGAACTAGGAAATCTAGTGCTTCAACACCTAAGGTGCACTTTTGGGGCTTCAAAACCAGACCGTGCCCGTCAAGACGCTTGAAGAGGAGGCGCAGGTGATTTTCATGCTCTTCCGGCGTTTTGCTGGCGACCAAAATGTCGTGTAAGTAGACAAAAACAAAGAGCAGTCCGCGACTGACCTTATTTATGAAACGCTGGAAAGTTTGTACCGCGTTCTTCCGTCCATACGGCATACGAACAAATTCAAAGAGGCCGAAAGGTGTTGTCAAGGCCGTCTTTGGAATGTCGCTTGATTCTACTGGAATCTGGTGATAAGCGGCCATCAGATCCAGCTTAGAGAAGATAGTCGTTCCCACGAGGCGAGCGCTGAAATCATGGATGTGGGGGAGATCGTATTGGTCTGCTGTTATCACAGCATTGAGTGCCCGATAATCACCACAAGGCCGCCAGTCACCAGACTCTTGTTTTGGCACCATGTACAGCGCGGAAGACCAGTTGCTGGAAGAAGGTCGAATAATGCCGAGGTGGAGCATATGGTCGAACTCATGGCGGGCGACTTCATGTCTTTGTCCAGCGAGTCTCCTAGGTCTAGCGGTGACGGGCGGTCCGGTGGTGACAATGTGATGCGTCACTTTGTGTTTGATTGGCAGTTCGGTGTTCCGAGGTCTGGTGATTTCAGGGAATTCGGCCAGAATCTTTTAAAAGTTTGACTCTCGGTTGAAAGTGCAAATGCCGCATGAGGACAGGTCAGACTTCAGTCCGATAACAGCGAGCGAAGTGACGTTATTCTTAAGACGACGATCGCGAACGCTGACGTCAAGATTGAAGTGGCTCAGAAAGTCCGCTCCCAGGATGGCAATTCTGACGTCGGCCACAACGAAGAGCCATCAAAATGTACGAGTCCAGTGTCTATCGTCATTGACTGGACTCCATATACTACAATGGACTCCATTGACTGCAATTAGGCTCGAAATGGACTTGCCGCCACGGCGATGTTGAGCTGCTGCTGGTATGATAGATAGCTCCGCTCCCGTATCGACAAGGAGGCGTGTGCCGGTGATGCGGTCGACAATGAAGAAGAGGCGGCTTGAACGATGGCCCGTGTCGCTTTCCGCCGTTAGCGACTGGCCGGTGCGTTTCCCGTCAACGAGCATGGATGGGTACAGCGAGTGGCTTGCTCTCTAAAACGATGGTGGTACCAGCAGATGCTCTGCTCTGCCTCGCTTGAGTGTCCGCGGTGCTGCGGGCTTCGAGCACGGGACGGCAAACGATGCCATGCAGGCCGGTGTTTGTTGGACAGGGCGAGGTTTTCAACTGCTGCAGCCAGTCGGTCAACTCTTTCCTCTAAGCGACCTAACCAATCTGCATGTTCGGGCCTTCCCGTTGCAGCAATAGACATTTTTGGCGGCTCAGTGCAGTCGGTGATGCGGTCAGCGAGTTGAGCCAGACGTTCGAGAGTCACGTCATCCGAGCCAGCGAGTATCATACGTGTTAACTGTGGAAGTCTTTGTAAAAACTCGCGAAGCAATGAATTTTGATGCTCCTGTGACGCTTGTTGGCCCAGCAGCTGACGCATTCGGTGGAGTAGTTGTGAGGGACGCTGGTCACCGAGCTCTTCATGAGACAGGAGTTGTTGCAGCCTGCTCTGTTCGGACACCTTAAGACGTTTCAGGACAGTGCTTTTTAGTTCGTCGTAGAGCTTCTCCGATGAATTGGAGGCGAGCACACCGTCTATGGCGTCAGCGATGTCAGGTGGCAGTGCTGAAACGACGTGCAGGTATTTCGACTGCTGCGATGAGATGCGTCGAAGCTCGAAGCGGGCCTCGATTAGGCTGAACCACACCCGTGGGTTTTTGGGCCAGAAATGAGGAAGTTTTAACTCCGAAGCGTTGGTTGTGGGTCAGCACTGTGCCTTCCTTGTCTGACATGGCCGCTGTTTTTCCAAACGTCAGGGTCACCACTTTGTAGCGTACTCGCCCCACGGAGGCGCGAAAATAAGGCACCTACACTGCTTGAAGTTTGGAATAAAACTAGTTTATTTTCCGGGAAAAACAGGCTTCGAAAGCGACAACCAAAAGGGGCTTGGCTGCGTATCTTTCATGGCCCTCCGGAGATAACATGAGGCATGTTGGCCGCATCTGCGCCGTGCGCCTCGGCATACGAATTGGTATGCGCAAACAAATAAAATTATCGCGATTGCGGGCGTCATCACCCGCTACACGCTCTTCCTTTCTCGTCATGTGCTGGCCATGCTCTGGCTGCGGCGCAAAGGGTAGCAGCGGAGACGCAGTCGTTGTCATCATCTTTAGTGAGTGTTGGCGCTGGACATTGCCGCACGCAACTTCTCTTGCCAGGAGAATGCTGAAACCGAAGTTGAAATGCTTTGCAAACTGCGTGCGAAATTGATTGACTCGTTGCAAGGTAAACGTGTGCCGACGCAGATCACCGATTATTTCAATTATTGACCGATGTATTTTAATTTGTGAATAAATGAAGTCTTCTGAAACTTCCCCCTCGTGTGTTAGCTCAATGCACATGCGACACTGCATAGTTTTCATTATTTCGAACTTTTTTATTTGAACAAACTGCCGGGCCCCTTTGAGTTTGAATTATAGAGATTGAACTGTACAAATGGTCCGCAATATGCATTCTCTATGCCAGTGATAATATTGACTGGAAGCACAGCACACCAGACATGCGGATTCCACAAATCAGTCACTATGGCCTTGCAACTTTTGTACAGGCGCAAGGAGGCTAAACAGTATCTCTATAAAAACCCAGGCTACGTAAGTAGCGGCAGTGGCCTGAACAAGCAAACTGAAATACCGTCACATGAACAAAATCAGGCCATATATGCCTGCTGTGCCAAAGACTATGCCAGCCATTTTTGCCTCAGCTGCACCAGATGTGATTACAATTCCTCTGGGAGTGAGGCTGGTGGCCAATAGTTGTCCCCCCAGCATCAACGACTTTCAAAAGCCTGTGAATCAACCACTTAAACGATCCTAAGTGAGACATCCTAAGACCAAATATGCACTGAAAGAAACAAGGTACTCACCTTTAGCGACATGCCAAGCATCGATGAAGTGCAAAATATCAGGTCGATGTTGTTCCATATGCTTCCGATCCTGGACATGTTGGTCTGTGACCAGCTCTTGGACGCACACTTTCTTTTCGTCGAGTCCTTTCAGGGCTCTTTTCAATCCTTCCAGTTCCATAGCAAAACTGCTGGTGACCTCATTTGACTGCAACGGGAGGTCAACAAGAAAACAAAAGATTTAATCCCTGATTCAAATATGCGTTACAAGCGTAAACAAAAAAAACTTTTTTCCCACCTGCACAACTTCTATGTCAATTATGCGATTCAGTGATGTGTCCAGCAGTGACTATGTACCGTACTTGGCGCTGTACCCTGGTGAGTCAGCACGGCTGTTACCGGCGAGCTGGGCACAAGTCCTCATAAGCGAGTTTAACAGTGAGTGTTGTTCCCGCTGCCACAGCTGAAATAAAAAGGAAATATATAACGATAACCAGAATATGATTATAAGGCATGGCTAATGGACGGCTGCAAAAATTATGACAATATTGGGCTTTTGTTTTTCATCTGTTTTTCATTCGGCTTTCATGTAGTATGCCTCCTGCGACAGGGATTCCACCCAAGGACCTTTGAGTGAGCAGTCACTATTGATTAGCACTACACCACTGTGGTGGGTAAGTGAAAGAAGGGTCTCTCTGTTAAAAAACGAGATTAGGTCGGGTAAATTTCATTTACCAATCTCATCGGTACATATTATTTTCATACCCAAAATTAATTTCTTGAGCTTTGGTAGATCGCTTCCAATGATATTTCCGTGCTGCAAAGGCATCCTGAAAGTCAGCGGTCATCAAGAGAGGCTGTGGCTACCAGTAGGATGGCTGGAGCACCACAGAAGACATCATCTTTCTGGCTTAACAAGGTTTTGCGACACAGGGAAATCTTCCAGGTCTCACATCAGGGCTGTGCATAACCCGCAGCTTCACTTTTTAGGCACATTTTCCCCTTTCTTTGTGTTTGTTATACGTTAGAAGATGCAGTGCATCATGATCTGGTGAATAAATATTTTTAATAAGCCCAGTCTTATTACTTTTACAGACAGACCCTGTGTAAATGAATATAAAAAGTATGCTCTAAACCCAGAAATAAAACAAGAAAAACTGGCAAGAACACTAAAGCAATGCATCTACACTAATGTCCAATATAGTGCCCTCAGATGGTTAATTTTGCTTAAGACTTAGGATTGAAATATACTATAGAAATTTGTTTTAGTAACTAAAGGCAAGCCCATCTTGATGTTTGAAATTACATGGGCAACATAAAATCACAGAAAAATCATGTTTACCTCATGCACAGCACGAAGCAAAATGTCCCTCTGTAGACGATGGTATGAGCGCAAGCTCAAGCATGCAATGCCCGCAGCTTGGAGGAGCCGCAAGACCTGAGTTGGACTTGAGCCAGTGATTAAAATAGCAGCAGCCAAAGAAATGTTGCCTGTAGCAAAGCGTTTTGTTTTTGGCTGGCTGTGCCAGCTCAAAATGGGGCCATCTTGGCATGTTGATGTCACCACAGCAAGTGAGCCGAATACCTGCACAATCGGAGACACACATCCAAGGTATTTGATATATGGCAAAATGTTGAAATACAGTTAATGTATAATCCCTGCTGTCGATAAGCTATCCTTTTATGCTTTTTTATATTGGTGACATTTACATTACTATTACTTCTGGTACCCTCTCCTACACTTTCTTTGACATCGTAGTCTGTTACTTCACAATAGTATGGTTAATGCTCTGATATTAGAAAGCTACCAGGTAGAGATCTGTCTATGAGTGAATGACGTCTATATAACTGTTAATGTCCATAATATTCACACAGTCATCATCATACATATATTGAATGAGTTGTGGCAAAGCCACAGATATGATTCCGAAATGGTTGATTTTAAAGAAACTTGTCATCAGGTTTGAATGGTAAAAATTATTTCCACACCTGTACTGACAAGTCTGCGGGGAGGAGACATTTTCTGCAGAACTTTGCAAGATCCAGCAGGTTTTCTTCACACACGATGAACTTTCGAGGACATGGCACGATGGGAACACTATAAAGCAAATCGACGTTCGTATTGACACAACTGCCTCGCTTCTATTCAGCATTCTTTCCATTTTGTCCTCAGATCACAGAGCTCTTAAACGAATTAGCACACTAAACTATGAGGCTATAAAAAAGTATGCTGAACGCTTCCTCAGTACACAAGGATGTTGAACACAAACTTTTGGACACAGCAAGCATAGATAAATTTTGATTTGCTTCCCACAAGGCGCCTAGATACTCATTTTTACGATAGAGACCTGCCCATAGCTATCACAACTGCTGCCGATGTCACTATGCTGGAAGCCTGATGAAAGATTTAGTGACATCACAGAGCATTAAACTTAGTGTAACGAGCAACGATCCCCAGTTCCACCTCACTGGGCAAGCCTGCAGAGAGAATCGCCTGCAAACCCACACATAGCCAACTAGGGCAAGTTCACTAGAATTTAACAAAGTGCTTTGCATGGTCATTTGTACCTCCTAAGGTGACTCATACCATGATCAAGTGCAAAAGGTTTCTGGATTTCTGGATGGTTGCTTGCAAGAGAAGACAATGCCGCACTATGTGGCACACATTTGGGGGCTCAAGTGGCCAAGTTTTCGATACGGTGATACTCCTGTCACACTTAGTGATCAGAAACCAAAAGTCATTGACAATAATACTGACACAAGAAATCGTTTATCAAGAATTTTTTAATCTTAACGTGCTCATCAGAACTCCTGGAGCAATAACAAAATATTGAAACAAGACATGTACAAACACTGTAGTTCATGTCTCAACCTTTTCAAACAGTAGAAATAAATTAGAACTCTAAATGCTATTATAAACATTAACTTTATATTCAGGCTTTCTTGAGAATCCTTTTATGATTTATGTCCTCCAGCTACATGTGTATAATAAGAGTTGGTAGAGATTTTAACATGCCTGTAAGCAATGCGCAGAGAAAAATGTTTACTTCGAGAAACCATGCACGCTTACGGCTCTATGTTCTCATAACTCGGTTCATAAATAGCATAAATTGGATCGTCCAGAGAGCTCCGTAAGGGTTCTGGTTCTGGTTATGGTGGTGGCTGTGGTGTTGATCACTTAGGCAGCCTGTCATCTGGAAGCAGCATGTCGGCAAACTCACACTCCGTCTGGCATTCTGTGAGAGAAGTGGGCTGTAGATGAGCAAAAGGTCTTCCAGATATAAGGTGAATAACTCGTTGGAAATTAACACGTTCAAGAAAGTGATGTAATGCAATATTGTCAAAATTGTTATTGTGTTTGTCGACACTATGATTATTAGTGACACAGCGGACATTTTGATTGGCAACTACAACAAAATTTCTCGTTTTGGTGGCCTATAACGCCTAATAACGTGCTCATCTTAAAGGCGCCCTGCAACACAATTTGAGCCTGTCTTTTACACTGGTTATCCTGGTGTAGAGTGCGGCAATAACTGTAATTCATGGGATAAACTACCTTGATTGAAGGCCACAGCGACACAAATCCGCTATTTTTTTATGAGAAGTCACGTTATGTCATATTACAGTGATGAACCTGACGACATTGACTGTTAGCTTTAGATTAGCATTACAAAAGTGCCCCCCTCTCACACACAAACACATCATGTCTGCTGCTTAGGAGCATAACACAATGAAACAATAGTGGCTGCATGTACATAAAAAAACATCCTAATATTGGAGTGATCAGTTCACAGTTACGTACAAAACAAACCCAAGATAAAATTTAAAGTGTATTATTAGCTGCTCATTTCTGTAAAAATAAAGTGAAATTTTTGGGTTAGATTTTGAACTTTGGAAAAATAACCCGAACAACCAATACACAGCTACACACAATGATCAAAACATGCTGAAGATGTGATGATAAACTACTTGTTTTTTCTCAATAATGCTGCCTTTTATAAACATTTCTAGGCAGGCATGCAAGTAGTCTCCTTGTTCACAACATGCGGGTGATGTTGTACAACACAGCTTTTCAACGAAAATTCATAGCCAAGTATTTGGCAAAGAAGCCACAATTTTCATTCCCACCTCCACACTACAAATCTTCCAACTGCTTTGCTCCAGTGCCATAACATGATATTTTTGAGGCTCTCAGTTACAAAAACAATGATTAACAAGTGCAAATCAAATTTCTCAGGAAGCCACATGCTGCTATTGTAATGGGTTGGTTAGGACTCCCACTATGAAAGGTGCCACGACAAAAAAAAATTCGATAATTTCAACATTGTGTTTTTTTTTCTAGGTATACTGGCGTTGGACAGTAGATGGCCCCAAAGTATTTTTCCTCCTAATAAGTGCAGCTGGTACTACTGGGAATGAACCCGTGTCTTTTGGGCAAGCATTGAGGCATCATAAGTATTGAACCGTAAAGGTGGCAGAAGTTTCACGCCGACAAGCATGCATGCGCTGTCACCAACAATGTAAACTCCACAAGATGGAGTTGTACTAGAGTACACTCATTCTCCATATCTCACGTCAACTCATCGATGCTTACTATGCGTGTATGGCTGTTCCTCTTGCATTTTAGGCAAATTTAGGATATGTGCAAGCGTTATATACGCACCCACGATCTGGTTTGAATTTCCTGTCTGTGTGCCACAGCTGCGCATTTTTGGACGAAGCGACACTTGCGTGGACTTGAGGGACACCTGCACATGCACTGTGTCTGGCTGTTGCATCTACTGTGTCCAGTCGCTGCTGACGCTCCGCATGGTGATAATATGTCGAGGTGATAATCACGTGCTGAATCAAGAGGGGATAGTCACAGGAGTCAGTCTCATGGCAAGTTTACTTAATCTTATGTACAAGAAGAAAACAGGGCTACATGTCGCATGGTTGCCACTAAATGTCAGCAAGCTGTTCATCAGGTGCCCTGTTCATTAACTTGCACAGGTACAGAGAGGCATTTAAAATTATGACAACATAAAATTTTAAGATAATTATAAAGTGGTGCTGTGTTAAAGACTAAATTTGGTGGGTTAATCAGTGAGCATGCGTATCCTCCAGTAACCGTCTCTGATTTTTAGTTGATTTTTATCACTTGGAATATGTGCGATGAGGCTAACATTAAGGCAGACAAACGAAAATCAAATACCTGTGCTCGGAGATGTCTATTCCATGACCAATTCCTCTAGACAATAACCTCATTGCTGCCAGCTTCAACCACGCATTACGCACACCAACAAATAAGCTAGCATTAGCGCCACTATCAAAAAACACGCCTCCGGCTATTGGATTGGATAAACTTTTATTATTGGATAAACTTTTATTACACTCAGTCATAATACAAACCTCACGCTTCGGCGCAGTTGCTGCGCTCTCAGGCCCCAGGAGAGCTTGCGCAGCAGCGGAGTACACAATCGGCACGGCACCGGGCACCAACACCCGCTTGAGCGGAATTCCGAAGCTGGCCGCGTACTTGGACTTATAAGCGTCTCAGCGGAAGTGCAAAGAGCATAAAGAGCTCGTCTTTCTCGGTTGCCAGTAATGCTACCCGGTAGCCCGAACGAAGTATTTCCAGGCTTTTCTTTGGTTGTTCATCTCGAGGAAACATCTGAAATCTCACTGGGTCACCAAAGTTGCTGGGGCAGAAGTCTAGCACACAATAGTATACAGGCATGGTCGCTACGCGGGTAACCCACCGGATGCCTTCAGCACTCAAGCACGCTGAATGCCTTCGCAGGCTTCGATGCGTAGCAGTCCCAATAAGCGATCGAAAGTTGGCGAGTAGTACAGCAACCGATGCTTCGCCGGCACGGTCTCTAGGCTCGTTTCGGAGATGGCGGAGGTCACTCATGTCACTACAGATCTGAGGTGACGTCGCGATAACTGCCGTTGCTTCTCCTATTCTGAAACATCCGTGTTGCTGCGCGTGCGATAGGCCTAGATCGCGAGCATAAGCATTGAGCTACACTTTTTCAAAATAGTTAAATTATATTCTACGGGTTTTTCATGTCCGACCCTTAGTGTGGAGAGCCCTTGCGCACAGAGGAAACCCACAACAGGTTTGGACTGGCCTTGAAATTTGGGAGTAGCACCCCTTTATTATCGCGCGTGAATGCACTGTGCGATGTCAGTGCGTGACATGAAAGAAAACATGATTTGAAAAGTTCCGGATAACTCCCTTGCGCCGTTTGTCATAGCAATGTTGTGGTTACCTAAAACCCAATATATTGAGAAAGGTAGTGTGCTTGGCCAAGTGGAGACCAGGCTATAACCTTGGCAGTTGTCTTTATGCAAAAGACTTATTTACATTCAGACGTGATTTTTCCGTCTTTTCAAATGAAGAAAAATGCGGGACAGTTACGCTTATTCTTTAAGAGTCCAAGTTGATAGCGATATCTTGTTCCTAGTGAGCAGCTGATACACAAAGCACATAATATTTTTCAAACTTACTATGCAAACACTACGAGGCCTTAAGAGAGTAGACGCAGTAACATGTGATTTTTGTAGTCCATGAAGTTATAACTATTATCAAATGTTGTGACGCCCGGAGGCAAAACACGCTTGTATCAGGCAGCACTATTTTGAAATATTTCATGTTGTTGTGGGAAGCAAGTATAGAGGACGCTTGTGTTCGTAAACCACGAGTTACTTTCACCGGCTTATGAAGCATGGTAAGTTATCTTCACTGCACTCACAAGCAGAGGCTTGTTTGTTGTAGGGTAGAACACCTGCGTGCTATGCGAATAACGCGGGTTTATTTTCCACTACCCGGGTTGTTTTATTTGAATGACAGTGAACGATAGCGACATTAAGGCCGATATTTTTTTAAAGCGTCCCAGTATATCGCGTTAATACTGTCGTGAGGTTAGGTTAGTACAGGGGTTGTTTAATATGCTACCGCGTAGCTAGCTCCTGCAGTATGCGTACGTGGGGCTGACTCTTCGCGCCCTTTCTTTATATTTGTTTATAAACATACGTACACTGAGTATGATGGCGACGCCAAAGGCAGGCGAGAGTGTCCATATAATTGATATTGTTATTAAGGTAATATTTCTTGGCGAACCGTCACTTTAACCCACGATGTCCCTCTCCGATGGTGAGCACTAAGAAACGATACACTCTAGCAATTAGATGTGGCTTTGATAAAATTCTCTTCTCCATAGATTAACTATGCAATTGCTCCGTAAGCCCCATCACTCTGCTTGTGATTGATAGTAGAGCCATGCCTGACCCTTTTCGTCAAGAGTTTGGAAGCAATACTCTCAGGGATTCCACAAAAGAGTCTTGAACAATCAGCAGCTTGAGGCATGAAAGAAAAATTAATGTAGGCAGCTTCGCACTATGCTTGCCAGTCCTAATGAAACCGTGTTGCCAAGTGACCTTCCTTCACTCTCTCAACATTTTCTCGTTTCCTCTCTTTAGTTCCCAGTTTTTAAATTCGAGCATTTCTCGGAGAACTTCGGTGATTTGAACGTATCTATCTATCTATCTATCTATCTATCTATCTATCTATCTATCTATCTATCTATCTATCTATCTATCTATCTATCTATCTATCTATCTATCTATCTATCTATCTATCTATCTATCTAGCAGCTTACGACTTTCAACTCTAATGGCTATCTCAATATTGGTATTATTACCTAAATTAGTATGGCATAACTTCTCTGTATAACAAGCAAAAAAGACTATTCAGAACATGATAACCATGACAAGTATGAAATGAATGTCATGATTTTCACTTCTTAGATTTGCTGCTCTTGCGATTGCTTCCTTCACATGACATATTGCAAAACTTGTATGACATTACTGCATGGTGAACAGAAGTGTCAGACCCTCACATTCAAATCATGACATGCATGTCATGCAAGCCGTGACTACATGCTACATTCATGGTACACTCGCGGTCGTGTCGCTTGCTTCACATAGACCGAATTTGGTGTGACGTGAGCTCAAGGGATGATAAAGGTACATGATCAGTAGGAACATGATAATCTTGAAACATGTGGCATGTATGAACATGACTACATGCCATGCTAATGATGCTCTTCCGGCCATTTCGCAAGCGTCACCTATAGTAAATGTTTTGTGACGTGACATCAATCCATGTCGAAAGAATATGATTGCTTTGAACATGATAATATTGGCATGAGTGTCATGTAAAAACATGACAATATAGCACGCTCATGATGCGCTTGCGGCCCTTTCGCTAGTTTCACCAAGATTGGTATCACGTGACGTGAATAAACGATGAATGTATTTGACGTGTGCAAACTTAATAATCATGACATGCTGTCATGTAAAACATGAATGCATGCTACCTTGATAGCACGCTCGCAGTCATTTCGCCTGCTCCACGTATACCAAATTTCGTATAGCTCTAAGTTAAAAGACGAGGAAAGTCAATGACACGTCTAAGCATGAAAATCATGATATGCGTACGTGTGATGTAAAGCAAGGCATATGATACGTTCATAGCGTGTTCACGGCCGTTTCGATAGCTTCACATACGAAATTTGTATCACATGTCATGAACAGACGACGAAAGTAAATGACAAGTCCAAACATGATAATCTTGATGTGCATGTTATGATAAAAATGGCTATTTGCTACGCTCACAGGTCACTCGCAGCTTATCGCTAGATCTACAATTACCAACTTGGGTATCGCATGAACTAAATAGACGACCAATGTAAATGACATCTAAACATGATTATCATGATCCGCGTTTGATGTATAACATTCCTACATGCTACGCTCAAAGCGCGGTGGCGGCCGTTACACTAGCTTCACGTACCACGCCTCGTCATACTAAACTTTATGTCACGTAAGGTGGACAGATGACGAAGGTAATTGTGACACACCCAAACATGACAATCGTGGCATGGAAGTCACGCACGCCATTCTTTACGTCCGCCTGGTAACGTTGTTCTGATTTTACTATGATATATCATGTTTTCTCATTCGGGCTTCGCATATCGTCGATCACACGTGTGATCTGCTATATTGTTTCACTATGTTTCTTGTTATGTCCTTTCTGTCTCTGTTTCTTTCTTCATACCTCTCAATCTCTTCTCTCGCTCTGTTCCTTTCTGTAGTTTGCATTAGTCTCTTTCCCCCTCTTCTTTCTTTCTCTACTTCTCTTTTATAGCCTAAGCTTTCTCGATGTCCTCGTTTCTTTTCTTTTTTGCTCCATTTATCTTCTTTGTTTGCTTGTTTGTGTCTCTCTCTCTCTCTTTTTATCGGCAGAAGATGAAGATCAGAACAGTAAGCGTGGACCACTTCGAAGAAACGCAATTCATCGTTAATTATTATTTGTTGGTTTAAAACCCACAATACCATGACATGGCTATGAGAGACGCCGTAGTGGAGGAATCCGGAAAGTTTGACCACTTCTTTTTTTTATTGTGCCCCGAAAGCTGAGCAATTGGGCCTACAACATATCCGCCTCCATCAAAAATGCAGCCGCTGCAGCTGAGATTTGATTCTGCAACTTGCGTGTCAGCAGCCGAGTAACTTAGCACCTAAAACACCGCAGTGGGGCACACCATTCATAGTTGATCAAGGAGGGAACTGATGATGAAGATTGTTTTCCAGCAACTCCAACTAGACCAAACTGCGACTTCATCAGCTACACAGAAAAAATAACGAAGAGTAACCTAAAAAAATAGGTTCGAAGAGTGCGAGAAATGATAATCATGATTGTTACTCACGTATACTTCGAATGATGGTAAGACAGCAACTTCGCGTCCAATCTTTCAGCGGCTATGAATCATTGTCGAGGAAGAAGAAAACTAGAAGAGAAATATTCGTGCAGTGCGTTACTCGTTCACGCGCTTATGCCACGGAGCTTGTTCGAAAGACCAGGCACAGCTACTGTCGACTGGCTGGACGACTGCAGGCCACTCCAGCGTAGGTTGAGTAGTGACATCAAAACATCAAAATACATCGTTGGGAGAGGCTCCACGTGGAACTCCATGCCGCACCAGCCACCATCCCGTGACTCCGCCGGTAGGACACCGTCGTTCCACGCAAACGAACCAGATACAAGCGCACCATCGCCTCTGTACAGTGCGCCCAGGAACGACATGTGTGACGCTATGAGGCGCCTCTTTCGCAGTGTCGTCTGCCAGCTCCGAGAGCACCAGATGCCACAAGCTCGGGAGGTGAGCAGCGGTAAGCATTGGCGTGTCAAGTCTCGTGCTGGATCCACCATTCCTGAACCGTCGTCCCACGTCAACTATCTCTTCAAAGCAGCTTCAAAGAAAGTTCACACGCGAAATTTTCCAATTTTTTTTAAGAATGCGACCCACTAAACAGAGTGCAGCCATATGCCAAAGTTTCACTGATTGATTGATATTTGGGGTTTAACGTCCCGAAACCACCATATGATTATGAGACGCCGTAGTGGAGGGCTCCGGAAATTTCGACCACCTGGGGTTCTTTAACGTGCACCCAAATCTGAGTACACGGACCTACAACATTTCCGCCTCCATCGGAAATGCAGCCGCCGCAGCCGGGATTCGAACCCGCAACGTGCGGGTCAGCAGCCGAGTACCTTAGCCACTAGACCACCGCGGCGGGGCGCCAAAGTTTCACTGAATGAATCCATTTTTATTTCAGTACGTGCTAGAGACCGATTATCGCTATCACGATGAACTCCTAAAGGCAACACTTAACCATTCATTCCCGCTTTTATTTTTCTTGTGGTCCAAAGAAAGGGGCCTTGATTTGCCCTTTGATAGCGAGAAATCAGCCTACAGGATCCTCCTAAATTCACATCACAACGTACACTGTGTGTGTCAGTAATGTTGAATACCGTATTCCCCCAAGCTTCGCTACGGCTTAATGTGCAAGGGGGCAACAGTTTGAGGTCAGCAGAAGAACGGGCACTAAATTCGAAAACCATTTAAAGAGATGTGTTTGTGCGACTCTCCCCACCTAGCAACGTTTTTCAGGAAATAAAATAACGGTACTGAAAGGAACACAATTGAAGCGTTTCTCATTTAGAGGGAGGGTAGCCAATTTGTTGGTGCACGATCACTTCTTTTCAGCGAATAAGACGAAGATTATCTGAAAGACAGCCTGTATTCATGTGAAATTTGTATAAGGTGCTGCAAAGTTTAAACTTCAGTATACATTAGAGTGCACCCGAGTCAAGTGTGCGTAAATGTGTACATTTAAAAAAAAAGTAGTTCCCCGAAGATGCTCCGTCTGGGTTAGAGTGGATCATGATTATTAGCTTGTGTTTTCCAGTGTATAATATTCTTCTGAGAGAACACTGTTTGACAGCTTCAAAAATAAGTTGTTGTGGTTTCGGTGAATAAACAGCTCAATTTAGACTGTGTATCTACAAGTTCTTTTTTCACTTCGTCCCGGCAAACTTTGCGCCGTGTTTGTATTCTCTATAGGTATGAAGAACCTACCTAAACAAAAAGCCTTGTTGATCGGGAAAATTATGTGAAAGTGCGAGAAAGGCCAGTGGAAAGGGTAGATGGGGGTGGCCCCGGGGTCCCTCCCAAGAAATGTTAATGAAGGGGTAGTTTGGACGACAAAAATAGCAAACATAGGAGTTCTATAGGTTCTTCAGCCAGGTCCTTCCAACCTCCCACGAAAAATTTTCCAGACAAAGGGCCTTGATCGATGTACTGCCAAAGGATTTTTGAAAATAGAATCCGAGATTGGATCTTAGGTTTTTTGGTCTGCTGGTCTATAATGGGGTGTTTCAGGATTGTAATGGCGTCGTGAATGGATAGGTGCACTCTGAAAGCTATCGTGTCGTTAGTTAAAGCTTTGTTTTCTTCATGTGCTTCAATACGCTATATTTGATGACATGCTCGATGACCTTGCTGTAAAAGACGACAGTGAAATAGTATGCAAGGTATTAAGGTAGCGAATCCAGCTATAATTGGGGATCAGAATGTCTGATCCCATTTTCCGAAGCTTTGAGAAAAACTACCAGCTCCAAAATACAATTGATAAATTTCGTGAGTTTGGCGATGAAATATTCGTCTAGTATATGAGTTGTCCTGTTTTTGATGCCATCTGGCAACGAAGTAGATTTTCTATTAAGGATTGCTGAACGCCAGGAGCATAGCGAAATGATTTTAGGTTATGAAGTGTCTAGTTTGCAATGCCGTGCAGACAGGAAGAAGATTGCCTGTTATGAGTAATTAAGGCAGTTCAGACCTATGCGTCCTTGAAGGGCCATCCTGCTCGTAAGTTTGTCATCCCTTCTAGTTAAGGTGTCTGCCGATGTGGAGCAGTGGTTAAGGTGCTCGGCTACTGACCTGAAAGTGGCAGGTTCTACCAGAGCCAAAAGTTGCGATCCGCGAGAGTTGCATTTTGAAGTATTCACAATGAATCAGGCCATTGTACTGATGATCGTAATTTGAAGGCTATCGCATGAGCCGCGAACAAGAATTTGATCGGCGCCACGTCCCTGAATGCCATTGTCAAGGCAGGGTTGTATCACACAGGCATCACCAAACTTTTCTGCTTTTCAATAGGTTGTTATCAGCCCCTCTCAGAGAACTGATTAACTTAGCATCAGCTGTGAGTAATCTTTCTCAGCAATCTCTAAAGGCCCTGGAAAATAAGACTCCGAAAAGTAGACTTGTACGCGACAAAAAGATGGCTCAAGCTATACAGAAAGGTTGCCGAGTTCGTGTTGCTGGTGATTGTTTAGCATTATACAGCCAACAAGGGAATGAAGAAGGCGCAAAATTCTATTTTCACGGTTGTGAAGCGACCCGTTAGGGCCGTTAGGCCTCTGCAGCGTTGGACAGGACGACTTTCTCGCGATAACCTTATTATCACGCTCGAATGCACTGTGCGATATAAGTGGGCGACGTGAAAGAAAACATGACGTGAAAAGTTATAGATCGCTCTCATGCGCCGTTTGTCATGATAATTTTGTGGTTACCTAAAACCCTATATACTAAGAAATGTAGTGTGCAAAGCTAAGTGTAGACCAGGCTATTGCCTTGGTTGTTGTTTTTATGCAAGAAACTTCTTGACTTCCACACGTGATTTTGCCTATTTGTTTTCAAATGAAGAGAAATGAGGGACCGTTACGCTTTTTTTTAAGTACGAGGTGATAGCCATCTATGTTCCTAGTGAGCAGTCGATACACAGAGGACATATAATTTTTCAAACCTACTATGTAACGACTACGAGGCTTTAAGGGAGTAGGCGCTGTAAAATTGTGATTTTTGTACACCATGAAGTTATAATTATGATCACATGCTGCGACGCCCAGTGGCAAAGCACGCTTGTATCATGCAGCATTTGTTTTGCAATATTTCACATTTAAGTAGAAGCATGTATAGAGGACCCGTGTGTTTGTAAATCACGAGTTACTTTTACCGGCTTATGAAGCATAGGAAGTTATCTACACTGCGCACAGAAGTAGAGGCTTGTTTGTTGTAGAGTAGAACACCTGCGTGATATGCGAATGAGGCGGGTTCATTTGCCACTACCACGGTTGTTTTATTTGAACGGCAATAAACGACAGTGACACAAAGGCCAATAATTTTGCGAAAGCATTGTTATAGGTGTCCCCTTAAATCGTGTTTTACACTCATAAGGCTTGGTTATTACAGGGGTCGTTTAATATGCTACCGAGTAGCTAGCTCCTCCAGTATGCGTACGTGGGGGCGGACTCTTCGCGCCTTTTCTTAATATTTGTATATACACATACGTAAGCTGAGCATGGCGGCAACGGAAACAGGGAGGTGACAGTGTCCATATAATTGATATTGTTATTAGGGTAATATTTCTTGGCGAGCCATCACTTTAACCCACGATGTCCAACTTCGACGGTGAGCACTAAGAAACGATGCACTCTAGTAATTAGATGTGGCTTTGATAAAATATCCTTCTCCTTAGGTTAACTATGCAATGGTTCCGTAAGCCCCATCACTCGGCTTGCGATCGATAGTAAAGCCATGCCTGACCCTTCTCGTGAAGAGTTTGGTAGCAATACCCTCTAGGTACCACAAAAGTCTTGAACACTCTGCGTCTTAAGACTTGAAAGAAAATAAATGTAGGTAGCTTCGCACTATGCTTACTAGTCCTAAGGAAACCGTGTCTCCAGGTGACCTTCTTTTAATATCTGTACTTCTTTTTCTCTTTTCCTATCTTCCGTTCTCAGTTTTAAAATTTTAACATATCTTAGTGAACTTCGTTTATTTAAACGTATCTATCTATCTATCTATCTATCTAATCTATCTATCTATCTATCTATCTATCTATCTATCTATCTATCTATCTATCTATCTATCTATATAGCCGCTTACGACTTTCAGCTCGGATGGCTATCTCAATAGTGGTATCAATACCTAAATTTGTATAGTATAAAGTGACTGTGTGCAAGCATAAAGGACTAGTCAGACCATGATAACCGTGACACGTATGTCATGAATCTCATGATTTTCATTTCATAGTTTTGCTGCTCTTGCGGTTGCTTCCTTCACAAGACATGTTGCAAAACTTGTTTGACATTACTGCATGGCGCACAGAAGTGACAGACCCTCATATTGAAATCATGCCATGCATGTCACGCAAGCCGTGACTACATGCTACAATCATGGAGCAATCGCGGTCGTTTCGCTTGCTACCATATACCAAATTTGTTGTGACGGGACCTAGAGGAATGATGAAGTTATATTACTAATGGGAACATGATAATCATGAGATTTATGGCATGTATGAACATGACTACATGCCATGCTAATGATACTCTTGCGGCCATTTCGCAAGCGTCAGTTATACTGAATTTTTGTGACGTGACATCAATGCATGTTGAAGGAATGTGATTGGTGTGAACATGATATTCATGGCATCAGTGTCATGTAAGAACATGACATTACATCACGCTCATGATGCGCTTGCAGCCCTTTCGCAAGCTTCACCAAGTTTGGTATCACGTGATGTCAATGTACGACGAATGTACTTGACGTGTCCAAATTTAATGATCATGACATGCCTGTCATGTAAAACATGACTGCGTTCTACGTTGATAGCACGCTCGCAGTCGTTTCGCCTGCTCCACGTATACCGAATTTGGTATCACTCTAAGTTAAAAGACGACGAAGGTAAATGACACGTCTAAGCATGAAAATAATGATATGCGTACTTGTGATGTCATCATCATCATCATCATCATCATCAGCCTGACTACGTCCACTGCAGGACAAAGGCCTCTCCCATGTTCCGCCAGTTAACCCGGTCCTGTGCTTGCTGCTGCCAATTTATACCCGCAAACTTCTTAATCTCGTCTGCCCACCTAACCCTCTGTCTCCCCATAACCCGCTTGCCTTCTCTGGGAATCCAGTCAGTTACCCCTAATGACCAGCGGTTATCCTGTCTACGCGCTACATGCCCGGCCCATGTTCATTTCCTCTTCTTTATCTCAACTATGATATCCTCAACCTTGTGATGTAAAACATGACATATGTTACGCTCATAGCGTGTTCACGGCCGTTTCGATAGCTCCACATACGAAATTTTGTGTCACGTGTCATGAATAGACGACGAAAGTAAATGATAAGTCCAAACATGATAATCTTGATGTGCATGTCATGATAAATATGGCTACATGCTATGCTCACAGGAACTCGTGGCTGGTCGCTAGCTCTACATATACCAAATTGAGTATCGCATGAAGTAAATGGACGACCGATGTAAATGACGTCGAAACGTGATTATTATGATACGCGTTTGATGTATAGCATTCGTACATGCTACGCTGAAAGCACGGTAGAGGCCGTAGCACTAGCTTCCCGTACCACGCCACGTGATACTAAACATTGTGTCACGTAACGTGGAGAGATGACGAAAGTAAGTGGGACACCCAAACATGAGAATAATGACATCTAAGTCACGCATGGCATAATTTACGTCCGCCTCCTATCGTTATTCCAACTTTACTATGACATATTATGTTTCCTCATTCGTGCTTCGCATATCGTCGATGCGATGTGTCATTTGCCATTTTGTTTCACTTTGTTTCTCGTTATGTCCTTTCTGTCTCTGTTTCTTTCTTTCTTCGTTGCGGTCTCTTCTTTCGCTCTCTTTCTTGCTGTATTTTGCATTCCTCTCTTTCCCTCTCTTCTTTCTCTGTCTACTTCTCTTTTGTAGCCTGTGCTTTTTCGTTGTCCTCAATTCTGTTATTTTTTGCTTAATCTATCTTCTCTCTTTGCTTGCTTGTCTCTCTCTTTTTATCGGCACGAGATGAAGACCAGGACCAAGCGAATAAGCGTGGACCGCTTTGAAGAAATGCAATTCATAGTTGATCATTATTTGTGGGTTTTAACGTCCCGAAAACATGATATGACTATGAGAGATGCCGTAGTGGAGGACTCCGGAAATTTCGCCCACCTGCTTTTTTTAACGTGCTCCCAAATCTGAGCAAACGGGCCTACAACATTGCCGCCTCCGTCGAAAGTGCAGCCGCCGCAGCCGGGATTTGATTCTGCCACTTGCGGGTCAGCAGCCGAGAACCTTACCACCTAGAACACCGCAGCGGGGTGTTCTAGGTGCATTTATAGTTGATCAAGAAGGGAACTGATGATGAAAAGTGTTTTCCGTTCGCTCCGACTAGACCAAACTGCACCTTCAACAGCTACACTGAAAAAATAACGAAGAGTAACCTAAAAAAATAAATTCGACGAGTGCGAGAAATGGTAATCATGATTGTAACTCACGTATACTATGAGTGATGGTAAGACAGCAGCTTCGCGTTCAATCTTTCAGCGGCTATGAACCATTGTCGAGCAAGAAGGAAACTTGAAGAGCAATAATCGTGCAGTACGTAGCTCGTGCACGCGCTAATGCCACGAAGCTCATTCGAAAGCCCAAGCGCAGCTACTGTCGACTGGCTGGATGACAGCAGGCCACTCCAGCGTAGATTGAGTTGTGGCATCAAAAGATCAGAATACATCATTGGGAGAGGCTCCACGTGGGAATCCATGCCGCACCAGCCACCATCCCATGACTCAGCCGGTAGGACACGTCGTTCCACGCAAACGAACCAGGTACAAACGCACCTTCGCCTCTGTACAGTCAGCCCAGGAACGACATTTGTGACGTGGTGTGGCGCCTGTTCCGCAGCGTCATCTGCCAGCTCCGAGAGCACCAGATGCCACAAGCTCGGGAGGTGAGCAGCAGTAAGCACTGGCGTGTGATGTCCCGTGCAGGATCCACCATTACTAAACCGTCGTGTCACGTCAACAATCTTTATATGAATGCACTTTCGCTGCACTATCTATATGCATGAACGATACGACGAGTGTTGCGTTATGATCAACTTGTTTCAACTGCAAGAATACCAGCTACACCAGGCTGAGAAGGTAACAGGCGATAAGCATGGGTGTTGAAAGTCCTTGCCTCCATCGGTTTCGCGTCGCTGTCCCACGCAAGTGAACTTGATCCAGGGTTTTCGTCTCTCCTGCATCTACCGATACGCCACCTGGATCGAGACTACGAGTGGCGCTTCTTGAGCAGCGTCTTCAACCGGCGGGAATGCCAGCTGTAGCTCGTTTCGGGATGTGGAGACAGTGGACAGAGTACGGAAACTATCTCAGTTGAAGGCCGGGGGTTCAATTGATGACCCAACTGGAAACTGCAGCACCGTGCGCGCCAAATTCATGCGCTAGGCTTGTCATCTTAGCCAGACGAAAGCGTCGTGTCCACATATGTTTGTAACTGTGTACATTTTGAATCAGCTTGGGGCTGGTAGGGAAGCAGCTCCGATTTATTTGGAGAGCAGCTCAGGGATTGTTAGGAAGCTGCTCAAAGATTGGCAGCCAATCCAGTCGAATTTGTATATTATGCTACCTAGAGTGACAACGTTTCGATATTTTTGTGAATTACTGTGTGCACGAAAATAAAAGGACTTTGAACCTTGGTAAACACATTTCGTTGTTTAAACACGCACAACATCATCAGTGATACGCAAAAGGACTTATATGTTCACATTATAAGACTCTGTTTAAAGCAATGCCTTTCGTATTACAGAATACTGAACCGCCAACTGTTAGGCACTCATAGCAAACTAAATGCAGATTTGCCGTGTTTAGCGTTCGAAAAATTATCAAGAGACAAATAGCTATCACGTGGCTCGTTTCAGCTCTATTCAAGTCATTTGAGTACAGTCTTCTTAGGGTAATTAGTAAAGTGTTTACTCTCCGAGACACGCTCGATTTTCTCCCTGCATGGTTACGGGTGCGTGTAAAAAGCCTCTTGTAGAAATTTAGGCGTCGGAACAAAGCCAGGAGCCAAAAAAAGAATAGCAACCTTAACGCGTGCACGTGATAGCTTACGTACACTAGCTTCGGCCCAACACATAGATGATCGAAGGCAGACTTAGTATGCGCTTTTTTAACGCGACTGCATTAAAGAGCTCGCTTTACAGAACTTCCGGTGTCGGCGTTGGCGTTGCTGGTTGGGAGTGAAAGAACATCTTATGGGTGATCGGCCAATTGAGACAAATGCAGAACAAGAATAATTGATAATTTTAAGTGAAGATCGAGGGCTAGTTGTTTTCATGGGATGCAAGCTTTCTACCACAAAGCCACACGTCTCCTTGGCAATGCAGTCTAGATACCTTCCTCTGTTTGAAAATCGAATGAAGGTAACTTGCATACTTTACAAAAACGTGCGTATTTGACACATGCTTCAAATTGCAACATGTAAAATCACAGAAATATTGCGGGGTAAAGGCGTACGTTGCGATCGGGAGTTATATCTTGCGATTATCATGAATTGATATATTACACCATGGCATCCCCAACAAAAGGCTAACACAATACTGCACCTTCTCCCACAGAACCAGCTAGTGGGTGCACTTCAACTTCAAAAAAATTTCACGCCGAAAGTTTCCCAATGTTTTAAGCATGGTACCCACTAAACAGAATGCGGCCGTATGCCAAAGTTTCACTGACACAATCCATTTTATTTTCAGTACGTGCTAGAGACCGATTATCGCTATCACATTAACCACTTAAAGGCGAAGCTTAACCATTCACTCCCACCTTTAATTTTTCTTGTTGTCCATGGAAAGCTGCCATGATTTGTCCTTGCGAGAAATCAGCGTATACGGAATACTTTTCAATTTACGTCACACCATATAATGTGTGTGTCAATAATGTTGAATACTATATTCTCCCAAGCTGCGCTACGGTGCAATGTGCAAGGGGGCACCGGTTGGTGGTCAGCGGAAGAATGGGCACAAAATTCGGAGACCATTGAGACTGATGTGTTTGTGTGACACACCCCACCTAATAACGTCTTTCAGGAAAGCAGATATTCGCATTGAAAGGAAGACAATTGAAGCGTTTTATATTAAAAGGGGAGGCAGCCAGTTTGTTGGTGCCCCATTCTTACTTTTCAGCGAATAAGACGAAGATTATCTGGAAGACAGCCTGTATTCATTTGAAGTTTATATATCGTGCTGCAAAGTTTGAACTTTGGTATACAATTCAGTGGACCCTTGTCAAGTGTACTGGAATGTGTACAGTTCAGGAAAATTAGTTCCTTGCGGATGCTCCGTCTGAGTTTGAGTGGATCATGATTATTTGCTTGTGTTTTGTTGTGTTTATAATTCTTCTGAGAGAACACTGTTTGACAGCTTTAATAAATTGTTGTGGTTTCGGTAAATAAACAGCGGAATTTGGATTGTGAATGTACAAGTTCTTTTTCACTTCGTCCCGGTAAACTTTGCGCCGTGCTTGTATTCTCCTTAGGTATGAACGACCTAGCTGAGCAAGTAGTTATGCTGATCGAGGAAACTATGTGAAAGTGCGAGAAAGGCCGGCTGCCAGGGTAGATGGGGGTTGCCCCAAGGTTCCTCACAAGACATTTCGATGAATGGGTTATTCTACCGAGAAAAAATAATAAATATAGAGTTCTCCAAGCTCTTCAGCAAGGTCATTCCAACCTTCTACGAAAAATGTTCAGGACAAAGGGCCCTGACTGATGTACTGCCAAAGTCTTTTTTGAAGATAGAATCTGAGAACGGACCTTATGTTTTTCGTCTGCTGGTCTATGATGTGGTGTCTCAGGATTTTCATGGCGTCATGAATGGATAGGTGCACTCTGAAAGCAATCGTGTCGTAAGTAACAGCTTTGTTTTCTTCATGTGCTTCAATATGCAATATTTGATGCCATGCTCGACGACCTTACCATAAAAGACATCAGTGAAATAGAATGCAAGGTATTAAGGTAGCGAATCAAGCTATGTTGAGAGATGAGAATGACTGATCCTCTTTTCGGATGCTTTGAGAAAAATACGATTGATATATTTCGTTAGGGTAGGGAGCGAATCTTCCTCTAGTATAAAAATTATCTTGTTTGTGATGCCTTCTGGCCACAAAGCGGATTTTTCGTTAAAGAGTGCTGAACGTCAGTAGCATAGCGAGATGTTTTTAGGTTATGAAGTGTCTAGTTCATGATTCCTTGCAGACAGGAAGAAGATTGCCTTGTGTGAGTAATCAAGGCAGTTCAGAGCTGTGCGTCCTTGAAGAGCTTCTGCTCGAAAGTTTGTGATCCCCTCTAAATCACGGGTCTGCCGAGGTGGAGCAGTGGTTAAGGTGCTCGGCTGCTGACGTGAAAGTGGCAGGTTCGACCCTAGCCGAAAGTTGCGATCCAGGAGAGTTGCATTTCGACGTATTCACAATTAATTAGGTCTTTGTACTGTCGATCGTAATTTGAAGGCTATCGCATGAGCCGTGAACAAGAATTTGATCAGCAGCACGTATCAGAATGCCATTTATAAGACAGGGTTGTATCGCACAGGCTACACCAAATTTACTGCTATTTTATAGGTTGTTATCAGCCCCTCTCAGGAAACTGATTAAACCTAGCATCAGCTGTGACTAATCTTTCTTAGCAATCTGTAATGGCCCTGGAAAATAAAACTCCGAAGAGTGAACTTGTACGCGACAAAAAGATGGCTCAAACTATAAAGAAAGGTTGCCGAGTTCGTGTTGCTGGTGATTGTTTAGCATTATACAGCCAACAAGAGAATAAAGAAGGCGAAAATTCTATTTTCACAGTTGTGAAATGACCCGTTAGGGCCATTAGGCCTCTGTAGCGTTGCACAGGTCGACGTTCCCACGATAACCTTAATATCTATCTCAATGCACTGTGCGATGTCGGTGGTCGACGCGAAGGAAAACGTGGTGTGAGAAGTTCCGGATCGCTCCCCTGCGGCGTTTGTCATAAGGATGTTGTGGTTACCTAAAACCCCATATATTAAGAAAGGTAGTATGCTTAGTCAAGTGGAGACCAGGCTATAGCCTTGGCGGTTGTGTTTATGCAAGTGACTTCTTTACTTCCAGACGTGATTTTTTTCGTCTTTTCAATTGAAAAGAAAGGCGGGTCCGTTAAGCTTCGCCTTTAAGGGTGCAAGGCGATAGCGATGTTCAGTCCCTAGTGAGCACTTGATACACAGAGGGCATAAAATCTTTTCGAACTTACAATGCAACCACTACGATGCCTTAAGGAAGTGGGCGCTGTAACATTGTAATCTTTGTAGTCCATGAAGTTAAAATCATGATCACATGCTGTGACGCCCGATGGCAAAGTACCCTTGTACCACGTATATTTATGCAATATATGATGTTGTAGTGGGACACATGTACACCGGGTGAGCTTGTTTCTCAATGACGGGTTACTTTCCTTGGATTTTCAAGCATAGAAGGGTATCTTCACTGCACACTCAAGCAGAGGCGTGTGTCTGTGGTAGAACACCTGCGTTCCTTGCAATCAACGCTGGTTCAATCACCACTGGTAGCCAAGATGTCTTATTTGATCTACAGCGACACCGACGGTGATATTACTGCGAAAAGAGTTTTTACTGGTGCCCCAATCGATCGCGTTAATACTCTGTCTTGAGGCTTGGCTAGTGCTAGGGTTCTTTATTATGCCCCCGAGTAGCTAGCTCCTGGAGCATGCGTACCTCGGGGCTGAGTCTCCGTGCCGAACACACACACACACACACACACACACACACACACACACACACACACACACATATATATATATATATATATATATATATATATATATATATATATATATATATATATATATATATATATATATATAGTGGGAGTGAAGTGGTTCATGACCGTTGAAGGGAAACGGACGAAGATTAAAGGTAAATAGCCGACCGACCCATTAACGAGAAACCTTTCCTTTACACACACCGCCCGCCGCCCGCCGAACGACCAAACGACCAATTACGGGGAAACCCCTTTCTTTAGGCACGCCGTCCCGGACCCTCCCGGCACCGCGGCGACAATCCTGGGTGGCCCGACACACGCCAAGAACTGAACAGCACGTGATATGAACCGTAGGTGGATGTAGACGGACAGTTGGCTTCGTTCTCAGTGTTGACAGTGGTTCTTCCTGTTTTTTACTTTCTTTCTTTTCTTTCTTTTTTCGTCTTTTTTCTCTCTTTTTTTTCCTTCTTCCAGTTCCCTCTCACTCTCGCAAACGTCTTTCAAGGCGAGAGGGACGCGGCAGCAAGGAAGTTCATGTCAGTATAACTCATCCCCTGATGAAGGGAGGTCCCCTCCCGAAACTGTTGGGAAATAAATATATTTATCCTTGTTGACAACGCTCCCGTTGTGCCATATCCCATACCTATATATATATATATATATATATATATATATATATATATATATATATATATATATATATATATATATATATATATATAGACGTACACTCAGCATGACAGCGACGGCAAAAGGCAAGCGACAGTGTCCATATATTGAATTTCGCTATGAAGCTATTATTTCTTGGCGAGCCACTAGTTTAACCCGTAGTGTCAGACTCCGAAGGCGTGCGCAAAAAAACTATACACACCAGCAGTTGATTTATATGGGGGGTTAACGTCGCAAAACCACCATATGATTATGAGAGACGCTGTAGTGGAGGGCTCCGGAAATTTCGGCCACTTGGGGTTCTTTAACGTGCACCCAAATATTAGCACACGGGCCTACAACATTTCCGCCTCCATCGGAAATGCAGCCGCCGCACCCGGATTTGATCCCGCGACTGGTGGTTCAGCAGCCGAGTACCTTAGCCACTACACCACCGCGGCGGGGACACACCAGCAGTTGGGTGTGGCTTTGGTAAAAGTGTGGTTATCATTAGTTGAACGATGGAATGGTTGCGTAAGCTCCATTGCTCTGCTTGTGATCGATAGTAAAGCCATGCCTGACATTTTTCGTCAAGAGTTTCGCACCAATTACCTCTACAATTCCCCAAAAGTGTCTTGAACAATCAGCGTCTTGACACATAAAAATAAAATAATGTAGGTAGCTTCGCTCCCTGGTAGCCAAACCTGAGAAAACCATGTTCCCAGACGACCATCCTTTTCTCTCTTTACTTTTTCTTATTCCTATCTTTATTTCTGATTTTTTAAATGCGAGCATTTCTCAGCGAACTTCGGTGGCTTTAGCGTATCTATCTATCTATCTATCTATCTATCTATCTATCTATCTATCTATCTATCTATCTATCTATCTATCTATCTATCTATCTATCTATCTACTGCTTTTAGCTATACTGGCCGTTTCAATAATAGTATTGATACCAAAATAGGTATGAAATACCATAACGGTATGATCAGCATAAGTGAATACTCATAACAATAAAATCTTGTCATGTATGTCATGAATGTCGTAATTTATATTTCATGGTCTTGCTTGTGTTGCGATGGTTTCTTTCACATGACATATTGCAAACTGGTATGGTAAGGCATGACTGAGTGGCGAAAATAAATGAAAGACCCTCACGTTGAAATCATGACATTTATGTCATGTAAGTCATGAGTACACACTACGCTCATGGTGCGCTTGCGGTCGTTTCGCTAGCTTCACATACAAACTAAATTTGGTATTAAGGGACGTGAAAGATAACGAAGGATGTCGACTGGTGCAAACATGATAATCATCTGGTGCTTGTTCATGAGGCCATCATACTGATCGATGATGTACACCGAATGACGCCGTTAGAGAGTGTCAGTGTCTCGGCTTGCCTGACAAGAGACGCACGACAGGGAAGGGTGCAGGGGGTGGAGAGATATATCATCCTGGTGCATGGTTTTTAGGTTGGAGAATACCACAACAGTGATTATGATAATGAGACAGAGAAGGGAAAACCTGCACGGTACATGCCGTCAGCGCGTTTTAGAACAAACCACAAATCTATATAAAAGCTATCTGCTGGAGCAACGGGAATATCAAGAAGTGGCTCCTGTCTCGTCATTACTGAGCTTTTGTCTCTTTCTGTACTATGCTCCCACAATAGCGTCATTGGATATTGCTCTCTGCGCTAGCGAACCTATGTAACGATAGTGCGCCAGAGGGAGGCGACATGCAGGCTCTTCGGATGGAAACTTTTTTGCATGGACAATGAAAAATAAGCAAAAGAAGGGGGGAGGTAGAGCAGTACGCCTGAAATGCGAGCGGGAAGTGCTGAGTACTGAGAAAAAAAAAACGAAGAGTGAAGCAATATTTGGTCATATGCTCTTTCTCTCTCCCATCTTTTTCTCCATTCATTTCTCCGCGAAGTAAATCAAAAGACGTGCCATGCGCACGCGAGTTGCGATCTTTGTTTGATGACATGCTCGATGACCTCACTATACAAGACGTCAGTAAAATGGAATGCAAGTTATTAAGATAGTAACTCCAGCCATGTTTGGGGATGATAATTACCAAATACATTTTCCAATGCTTTGATACAATCCCCGATCTCTAAATACGATTGATATATTTTGTGAGGATGAGGATGGAGTCTTCGTCTAGTATACGAATTGTCTTGTTTGTGATGCTATGTGGCCACGAAGCAGATTTTCTGTTAAAGAGTTATTAACCACCGGAGCATATCAAGAAATTTTTAGGTTATGAAGTGTCGAGTTCATGATGCCGTCCAGATAGCGATAAAATTGCTTGTTAAGAGTAATTTAGACAGTCCAGACTTGTGCGTCTTTGAAGCGCTTGTCCAGCTCGAAAGTTGGTGAGCCCCTCTTATGCGCGTGTCCGCCAAAGTGGAGCAGGGAGGGTACTTGGCTGCCGACCTGAAAGTGGAAGTTCCAAAGGTTGCGATCCGCGAGAGTTGCATTTCGACGTGTTCACTGTGATTGAGGCCCTAGTGCTGTCGAGCATTACTTGAAGGCTATCGCTTGAGTTACGAACAAGAACTACATCAGCGCCATGTCCCAGAAAGCCATTTCCAAGGGACGGTTGTATCGCGCAGGCTTCACCAAATTTTACTGCTATTCCTTAAGCTGTTATCACTGCCCTCTCAGAAAACTGATGAAACCTAGCACGAGCTGTGACTTATCTTTCTGAGGAATTTGTAATCACCTGCAGAAGTATTACTCCCGAAAAGTACACTTGATCGTGACGAAAAGAAGGCTCAAACTATACAGAAATAGTGCAGAGTTCGTGTTAGGGATGATTGTTTAGCAGTGTGCACCCAACGAGGAAAAGAACAAGGCGCAACGAGGAAAAGAACAAGCCTCTGCAGCGTTGGACAGATTGGCGCTCCCGCGATAACCTCAATATCACGCGCGAATGTACTGTGTCATGTCAGCGGACGACGTGAAAGAACACGTGATGTGAAAAGTTTTGGATCACTCCCCTGCGGCGTTTTCCATAATTATATTGTGCTTACCTAAAACTCCAGTTTAAAAAAAATGTAGCGTACTCAGCCAAGTGGAGACCAGGCTATAGCCTTGGCGGTTGTCTTTATGCAAGAAACCTCTTCACTGCCACACGTGTTTTTGCCCTCATTTCAAATACAGTGAAATGTGGGACCGTTAAGCTTCTCCTTTAATGGGTAGACCTGTGCACCGGTACCAAATTTGCCGACGGCGGCGTGTCAACGGCGTGGGGTCTATCGGTTCGGCGGCGGCGCGGCTGCTGTAGTGGGGGGGGGGGGGGGGGTTCGATCATGATTCAAGAGGTGGTGAGAATAGCAACTTGTTCTTTGATTTTCGAAGAAGAAATCGGTTTTCCTGAAAGGTTGAAACACTCGAAGTGACAGCAGCTTGTCCTAATAGTATTTATTTACAAATACTGCTCTTTCGCTCTTTGAGACATAGCAGGTGTAAATACAAATGTTCACCACCTTGAAAAATACAATTCAGCAGAATACATGGAAAATTGTAAATAAAAGGTAAATGATAATCTGCCACTAACCATCAAGAGAAAGGTATTAAACAGCTGCATCTTGCCGGTACTTAGTTATGAAGCAGAAACCTGGAGACTACAAAGAGAGTTCAACTTAATTTGAGGACGACAAAGCGAGCGATGGAAAGGCAAATGATAGTTGCAACCTAAAGAAACAAGCAAAAAATAGAGTGGGTGAGAGGACAAACTGGGGTTAAGGAGGTTAAGGATATCATAGTTGAAAACAAGAAGATATAGACATGACCCTGGTACGTACACTTAGGCAAGCTAACCACTGGTCATTATTAAGGGTAACTGACTGGATTCCCAGAGAAGGGAAATGAATGGACGGGAGGCAGAAAGTTAAGTTGGCCGATGAGATATAAACGTCCGCAGGTATAACGAGGCAGCAGAGAAGACTAGACCTGGTTGGTTCACAAATCATGGGAGATGCCTACACCCTGCAGTGGGTATAGTCAGGCTGATGCTGATGTTGTTAACGCAGTTCTTTTTTCCAATTGCTCAGAACCGAGTCTGCTCAAGTACCCATCAAGCTGATTTAAAAAATGAACATTCCGCAGAAAAGCAAACAACATACAAAAGAAAATATAAACAATCTTTAATTGATTCAACTGACAAAATATTCATAGAATCAAACCACCGGGTACGGTGAGCAGAAGATGCAACGAAAGATATGGGTGCCTGGACACTGTAACCAGTGTGAACCATCTTATTTATGCAGAAGGATGACACGGTTGCAAGTGTGCCGATGTTCGATATGGGCTGCAGCGAATAAACATGCGCATGCTAATTAAGTAACGAGAAACACTGGTTAAAGTGACGAAATATAAGCAGTATTGCTTTTTTAACAGATTCTCACATAGCTATGTCATGTCTGTGGTCAGGTGACCAAAAAAACAACGCTTATTCAAGTTTGGCCAAACCCTTATGCGCTCTCATTCCGCATTCATTTTCCTAGTAGTTAAACGTGTGTTGGAGATTCTTCTGTTTTCGAAGATACTGTACTGTTCCAAATTACTGTGCCATTTTAAATATGTTGGGAGAGCAGCACCATTAAACTCCATGACACGTACTAGACTTACACGGTCATTAGTATATTAAAAACGAAGAGGCCATGTTTCATTTGAAAATGTCGTGGCTATGGTATTTTTGCAGTTACTAGACAATTGCCATGTTTCACTCCTGTTACAAAACGACCGAAGAAAAAGTAATCAGTGCATGTTGATCTTGAGTATAAGAGATCATGTTACAGATAACGCAGTAGTCTACATACATTTCAAGTTTACTTTGGGTGTTACTGATAATCTCGACCACGTAACTTATAATAATTATAAAGAAAAGTGGCCCAAGCACTAAGTCTCCAGGCACGCCGGACGTGATCTGTACGTCAGATGACTTCGCGTGGTTAAACGTAATGAATTTGGAGTGCGATCGCAGGTGATTTGTTATTCAATAAACCAGTTTGTTGTCTCCGAAATTGTGAAGTAGATAGACGTTTGGCAAGCAAAATCATTCTACTTATTTTTGAAAAAAATATCCTAAGAGTAGTCAATAAATATGGCATAAGTCTATCCTCGGTCGTTAAAGCAAGCAACAATGTCGTGCGTAAATTGAAGCAACTGTGTATCCACCGGAAAAATAGGTTGTGTGTGTTTCGGTATTATACATAGTATTTGTTGACCTTGTGTTCCAAAAGTGTGTACCTGGTATATAAAGCAAAGATTTTGGCCTATATTTCGCAATTTGCTTGTTTCTGGACTTAAGAGCACGACGTTTGTTAACTTTTTTTTGCAGATATTTACTTTTTACAGCAAAACAATTAGCGCACCATATTTAGTACCACTTTAAAATATGTTTGGCATACCGTCTGGGTCAGAGGGTATCGTAACTTCAAAATACTATTAGGTTATGCACTTCAGAAAAGCTCAATTCAAATTTAGGAAGAGCAGGTGGTTTGTCACACGCGTAAAATGAAGGAGTAATGCCGTTAGCTACAGAAAAAAAAACAGATTTAGAGTAAGCAATAAATACATTTGCTACAGCTTCCGTATTTAAGGAGGATTGGTCATCAAGAATAAACAACGACGGCGTAGACGATGCAAGAGTAATCGAGCTCTAAAACCTGGATGGACTTTTTTCATAAGTGTAGCGCAGGCATTGCCAATGCAGTATCTGTTAGCCTCTTGATTTTAGCTTGTATTTACATCTCAATGCTATAATTCAAGAAGCATTATCATACACTTGAAATGTCGATTCTTACGTAAGCGTTTTATGCGACGAGTGAGCTGAAATATATCTTTACGGTAGACTGGGTTTCGGAGGTTACACTTAACATATTTGTGTGCAACAAACTTTTGTCGCCATTATCACGTACAACACTTGAGGAGCGCAGATACACTGCAAAAATTGCTACAGCATTCAAATTCCCCAAAAGATGAGGCTAAAGTGTCCTGTACGAAAAGTTAATAACATTATCGATCTCAGGTCTTTGAGGAGAACATGCTAACTTTGGGGCAACCTAAACAGTATTAAGGTGAGAAAATCCTTTGATAACTTCACATTTTACACCGTGCGACAGAAGCTCGCAGCCCCATAAGGAGGTTAGGCTGCAACGAACTCTTTTTTGTCTGATATCGCTAAACTGTAAAATGCTAGTGTATAGAAATATGGCTGTTCCAGGGAGAAAAACAGGATTCGTACAGTGAATTTCGTAGCGTGTAGATGGGTAACTGAGCCATTCGCTGATTTTTGCTGAAATAGTGAGCGAGCTAGCACTCACGACCAAGCTCTTATATTCAAAGTTCCCAGATGCGGATTGAGCCACGCAGCTTCCTACCTGAGTATCCCTTCATACTCCTTCGTTCAGCAAAAGGCAGACAGCGCTTGCTTTCCGGTTGAGGAGCAATCGATGGTAGGCATCGCATGCAGAGTGATGTTATTGCATGCGCTATCAGTGTGATAGAGATGGGCAGCTTGTTTATTCTATGCTTCAGCAGTGTTGCTTACTATATAGCGCTCCTGGGATTTTAACCGCGAAAACAGCATAGAGTATGCATACAAAAGCAATTTTTCGGACTTTATACGAAACATGACAGAGGAGCTTATTCCTTCGATTTAGTTCTCTATTACATGGAACTACACTGTATTTACTACAATTCTTAAAGGCTCTTCGATATCTATGTCTTGATGAAGCATGTGTGCAATGTTGCGTTGAGCCTATCAGAAGTTTGAACTTCTCGGCTACACTCTTCTCAATTCAACTTGCGTTATCTGAAACTCACAAAAACGGCGCGAAATTACAAGTTCATCTCCCATGATCACCCTGTGAGACGCGAGGAAAAATTGGGGGGCCGGATGGTGAATTCATGGCAAAACAGGGCAGAAAACTATTTACTACAACTCATATTTCTCGTATATAGACCATCCTGGAGTACGTGCCCTAATCACGTCATGTGAATCACTGTTCTGATGTCATGAAATGCACCAAAAGAGCTATAATCGCCAAGACAGAATACCATGCTCGACTGTATTTTTTGAAGCTGTTTTAGGGCCCTACTTAGACAGCAGATGTAAACACGAAAACAATTAAGAGAGCAATCATGACACCGCAAGTGCCGCTCTGAGTAATAAACTGCAGAAAAAAAAGGTGAACTGATTCATTTCATGCCCTGACTATCCGCTCAGGTGAAAATAACACAAATGGCGGAAATACCGCAAAGTATTGTCCTGTGGCGGTGGCGGTGGCGGCGTGGTCTTTCCCGGAACTTCCGCGGCGGCGCGGACAGCGTGAGCAAAAAAGGGCGGCGGCGGCGGCGCGGCGCGGCGCGGCAGCGCACAGCTCTAGGTGCAAGGCGATAGCGATATCCTGTCCCTGGTGAGAACTTGATACACAGAGGGCATAAAATCTTTTCGAGCTTACTATGCAACCACTACGGGGCCTTAAGGGAGTAGGCGCTGTAACATTGTGATTTTTGTAGTCCATGAAGCTACAATTATGATCACATGCTGTGACGCCCGATGGCAAAGCACCCTTGTATCACGTATATTTTTCCAATATTTCATGTTGTAGTGGGAAGCAAGTACACAAGGTGAGCGTGTTTCTGAATCACGGGTTACTTTCCCGGCATTTTCAAGCATAGAAGGTTATCTTCACTGCGCACATAAGCAAAGGCATGTCTGTGTGGTAGAACACCTGCGTGCCTTGCAATCAACGCGGATTCAATCGCCACTGGTAGCCAGGATGTTTTATTTGAGCGACAGTGACACCGCCAGCTCTGACGGCATCTGTAGGTTACAAGGGCGTACATAAACAACGATAAGTGAATTGTTGTTCAGTGACTCCGGCAGCAGTTTTGAGAATTTCGCAAAACCGGGGAACTGTTTCGACTCGCAATAATAATAGGCATTGCAGTGTGGCCCTTTCGTATATGTGTATATGTTGGTCGATGAAAACTGTAATCAAAAAATAATAATTTACGTACGTTTTCCGACTTACATATGTGGACAGAGGTAGCACTTCACGCCAAGGAAACGGCACACAGCTCTTTTGGAATGACTCGAAATCGTGTCAGTGTTCATTAAAGCGTAGAACTGCCGTCACCTACTAACATAAAAAAAACTGTTTTTAACCGGTTACAACGTAAGGTTAAATACACGCTCCTCCCTCAGTACTGAAGCACGTCTGAGATTCATCTGTGTAACACAGCGATGATAGGTAATTTTCGTTCTAACCATAAACAAAATTTCTCTGGTAGTGCAAATACTACGCATATTAAAAATTGAAAGTTCGTCATTTTTATTAGAACGCGTTACGTTTCGCAGAGGAGTGAAGTCAAAGTTTTTAAGAAATTTGCCAAGAATACATTTTTTACCGAAAACTAGCGAAATGAACACGAGCCTGTACGGGCAAGTGATATGCTTCAAGTCCGTGAAATGAGCTTGACGTCACGTAAATAACCATCTGCAATTCAGTGTGACATATGTGGAAATTCTGCCTGCATGGGTGGGACGGTGACCACTGTGGGTGGAGCTACATTCGTTCTTAGGCTGCATCTCACTATAGATTTGTGGGGTTGGTTAGGCTCTAAAAATTTTGCTTGCTATGAAGCAATAGTCCTCATTTAACCTCACGACTATTTTCTCACTATTCATAAACGAACTTACGACGACTACAATAATGCTCTTTGACCTGTATGAAGGCCATAATACACTATTTCACCGTGCTTCGTTTATAATTATTTCATGACAAGAAAATATCACTTCGTGCTGTCGTAACCGTTTGTATGCGAAAACCGCTTCTTTCTTTCCTACTCAATTCAAAATATGTTACAACCATCTTCTGTGACGGGGTGGCCGTTATCTAAAAATGATTTCGGAGAATAGTTTACCCCGTACAGCAGGCTTAGCACAATGGTTGGTGCCTTGTATTCTTGCATTGAACAAATGTAGCAATAAAAGTAAAGCGCATGAAACTGGACAACGCGAACGAATGCAAACACCAATTTTTTTAGACTTTGTTTTACGCGATGTTACTTACAACATAGCGATTACTCACAACATAGCTATAATATGCACCAACCTTCGAACTTCACCACTCTTTAAGCTTTTTCTTCTATTCAGAGTTGTTATGGCTTCCATTTGTGACACCTGAATGTCATCCATATTTGCACTATTGATTACAGATAAGGGCGAAAACAAGATCCAAGTGAATAATGAATGCCTGGTGGCGTTCGCTGTGAGCGAGAATAAATTTACTTGTACCACCTAAAAGGAAGTGATGCTTATTTTGCGCACGGTGTATGAAATAATAGTTTCTAGGATGCGTATGCGATGATTTTTGTCTGGTATGAGCACCTCGAGTGTCGTTAGACCTTACAATCTCACTGATAGTTAATTGCAAGGATGCCAGGAGGCTTAAACGGCGGAAAAAAGGTAAAGCGGTGCTCACGTTCTCCCTAATGCCAGTGAGATATTCATGGCGAACGCTGCTATCGAGCAAGAATACCTAGTTTAGGACCACGAGTCATCTAAAGATAAAAGAATACAACATGTCCCTGTGATATTTGAGGGTCGCGTCACTTTTAGTTAAAAAAAGACATCACGTAGCACTGGCCAGCAACGGGGGGAGGGGGGGTGGAGAGAACACGGGGAGATTAAGTGCCCCTTACATTTTTTTTCAATTTTGCTTGTGTAAATATATAACCCGCACACATACAAACATACGCATGAACATACATAATTGGTGATTGATATTCTCCCCCCCCCCCCAAAAAAAACTTTTTTGGCTATGCTCCAGTGACGTAACTTCATCGTTCAGCCTGAGCTCACAGAGCCAGCATGATAAAATAGGTTGCTGAGGAACTGTGCAATTGTTCATGTCCTCGTAGTATGCGTTCCACAAGCTCGTATCGATACGGTCTCGTGGGCGGTGCACAAACTGTTGCTCCACGTGTCCGAAGGCAGGTTATAACGATCAACAGCGCACTCACGAGAAACACTTTCACATCAAAGACGGCAGCTGGCTGCGTCCGCAGAAGGTTTCACACCGTTCTGTTGCAATCCAAACTGCTGCTCGTGGGGCGCCGTTTCACTGCTATTGTTGTTGTTGCTCTCCGCCATGTGACCGGCAATTTGCTGCTTTTCTGTGACGAATTCAATGTTTGTTGGCAGTGTGTCTTCAACTTGCTTTATGGGACTCTTTTGTCGTAGTCCTTCGAAAACAAGCTTGTCCAGTTTGCCTATGGGCGCCTCGCAGGAGAAGAACAAGAAGTAGCTTAGGATGTAGCTCCAGGCGAGGGTTGAAAAGCAGAATGAAGCCTGCGTCAAATGTTGAGATGAGGCGAATATGAGAGGTTATGATTTCTTTTTGTCCTACTACTCCCATTCCGAATAATGCTTATGAAACTATTGTTCCTAATTCCTTATCAACTATTTAGAGGATAGTGCAGAATTCTTTTTAAAACTATCGCGCAAGACATTGTTGTTTTCAATTTTTTTATGCCGCAAGCGCTTCAATACCTCCATCATCTTGGTACCGTTCAAGCGAGGCTCTCGAATAACTACTCACAATTGTAAAAATTTTACTATACAACAGTTTTCATCATGCATACTATTGCATTCGCTGTGGGGCAGGCCAAGCCACCCCGTGCTACGTTTTATAGCTCGCAATACCGACATACGAATTTGCAGTCATTAAAAGATGCAGTCAATTTAGCCTTTAGGAAAGGCCTGATTTTGTTAGCTTTACATAGTGTTTTCTATAAAGCAAAAATGTTTTTTTTAAGATTTGATAAAATCACATTGCATTCAGGCACCAGTCTTTCTCGCAAACAAACTCTATGTTGAGGGAAGAATCGCTTGCCGCAGCTAAAGTGACAGTGAAGTAAGATAATTACTGAGAAACTCATAAACTTTCTATTTATAGAGTTAAGGACGCTTGTTTCTATCAGAGCTCATAGGACGTCAAAATAGATGAAAAAGTGATCGTTTTTATGAAAAACAAAAAAATGAATGCACGTCATTTGATATGTTCACCATGAGAAATTCACACACCCACCAAAGCTGACCGCCCCCTGCGCGCAGGTAACGCTTGCGTCTGATTGCATCATACAGGAAGTACTTGTGGCAGGTATGTGAAAAAACTTCAATGATGTCGCTGAGAGCATGGTGTGGTAATTTGCAAAATCAATCCTGCTACGCTGCTGGTAAAATTTCCCTCCTTTTCTTGCCCAGTTCTGCCACGGCGCTTGCCCTCAGCACGCCTACTACGCGGGTGCTCGCGCTAACACCACACGGATGATGTAGACGTCCAGCCTGCGCGCTCACATGGAATTTATTACTAATATCTACGCTTTACGTCCCAAGACCGTATTACTATATTTATGATGGACGCTGTAGTGGAAATTGCGATCATTCAGAAATTGCGATCATCTGTTATTCCTTAACATGCACCAACGACTTCACAGAGTACACGGGCCTCTATCATTTCGCATCCAGTGAAGTGCAATCACCGTGGCCGTGATCCGACCCACGACCTTTGGGTCTAGAGCCGATCATCGTAACCACTGATCTACCAAGGGGAACCAAGTGATATTATTTGTACCTTATAAAGATGGCCTTGAGATGTAGAAATCTCAATCTTTCACCTTTAAAATGTAGTCGCCAAGTCGCCATAACGTACCCATTCGGGCATTCTTTGGCAAAGTAGTGCAAAGAGCAGTTGGAGTGATAGTGGCTCGTGCTCTAGCCTCCACCTTAGTAAAATTGTACAGGCTTTAGCAAGACGATTACTCCTCAAAAGGCATTTCTAATGTCGCCAATCCTACGTACCGCTACAAAGTGAGACAGCGTCATCCTCTCTCGAGATATGTGCAATGCCAACTGAATGAATGGCATGTGTATGAGGTAGACGCCGAATGCCAGCCTGGCCAATGGTGCGAATGGGGCCCATGACAGGAACTTGTTCAAGAAACCTGCGGAGAGGCGTGCACGGTGTGCGACCAGTGAGTGGTATACAGTCAATAGAAGCACGACCTTTTGTTTTCTTACGTAAATCAGGATCCTGCATTATTGAAATGACCATTCAAACTGTGTAAAAGCCGTTGGCGAAAGACTGACGTAGGGTGTACGTATACCTAAATTATTCTGTTTAACAGGTGTGAGGTAAAGTGAGCCTCTCTGGCGTTCTTTCTGACAAATGACTTTGATGCAACCAATAATCCTTCTCTCTCTCTCTCTCTCTCTCTCTCTTCATTGTTTTACTGCACGTCAGCACATAAAAATCACTTCATTTCAAGCGAATAAGTTGCCGTCGCAAACAACTTGTGGTCCTATCGAAAGAAACAGGCAGTAGATTTCACATAACCAGAATAAAGGCAAATATTATCAAACATCATGAAAAGATAAACTTACTTGAAAACAGATACAATGTATATATATATATATATATATATATATATATATATATATATATATATATATATATATATATATATATATATATATATATATATATATATATATAAATAAATAAATAAATAAATATATATATATATATATATATATATATATATATATATATATATATATATATATATATATACATATGCGATATGGCACAACGGGAGCGTTGTCAACAAGAATAAATATATTTCCCAACAGTTTCGGGAGGGGTTTGGAAACTGTTGGGAAATAACTATATTTGTCCTTGTTGACAACGCTCCCGTTGTGCCATATCCCATACCTTCACGAAGACCAACTGGCCCATTGAGTTATTACTCCCACTATATATATATATATATATATATATATATATATATATATATATATATATATATATATATATATATTGATTGATATGTGGGGTTTAACATCCCAAAACCACCTTATGATTATGAGAGACGCCGTAGTGAAGGGCTCCGGAAATTTCGACCACCTGGAGTTCTTTAACCTGCACCCAAATCTGAGCACACGGCCCTACACCAATATATATATATATATATATATATACGGTAGAAAAAGAGGTCAACAGCGAAAACACAAGTTTTCCTAACGTTTCGGCAGGTGGGCCTGCCTTCGTCGACGAAGGCAGGCCCACCTGCGAAACGTTAGTAAAACTTGTGTTTGTCGACCTCTTTTTCTACCGCATTTTCCACCGGATTCATTATATTTCATATATATATATATCTATATATATATATATATATAAATATATATATATATATATATATATATATATATATATATATATATATATATATATATATATATATATATATATATATATATATAAACATTCAAAAGGTTCTTGCACGATAGTTGCACCAGCTTTGTTTTGCGTAATAAGCGGTGGAGGAAATTTGCCTGTTTGTGCATCTACCACAGTAGTCGGTACTTGTTTCTCTAAGAAGAAGATGGATGGCAGTAGCATCACTTTAACGAACTGCAAGCGGCAGTTACTATATTAGCTTGCCACACATTGTTACTACCATCTGAGCGTAATAATTAAAAGTGGCTCACCTCCTCGACCCGAGGCGCAAGCCAACGTTAGCCAAATCATGAAAATTGACCATAGAAGTCTGTCGAAGAAAGTGGTAGAGAGCTTCCCGAACTCTGTTGTTGGGTACTTCGTCGTGTACCAGCCAATCTTCATGAAAATACAGCAGAGGCCACAGGCAATCGCAATACACCAGCCGGCCAGCTGCGTGATCTGCAAAAAAAAAAGAGAAAAAAAGTCATCTGGTTACAGAAGCAGAAGAGACGGAAAAATTTCTTTCAGATATGAAGGAAGGCAGAGGGCGTTCATCCAAGCTGGCAACGTTGGGACTCTAAATCAAGCTTGCAATTTTCTACCTTTCGGTGGCCAGAAAATTTTTATATTTCTAATATCTTAAACACACTAAATTCTTTCTCACGTCCTGCGCGTGCAGTCATTAGGGGGATCCACATGTGAGCATTGTGTAGGCTGAGGACCTGATGTCTTTCTGACCAATTAAGGCAACGGAACATTCATAATTTCTACAGAATATCAGTAATGGCACAGTCTATTTTCATCAGCCCTGTGAGAACACTTTACACAATAGCGTCTTGCTCCCAACACAGGTGTTACTTGTGCTTTCCTGTCTTACAAGTGGTGTCAATAAACAGAGTGCCTTGAATGGACCCTGCAATACTTTTCGAGCATGGCCAGAAAACGATGCAGATTGGCAGGCGGGGCCCCCAAAAATACGCGAGTCAAATATTATAGTGCAGCAGGCAGTCTAGAATTCACAATAAAATCGCAAAGCCAGATTAGGATTGCGTTTTCTTCCCTCGACAAATGAATCAACAAACTTAAAAATCACTCGCCCAGCCATTGTATCAAAATTGTCTATATTGATTGATTGATCAATTGATGAAAAGCTTTATTTGACTATGTACAATGCGTTTTTGCTTGTTGGCTTCAGCACCATTGTATATAAGAAAGACAGAGAGAAAAAAAAAAACGTCCTGCATCCCACGAACCTTGTGAACTGATGTTATATAAAGCATGCGGAGGGAAAGTGACCGGGTTGTAATTTTTCCTTTAAAGACACGTAATAAAATGACGTTAAATATATGTATAGATGTTGCACGCATAGACATATGTTGAGTTGCATAATTTATACAACCAGTTGTTTGCACTTGCACAACTATGCTGACAGGTGCATGAGAATCAGCCACACCAGAAACGTTAAGCTGATATGAAGCGATGGTGCTCGCGAGGATGGTAGTCTGGAAACTGTTACATAAATAAACTTCAGCGCATGACACCTAACTGTAATTGGCGCTAACCCGTTGTGACGGCTGTATCTTGGGAGTACACATGTAAAGTTGATAAAGTTGTATAGCCAGCATTGCAACCACACTTGACGTCTTACAAAAATGAGGGTCAATTTGAACATTAGTTCCAAGATTGACGTGGCTGTGAGGTAGAATGATTAGGTTAGATTGCTGCTGGGATCATGACATTTATTCCTTGCAGTCGTCGGGTCAACGCTGCCGATGTCAGGTTTTAAAGGCGAAGCATTTCTTGACAAACTTCGGTGAATTGACAAATCTATCTATCTATCTATCTATCTATCTATCTATCTATCTATCTATCTATCTATCTATCTATCTATCTATCTATCTATCTATCTATCTATCTATCTATCTATCTATCTATCTACTAGTTTTAGCTCTCCTAGCCGTTTCAATATTGGTATTGATACCAAAATTGGTATGGCATACCAAAATTGTATTACGACCATAAGTGAACAGTCATAACTATGAACATCATCACAGGTATGTCATCAATGTCATGATTTACATTTCGTGGTCTTGCTGCTTTTGCGATTGTTTTGTTCACATGACGTGTTGCAAAGCTAGTATGGCATCACATGACTGCATGGCTAACATAAGTGGCAGATCCTAACGTGGAAATCTTGACATGCATGTAATTTAAGTCAAGACTACACGCCACACTGTGTGTGCGCTCTCGGTAGTTTCGCTAGCTTCACCTATACCAAATATGGTATTACGTGACGTGAATGGCTGATGGAGGTACATGACTGGTGCAAACATGATAATCATGAGATGCATTTCATGTAACATGACTACATGCTACGCTCATGATGCGCACGCGGCCTTTTTGGTGGCTTCACATGTACCAAATTCGGTGTTACGTGACCTAAATGGACGACGAAGGTAAATCTCACATTCAAACGTATAATCATGACATGCGTGTCATGTAATAACATTACTACATGCTATGCTCATAGTGCGCTCACAGTCGTTTCGCTATCTTCTCATAAACCAAATTCGGTAATACGGGGTATGAATGAATGGCGAAGGCAGGTCACTGGTCAAAACATGATAATCTTCATATGCTTCTCATGTAAAAACATGACTACATGTCACGGTCATGATGAGCTCGCTGCCGTTTTGATAGCTTCACATATACGAAATTTGGTATTACAAAGACGTGAATGGATGACGAAGGTATGTGACTGGTGCGAACACGACAATCATGAGATGCGTGTCTTGTAAGAACAAGACTACATGCCACGCTCATGATGCGCTCGCGGCCGGTTGGCTAGCATCACATATACGAACTTCGTTATTACGCGACGTGAATGGATGACGAAGGTAAATGTTATGTCGAAACATAATAATCAAGGCATGCATTTCATGTAAAGCATGACTAAATGAAATGCTCATAGCGCGCAGGAGGCTATTTGGCTAGTTACATATGTATCAAGTTTGGTACGTGACGTGAACAGAAGACGAAGGTAAATGACACGTCCAAATATGATAGTCATGATATGTGTGTCTTGTAATACGTGACTAAATGCTACGCTCATAGCACGCTCATGGCCATTTCGCTAGCTAAACATACCAAATTTTCTATCACTTGACGCGAATAGACGATGAAGGTAAAAGACATGTCCAAAGAATATAATAATGGCATGCATGTGATGTAAAACATTGCAACTTCCTAAACTCAAAGCACGTTCGCGGCCGTTTCGCTTGCTCTACATATACCAATATTAGTATGACGTGACTTGAATGGATGACGAAGGTAAATGACACGTCCAAACATCATAATCACGACATGGAAGTTATGTATGACATAATTAACGTCCACCTCGTAACGCTGTGCCGATTTTAATGGGACATATCAACCTTCCTCATTCGTGCTTCTGATATCATCGATTCCTAATGTACATGGGATCTGCCAACTTTTTTTTATAAAAGCAGCTCGGCCTGAGTCATGAACATATTCCCAGAGGGTATCCTCTGTCGTTTCTGGCACTTTACAGTAGTTGCACTTGGGGTCAGGGTACTCTGCTGGGCATATCTTGTAAAGAACCTGTTTTGTAGTGAATTTCGCGTTTTTTATCTTCTGAGTGTGACCTCGTAGAGGCGGATGGATCCCTGTGACGGAGAATTGTATTTTCTTGCTTCTAATCTAGGGCTTAGTTTTCCCCGGCGGGAACTTTGATTGATGATTGATATGTGGGGTTTGCCCCACCGTGGTGGTCTAGTGGCTAAGGTACTGGGCTGCTGACCCGCAGGTCACGGGTTCAAATCGCGGCTGTGGCGGCTGCGTTTCCGATTGATTGATTGATTGATTGATTGATTGATATGTGGGGTTTAACGTCCCAAAACCACATATGATTATGAGAGACGCCATAGTGGAGGGTTCCGGAAATTTCTACCTTCTGGGGTTCTTTACCGTGCACCCAAATCTGGGCACACGGGCCAACAACATTTCCGCCTCCATCAGAATTGCAGCCGCCACAGCTGGAATTCGAACCCATGACCTGCGGGTCAGCAGCCGAGTACCTTAGCCACTAGATCACCATGGCAGGGCAAAGGTAACAATGACTGCAAGAGGCTCGTACCACCAACCCCACCAATTCATATTGTGCCGCTCTGGCCAACTAGGCCACAGCTGCCAATTTCTGGCGGGAACTTCGGCTCAGTAGTTGCATTTTGGGTCTCATCTTGAGTCATCATTGCGGCCTGCTTCCAGCTGTAATCCCTAAGTCATTTATTGTATTGTAGCTGCAAGGCTCATTGATAATTTGAGCATGGCACGCTCGGCTGCTATTGAGCTCGCCAAGGGAGGCCGTATATTTTCCACGCATGCACGCGCGATTGCACTGAAATGGTATATTTTCGAAGAAACAAAGAGAGAAAAAGAGCTCAAATTGACGATGCCCGCATGACGTTTTGAATGCGAATCATCTTATGGGCTCGTTTGATCCGGTGGTGGCCACGCTCCATGCGCATGCACGTCCCCTCCCCCTCTCTCACCTCGCACTGCTGACGTAGGCAGCGTCTGTTGCCTACGCTCGCTGACCTTCCCCACTCCTCTAGGCATCTCTCCCTGCGGCATTTCACCACCGTTGCGCATGCGCGACTTCTTCACCTCTCTTTTGCGCTCCCACTCACGGCTCGCAACGCCGACGGAGCCAGCGTCTGCTAGCGAGTTTCTTGATTGAAAAAAAAAACCTTCTGCTTGTACTGTACAACTGTTCCCATGCAACCCTGAATATATAGGTCGTGACCTTGAGCCCTAAGGTAGCACCGATAACAGATTTCTCCTGTGCCGTGTTGAACAATAAAATTTCGCATGGTGTGAGTTAACTAAACGCGAACGGCGCGTATCTGTGTCCAATGAGAGTCATGTGTCTTTCATTGCCAATTAGAAGCAACTCGCATGTTCGAGTAGGAAACATCGGCACATCACTACGTGTTTTGTACCTCCCAAGAATTTCCTCCTTGGCAGCTCTGAAGTGAGCGCCAGCGTGAACGCTGCCGCCAGTGTAAGCGGTAATGACCGCTGCTTAGCTTGCAGTGCTTTCGTCAGGACGAGAAAGGAGAGAGTGCATTGGAGCGTTCGAAAAATCTTTGTAACTTCGCTCGTACTAGACGGATTCCTAAAATGTTTGAGACGATGAATTCGTGAGGAAATGATATATTTTACTGAGCTCATTCCAAGGCTACTTAAAAAAAATGACAGCACATCCATGGAGTGAATGATGGAGAGTGGGGCGAAGCATTCATCAGTCCATTCGTTCTTGCTTCCGTCCGTCCATGCGTCCGTCTGTGTGACCATCCATTCGGCCATCCATCCGCCCGTCCGTGCGTGCGTCCATTCGTGCGTCCGTCCTTGCGTTCGTCCATGCATCCGCCCCTGCGTCCATTCATGCGTCCATCCATGCATCTGTCTGTGTGTCCGTTCGTCCATATATTCAACACTCCAAGTACCACCATTTCGCATCTTTTCATCATATATTCCCCATATAGAAGCACCGCCATCCAGCGGACATTCCAAGGGCTAAACGAGAGGTGGCACACGCACACTTTCTTACGGCTTGCGCTTCGGGTCTACTTCCCACTTTTAAGCACCTCGAGTTCATGGTATATACTAGTTCACTGTATCCTTGGCACTGCGGCCCAATGCTCGCTAAACCTTTCTAAAACGAAGGAGGTTCCGCCCAGCAAGTATAACGTAGTAGCCTTTTCCAGTCAGATAGTGTTCAATGTGCTTGCCAATGGCTCCTAATGGGAAATGAGAGACAAGAGAATTCGGCTTTTATTTTCTCACGGCTTGCGCTTCGTATCTACTTCCCACCTTTAACCACCTCGAGTTCATGATATATACTTTGCTTGTATTCATGTCACTGCGGCTCAACACTCGCTAAACCTTTCTAAAACCAAGGAGGTTACACCCAGCGAACATAACGTAGCAACCCTCTCTTGTCAGGTAGTGCTCAATGTACATGCCAATGAATGCCAATGGGGAATGAGAAATAGGAGCATTCGGCTTTTAGTTAACGCGCACGCCGTGAACTTTTTATTGTTCAACAAAGCACAGGAGAAATCTCCCACCGGCACCACCTTGCAGGTCAAAATGTAACACTGATTACACACTACAACTACGACGATGACTACGACTACGAGAGACGAACGGGGCCGCTTTAGGGAGCTTCGCCCCTAAAAATGGCCCCGGATCTGCAAGGTACATTGCAAATGCCGTCGAAAGATGATAGTCGCGCGTTGGGGAGAGTGAACAAAACATTTATTTATGTTCTGCACACGAAAATCGGTGAATGGTATTCTGGAGGCGCTGCGTCAGAGTGCCTCGAGAGTGTAGCGGAGGCGCACAAACGCATCGAGGCCCGTTAGCCACGAGCGCCATCTGGCAGTTATCTCCGAAAACGAAGGAAGGCCTGCGTTCCTGCGAAGAAAGATGCGTGCATTCTCGGAGGGGATACGTTGTAGAACGCAAAGCGATGGACACGTGCTACCCCCGTGTCGTTTCAACAAAGCATTGGTAACACTTACCTTTTCGAGCACCACGTCGCACTATCAGCGCAGCGTGTTTACCGCTACGGTCCTTCGAATTACGTGTGTGTGCTTTCTATAGTATAAAGGCACACATACAAAACATCGACGTGTTGTTATGGTACCTCATATACACGCAATGATTGCTTTTAATTTGACAATTGCACAAGTACGAACGCGGGACCTTGAGCAATAATGTGCGTGCTGCGGATGGGGTCGATCGTTTGAGATATCGTTAGGGCGGACAAAAAGACAAATGTACAGGCAGACAGACACACCAAAATTTTTTTGTCGAAGGTCCCAAGAAAGACTATCGTTTTTAAAAGAAAAAGCGTTGGAAGGTTATTTTATTAGCCCCCACACACTCCACCTCCTGACCTTGTTGGCGCATGTCATAAATTGTTGGATGCCGCAAAAATGTTTTGTTTTTTCAGGTGTGAGGGCTTTACCGTCACTGAGGTAGTTAGATTAGCAGAGATAGTAGCATCCTTTTGTCGTACAACGTGGTGTAAAAGAGAGTGAGTGAGGTGGTGCTACTTCACGTTGGCACCAATGCGCTGACGCCACGACAGTGTTTCAAGATTTCTACGGCTCAAACTGAAGACAACTGCCGCAGATCGTGAGACATGAACAACGTAAGTCTTCCAAGTGGCTAACTGTAATCCTATTGTGCTTGCCCACGTTGCTTGTAGATACAATTTTAGATAGTAGAATTGAGGCAGAATTATTTCATAACTCTTTTCTTGGAAAAACAAAACTTATCTAGGGCACGAAATAGAAGCAGGTTGATAGAGGCGTCACTTATGGAGCAAACGTTTTTCATGCACCTGCTTGAGTTTTGCTCCAGGCCCTAAAGGAAAGCATTTTACTGATCCTGAGTGCCTCAAGTTCATGATATTGTGCCATTGAGCGATCATGCTAGCCAAGCTTAGGTGTCAAGTCACTCAGAATTCAATTTCACTGAACGCGTACGTTCGTGCCCTGTGTGTATCCCGAGCGATGCACTGCTAATAAATATTCTCTTTATATGAGTGCATATTTTTGTTCGATTGAAATTAGCTGTCACGTGCATCTGCCCTCTGACGCGTCTACGTCATCAAAGATGGAACATCAATGGCTGATATAAAGTTTTATTGGCGCGGGATAAAACAAGGCCTTATAACAAATTTCTGTGGACACACACACACACACACACGCACACGCACACACAAACACACACACACACACACACAAGAATGAAATTACGCCCTGAAAGAATAGAAGCAATACACTCAGTGAAACGACGGCCTCAAGCACAATCGTCCGTTGTAAGTAATCTTATCAGCATTCAGGAGCGTCAGTAATGATATACACGGCATCGAAGTTAATAGTTTTTTGCGTAGGTGACCACATTCGTGACGGAATAGATTCTAGCTCATTATGTTCGCGTTGAGCACTGACGCTTGTGTACAATGTGAGACAAGCCATAAGGAGAACTGATGTCATAAAGACATGGTTAAAAAAGCTGTAAAATATTCAGGATGCAGAGTGAGCTTGAAAATGAACCCAAGGGCAGAAGCAAATGAAGAGGAAGCTGACGCGAAGTGTAGGCAATGTGAGGTCGAGGAAAAAAATGGAGAAAACAATGGTTGCTCAGAGTGAACTGCTGTTGAGAATCACCGAGCTGGAGACTGCGTTGGCGACAAAGTAAGGAAAAATGAGGGCAATGGGAGAAAGGCTGAAGTCCGTTGAGGAAGCACTAGCCAAGGTAAACAAAGGAGCGGCTGACGAAGAGAACAGTATGACAACGGCAACCAGAATGGCGGATGAGAAATGGCTAGCAACTTTGGAAAAAACAGGTTCGGCCGGTTCAATTGTCGTAAGGCCCAGCTTCAGTGAAGTAGTGGTGGGGCTGGGAGGGGACAAAGCAGCAGGCGTCACAGGTACAAGTAACCCCCATGTGCAGGACGCTCCAGCTGAAAAGTTACAGCATGTGATAATTGCTGGGGACTCGAATTTAAATCAATGCGCAGAAGCAATCAAAGAGAGGGTAAGAGGTGACAAGATGGTTGCAGTAGGGACGTTTCCAGGACGCAAGCTGGAAGCAGTCATGAAGCAAGCAACTCAAAACTACAGCTGATAGAAGAAACCTCGTGATAATTTCAGGTGGTTTAAACGATGTCTTAAATGAAGATACGGCAGGAATAGCGACCACACTGGCGAAAGGGGTCGATAGCATGCGCGCCACTTCTCCTCAGGTACAGGCACGATATGCACGATACGGGAGGTACCAATGCGTGACTGCAACCTGCAGAGAGCGGTTGTCAACGCAAAGCAAGAGATATGGCGGATGAGTCGAGAGCAAGGCTTTGAGGTGGTGGAAAGAAACAGAGAGGTGCACAGGTGGGGTTGTTTTCAACGAGACAGAATTAACTTCGATGAGAGATATGGCGGATAAGTTGAGAGAAAGGCTTTGAGGTGGTGGAAAGAAACAGAGAGGTGCAAAGGTGGGGTGGGTTTCAACGAGACAGAATTCACTTCAATGAGCAGCTAGGTGATTAGGTGGGTTGGCGATTTGCAGGACGTGCAGTAGCTTTTTTGTCGGGCACGCGGGCCCTCTCTTCGGGGTGAAGATAGCTAGTAACGAGAAAAACAACCAGGAAGACACTTTGACAGGTGGTATGGACAAATACGATTTATAAGCAGCACCAGTATCTATGATAGGTAGAGTCCGGGTAAGAAATAGACGTTGCCACGAGCGTCGAGCCAATTAAGAGATAGGGTATATTAACATGCAGGGTGGCAGGAACAGGCTGAAGTGGGAAGAGATAGAAGAACAGCTGAGAGTGGAGAGGCCGATGGTATACAGTTTTGTAAAACACATCTTTGGGACATGGAACAATCTCCTAACAATCCAGACTACTCGTGGAAATATTGTAATAGAAGAGAAGGCAGCAAAAAGGGAGGGTGGTGTTGGGGCATTCATTCATAAAAGTACAGACTGGCAAATGGTCAAGCAGGAGTGTAAGGAACATTTATGGCTAAAAGCGAAAGTGGCAAGGCAAACGACACTTCTTGGTTTGGTGTACTTGTGGACGGGAGCAAAGGCCAGAGAGAAAAACCAGGCAATGGTAGAGTGTGTATCAAAGGACTTTCAGGAGTTAGGAGGAAAGTGCGAGATAATTATACTAGGAGATATGAATGCGCACATAGAAGATATAGATAGGTATACCGACCCAACAGGCAAAATGACCATGGATATGTGTGAAAGACATGATTTGATTATTTACAACAGTACCGAGAAGTGTGAAGGGCAAATTACATGAGAGGTAGGAAGGCTGCAGTCGACGATAGGTTACGCACTGATGTCATATAGAATGTATGATAAGGTCAGGGGAATGCACATAAATGAAGGTGGCTCCAGAATTCTGGGTAGTGATCACAAACGTTTGAAGCTAAGTTTTGGAAGAGCAGTGAAAGTGGGAAAGAGACAAGATGAGCAACTACAGGAAATTTTTTATTCAGAAAGCAAATATAAATAGCTACTAAACAAATTGAGAAAGTAATCACAGAGGTAAATAAAACAGTGTGGACATACACGAATCTAATTACACTATTAGAGCTAGAGCTTGCTAAGGTACGTGACAAGTCACCACGAAAAAGGAGACACAAACCCAAGAGTTGGTAGGATGAGGAAGTTAAGAGAGCCATAGCAAAACGTCAGGAAGCCTAGGGAACACAGACATGCTAAGCAGCGGGGTGAACCGACAGATGATGTTGAAAGAAAATGGAAAATCTTTCTAAGCTTTAGAAAAAATGCATCCCTTCTGATCAATGAAAAGATTAGAAGAAAGGGAGCTTAGTGGCTTGCAGAAGTACATAAAAAGGATCGAAAGGCAGCTGCAAAATTTTGGAACCATCTAAACTCCCTAAGAAATGAGATGAGCCTAGAACAGAGGTTTATAACTACAGCTCAAAGTGCTAGGCTAGAAGGAGACGAAGCTATTGAATATATAATAAGCATGACAGAAAAATTTCAACAAAGACGTTCTTTATGCACCACCATAGACAAGGATGAATCGAGTGGAGCAATGGCCCCATTTTGACAACAAAAGTGGGAAAGGTCTGAAAAGAGGGTTCCTAGTAGTACAATAACAGGCCCAGATGGCATTCCAATTATGCTGATAAAGACATTAGGTCCGAAGTCTAAGCAGCCTTTGAGAGAGGCAGTGAGCAAAATATTATTCGACGGTGAAGTCTCTGATGGTTGGAAACTTAGCAGGATGAGCATGATCTATAAAGGAAAGGGGGACAAAGCTGACATAAACAACTACCGTCCTATAACAGTGACATCACTGGTCTACGGACTGGCGATGCAGATTATAAAGGAAAAACTGCAGGCATGAATAGAGAAAGAGGGGGTGCTGGAGGAACTGCAGAGTGGGTTTCGAAAACACAGAACAATCTGGAAGACAATCTGTTCTCATTGACGCAGTCGAAATAGGAGAAAAGGAACACATGCCCCTGTGGCTAGCATTTTTGAATATCAAGGGAGCACACGATAGACTGGTTCAAGATGACTTGTGGGGAACAGTGGACACACCAAGTATAGAAGATGGAGTCACTAATCTTTTAAAGGATATCTATAAAGGTAACAAGGCAGTTATAAAGTGGAAAAAACAGGTATCCAAGCCTACAGAGGTAAAACAGGGGCTTAGGCAGGGGTGTCCTATGTTACCCTTGTTATTCATGGTGTACCTACAAGGATTAGAGGCAAAATTAGTGGACTGGGCTTCAACTTCTCTTTCGTCAAACAAGAAAAACTTATTGAACAGACACTACCAGCATTTATGTACGCAGATGATATAGTGCTAATGGCCGGCAACAAGCAAGATTGGCAGAGATTGGTGGAGATCTGCGGTAATGAAGGAGATCGGCTAGATTTCAGATTCAGTAAGGAAAAATCAGCAGTCATGATTTTTATAGATAATGAAGGTAGTGAGCTGAGAATAAAGCAGGTCACGCTAGAGATAACAGATAAATACATATATCTGGCCGTATAGATAAGCAATGGCGCCGAGTACCTAAGGGAACACGAAATAAACGTGACGACGAAAGCTAACAGGAATGCAGCTGTGATGAAAAACAGGGCACTGTGGAATCGCAGTAGGTATGAGGATGTGAGAGGAATATGGAAAGGGGTCATGGTTTCTGGTTGGACGTTTTTCAATGCGGTCTTGTGCATGAGTTCAGAAGTTCAAGCAAGATTAGAAATTAAGCAACTTTGAATTAGTAGGCTAGCCTTAGGAGCCCATGGGAATACACCGAATCATGGAGTACTAGTTGATATGGGATGGACATCATTTGAGGGCAGGGAAGCTAGCAGCAAGATATATTTTGAGAAGCGATTGAGAGAAATGGGGGAAGAGCGTTGAGATAGGAAGGTATTCAGCTACTTGTACATGAAGAATGTCGATGAAAAATGGAGGAAGCGAACCATAAAATTGACTGGTAAATACTTAGAAAACAGCAGAAAAACAAACCAAAAAGAATTATCGGTTAAGAAGAATGTGAAGGAAGCTGAGACCATTATGTGGATAATTAGCATGATTAAGAAGTCCGCACTATAGATCTATCGAACTTTTAATCAGAAAATCGCCAAGGAAAGGATCTATGATAATACTCGGGGTAGTTCTTTACTGTTTGAGGGCAGGACGAGAGTATATCGAACCAAGACATATTGGGTCAAGTACGAATGGGTAGACACGGTATGCAGTGCGTGTGGAGAGGAAGAGAAAACTGCCGAACACTTGATAATGTTCTGTAAAGGACTTCACCCTATAGTTCAGGATGATGGCGCAGAGTTTTTCAAAGCACTGGGGTTTAGGGACTGGGAGGGCAAAATAGACTTCAAGCGGGTAGAGTTAACTAGAAGGAGGTTATGTGATTGCTGGCTACAGTCAAGGCACGAGTGAAAATCAAATCCTTCACTGCAAAGTACCAGTCCTCAACCTCACTGTTTAAAGGAAAAAAATTTAATCTAATTTTTGGTTCACTAAGTATAACGGCTTGGTGGCGTTACCGACCGCCCAATCTAAAGGGTACAGCCATATCAATCCATCTATCCATCCATGTAATATTACTAATAAAAACTATATATATATATATATATTAGTCATTGTAGAGTCTTGATTGGGGCATTGGTAGGCTGCTTGGGGTGTAGGCAAATTGCGACAAGGCAATATATTTAGCTACGCTGGTGGAGAGAACTGCCCAAAAGAATCAGCTGTGTATGTGCTGCTGCGTTTTGTGGTAACCAAAATAGCTTGCCGCCGGTCGTCGTGGAAACCCGCAGAACTTCATCGCGTACAGCCCGTGGTACAACAGTAACCCATCGATGGCCTTCCAGGTGAAAAAAATGTACAGATCGAGCACATTTTGTATGAACTTGAATAGCTTGAGTTTTATTTAGCTGGACATTACGACAAGACAAAGTACCAGTTAGACGACCGATGATACCGATGATGCCAGTGCAAGAAGGTTTGGCCGGCTGGTTAGTGGCAAGCTCTGAAGAGCAGTTCGATGAATTGATAGAAGAATTGGTCATAATTGATTAAGCGTCGTCGGTGCAGCCAGTCTGACAAGGTGACGTCAGGTGCTCCGTTGATGGTGGCAAAAAGCATCGCTATGGAGCGCCGGCGTGTTGGTGCTATCTTCCGGTCTTGTAAATGACGTCAGTCATATGCTTGTAGTCGGAGAATCCAGAGGCCAAGGCGCTTCGACAAGTTTTTGATTGTCGACAACCAGCATAGAGCATATTAGTCTGTGATTACAGTAAAATGTCGACCATGCAGGTACGGGATGAAGTTTCGGATGAACCAGACAACAGCCAAGCACTCTTGTTCGGTTATCGAGTACCTTTTTCCTGGAGAAGTGAGAGTGCAGCTTGCACGCGAAAAAGCTTCCTCGCAAAAGTTACTGTCGTGCTGAAGATGTACGGCGCTGATTCCTTGTCCGCTAGCATCAGTGTGTAGCAATGTAGGTACCTTGTCATAAAAATATCACAGAAACCAGCGGGGATGTCTGTGAGCGCTTGAGATACGGCTTTTAATTGATCATTCCAATTGAAAGCACTGGTACTAGCAAGGAGCATGGGAAGAGGAGCGACAATGATGACAAAGTTAAGTGATGGTAAAGCGGCCAAAGTACGATGCGTGTCCAAGAAAGCTGCGCAGTTCTTTTGAACAAAAGGGGCCTGGAAAATTGAGCACTGTGGAAACTTTGTCCGGATGAGGCCGGACGCCGTCTTTGTTAGCAAGATGTGCCAGAACATTGCTAATTGTGTAACCAAAGTGACACTTCTTTGTGTTTATTTGAATTCCAGCGTTTTCGAGGCGCATGTAACAACTTTGTCAAGACGTCGCAGATGGGCAGCGAAAGTGAAGAAAAACACGACGATATTGTCCAAATAGCACACGTTTTTCACTTGAAGCCACGAAGAAAAGTTTCGGTCATCCTTTCAAATGTGATGGTGGCATTCCACAGGTCGAAGGGCATTACAGGGAACTCGTTACTGTCCAGTGAGGAAAAGGTGGCCTTTTTTGTCGGCTTCGTTCATCGGAATTTTGCCAGTATCCAGAGCGAAGGTGAAGGGCGGAGCAGTATTGCGCGCCTTGCAACAAGTCAAGTGCATCATCTATACGGGGCATCGGGTATACATCTTTGCTGATTATGTTGTTCACGTTGTAGTGAAGACAAAATTGCACCAATCCATTCTTCTTTTGCATTAAAACAAAGTGATGACCAAGAACTGGCAGAGGGTCGGATGATATTTCCTTTTAGCATATCGAGAAAGTTCTCCTCGATCATTTTGTGCTCGGGCCAGGAAACTCGGTAGGGATGAAAACACTCTGACCATCAGTGTCAATACAATCAGATGCAATTGTGGTCTGCCTCAGTGCCGAAGCAATGGTGTCGAAGAAAGCTGGTGTTTTGTAAGCCATTCGAGCAACGCAGCATGCTAAGCAGGAAGGTCAGGATCTATCCCAGCAGCAAAGGCAGAGGAAGTAATAGACGCACCCTGTTGTAGCTGAGCTGACAAGGCATCAAGAAGGACCAGAGTTCTGGTTGAGTGTCCACGTAACACAGCACCGTAGAACCTTGGGGCGAACAAATATTTTCTACAGTGAGGTTGATGCCGATAATTTCTGCAGCACCATTTTTGAACCACATGAGGATGCAGGGTATTGCAGCGCCATGAGCTAGACAGTGACTGTAAAGAGTTATAAACACGTCACCATTGACAATATACCATCGAATTGATGGTGACTAATTCGTCCTGACACGGTGGCAGTACGATATTGGAGGCTGCCAAAAAGCGTAGTTGTTTCTCGTCGACACGTTCACTGCTGTGATCAGTGTTGATCATCTGGACTACACGTTGGTGGCAAGAAATAAAGCAGGCGCTGAAGAAAAAGAGTACCCTTCTATAATTAGTTCGTGAGCACTGAAACTAAAACGACAAAAGTGATGTGATGACGAATACCATCAATGGAGACACGTGCTGTACATTTGGCTGATTGTCGAATTATCGCTTTATAGGCAACCATTTAGCGATAATCCAACGTAGAGCGTCTTGATTTTTTGTAAACGAAAACATAAGTCTGCACCCATAACCGAAATAGGTCCTCCCGTGTCTATCAAAGCCAACACCTGCTGACCTGGTACAGTCATTAATAACATATTTGACGTTCATTCAGGAGGATTTCTATCATTTCGCGACGATGCAGTTATCCCTCTAAAAACTGCTATCTTTAGATTTTCAATCGCTTGGCAGGCTAAGGCTACAGATGAAAGAGGCGAAACAGAGCGTTCGAGTGGCAATGGGGAGTGTGGTCGGAAACCGCGTGTAACGGTGGTCGGGATGAAAACGCCTACCGTAGAGGGAGATCGGTGCATAGAAGCATTTTTGGCATAACGGTAGTATACCCGACAATATATCTTGTCCCGTTCGAAATCAGCATAACTACGACGTTCGTCTTGCTTGCGGAGTCGGTAACCCGGAAACCCGGAAACCCGGAAAATGTAGCCCTGAATTCCACACTACAACAATAGGCCATGGGGCATGCCTGGCGGAATAGTTTATATATATATATATATATATATATATATATATATATATATATATATATATATATATATATATATATATATGCAGTGACTGATAGTAGAGGCAGAAGATGAAGAAGTGCTTCGGAATTAACATGGCGTATGAGCCACACTACGTCTCCCATTTATAGCGTCACAAGAGTCGACAGCATGAAGACTTGGCAGCCACTTCATCAACTGGCCATCGTCATTCAACACCACCTCAGCAGGACGCAGTGGCCGAACGTGGACCACACAAGTGCATCCCAACTCTACAGCATGGCCAGCATCACGACAGCTCCATCAGATGACCTTGACATCCCCATATACACAGGATCAGCGGACGACGGACCCGTACAGGACTGGTTCAACCTATTTGAGCTCCACGCCGCCACTGCATCCTGGTCGGAACGCGAGATGGTCATCAACTTCACCGGCTACGTCTCTGGTGAGGCTTTCAAAATTTACCGCACTGAAATATTCGAGAGCAATGAGTCTTGGAAGAAGATCAATGAAGAAATGATCACCCGTTTTAAAGAATACTATAAAGATCTGTCCACACAGCATCAGCGGAAGGCTTTTCAACTCACCCATCAAAGTTACGCGAAGGCTTCCCGCAGTAAGCCCATTTTCCAAACAAGACCTCAGAGAAAATATACCACCAGCATACCATCATATGACTCTTCCGAAAAAAAATAATGCATTCGAACACCGACTGGTAACTTGCACGTCACAACAGACAAGATAAGCCTCCGTAACCGAAAAAATTCTAGACCATTTCGCCAAAAGAGTGACCGTAAGGCCGGCTTTCCCAAGAGCAAGGAAATCGGCATTTTCAACGTGTTCACCGCATCACATTTCAGATATTACTGAACCACCCAAATCATTTGATGATTCGTGTCACAAACAAGGCCTAGGTGGTTTAGAACGTGTGACGGTAGTTACGCGTGACGAGCTGGTGAATCCTCACAATACCAGCCCACACCCGGACGTTCCAGACCGGATTCTTTCGACAGACATTATCAGCCTCAACACGCTGCAAAAAAAAAAAACATACGCCATCAGAATCACCTCAAGCCATGTCTATTGTGCTCTCATCGTCAAGTGATAACACATGCGAGTGAAAGCACTGCAGAAATTTCGAATCCACCAACACCAGCTCATTTTTAACTGACAAAAAAATTTACCATGAATGATGACTAACAACCATCTTGGAAGTTTTCTCATCAATTTGTCACGCTGCTTTCATCGCAAGACAAGCCCAGCAGTAGAGTATCGACTACGGACTAACAATTGATCACATCATCGTGCAAAAAAAATTAGACTCAAGTTTCTGAAAGATACCCATCTGGCCAACTTTCACAACAAAATGAGTAATTTCAACAAAGGCAACTACACGAACTCTAGGCACTACAACGCTTACTCGAACAAAAACAGTGAACAAGTGAAACCTCATCAGGAGTACACTTGTGGCTTAATTGGAGACAACGCCAATTAAAGAAGCAAAGAAAAAAGTGGATGCCTAAACCATCTTAACAGAAAGCAACGTCGACAAAATTTTCTGTACCAGTTCTCAAGGCCGTGTCTACGATTCAACAAACTGAGAGAAGGCCACAGAAAGCTACGAAAGAGACATGCAGCTACCACGTGTACGACGAAGGAACACAGGCATCGTATTATCAGCTTCGGTTTTCACACAAGCAGGCTGCAAGCACTCGTTCTGTCTCAGCCATGACCCAGAAAGCAGCGTCTACGACGGAGAACTCGGTGCCTACGACATACGACCCTAAAATGGTACAAGGACTTCCACTCTTCTTCATTGCTCGCAAGAATTGCTGTGTCATCAGTAATTTCTCCCTTCAAGCCGTGCTTCTGTTGGCCTGAACACAGTAGCCAGCCTCGCCCACCACAGCTCCACTTGATATCCCCGGACTGTTGCCCTCTCCCGTGAAACGTTTGTGCAAGTTTATGTAACTATCATTCGAAGCTGTAATGTGATTTCCGTGATTTTGTTTTCATTTTGGGACTCCACTTGTTCATGTTTTATAGTCTGCAGCTCGGCACTCCTTTGGGGGAATCGTGTCAAGTAGAAAAGCATTGACTGTGAGCCAGGCCACGTTTCCCGCATATATATATATATATATATATATATATATATATATATATATATATATATACACCTTGTTCTGCTAACTTAAGGTGTTACATTTTGTCTCCTCTACTTTTGTTAGTTTCTTCATCTTTCTACAGTATTGCATACCCTTTGGATTTTTTTAAAATTTGCCGTTACAAGCAAATTTCTCGCAAGAGCAGAAATCGCAATGAAACCAATTGTCCCTTCGGAAACCTTTTCGTGCACTTGAGCTATGGCCTGAAAGGTATGCCATTTGGTTGCCTGCATTTGTCTCACACTGGAAATAAATGTGCGCATGAAGTGGCTGCTTGTTTGCTTATTTGCCAACTTTGAGTCAGAAACCTAGTTATTGTGTAATCCCGTTGCTCTTCACACTCACCTTTGATATTTTACGTTTCCGGAAGCCTTCCAAGAGAATGAAAGCTATGGGCCCAGTGAAGTAGCACGCAGCATGGTAGTGGGGGTAAAGGTAGTAGAAGTACATGGTTTCGAAGAAATTCCTGCAATAAGATCATAGCGCCATGCTCTAAGTCACTCACGCCATAGTTCAGAAATGCTTTCAGCTTTAGTATTATCAAGAAATTTCTCAATAAATTGTGTTGTATTTTGAAATGTTCAGTGTAGTCAACTTCTCACATGAAGCATGTACAAATATACTTGCAGGTATTTTGCCACCGATCTACAAACTGTTTTTTTTTTTTGCGTTGAGAGACCACGGGGCTCCAACTGATGCTTTACTGTTGAAGTTGTGCATGAATGACATGAATGCACTTTAAGCTACTGTTGTGGTTGCAAAACAGACCCTCGTGGCTCATTGGCTATGACGTATCGCTTCTAAGCGATTGCATTTCAGTGAGGGCGGAAGAGAAAAGTTGTAGTCGACGGTGCTTTCGTTACGAGTTAAAAAAACCTCACGAGGCCACGGGTCACTCCTACGCATACTATACTACATACCATATGTACTTTTCAGGAAGTTGAATTCCACAATTTAATTATTTATTTGATGAACGCCACCCCACCATGATGGTATAGTGAATGAGGTACTCGGCTGCTGACCGGCAGGTTGCGGGATCGAATCCCAGCGGTGGCAGCGGTCATGTTCGATGGAGGCGAAAAGGCTGTAGACCCGTGTGTTCTGATTTCGGTGCACGTTAAAGAAGCCTAGGTGGTCGAAATATCCGAAACTCTCCTCTGCCACGTCTTTCAAAAAGAAATGGTGATTTTGGGACGTTAAACCCCACGTATCATTAATTTGATGAACGTGCATGACCTCCGCAAAGTTTTATAATTACGCAGTTTTTTTATATAACTCGATACAACGAAACACAAATTTATTTTAAGAGACAGAGTGCACAACAATTACAATCAATTGTAATTGAAGCCACATCATAGATATTTTTTCGTTTGTGGTAACCCGCCATCCTACATGCATTTTGGTTGTATGGCGAACACTGAAAAGAGAGCCCCTGCTTTTTTTTTGCTCGTGAGCAATATTATTACCATGCCCGCTCACTTCCGACATCGCCATTGAAGTTTTGGGTTGATTTATAAAATTATGTGCAATTTTCGTAATGAACACGAAATAGGTACGGCTAGAATAGTAACGGCCTACAACATTTCAGCGCTAAAAGCTCTTCTGAAGTTGATATTTAGAATGCAAACAAACAGTTTTGATTAGTTATTCCAATATAATTTCAGCTATGGTGCAGCATTTCTGCGTTAAGTTCATGTTTGAAGGTGGCATACGCTGGAGGTTATGATATTTTTTTTGGAAAATCTGCATTGTATAACAATAAAATACACTGCTTATAATAGCGCTGTGAGCGGAATGCAGGCCAATTGCCGCAGTTAGTCGTGTCATATGCGCGCCACCTGATTATTCTTATTTTCAAGAAAGAAAAGTACGAGAAAGTTTATTATCAGAGGGTTGCGAAACGTAGGAATTTGGTCAGTGTGCATGCAAAAAGTTCTAAACTCTACAGGCTAAGATCGCTAGATGCCTTCCAGTGGAACCACGTGGTTCAAGGAGATAAAATGTTAAGATATGGCTGAAATTGTGCCATGCACTGAATTTTGTACAGTGTATTTTCTGTTACCCCTGGGCTTCGTACTATTCTTTAGCATGTTACACTCCCTTCGCCTCACGCTAACGTTAGTCACTGGGTAAAATGAAGGATGCGACATATGAACTAATCATTGAAGTCTTGGTTATTAAAACAATGCTGCTAAAGCTTCCTCTTTGTGCCTCTTGTGGCCCGATATTGCTAGGTTGATAATACCGCTTACCCATAAGATATTCTTTACTTTTAACATCAATTTCAACTCGCTTTCTTTACTAATTCGGACATTCTAAAGCAGCTCCACCTGAATTAAACGAAAAATCAAAATATGTCAGTCAATTCTCATTGGACTTAGAGCTCCAATATTATATCTGCCATTGCGACATGACGTCAGCTGCACACAGGATTTGTCTTTCGGTTCCGTACGGATAGCTTTCAAATTTTGTGTTACGGTATTGCCGACAAATTGATGTTGAAATCAGGCTTTCCTCATTTCTAATAGGTCGCCGATAGTTTGGTATTTTTAAACTCCCGACTGCTCACCCGTGGAAGTAGCTGCAGTACACAAGAATAATTACATAACTACAAATGTTTTTCTTATAACTATCGGAAATGCTATTCCGTTATAAGACAAAGTATTGCTGAGGCGTATTTTTCATTGTAAGTTTTTGTGAGCTAATGGAGGGGCAGGTTGGGCGGACACACTCTCAAAACCAGCAACGTACTAATAGTGAAATACTACATTATGCTAGGACAAAGCTGGTTACAATGGGCCATTCTTTCTTTTCTGGTGAAACAAGGAAAATGCGAAACCATGGAGAACGATCGAGTGGAGGTTTAAAGTACGCAGACTATTGTTAAAAAGAAATCGTAATCTAAAAACTTACGTAACCGATTCGTCGACGACCACGATGAATGGGGGCGTGTCGTTACCGGCTACATGCCACGTGGAAGCGGCACATCCGGCTATCGACAATAAGGAGAAGATCGCTATTGTGCATCGTGGCTTGCTGAAAGAAAAAAGAAAGGTTGGTCACACATACGTTACCTGCACACTCACTATATGTACGGCGTATAATAATTTCATTCTGCTACTCTTTTACTTGACAGCGTTCAGTTTTCTGAATATTGCTACGTAGCTGACGTATCAGCGGTGAAAAGACGACAACGAAGAAGTGGTCTGTCGGTTGCGCGTGCTGCTTCCATATTAGTCGACGCCATACGCATCATTTTGTATATAGATTTTGAATAGACACACCTCGTGTCATTTTTACGTAACATCTTTGTGGTGGACGTGCTGGGTACTTCCCCGTCTTCATCACGAAGCTCCGCAACGGCCGCATCATCATAGGTCCAACCATGTCACAGGTTGAACAACCACCGTCTTCGCCACCTGCCCCTACCGTGACTTCTACATACGTCGTTCTACCTCCTGCTCGTGATCCCGGTGTCTTTTCCAATCAGGATGGCGTTGACGTCGACAAATGGATAAACCGGTACGAACGGGTCAGCGCAAGCTATAGGTGGGACCCGACTCTTATGCTTGCCAATGTGCTTTTTTACCTCGATGGCCCACCGCGCGTGTGGTTCGAGACGCACGAAGCGGAGATTACGAGCTGGGACTCCTTTAAAGAAAAGATCCGCGACCTTTTTGGCGACACCATTGCGCGGAAGATCGCAGCGCGGAATCAACTGGTGGCCCGTGCACAGACGTCGACGGAGTCGTACGTCGCGTACATTCACGACGTCATCGCCCTATGCCACCAGATTGACGAGCACATGAGTGAGTCGGAGAAAGTGGCCCATGTGCTGAAAGGCATAGTAGACGACGCATTTAATCTACTAGTTTACAACAACGTTGCCACCGTCCACGCCATAATTAAAGAGTGCCGGTGGTTCGAAGAAGCCAAGAGCCGCCGTATTACTCAGCGATTCACCCGGCTTCCCAACACAGCCGCGACCTCATCGTGTGAAGCCGCCCGCCAGTCCCCCACGTATGACAACGTCACACGTATTGTTCGTCGGGAAATCGAAGCCGCCTGTCCGGCTCCTCTTCAGCCACCCGTTTTCGCAACGCTCGCCTCTGACCAACAACAGCCGTCAGTGGCGTTAATACAAGCTGTGGTGAGGCAGGAGTTTGCGAACCTCGGACTTCCCTCAGCATGTCTTCTGACACGCCCTGAAGTCCCGTCCTACTCCCGAGGACACGCTCGCCGTTCACCTCCAACAATGCCCTTCCGTAACCCTTCGGAATGGCGAACACCCGACGACCGACCTATTTGTTTTTCCTGCCACCAGCCTGGGCACGTTTCTCGCTATTGCCGCCGCCGTTGGTCAAACCAACCACGTCAGACTTTCTCTACCTCGGCGCTCATGCATCCGACGAGCCGTCGACGTTCAGACGCCACACCCTTCAATTTCTACTCGTCGTCATCTTACGAGCCTTCCACTGACGCCCCTTTGCCCGGTCACCGCTACCCTGACGCCCCTCTGTCCGGTCGCCGCAGCTCTCGCTCCCCGTCGCCGCTACGTCGCCAATCCCGCTCTCCGCCACCTCGGCGCTTTTCCTCGCCGAGCTTCTCTGGACGACCGCAGCAGGAAAACTAAATATTGCAGCTTATAGAGGTGAAGCTGCAATAGCAATGACAACCGAAAATCCTCTACTGACGCTTCCCACGCACCATAGCCTGCTTGAAGTACAAGTCGACCATGTTCCTGTGACCGCCCTCATTGACACAGGTGCGCACCTGTCTATTATGAGCGCTTCTCTACGCTGCTGCTTAGTAAAGATTATGACGCCATCTACGACGCAGGCAATACGTGTTGCCGATGGCGGTACTGTACCAGTAATCGGAATGTGCACTGCTCGTGTCAGCATTGTCGGTCATCACGCCGTGGTTCTTTTTGCCGTGCTAGCCTGCTGCCCTCATGACCTCATACTTGGCCTTGATTTCCTTTCGGCACACTTGGCCTTAATTTATTGTTCGTCTGGTACCCTCAGCCTTGATCTACCAATCTTTGCCGACTACTCTGCAAAGCCCACCAGCCGCTTGAGCCCAACCACTTTTGTTCGCCTGCCACCTCGAGCCGTCACGTACGTGTCTTTGTCATCGACCCCTCCCGTTCCTGACGGTGATTATATCGTTACGCCAATTACTGACGTTCGCCTGACGCGCAGTGTTACTGTGCCCTATACCATCGCGACCATAGCGGATAACTGTGTGTTACTTCCGCTCCTTAACTTTGGTTTCACCCCTCAAGTGTTGCCCTGCCAGATGTCTCTAGCCCAGCTAACTGCCATAACAGAGGACGATGTCAGTGTTGTCGCTGTATCTGCTCCTGATCGAAGCGCAGTCTCACGGTCACCCAGCTCAGACGATGGTATGTTTCGAAACATGATTGGATCAGAGCTGTCGCCTCACCAGGCCAACGCTCTCTGCCAAGTTTTGGCCTCATACAGTGACATTTTTGACACCGACGATCGTCCCTTGGGCCAGACTAAAACTGTCACTCACCGAATCAACACTGGTGACTCTGCGCCCATTCACCGTCGGCCGTACCGCGTGTCAGCATCTGAGCGAGAAGTGATTCAGAAAGAAGTGGCCAAAATGCTTACGAAAAACGTAATCGAACCATCAACAAGCCCTTGGGCATCTCCCGTGGTATTAGTAAAAAAGAAAGACGGCTCACGGCGTTTCTGCGTTGATTATCGCCACCTCAACAAAATTACCAAAAAAGACGTGTACCCTCTACCACGCATTGACGATGCCCTTGATTGCCTCCATGGCGCCACCTTCTTTTCATCTCTCGACCTCCGATCTGGCTACTGGCAAATTGCCGTAGATGACATGGACCGAGAAAAGACCAACTTCGTTACCCCTGATGGCATTTACCAATTCAAGATCATGCCGTTCGGGCTCTGCAACGCTCCAGCGACCTTCGAGAGATTGATGGACACGCTCCTACAAGGATTTAAATGGTCGACTTGTTTGTGTTACCTGGACGACGTGATCATCTTCTCACCTACCTTTGCAACCCACCTTGAACGCCTTTCGACCATTCTATCCATATTTCGACGGGCCGGCCTGCAGCTCAATTCCTCCAAGTGCCACTTCGGTCTTCGTCAGATTACCGTATTGGGTCACCTTGTTGACGCTGCCGGCGTACGGCCAGACCCGGCGAAAGTACGCGCTGTAACAAACTTCCCAGTCCCACGCTCTGTCCATGATGTTCGCAGTTTTGTGGGCCTCTGCTCCTACTTTCGCCGGTTCGTGAAAAACTTTGCGGCACTCGCACGGCCACTCACCGACCTTCTCAAACAAGACGTCCCATTTTCTTGGGACCCTCCTCAAGCTGACGCCTTCTCTCAGCTAATCACCGCTCAAACGACACCTCCTATTCTTGCACATTTTGACCCCGATGCTCCCACAGAAGTGCGAACAGACGCGAGTGGTCACGGAATTGGTGCAGTTTTGGCGCAAACTCAGCGGGGCAACGACCGTGTAATCGCGTACGCGAGCCTTCTGCTTTCTAAGTCTGAACGCAATTATTCTATAACAGAACGGGAATGTCTCGCTCTTGTTTGGGCGGTTTCGAAATTCCGTTCTTACTTGTATGGCCGCCCTTTCCGTGTCATCACAGATCACCACACGCTGTGTTGGCTTTCTTCTCTGAAGGACCCCACTGGACGACTTGGTCGTTGGGCATTACGCCTACAGAAGTATTCCTACTCGGTTGCTTATAAGTCTGGACGTCTCCATCTGGACGCCGATTGCTTATCCCGCTACCCTGTTGATCAGCCCGACGAACCAGACATCGAGCCTAGCCTCAGCGTCATGTCAATGTCCCAGTTTCTTCAGATTCGTGATGAACAACGTCGTGATGCTTCTCTGCGACAACTTATTGACCGTCTCGAATCTGCTCCGAACGACACGTCACTTCGCATGTACGTCCTCCTGAATGGCACGCTGTACCGTCGTAGCCTCCAGCCAGATGGCCCTGAGCTCCTTCTTGTCGTGCCGAAAAATTTGCGTTCAACCGTGCTGCACGAGCTTCACAATGAACCAACTGCTGGTCATCTGGGTGTATCTCGGACGTACGACTGCGTGCGTCGCCGGTTCTTTTGGCGCGGTCTCGCCCGGTCCGTTCGCCGTTACGTGTCCTCCTGCGATAAATGCCAACGTAGGAAGCGACCTACTGTGCCCCCGGCTGGACTTCTTCAACCGATCTCCATCCCAACCGAACCTTTCTTCCGTGTTGGTATAGATCTTTTCGGTCCTTCCGAGTCGCAATCGGACAACAAGTGGGTCGCTGTTGCTATAGACTACGCGACTAGGTATGCCATCACTCGAGCACTCCCTACCAGCACCGCTACTGACGTTGCGGACTTTTTGCTCCACGACGTCATCCTACAGCATGGCGCTCCTCGCCAATTACTCACAGATCGTGGCCGCGCATTTTTGTCCCGTGTGATCGACGATCTTCTGCGCTCTTCCTCAACGCACCACAAGCTGACCACTTCCTACCATCCCCAAACAAATGGCCTTACCGAACGGCTAAATCGGACCCTAACGGACATGCTCGCGATGTATGTGTCCTCCGACCACCATGACTGGGACCTGGCGCTACCTCACGTGGCCTTCGCGTACAATTCTTCGCGCCACGACACCACTGGTTATTCACCCTTTTATTTGCTTTATGCCCGTGATCCGACGTTACCACTCGACACCTTACTTCCAACCACTACAACGCCGTCAACCGAATATGCACGCGACGCTATTGCTCGTGCCGACCACGCACGTCAGATCGCCCGCTCTAAACTTTCGGCTTCGCAAGCCACCCAGAAAGCCATCTACGACAGCCGGCATGCTGACGTTCACTTCTCACCCGGTTCTCTTGTTCTCCTGTGGTGCCCAGTTCGTCGAGTTGGCTTATCAGAGAAGTTATTGTCTCGCTACATGGGTCCTTACCGTATCATCCGCCAGGTAACCGACGACATCTATGAGATCATTCCTGCATCTGAGACCACAAGCCTGCCTGCAACCACACCCAGTGATGTTGTGCACGTCAGCAGGCTAAAACCTTACCACCTGCCTACTGAAGACCGTAGTTAATGTGCACCGAGGCGGCGCTTTTAACGCCGGGGGGTAATGCTACGTAGCTGACGTATCAACGGTGAAAAGACGACAACGAAGAAGTGGCCTGTCGGTTGCGCGTGCTGCTTCCATCTTAGTCGACGCCATACGCATCATTTTGAATATAGATTTTAAATAGACACACCTCGTGTCATTTTTACGTAAGAATATTTTTGGTTCATAGCCCTCCATAATGAAGAAGTCTAGTCAACTTATACCAAAAACTTGCGTTGCAACACAGGTAACTTGTTTACCCACTTCGCTTTGTTAAATTACACTTTTTACCATACGTATATTCTTTCAATCCTCCTCTTGTGCTTCTTAAAACAATACGCTCGGCGTGTTACTACTAAAGCATGGTCCCGAATTATATCGGTTCTAACACTGAAAATTTATATATCGCCACGTTCCTTCGTCAAGTTTTCTTATCACCCCTTTACGCTGTACGCGATTCTCAGCGCAAACCATGCATGCAGTGTTCGAGAAGCTTCAGGGCTGCAGTAGATCATTTTGTTGAGATTATGCCCTCTTCGTGAGGATTTCACATTACTTTTGAATCTATGTCGCCTCTAGCGATAACGCTAGAATGTTTCATGGCGAGTGCAAAAATGCCGACACGCTTCGCCGCTTGTCAGTTGATGGACGGCCAACGCTGCATTCGCTGCTATCAGTGCAATTGTGCTACTGTAACCGGACTTTTTGTTTACCGGGCACCGATTACTCAAATAAACAGCTCGATCTGACCATCCTGTCTCCTGCCTACAGCCACGTCATGAACCCATAATATCGGGTGGAGGTGCTGCTTCGTTCATGTAGCGGGTGCCTCCGTGAAGCCGCGAACCAAGCCCACGTCGCGGAGAAGACACGGACGCCAACCAGGAGCTGTGAACAAGTCTCCAGCAGCAAGGACTACCACCGGAGTACGGGCCTCTACAAGACAAGCCATGGAAAACCAAGGTCATGACCTCGACTGCGGCGACAATAATAACACTGCACCACTGTTCGTAATCATCATGAATCAGCCAAGGGAACCACCAACTTTCCGGAGATCATCGTTTGGATTTAGAGATCTGGCTAGAGGCATACGACCAAGTGGCCACCCTCAATAACTAGGACACTAAAGGGAAGCTCCGTCGCGTGTACTTCTACCTGAAAAACACCACAAGGACCTGAAAAATGTTGCCATTGTCACAGAAGAAATGACCCGCCTGTTCCGTCACACTGACCCATACATGCCTCAAGAAAAAAAGTTCGTCTTCTCATGCGAGGGGTCAAACAGGAGCTCTTCACGGGATCGAAGAGAAACCCACCGAAGAACAACCAAGCATTCCTCTCAGAAGGGACAAATTTTGAAACAACCCTCGAAATGCGCACACGACAGTTCAACCACCACTACGCTCCAGGCTATGCAGAGGTACAACCACTATGCTCCGATAATCTGCGCGAGACTATAAGGGCTGTAGTGCGTGAAGAACTTCACCGAATGTTGCCGTCACGCCAGCCTCAAGTTTTGTCGATCGCTGACATCGTCACAGAGGAAATCCAGCTATCAATGGGTATCCCTGAAACATCGCAACCGCAACCTCAAGCCATGAGCTACGCTGCTGCTACCCGACGCTATACTCCATGTTCACGTCAAGAGGCCGCGCCGCCGCATTTTTGTCACCAGACACCACCACCGTTATCTCCGACGCCATACCGTTCACCCACCGGGCAGTGCAATGCTCCGAAAAAAATGAGGGGCCCTTAGGCTTCGTCTTTAAGAGTTGAACGCCATAGCGAAATTCGGCCCCTAGTGCACCCTTGAACAACTAATTCAATACTTGTTCATATGTATTGTTACATACACACGCACGCAACAAACATGAACACAGTAGAGTGGACCAGCGCTATTATCACCGAAGAGGTTTGTTTTCGTCGTGACACCTGTCGAACAAGACACGTTAAAGGGGCCCTTAAACACTTTTTCAAGTAACCATGGAATGAATTCGCCAGAAGAGCTTATTGCCTCATGAAGTCAACGCCGCAAACGTTTTCTGAATCCGTGCAGTAGGAGTGCAGTTACAAAGGTTTGTCGCATGCTGCAATTGCGTTACTTCTTCTCTCGTCCCGACGAAAGCGCTGGAAACTTAGCAGGAAGGCTGCCAGGGCAAAGAAACAACCGTGCCTTGTGACCTTGAGCACATTTTTTTTTCGAATGCGGGGCTTTTTTCAGTGTGATCGCGCGCGCACGCGTGGACAAGTAGTGGCCTTCCGCGGCTGTCTTGTTAACTTGAATTTTTGGTCACAGAAGCACAGACGAATTTTCGCTCACAACCAGCGAGGCCGACGCCGGCGGCGGGTTTTATGTGACACGAGCTCGTTAACGCTATCGCATTATTACCAGCGTGTGGCGCGCCCCGACTACCGGCCTCTCTGCTACCACTGCGGGGAAGGTGGCGACACCTACCGTAGCTGCCAGTGCCACCAGATTAGACTACGCGGTTTCGCCATCGACGTGCCGCGTCCCCAGTGGGGTGAAAGACCACGTAACTTCGCCGACTATCTCGCCGGAATGCAGAAGACTCCCCGAGGATCTTCTCGTTCACCTTCACCCAGTCACTACATGTCACCGCACCGTAGTCAGTACGCTGGCCCAAGCCGGGACCGGTCGCCTAGCCCGTATAAGGAAATCTAAGGGCATCAACTGATGGAGGTGCGGATGTTGCACGATGATGTTATGACTCGTCGCACTGGTTATGGTGTCGCACTGGTTGTCGATCGCAACACACACACACACACACACACGCGCGCGCACACACACACACACACACGCACACACACACACACACACACACACACACACACACACACACACACACACACACAAAGCTGGACACTCGACAAGTGCATTTTGGCGTCGCCGCATTCCACACCACACCAAAGGCCGCTGGGTTAACACATGCTGCTCCACAGCTGCTGTGGCCTGATCACCTCTGCCTGGTTGCCCTGGTCAAATGTAGAACGCATCGCTGAAAAAGTCCACAGTTCGTAGAGGGGAGTTCCACTGCACCTTGCCATGCTGTTGCACCGGTAGGCATTGCTGAATTTCTCTTCTACATCGCTATCTCCTGACAATAGCACCTCATGCTGTATAATTTCTGGTTTAGCGAGTGTGTCTGCACACTGTTCTTGCGCAGTTGTAGATACCGCATCTGCTCTAGCCGAGAAAAACCTTCCTTTACAATCAAGTCATCTTGGCATTCTGTCATGCTTGGGACACCTGTCATCTCCGACTGGCGAAAGAAGCTGCACTCACCCTATAGCTCAGCCGTGCCTTCCAAGTTATCGCGCCTGGTCTCTCTTGAATCTTTTCGTTTTCTGTGGCCTGACCACCAGCACGTTTCGCCAGGAGACTGCGAAGCTCAAGCCTCAATCACTCCATTTCCCTTTCATGAGCTGTAGCTTCCTCTTTCCACCTGGTGGTCTCTCTCTCAAACGCAAGCCGCTCTAGTTCTTCAGCTTCTTTGCGCCTGGCCTGTACGCACTCCTAACCATCGCAAAGCCTCTCGTCATCGACGCCGAAATTCTCAATCACCTGTATAAATGCGGCTTCCTCTGTATCCTCGCCACATCAATACCTAGCTCCTCACACAAAAGCACAAATCCAGTTTTTTAACTTCTTCAGCTCTATGGTCACCCAGAGCAGACTTCCGTTGCTCAAGCTGCTGTGGAGGTACCTAAATAAACACTGCATTCACGAAGCAGCAGCCAATCTAACCCTTTGAAAAGACATCACCATTTAACCAAAACACTTGGTAGAATCTCCACGTAAAGTGAGCACTCACTAGGATTGATACCAGGAAAGAACACCGTCGACTCCAACCAAATCCCGCCGCTGCCAACGAGTTGATGTGACCGAGCAGTATGCTACATGCAGCCACCCAAGCGCAGGGGAAGGAGAACCCTTGCGAGGATTCTTGACGGCACAAACACCTAATTTATTTAAAATATTACAGGAGTTATATAGACTAGCCGTCGGGACGCACCTTTACTTGACACACGACAGGCCCAAGCATAAGCCAGAGAGAAAGCACTCGGCGTATACACGACGTTCCTTTTATACCTTCGTCCGTGCGCGCGCTTCTTGTCCGACGCCGACTGCAACGCCGATGCGCGTTTGATGTGGTGCACGCAAACGCCTCTTGCGTTGCTGCAGGACGTGGACTGCGTTAGCAGGGCTCACCGATGAGTGTCTCTTGCAGGGCTATGTCTTTGCTCTCCCGGTCATAACAACGATGAGCTGCCGAAGATCCCCCGCCGCCTACGACGGCGCCACAACTAAACGTGAAGAACCTACCGTAACCTCTACGTAGCCCCGACGTCGAAACTTCGCGACCGGAATAAGTCCTGATTAGGCAACGTCGCAACAGTGGTGGAAACCGCCGCAGCCGTGATTCGACGCCATGATACAACCAAAACACCAGGCGACAAACTAGCGACCTCGACATTTTATCGACGGCCACAGCGTCACAGCTCTCGTAGACGCCGGAGCCGACTATTCCGTCATAAGTTGGACTTTCACCACGAAGTTGAAGAAAGTTAGGACTTCTTGGAAAGGCCCTGAATTCCGTACAGCCGGAGGTCACCTAGTGACATCAGCGGGGATCTACTCAGCTAGAGTGACCATTAACAGCCGCATTTATCCCGCAAGCTTCGTCGTACTGCAGCATTGCTCGAGAAATGTCATTCTTGGAATAAACCTCTTGAGCCTCTACGGTGCGATCATTCACCTGAGAGTAAAGTCGATAGCACTATCTACAGAAAAAGCACTGCTGCCGCACACGTCGCCGGGAAGGCACCCTTTGAATGTGCTGGAGCAGGAAGGGACCCTTTGAATGTGCGTCAGCATTCCCGTCGGAACTAAGAATGAACAGACATGCAGGGCGGCGTTGAAGGTGACCAGCACCTGTTGAATAACCATAAAATTTGCGTCGCCAGAGGAATAGCCGAGCTGCAAACAAGGAACGCAATAGTGATGCTTACGTACTTCAGCAACGAGTACAAGCGCGTGAGCAAAGGCACGACAGTTGCCTACATCAAAAAGATACAGGGAGCCAGCAACGCTTTCGTCCTTATCGATTCCGCCGAACGTACTCCGACGACTGAAACCCTTCAAGCAGCTTTCGACGTTCATGTTAGCCTTCCGATGCGTAATAAAGAGCAGCTCGAAAACCAGCTCCTGAAATAAAAGAACTGCTTTTCTTCGTCATCGAGAATTCGACCAACCCCTGTCGCGAAACATCGAATAGTATTAGAAGAAAATACCAGGCCACTCCGTCAAATTCCGTACAGAGTTTGGACGCGAGAACGCGAGCCCATAAAGAAACAAGTTGACGAAATGCTGCACGACGGACATCTTCCAGCCTTCAAAGGGTCCATGGGCGTAAGTGATAGTGTTAGGGAAGAAAAACCATGGAACACTATGCTTCTCCGTTGATTATCACCGACTCAACACAATAACGAAGAAAGACGTATACCCTCTCCCCCGAATAGACGATGCGCTTGATCTACTTCATAACGCTAAATACTTTTCATCGACAGGCTTCAAGACAGGCTATCGGCAGATCGAATTAGACGAGTTAGACCGAGCAAAGACTAAGTTTATAACCCTAGACGGCCTTTCCGAGTTCAAGTTCATGCCAATCAGTCTTGGCTCAGTACCTGCAACTTTTCAACGCGTAATGAACACATTGCTGGCAGGATTGAGCGGCAGATCTGTCTCGTTTATTTGGACGACGTCGTCGTGTTTACCTAGAGCTTCGACGAGCATCTTCGGCGCTTTGAAGCTGTAGTTAAAGCCATCAAGACATCCAGACTCACCCTAAAGCCAGAAAAGTGCCGCTTAGCGTACGAGGAACTTTCGCTGTTGGGCCGCGTTATAAGCAAGTCCGGAGTGAGCCCTGATCCGCAGAAGACAGCTACCATCGCTGCATTTTCACCAACCACCGACAGGCAGGCCGTGCGTCGATTTCTCAGCCTGTGCGCCATTACAGGCGCTTCGTCAGGAACTTTGCCCGTATCGCCGAGCCACTCCATAACATTGCGAGGACTGACATCAAGTCCACGTGGGAAACCCCACAGGAGGAATCATTTAGGGAACTAACACGACGCCTGCAGATGCCTCCGATACTCGCGCATATTGACGGAAACGCCGAAACAGGAGTGCACACTGACGCAAGCAGCGTAGGATTTGGCGCCGTCCTTATGCAGTGAGCTTACGGACTGGAAAGGGTTATTACTACGCTAGCCGGTCACTATCAAAGGAAGAGAGTAATTATTCCACAACAGAAAAAGAGTACATTGTCATCATCTAGGCGACGTCAATGTTTCGTCCCTACCTTTACGGCAGGCCCTTTAAAGTTGTGAGCGACCATGACGCATCGTGTTGGCTAGCTAACTTGAAGGACCCCTCAGGTCGCCTTATCCAATGGAGCCTGAGACTTCGAGAATACGACATTACCGTCATTTACAAGTTCGGCAGAAAACACTCCAACGCCGATTGCCTGTCGCGAGTCCCGTCGACCCACCACCTCCCGAACACCTGAATGAGGACTGCTTCTTGGGAACGATAACTGCCGATGACTTCGCTGAACGCCAGCGGGCTGATCCAGATTCTAGGAGCCTAATCACCTCGAGGGCAGGACCTCCACTGCGAAACGGCCTTCTACATAAAAACTTCTCGCCGCTTGGAGCCAAGTACCTTCTTGTGGTGCCGTCAAGATGCCGTCAAGTACTATCTTGAGCAATATGAGCTCGAACACGTGAACGCGTATTGAAAGGCCTCGAACCCTACGTCGGCTAATTTGCAGCGGCCGTTGTGGGAAACAAATTGGAAAGGGCGGCGCGCTTACGCTAGCTATTGACACTTCCTCCTCGATATTATTGCTGGAAAACGCGGGTTATAGCGTGTCAGCTGCTACTAGTTCCTGTCGGTAATACCAATTCACATCAACGCGCATATCCACAACCAGTTGACCTAGCAGGCTATGAAGCTACAAAAACATCGGCAGCGACGTAGCCGGCCGCGATGCACAGGTCGTGTTTTTGTTGCATCTAGATGGTGTTCGCTGAGCATTTTGATACGCATTCTTGTTTTCAATGATTTTTTTTATTTTCGTGTTATCATTGCTAGCGGCTGAAGGCAGGCGCTAAACTGCCGTTCAACAGCAACGATAATGCGGGTATGGTTAGGCGGGAATGCCAACAGTCAGCGGAAGAGCACCCTCCTTTCCCCTCCAGTTTCGGCAACGCCATTCTCGTACCACGTTTTCTGTATTTTGAGGCTGTTGGTCACGCACTCGCGCATTCAAACTCATATTGCTTACGATAGAACATTCTTCGGCAGCAGACTAATGAATGGGCCATCTATTGCGACTCGAGGGCAGCCTTACAGACACTAAGGTTCGTTATGCAGCACGGGTTACACGAACAATGAGTATATCAGATAAGGCACGACTACCACGAAGCGCTCATCAAAGGTCACGATATTGTATTTCAAAGGTTGCCGAATCATTGCGAAATTGTTGGCAATGACCGCGCAGATGAAGCTGCTTGATTGGCTCATGACCAAGACCTGCTTACGCCCATACCACTTTTGGGAACAGACGCTGCAAGCGACTTCAATCACTTTCTTGCCCTATAACTCTCCTGCACTTGAATACGCCGGGTTTCTTCAATGCGCGCCTGTATTCGATCGACTCAAACTTGCAACTTCGTTTGTCATCCGAGCTCCCACGATGCGCTGAAAGTTTTCTGTGTTGCATGAGGTCGCACGTGACATTTACGAATGCGTATTCTCGTCTCCTTGGAATGGTGAGCAGTTCGGCATGCAACATCTACGCCTGCGAGGAGAGGCTTGAGCACATTCTATGCCACTGTCCAGCCAGTTTGAACGACGTATCACGGAAGCCAAGTGCTGTCAGCTGGATTCATGGCGGCTTACAGGAAAGACGATCCTGGGACCTTGGCTGATGGTTTCACATTCACGCACAGCCACGAAAACCCTCTTGTACTTCTTAAGTACTACTAGACTTCACGAGCTCTTGTGAAAGTACAGTGTGAGACTGTGCTGTGTAGCCTCGAGCTGACTACTCATCCTTTCCTTTCTTACTCTTCTTTTTTATATCTCTTTCCTGTCTATTATTCCCCCTTTCTCCTACCCCAAGTGTAGGGTAGCCGACTAAGCAAAGCTTCGTTGACCTCTCTGCCTTTCCTCTCTATTTATCTCTCTCTCTCTCTTCAGCTCTGCGACCAGAACCCCTCCAGGCCCTGCATGGTGATCCAATGGCAGGACACCTTGGTGTTTCCTGCACGCTCGCTAGGATAGTAGAAATGTGCTACTGGCCGCGCCTTACCACCGACGTCGCTCGTTACGTGATGACATGCCGAGGCTTTCAGCGACTAGCAGGCCTCGGCATGTCATCAGACTAGCAGGCCTAGCAGGCCTTCTTCAGCTAATCGAAACACCTCGTCTACCGTTCCAACAAAACGGGATGGACCTACTGGGGCTGTTTCTGTCGTCAAATTTGGGAAACAAATGGATCGTCGTGGCTACTGACTACCTCACTCACTACGCTTAAGCAAAGACCCTACCGAAAGGTCACACTGAAGAGGTAGGTCAATTCTTTGTTGAGAACACTGTCCTTGGTCATGGCACCCCAGAGGTTGTCATCACCGATAGAGGTACGGTCTTTACTGCTGATTTGACTCAAGCCATTTTGAGACATAGCCAGACAAGTCACCGCCGCACCACCGCCTACTACCCAAAGATAAATGGTCTCACCGAACGACTAAACAAGACAATCACCGACATGCTAGGCATGTGCGTGGACGTCGAACACAAGACGCGGGACGCCATCCTTCCATACGTGACCTTCGCATACAACACGGGCGTGCAGGAGACAACGAAGATGCAACCGTGAATGTTGGTCTACGGAAGGAACCCGGCCAAGACGCTCGACGCAATGCTGCCCAACGTCACTGACGAAGAAAACCTCGGCGTCACTTTCTATCTTCAGTGCGCTAAAGAAGCTCGTCAACTTGCCCTCCTGCGCATCACAAATCAGCAGACGATTGACCGCTGCCGTTACAATCTCTGGCGGCGCTTCGTGGAATAAAAGCCCGGGGAACGTGTATGGACGCCGATACGCCGACGAGGACTCAGTGAAGAACTTCAGCGACGGTTCTTAGGACAACACGGGGTAGTACGACGTCTCGGCCCACTCGACTACGAGGTTGTCCTTGATGACATTACGAACAATCAACGACACCAATCGCGACCTGAAGCTGTCCATGTCACGCGCCTGAAACCGTTTCATGAACGTTAACGAACTGAAAGAGTGTATATTGTTGTTGCTGTTATTATTGTTGTATTGTACTTTGCTATTTTTACTTTCTTACATTATTATTGCACTTTCATCTTCTGTCAAAGCATCCGGACGATGCTTTTTTCACCGGGGGGCAAAGCCACGCTCCTTCCCCAAGTTTTCTTATCACCTCGTTAGGCTGTACGCGATTCTCAGTGCAAACCACGCCTACAGTGTTCGAGGAGCTCCAGGACTGCAGTAGATAATTTGTTGAGGTTACAACCACTTCATGAGCATTTTAGATTATTTTGGAATATACGTCACCGCTAGCGATAAGGCTATATTATATTGTTCGATGGCGAGTGTATAAATGCCGACACGCTGCGGTGCTTGTCAGTTTATCGAATGCCGACGCTGCATTCACCGCTACCAGTGCAAGTGTGCAACTGTAACCCGACTTTGCGTTCACTGGGCACATGCTCGCCTAAATAAACAGTTTTATTGGACCATCTAGGCTGCTTCCTTCAGCCACGTCACGACTCCATGACAATATGCATCGGCAGTCTGGGATATGTCCATAACATCCAAGCAGACTGAAGAGAATGAAACGTTTTGAGCTGAACAGAATCAAATATACCGTATGATTGGTAAATGGCAGCAAAGGCGGAAAATAAGTCTAGCTCCTGCAGCAAAATTGTGAGAGATAGACCATCGTATGAGATAAATAGCATACATTAACGAGTTTTAAGAAAAATACAAATCCTACTGATATTCTCACTATTAAGAGTCATGAATTGTATGATCGAAGTGCTGATCATCCAGCCTGTTATGATGGTAAATATAGTGCACGCACTAGAAATAATAGAAGCAGTCGTGAAACACGATGTGTTTTTGGTGGGTGCGGGGAGGTTTAATGGGTGTGTGGACATTCAGTGGGTGATAAAACTTATTTCACCTCTCCACGCCATGTTGAATGGGTGGTGGGTGTGTTGTGTAGACGTCGAGATAATTCGTCATTGGGGACCCTTGATGGGCAAGGTAGGTTGGTGAGGCAAGCATGGAATATGTGCTGAGTGAGTAAGGATTGTAACAGACCTGAGAGTGAAAGTATGATGGGGAGCCTGTGTCGAAGGTTACAAGTATAATCCTTATAATAAATTCTTTTTGATTCATTGTATTTATGGCGCACAGAAATATACAGTAATCACAAAAAGTAGGCTAGGCGATTTACAACACAGGAGCAAAAATATGTCAGCATGGAATGAAATTGTGGCTAGAAGAATTATAGAGGAGCTGCAGAACTATCTGTATATTGCAGAACGTTAACCGAGGCTGTGAAGATTTCAAGTTTTATAAAGTTCCCAAAGAGTTCGGAAAACAACTACTCAGAGAAAGGCAAGTCAGACATGCGTGCATCATGAATTAGCTTAAAGCAGTGCACTTCTGTATAAATATTGATGTCTGAGCCCAATGGGAAAACCTTCTTCACCAACACCAGCGTTACTGCTTTCATGAGAGAGTGCGCACGGCGTCGTTATTAATTGTGACATGTCATATATGACGCTTAGCATGAATAGTATATTACTTGTCATCACTCAAACCATACCAGCATTGATGCTTTAGAGCAGCTGTGCAATAGAAGCGGAAAAGGGGAATTGGGGTACTCTGGGAAGTGTCGACGCCATCGAAAATAGAATGCAAATGGTCGTATCAGCTGCTGGCTCAGCAGACCACAACAGAAACGATTTCGACAATATATCTCTCTGAAAAGAATAATTGGAACAGTCCAGGGATCATTCACAAAAAGACAAGTGAAAATTATATGATGTGAAACTGAGAGGATTTGAAAAAGTGCAGGAATGAGAGAATGAAAGTTGGCTACAAAGTGGTAAAAAGAAGCAAAAGAGCATATGCAGACACAGTACATCTGCGCATAGTGTAGTGACATGACCACTGAATGGAAACTATCCGACCTAAATAGAAATGAAACGCTTTACGCAATCATCGTTCGGCCACTTGTTAATACCTCCAGGCTATTAGGAGTTGTGAATGCCGCGTACTCACCTTTTAAATAGAAGAAGGATGATCAAGCTCACAAGAAAGAATTGGAAGTCGAGGGACAGGTACCAAAAGTGAGGTATAATTGGCTGAAAAAAAAAGAAAATGTATCTGTGTTAGATTGAGCACAAAATGAAGCACTCACGTGGCTATTTTGTCACACTATTCTCAATAGTCTATTGAGAGCTATGTACAGGCGTACGTAAGCGTGTCCAAATGACAGAACCCTTTATGCCAGAAGGCATAAGTCCTTAAGCGCAGACGCTGCTCTTGAAAGAAGGATTAATTTGGGCCAAAGAGTGGCTTTTGGCTGGTGCTTAAGCGCACATTGGTGGTGGCACTCTCCAGTCTATACAGACAGTGCATTGACATTTGCATCTCAGCGCACGCTGACGGATCCTTCACGCAAGAACAGAAAGGGTATCGCAAGACCTTGCGGGTGTTTCCTGCGAATCTTCTGTTTCCTTCCCTAACTATTAAAATGATGTTGATAGTAAAACCTAAATAGAATATAAAGCAATATGCGCAATGTTTTGCGAAAGCACAGCAAATTAGGTTTCAAATAGCGTATGTATTCCCCAACATTTGTGATTCGTAAGAGTCGGTGCTGAATGTTCGGAAGTTTCCGGCCCGTATTCACACACACACACACACACACACACACACACACACACACACACACGTGATGTGATATGTGGGGTTTAACGTCCCAAAACCACCATATGATCATGAGAGACGCCGTAGTGGAGGGCTCCGAAGATCCACCTGGGGTTCTTTAACGTGCGCCCAAATCTGAGCACACGGGCTTACAGCCTTTCCGCCTCCATCAGAAATGCAGCTGCCGCAGCCGGGATTCGAGCCCGCGACCGGCGGGTCAGCAGCCGAGTACCGTGGCCACTAGACAACCGTGGCGGGGCCACATACGCACGTAAACAAAGCCGACCAATTATCCCATACTTAGAGTAGATGCATGTCTGACATTTGTGCCTGCTCACCTGCTTAGTTAGAGATTTCACTAGCCTTTATGTTGTGCATGTTCGCAAGAACACACCCCACCACGCTACTCTAAACTGGGTGTTCATCCATATGAATGTCATTGTTGTCTCTCATCGAGCGAAATTTAGCTCACGCAGCATGTCTTGCATAAGCGTAGATTTATCGCACAGGTGATAAATCTGTTGTTCGAGTGTAGCTTTCGCGGCCGGGACGTGAAAGAAAGCTGGTTCACTGCGTGCTTTTGGCACCATCTGAATGCGGCAAGTCACGTCGCCAATCCTCTGAACTTTGTCTAGCGTATGCGGGCGATGTGGTGACGACGCGACAGCTAGGTGGTGTGGTGCACGCACTTTGGCTATATCTTTTAAAGAATAAGGCAACCAAGCGGTAACTCGCGCTTTTTACTCGCGCCGGCAACTCACGCCGTTTACTAGCGCACTGCTGGCTTTCAAAAGAATACAGGCTTGAGATATTGCGTGGTACTCTGAGTTTGCAAAGTCACTATTGTTACAGGTAAATAAGAGGTCGGTGCACAATTATCTACAGCTTCTGTAATGAAGGAACACTAGGAAGAACTCAGAAGCAGTATCTTTTAATCTCTTTAGACGACTGCCAGGGTATATTTTAGTCCAGTAAGTAGGTGTTTGTGCCAAACATCACCTTTTTTATCTATTTAGGCTGATTGCTTGGTTTTATTGTCTGAAGGCCCACATGGTCTCATTGACAGCCCGGACGTCTCGTTTGCAATGCCCGGATAAGAACGGTGGAATTTGGTTCAAGGTCACTTGGAGGTCACCAATACAAGAGCTAAAAATTGTCATGCTTAAAATCACTTATGCTGTAAGAATTCGTAGAAAATTACGGTCATTCGTGACACCTACGTACCATCGAAGTTGACTAACGGCAAAGAGCATTCCCGAACATTTGTCAATCCCGACTCATTTTTGTAAGTGTGCTTGGCTCTGACAGCTTCGCTAATGATTTGGGCAGCAGCACCAACACGGGTTGAAGTATCATCTTTCGACCATTTTTTAACGTAAGTAGTTTCTGTGAATAGAGGCCCCGTTCCTTTGCCTATAGCTTTCGGTAAGTAGCGGCAAGTATCTCTTTCGACTGCAATGGATTTTGTTTTTTTGTGCTGATTCCTGCTATTAAGTTCACGCCCTACTTTTCGTACTGTGTAAAAGAACCCACACGAACGTTCGAATGCACATTTCAATTCTTGATGTGCCGCACCGAAAAAGTGAGGGACCAAATATTGTTGCGGTGCATTGTAACCGCGGCAATGGTTGCAGACAAATGTGATGACCACTTGGAATGGCGAAAGATGTTTTGCAACATAAATACTTTATGAACCGGATTACGGTGAACCGTGCATAACCATTATACAACTTTATTTACAATATTTTGGTGTGGGAGTTAAAGCTGTGGGAGCCACTTTGCCATCTCAGCTGTCGCATTCCGACGCTTGTTTGTGTAGTTAAGTGCAATATGAGTCGTCCCGCTTGGTGCCGAAACTGGATGATTACAACGCAAGCCTGATAAGGTGGTATCCGCGGTATTCATGAACCCACCTTAACTTATTGCGGAAAGGCTACTACCTAAAGTATGATAAAAGTTTAAGTATAAGAAAAGTACAAGGCGGATTTCAGAAACCTCCCTTATTCTGTCAAAAGGGCGCCTTACGAAAGGCGTCCTTAACACATCAAGTATAGGCCCTGGTTGCCAGGATTGGTAAATTTTTCTAAAATCATTACCTCGAGCAAAAATAAACTAGCGTCACTGCAAGAAACCAAGAACAGTATGCGCAGAAGCAGCCCAACGTAAAAAACAGAAGTGTTTCTTTAGGCACCGGCAGTTTTTGGTGCAATACACGTTTTTCGTCTGGTCACTTTTCTGCAACTCCCGTCGACGCAGTGGGGTCGTTAGCAACGTTTCCAGAACTATGTAAGTTGCAAAACTCTTCGCGTCCGACGACCCGTCATATAGCGCCGGGACAGCTTCCGCTTTGGTGGCGCTGGCGGCGCAACAAGCCTCCGCTAGCAGACGAAAACTCGTTGTCGTCGTGGCAAGATGCTGTGGCGGCCGTTCTGAAAGATCTTTGCCAAATATATATTATCGGGAGTTGTGCTGCCGCAGAAACCTAATACTGCGTAATATTTAGTGGTGTAAGGCAAATACAGTAATTATGGCTTTCTGAACTACCCAAGAAAAACGATGCTTGATATATATAGCATAACATACGACTCTGTCTGTTTGTTGCTAGTTGGTGTACGTTCACAATTTATTTTTAGGCGCGAAAAATCCAATCACGATGTCTTGTATCTTCTCTTGTGACCATGTTTTTCGAGCCTTAAAATAAATTACAAGTATGTGGCGCAATTTTGTTGCTTTTCTATGGTTGTGTAGTCATGCGGCTTTTTTTGTCATGTCGGTCACATTCCTTAGCAGCTTGAACCGTCGAAAAGTTGCGCATGCGCCCCTTTCCTTGTGCATGTCTTTTTTTCTGCTTCTTTTTGAGTTCCTCTTATAAAACGTGTCAACACAGCTGAAGCCAAAGCTTCGAGCAGAGACCGTACTTTGAGGTATCGGTGAGCGCTTCGTAGTCATTACTCACGAGGCTGCCTGTCGACGCATTTGGATGAACACACTTCCAGCTTTTTTACGTCCTCCAGAAGTTCTGCCAATGTGGTGATGGTATCTGCAATGCCGGGCGACTTGGCTAAGTGATAGTGACGGCTCCTAATGGTGACTGTAACATCTTCTGCGATGACTACGCATTTCTCCACAATGCGCTCTTTTTTTTCTTCTTTCAGCACTAGAAATACTACAAGACGTCCTGTCTCGCCATTCTCAACAACTTTCCCCCAGCATGCAGCAGGCAAAGAAACGTTTTCTATGTCTCGAAGTGAAATGACGCCACTCGTTGACGGCATGTCGGGACTTATTTCACTGTCTTCGACCTCAGTTCTCGAAGATAGTCTATTGTTTTTCGCTGATCATATTCTGGAAAGTACTCCACTCCTATCAGGCAGCTTTTGCTTTTTGTCACTGGTTTTGAAAGGTAAGCGGGCAAATTTGGGAACATCCGTGGAACGCATCCTTCGACAAAGTCCCACATTCCTCTGGTGATTTCTACTTTCTTACCATTGATGACGTTACCGAAAGTCTTCAAGATGTCTTCCTCATGAAAAGTGCATATCACACACACGCGATGTGTTGAGTAGATTCTTACCCTCATGAGCAATAGCGTAGTCCCATGCCTCTCGCTACTCAGGTACACGCGGGGCACAAAAGAAATGTCATGGCTGTTAAATGTGTAGATTAACTGATGGCCAGGCGGTAGTGACTACCGTGAACAGTAGGCCATCAGGCCCGCGAGGAACACGAGAACATGTTGAGACCTTAGCCCAGAAAGAACTGTGGTTTATTGTTTCCCAAAACGGCCACCCCCGCCGCTGTGCCAGGCTTGCACAGCTCAACACAACTATCAGCGCCGCGTGGGGGCGCTGCATTTGAACCAACATTGTAACACTCCTCCCCTCCTAGGAGGAAGACTACGGGGAGTACCTATTCACCGGTTTCCTAGTTCTTGTGCCACGTCGCAACTTCGGCGAGCTAGGCGTAGGCACGACAGTCACTGTTCACATGCACACCACTGTTGAGCGCAGTCCCGTCACTCTCCGTGTCACAGCTACTCCTCGAGAAGCTGGTTCCAGGTAGCTGTACCTGATGAGTCACTCCTGGAACAGCTGGCGCATGATGAAGCGGCGGCTCCAACTGTGGTGGAGCTGCAGCGATAGCCGTTTCAGGAGAGGCCAATGTTTCTGTCTGAAGAAGGCGAAAGTGGTCGCTGTGTCGAATTCCCAAGGTGCCATCTTCAAAACAGACACTGGCTGATAATAAAGTGACGTCCACGACACTGGCAGACACCCAGGGTGTGCCCCTGCGAAAGTATCGCGCGTACACATCATCACCTGGCTGCAGTGATGGAGCCTGCCGGGACCCTCTGTCAGCATACAACTTCTGCTTGAGTTGTTTTAGGAATAGAGATGCCTGCAGACTTGGTCTGAAAATATCCAACGGAGTCTTGAACATTCTTCCTGTCAAGAGTTCACACGGTGGCCGACCTGTCACTTCATTAGGTGTGGTCCTATAGTGGGACAGAAACCTGGAAATCTGCGTTTGGAATTTTCCAGAACCAGACTTCTTGAGTTTGTTCTTCACAGTTTGTACAACTCTTTCAGCTGCACCATTTGAGGCAGGGTGATACGGCGGTACAAGCATGCGGCGTATTCCATTTCGAGGAAAGAACTCAAGGTACTGGGCACTGGTGAAGGCAGGACCGTTGTCTGAAACTATGACATCAGGCAGGCCATGCTGAGTGAATGCAATTCTCAATGCAGAAATGGTAGCTTCTGCTGATGTGAAAGACACAGGAAAGACTTCTATACACTTTGAGAACGCATCCACAATAACCAAGAATGTGTGACCTAGAAATGGTCCCCCAAAATCAATGTGAAGCCTTGACCGGGGTCGCTGTGGAAAAGGCCACGGCGTCTGATGATCCGGCTGTGCAGCTCGATGTTGAGTCTGGCACGTAGCGCTGCTCTTCACGCTGTTGGCAATATGATTGTCAATGCCTGGCCACCAAACAAGCCTCCTGGCAATGATCTTGCTCTTCTCGATACCCGGGTGGCTGGCATGAAGAACACCAAGAACTTGGGCCTGAAATGACTTTGAGATCACTACTCTTGATCCCCAGAGTAGGCAACCCTCATAGAGACTGAAATCTGAGCTTATGAAATTAAAACGGTTCAGCTCTGGTCCTACTGGGAGGCTTTCTCTTTTCAGAACGGCAAGAACAACATGGCCCAGAAGTGGGTCATTTCGTGTGGCTTGGGCCACAACACCTGGTGAAAGGAGTCTCGGATATGCCTCCTCTAGCAAGAAGATTTCAGCAGGTCGTGGTAATGCAGTAGTGTCAGTTGGGAGAGGCAGTCTACTAAGACCATCAGCGTGGCCGAGCTCTTTGCCAGGCTTGTATACAAGTTCGTACTTGTAAGCAGACAGCTTCAGAGCCCACCTGACCACTCGATGCGAAGCTTGCACGGAAACGGGATTGTTGGCACCCAGCAGTCCAAGAAGTGGCTTGTGGTCAGTGTGTGCTTCGAATGAGATGCCCCACAAGTACTGGTGGAACCGATGCACACCAAACACTAAAGCCAGTGCCTCCTTGTCGAGTTGACTGTAGTTTTGTTCTGCTTTTGACAAGCTCCTCGAGGCAAAACCAATGGGATGTTCTCCGCCATCAGCATCTTTGTGCGCCAGAACTGCACCTATACCATAAGGCAATGCGTCACAGCTGAGGCAAACAGGCCTGACAGGGTTGAAATGCACGAGAACTGGAGGTGATGTCACCAAGTGCTTGCAGGCATTGAATGCATTTTGTTGTTCATGTCTCCACTCCCTCTTCCTCCCTTCACAAAGAAGTAGTGCAGTGGACGAATGAGTGATGAAAGACTGGGTAAGAAGCGCCTGTAAAAGTTTACAAGTCCCAAGAAACTCTGAGGTTTCTTGACATCCTGAGGCACGGGAGCATGCAGAATGGCTTCTATCTTGTCAGAATTCGGAGAAAGGCCTTCCTTGCTCATGATGTGCCTGAGATACTCAACTTGCGGCACGAAGAAATGGCATTTTTCAAGTTTCAGCATGAGGCCTGATTCCTGAAGTTTGCTAATTACAGCACGAAGGTTGCGAAGGTGCTCCGCATCATTTGCGCCAGTCACAAGGATATCGTTAAAATAGACTGCTACATGGGGCAGTCCCTTGAACAAGTTCTCCCTCTCGCACTGAAATATGGCAGGAGCCGATGAGACTCCAAAAAGCAACCGGGTGTACTGAGATAACCCCATATGCGTCGAAATTGTGACATACTCCCTAGAGGCCTCGTCAAGGACAACTTGCTGGTACACATCTCTCAAATCCAGTTTTGTGAATTTCTCACCTCCAGCAAGAACAGTCCACAGGTCCTCGATCCTTGGAATGGGGTACGGCTCCACTGTTACCACTGGTTTAATGGTGACACCAAAGTCTCCACAGATTCTGATGCGTCCATCCCTTTTGGTCACAGGAACAATAGGTGAAGCCCACTTTGCTGTCTTGACTGGAACAAGAATGGAATCTCTTCTTATTCTACGGATTTCTTGAGTTACTCCATCTGTCTAGGCGTACGGCAGTGGACGTGGCTTGACGAACCGACGCGGAGCATCTGAAGGAACATGTAGAGAAGCTTTAGCACCCTTGAATGTACCCAGGCCTTCTTCAAACACTTCGACGTAGTCTTGAATTAGGTGTTTGACGTCGGAAAGTGCGTGGATGTTCACTTCAACATCGGAGACGCCAATGTCCAGCTCACGCATCCAGTTGCGTCCAAGAAGAGTGGGTGATCCGTCTCCGGTCAGAAAAATAGGTAGGTCGGCCTCCCTGCTATGAAACTTCACACTGACGTAAGCTTCGCCCTGAACCTTTTTTAGTTCCCCAGAATAGCTTCGCAGAAGCACTTGTGACGGCTGCACAGGAACCGAAGGCAAAAGCTTAAGAAGACGTGACTTGGCCATGGCAGAGACACTTGCCCCCGTGTCCACTTTCATGTGGAGTGGCTTGCCGCAAACGTCCACAGTGACGGTGAAAGGCGGAGGCGGCGTGGCGTAGTCGAACAGCCACATGTCAAAAACTTCGTAAGATGATGTGGTAGCGGCATCCTGCTTGCGTACCGTATTAACACGATGACGGTTACTCGACGACGGTGAACTGCAAGCCGAGAACAAACGTGCTTTGGTGGGGCTGTTGCTTTGGGCTTGGCTGTACCTTCGTCGCGAATTACACACCTTCGCCAAATGACCTCGTTTGTGGCAGTAATTGCATATTGTCTTCACATGCTTGCATTTTGATGCAAGATGTCCGTCCCCACAGTGGTAGCAGGTGAATCCCCCAGAACCTGACGAGAGACGGTGAGTCGAGAAGGCGCTGCTTGTGTTCGCTTGCGCTATCTCACCTACGTCCTTTTTTGCGGCTTCCATTGCCAGGGCGGTCTGCACAGCATCGTCGAAGGTGAGGTCTGGTTTTTCCAGAAGTCTTGTTTGGACATCCACGTTGTTTATGCCACACACGACGCGGTCGTGGAGCATGTTGTCGAGTTCAGCCCTGAAGCTGCAGTGCTCGGACAGGCTTTTTAGTGCTGCGATAAAATTGCTGACTGATTCCCCTTCCGCGCGAACGCGCGAGTTGAAACAAAAACGCTGCACGACGGCAGAGGGCTTCGGACAATAATGGCTTCCAAGTACTTGAAGAATCTCGTCCAGATTCTTGTCACTGGGCTTGGCAGGCTTGACCAAATTGCGGAGCAAGGCATGCGTTTTCTGCCCGCAGCAGCTGATGACCAAGGCAGTACGCTTGTCTGGGGCGACATCATTCGCCAAAAAAATTGCTTTGAGCCGGTCCACGTAACAGGGCCAGTCGTCTTCTCCCCCCTCGAATGGCTCGAGGTTGCTGAAACTCGGCATAGTGAACAGATGGCAGAGAGCTGCGGGAATGAAGACTTACATGAAACTTCCTTTCATCCTCGTCGCCAGTTGTTACATGTGTAGATTAACTGATGGCCAGGCGGTAGTGACTACCGTGAACAGTAGGCCATCAAGCCGCGAAGAACACGACAACATGTTGAGACCTTAGCCCAGAACGAACTGTCGTTTATTGTTTCCCAAAACGGCCACCCCCGCTGCAGTGCCAGGCTTGCACAGCTCAACACAACTATCAGCGCTGCGTGGGGGCACTGCATTTGAACCAACATTGTAACAGTGCTGCCTCTCATTTCCTGTAGCCACTAGTACAGCCGAGAACGCAGCATGTGGGCATGATGAAAACAGGCAACAGCAAAACATGGCACGCTGAAGCACAAAACTGTGCACGCAGAAAGAAGCCTCTACAGATAGCGACCCACTACAACATGCACAACCAACGGAGGTTACGGGAGTGTTATTAGAGAGCATGCAGTGAGTGAATCCGGATGCGACAGCAGTGCCACATTTGTCGCTGGCAACGGTGGTGCCGTGCAACATCGCCCAGTTTTGCAACTTCCCTAGTTCTAGAAACGTTGGTCGTTAGGCGCTCAGGACACTTTTGTAATTTTGACGTCTTGCAACTTTTTGCTGTTTGGTGGTGATATCCTGCTCGCTTCGGCGTTTGCTGTTTTTCTTTCATTTTTTTTAAATTTCACTAGGCTTATTTGATAGTTTGAGCAGTTTCACAGCTTTTCTTTTACAGAGTTGCAATAATTGTGTGTAATGGTGCACTGAAGAGAACATCACCGACGAAGTGGCTGCGTCCTGACGCATTTTCTAAACAAGTACCAGAACTGACACTCTGTGCCTTCAGAGAAAACAAAAAAACGTGGAAGCACCTCGCGATAAAAATATACAGCCGACACAATGCGCATGCATGAACCGCCGACCAAACAACAAGAAATGTGTTTGTGCCGCCTCGAAAAGCCTTAGCGTTACGGGAAAAACTGTTTTTGCAACCAAAGCAGGTATCCGCTGGGCTGTATATTCGTGACACGGGCGGCTACGAACCAGTGACAAGGTGTTCGCTCCACAGTTGAAACGTGAAAATAGGTGACCAGTAAAAGAGCGAGGAATTGGGGGATACACCGTCTGCTACCAGCTTCCTGTTCGAGAAGAGTAGACGACGGTGACCCACTTCGCCGCAAGCCTCAGATTATTCGGGATTCATGGGCGCGGTCGCCCCTTTATCTTCGTCCTGATAAACCATGGTCAGTAGTTGAGCCGTTGGCTGCTCTAACTTGAGCGTGAAAGGCAAACGCATGTCTCCATTTCCATGAAACAAGAAAGAAAATTGAGGTGGGCCGCGGATGTGAAGAGCCACAGCGACAGGTAGCCTTTAAGTACAGAACGTGTAATCCAGATTGTGCGAAGACCATTTTATCACAGGTACATGTGTACTCCACACTAAAAAAGCTTACGCATGAATTGGCTACGAATAACATATTCAGAAATAAATTGGCGTGCAGACGCGCCTAGCAAAAATATTATGGGGACACGCGGGTGGAATCTACCTGCCATACGAGATGGGCACCGGCCATTGGAGTCACATATATGAAAAAAAATGCAAAAGCTTCACTCAAGAGTAAGTTTACACGAAGCGCTGGACGAGTGCATTTGCGTTTATCTTAGTCAAAGTGTGCGCCAGGATGGCACTCAAAGGAAGAAGTGCGTTAAACAAACGGCGCAGGGTTTAGATTATTCGGCGCCATCTATGTCTGACGGTGTTGTCTGTGTGCCGCCGTGCCACACAACTTGATCAAGATTAGCGTTTAAATAAGCATCTGGCTTCGACTAGAAAATTCATCTTATAGAGAGCAAAAGGCGAGAAAAAAAAGATATCTGAATGCGCTCAGTAAGTGCTGCTCTTCATGCCGATCGGCTGAGGTTGGGGCCAAAACAGCAATCCCGAAATGAACTCTTAGCACACTGCTACAGTCATCGCCATCCCCTGAGGTCTTTAATATTATGAGTTTTTATCTGCAGTAACGTATCATACAATGAAAACTGTTTCCTGTATCGACTGATCTGCTAGTCGAACTGACAGTATCTCCGAGCAGCGTAAAAGCATTGGAGATCATTTCAGTGCGATAAAAATTTTTTTACAGTTCATGGCTTTCGTAGCTTGTAGTCGTCACAGTCACGGTTAGTGAAAACAAAAAACCAACTTTTAAAGCACTGACTTCGCGCTGATAGGTGTCTTTTTTTTCAACAGAGCGGTACAAATATGTGCGCGTGCCGCTGCTCATAGAGTTTCCCAATATACACTATAGGGAACTCTGGCGCCAGTGTCTATGGGAGCTGCAATGCACAGCGCCTATGCGAATATGGGAATGATGGGTAAAACACACATTTGTCTAAATTTCATACTTCTGGCCTGCTCTTGGCTCCGTGTGTGTTCGTGTGGCTTGAAGCTGTTTTCTCGCGAAACGAAAATTAGCAAATGTTCAGCAATTGCGCTTCACCACCCTATTTTTTTGAATTACCTTTCCAAATTGGGTCACAAAGTTCAAAAGGGTTGAATCTTTCTTTCAAAACAAAATCGAAACACAGCAATAAGCGAAGGCGCAAGTACGATTCGCCACCCGCAAGTACGAAGACTAGGCAAATGTGTGTACTACCCATCATTCCCATGGTCGCTGAACGATCGTAGCGCCAGAGTGCCCTCTAGTTATTTTGAGAAACTCTATGCCGCTGCTATCCCGCGTGGTGCATCAAACTGGAAGCCGTCACATCCCACAGTTCCCTGTGATTGCCCGTATTACCGGTCACCTATTCTATAGAAGCGCGATGCGATGGGCAGGTGCATGAGACGGGGCACAACAAACCCACGACCATCAATAGTTTTCTGCAGAAACAGCACAGCGAGCACATTCTTTGCGGCTCTTTGTGTGAAGCGAGGGCGGCACAAAAATTTATGCTTATCGTATGTTTCAACCAGCTTCCGTCGATTGTTGAGGACTCGCCGCGGCGGTGACGTGTACGCGTACGCTGTGCAGTTCGAAATTTCTTCTTTGCGGTACACATAATAGACGGAATACGCAGAGTTTTCGTCCCCCGTCAAGTTTTTTTTAAAAAGCCTTAAGGGTAGGTCATCGGCTACCTTTACAGAGTCTTACTTAGGTACGCGGAAAGTTCCACGATAAGTACAAGGTAGGTTCTTTAAACGCGTTAAGGGTGAACCTATTGGTAAGGTTGACTAAAGTCATATGGATAAGGTTGAGTTAGGTTTGTGAATACGGAGGTAAGTCTTATAGAGGGGAAAGAATGCACACAAACGAACATACAGCTGGGAGTAAACAAGCAAACCCACGACTGATACCATTGCATTAGGTAAAAAGGTTTCACTTCATTCAACAAACAAGAAAAAAACGCCAGAAGTTGGTTCTTGTATCTACAGCCCTCACAAAGAACAAAATCTAAAACCTGAGAAAGATATGCATGTCGACTGTTTTCAAGAGCTTGTATGATCATGTTTACTTATTGTTCATTTCTGTAACGCACAAGACGGCTGTCCGAAGAAATGTTCACCAGGCTCGCAGACAATCGCAACACAAAGGATAGCGCATCAAAGATAAAATGTTGCTATTTATCTCAAGCCCCTTTTTTCCGTCGTCACTTGAGGTTCGCTGTTGGAAATCTTCGATATTGAAGAGCTCTTTACCTGCGATGATGAGTCAACGAACCCATCTACAATACCACGTCTGTACAGGATAATTAAGACTTGACCATTGTACGATCACTGTACATGTGTAGTTAATCTCGTTTATGTGCATTTATGAAAGAAAAATAACACTGGCAATGTTCGGTAAATTAAGAAAAACAAGAATAAAACTTCTCCCATGAAAATAGACACTAGAAATAGTAGGCTAAGACGCTCACCAATCTTCCACTGCCGTCATACTCGTGGTTGTAGTTGTCCACTTGCAGAAGAAGGGTCTTCCAGTGCTCCTTCACCTCGCGATAAAACTTGTCAAAGTAAGCCTTGGCATCGGGTCCCGACGTGATCGCCGGAAGCATATACATGCACATGATGATGAAGAACGGAGGCACCATCGTCCTGGAGATCGCGTTTGTACGGAGTATTAAGACCCACACGTAAGCCTTGTGGCCGGCTTATTTCTTACCTTATGTACCGTCGCACAACGGCAATGATGAAAAGAACTGGTCCACTTCGCTTCTGTTTCGCGACGACATACGCTAGAAGAAATCCACTGCAACAGGCAAATAAGACGGGACATCAGTAATCATGAGTTGTTACTTATGCAATCTGGCACCTGTATTTATTAGAGATCTAGAAAGCCTCTTCACACTGTTTTAGTGTTCCGGAGCTTCCTCATGATAGTGCAATAGAGGTTATTGAGCTCAGCAAAAAGAAAAGCGGGCATTGAAGGTCGGGCGTCTAATTAGCACGCACCCAATCGCCCAATAGCCACGAAAATAATTGCACTTTATGAAATCACTTATTTCCATCTTTTTTATTGAGACAGCAATTATAAGGACCCTCTCGGCTGGATTTCGCCGTTGGCGTTGGCGGCGACGTGGGCGTTAATTTCATGGGCCGTATATGTCTATACGCTGCTGCTGCTGGTGAGAATCAGGTAACATCAGATCTGCTGAAAGATGGAGGACAGATTGTGTTAGAAAAACTAGCCACCCTGTTTACGAGGTGTCTCCTGACGGGAAGAGTACCAGAGTCTTGGAAGAACGCTAACATCATCTTAATACATAAGAAAGGAGATGACAAGGACTTGAAGAATTACAGGCCGATCAGCTTGCTCTCTGTAGTATACAAGCTATTTACAGGGGTAATTGCTAACAGAGGAAAGAAAACATTATAATTCAATGAACCAAAGGAACAAGTAGGATTTCGAACAGGCTACTCAACAATTGACCACATTCATACTATCAATCAGGTAATAGAGAAATGCTCAGAGTATAACCAACCACTCTACATAGCCTTCATAGATTACGAGAAGGCGTTTGATTCAGTAGAAATATCAGCCGTCATGCAAACACTGCGGAATCAGGGCGTAGATAAAGTATATATAAACATTCTGGAAGAAATCTACAGGGGATCAACTGCTACCATAAAGAAAGCAACAGAATACCAATCAAGAAGGGTGTAAGACAGGGGGACACAATTTCCCTAATGCTATTTACCGCGTGCTTACAGGAGGTTTTCAGAAGCCTAGAATCGGAACGGTTAGGGATAAGAGTCAATGCAGAATACCTTAGTAACCTGCGCTTCACCGATGACATTGCATTGCTGAGTAACTCAGGGGACGAATTGTAACTCATGATTACGGAGTTAGACAAGGAGAGCAGAAAGGTGGGCCTTAAAATTAATCTGCAGAAAACGAAAGTAATGTACAACAATCTCGGCAAGGAGCAGTGCTTCGAGATAGGTAATAGTGCACTTGAAGTTGTAAAAGACTATGTCTACTTCGGGCAGGTAATAACCGCGGAGCCGAACCACGAGATTGAAGTAACTAGAAGGATAAGAATGGGGGGGAGCACATTCGGCAAGCACTCTCAAATTATGACAGGTAGATTGCCGCTATCTCTCAAGAGGAAGGTATATAACAGCTGTATCTCGCCGGTACTTAGCTACGGAGCAGAAACCTGGAGACTTACAAAGAGGGTTCAGCTTAAATTGAGGACGACGCAGCGAGCAATGGAAAGAAAAATGGTAGGTGTAACCTTAAGAGACAAGAAGAGAGCAGAGTGGATTAGGGAACAAGCGGGGGTTAAGGATATCATAGCTGAAATCAAGAAGAAGAAATGGACATGGGCAGGGCATGTAGCGCGTAGACAGGATAACCTCAGGTCATTAAGGGTAACTGACTGGATTCCCAGAGAAGGGAAGCGGGTTAGGGGGAGACAGAAGATTAGGTGGGCAGATGAGATTAAGAAGTTTGCGGGTATAAATTGGCAGCAGCAAGCACAGGACCGGGTTAACTGGCGGAACATGGGACAGGCCTTTGTCTCTCAGTGGACGTAGTCAGGCTTATGATGATATGTCTATACATATGAAAATGCAAGAAAGGAAAAACTACAGAAAGAAGACTCCGGCTCGTGGGATCGAACGTAGGACCTCCACGTCGTGAATGTGAGGCGTTAACTACTGAGTTACTGAGAGGCACCTTCTTCAACGTTCAAACGGCAAGCTATTTATATCTACCACTTACCGCTGTTGGCGCGAATCTCGGGGGAGGGGGGACTATCGTGGTTTCAGCATTATCAGCTAGATGGCGCAATGAGCGTGCTGCAGCTCTCATTTCTCACGCGTACTTTGGCCTGCGGAGAGGAGGGGAGTGGACGGTCTCTCGCGCGCCCTTATCTCCCGGTGGGGAGAATCTTATTTCTTGGCTGGAGTTAGGCTTGCACTGAAGCAATTCTGTCGTAGTTACGGGGCGCCCAAAGGCCACTGGATTCGTTGCACAGTCTCCGTTCTCGAAAAGGGCGGGCTTTTCAGACACAGCGAAATAACAGCTGAGACACTTATTCGCGGTCTTCTGTACCTGTGAGTACGTTTCGTGCGTTATTTGTGGGAGAGAAACGGGGAGCACGTTTCTACCAGATTGCAATTCGGCGTGTGACCTTCCAATATGTTGCTATTGCGTTCGTTGCTTCGACTTTGCAGCAAAGCTGTGACTTTTTTGTAATATCTTTGAACCCCGTGAACGCTAACCATGGCGTATCTTTAGAATGTCTGAGTTCAGCCTCTTTTAGTGAGAATGAGGTTTTTCGTACATTTTCATTTCGTACGGTAAATCAATGCACACACCTTGCGCAAGCGCTTCATAATGGTGTATATGGGTATCTCTGTTGACATAAACAAGGATGACAACCTGTGACTCAAGCTGGCTCCGAATTGTCCAGTCTCCTTATGTTTATAATCTGTATATGTTATGGGTTGTTACATTTCTTCAGGCTAGATACCGATAACATATCTTTATAATTGAATAATTATTAAAAGCAACGGAAATAACCGCTTCGTATGTGACAATTGCCTACAGTATCTTTGTGCGGGCAGATATTAACTTTAACAGCTAGTATGCGGGCTGTTATGTATTTAATTTATTATATGCAGCTGCATATAAACAATGTTTTATATTACGCCTTATAGTCAAGCGCGTGCAACAAACTTGGTTTACCTGCCATTGATTTTATTACAAATGTCTGCATTTAGTGCAAAATATAACACAAGATTGATGCGTGGTGAACCTTGTTGCTGTATGCTACTTCAAAAGTGAAAAAGGTTAACAAAAGGCAAAGCTGTCTGCATAATTTTTTGTTTTCTTTGCGCCTTCTTAATAATTCTGCAATAAAGTCCTAGTCGAGGCTAATCAATGTTCGAATAAGAGCGTATGCGTGTGGCTGAAAAACACTAGAGACCATGAGTAAGAAGGACATATTGGTGTGGTAACTGAACGTAAATATTTCAAGTGACTGCGTGTGCAATCTACATTTTTCATTACTATTACGTCTTACTTGTGCGGTGCTATTGCCTGGTTATCTCTGCAATCAAGGTTGTTGTACTTTTTTCATTTCGCGTGTTCATTTTGTGCGTTTTTACGTACGCAAGGTTGCCACAATAATGTTCTTAGACTGAAGACCCCAAGGCCATGCTGATGCCACTTAAACATATATATTTTTTCATTCTCTTGCTGCTCCAGCTTTACGACACCACTTCGAGATGCGTAAGCTCCATGCCACTGTACGTTACTCAAATGAAATTGTCTTCAAATGGCTTGATCGGAAACTGGACGAAAAAAAAAGAACGGTAGCGCGCCACCGAGAATCCTCGCTTTCTGTTTTCTTCCCACGCGCATGAAAGCCCGTGGTTCAGACTCAGCATAGGCACGGCACGAAACCACACTGCAAAAGGCACACGCAGGGGCCGGTGCTTTCGGTACTCTCCCAGAACGCTACGTCACTCTTACCCGACCTGCAGATCAGTAACCATATTATGCCAAAAGATCAACCACACAACTGACCATGTCATTCTTCTTGAAATTATTCAGGCGTCTCAAAGAGAATTTTTTCAGACAATGAAACTAAGGAATGTAGAGGAGACATGACTGTAATATAAGAGTTGCGACATAAATAGAAAGGAATTAAAGTAGATGAAATATCAACCTGCCGCAGGTAAACACAGGTATATATGTTATTGCCATGTATGGGGACCTTGGGCCTTCGTCAAGCTGCTGTGACGGCTTTTTTCCCAGGGGGCTTTTCAGATGGTATTTAATCAGTACTGAATTGAAGTTGAAAGACGGAGCCTGCAATCTTTGGATAAGGCACTGCCGATTGCGCTGCAGCAGTTGTTGATTTCACATCCAATGTATTAGCTACTTATGTTTGTATAATCTTGAGAGTGTTAGCCAGTGTCGCCCGCAGCTATGACGGGGAGTGGTTGACATTATTTTTTCGGCCTGCTGGCGTCACATAGCACGTGAATTTATTGCAAGCTTGAAGCTGGCCACGAACCATTTGTATACTGCCGAAGGCATCAAGACCACCGAAGCGATACCTAAGCTATGAATAATCTGAGGAAAAGGATTGATCAATTGACTCAGGCCAAGTGGGAAAAAATAGTATTCCACACTCACTATTACGGCTGTGTCACCACCAGCAGAGTCTTCATGATGTGCTCTTCCATCAGGGACCCCATAGATTGAAGAATGCGACAATTTATTTGAATTGCTGAGGTGCATGACTCAACGCGCAGCGGGCCGCTATCACGTTGGGACAGTTAGGCCAAGCCCGACCGCCTCATCGTGGGCCCTCGGAACAGATGCCATGCTTCAAATAATATTAATATTCGTACTGGTGTATTAAGTCCCAAAATCACAATATGAATTCTTCGGAGCATCTGGCGTTCTTTAAAGCGTACTGACGTCGAACAACACCTGGTTATCTACCATTTCGCCTTCATGCACACGCGACTGACACCACTGAGAGCGAACCCGTGACCTTTAGGTCGGCAGCCGAGTAACATAGCCACTTATCCACCGTAGCGGACACTTCAAGTGATATTGATACGACTGTAGGTACTATCTGCCTGGTACTGTAACATGAATTTGATATTTCAAATCGGTGATCTCAGTACCAACCTCATGAAGAAGAATGTGTCGACGCCTATGAATCCTGCAGCCACAATCATGGTGAACCACTTTTCTGCGAATATGACGTTGTTTATAACACGGGCTGAAAGGGAAGAATTTAATTCATCAAATAAGCTATAATAACAACATCTGATTATTTCAACACCTTATACCAACACCAAGCCAAGCGTTCTGGTGAATCTTGATTATTAACAGGCACTGATTCAGGTTCATTAGCACTCACGACAAATACTCTCAGATTGAAACGTGACAATTAAGGGTTACGTACTAGGCACCCTTTCGTTTCCAGCTTGTGCAAATCCTGTCAAATTGGAATTTTCTTCTTGAACAGGTACATCTGATACAAAATGAACTTTAACGCCAGATTTGTAGCGACATGTAATGGTTATCACGACCAATTTCGCATAGCACTAAATACACAAAAAAGGATGTTGCGTTTCAATCTTTGAGTATAAAATGCATATATGTTCATGAACATTTCAGCACTACATCCTCATCGCCATCGCATCATTAGGATAAAGAATTACACTCGTAACCGAGGCTTGAGTTGGTGTCACGCTGCATGCGCAGCAATTTATGTATTTATGTTATCAGCTGCATCCTGGTAATATTCATTTATGGGTTTTAGGTGCCCAAAGCACGATATCCTTATCACGGATGCCATAGTAGCGAGGGTTGTTCCGGGATAATTTTTAATGCATTAGTATCTCTAACTCACGATAAATCCAGAGAGAGGTACTTTTTAGACCCATCCTATTACAAAATTTTTGTATGAACGCATTATGCAGCAGGATGCCAGAGTTAAGCAGCCCTTTGAAGGGAAACGAGAAACAGACGCTACATATTCTTGTTTAAATGAACTGGCTGCTGGTGATACTCTCGTCCACAAGTACTTGTCCTGCAATGTGCATTCTAAATAAGAATGGCACTTATTGGCACTATCTCTGTCTTCCAACGACAGTCGCCTCCTATCTCGCATGCCTTTCCTTCCATTATCGCAGTATGACCGGTACTTCAAGCTAACGAATGGCGTTCGCGCTGTTGGGGTGCCGCAACATCCATTCGTGGAACTTGTGTGCCGCCAAAATTCAGAGAGGAAACGCGCGCAAGCGAGACGATGATCAAGTGAAGTTTTCTTTCATACGAAGGGGCACTCGCCTTGGGGGTGTAGTGCTTAAGGCACTCTACTACTGATCCACAGGGTGCGGGATCGAATCCCGGCCGCATTTCCGAAGGAGGTGAAAATGCTTGATGCCCGCGTGCTTAGATTTAGCTGCAAGTTAAAGAACCCCAGGTGGTCGACATTTCTGGAGCCCTCCACTACTGCGTCTCTCATAATCATATGAAGTGTTCTGGGAAGTTGAACCCCAACAACCCCAAGGGGAAGCCGTGACTAGAATGGGATGCCTGACAAAGGTCTCGGCTCACTTGTAGAGCATGACATTAATAAACGCAAGCATATAATTGCAATGTTAGCTGCATTTGCAGCATATACATATGAAAAGCTATAGAAAAGTACAATTTTATACAATATACTTGCACAAATCAGCTTCCAGTAAATGTCTCTGTTTGCTTTGTGAATAATCTTAACTCAACATCAAAACCAACATTCGTCAATGCTTTATTAATAGCCACAACCACAGATACCCCCTATTTTATTTTAGTTTGCCATAGTACACGTTTTAGGGAACGCGTAGATTTTTTCTCGAAAGTCGTATGCGTTATTAGACAGTTTTTAGTGTGTAGTTGATTGACTTTAATATACTGCAACCGTTGAAACGGAGAAACTTGGTTCGCTTAAGCAAATGCTAACTTTGAAACGGTGGCAATGGGGAAAAATCTTTTTATTCGCCGCGGTAACCATGAATGCACTGCAAAGCTCTCTTTTGGAGCAATAGTAGTTTTTGTAGGTAGCAGGCCTTCTTGTTCCTCACACGAGAATAGAATAGGTCAACTTAGAATTCGCAAGCGCATAATACACGCGTAGTCTCAACCATATGGGTACCAGACAACCTACTTTGTAAATACAGTGAAGAGTTTTACTTATTTCAAATGCAAATTTTAGCTCCAAATACAGAGCCCCTCCACTACTGTGCAGGTGGAAGCGAGTGAAGCCAGCTTCTGCGCCAGTTTGTTCTACTGCAGCAGCTTCTCGTCGCTGCCGTGCACACTCATGATTGTGTGCGCCTTGGCGCTTCTTTAACTCTCACTGTTCTATCACTTGATGAACGACATGCGTCAGTCCCGTATCGAGTACAAAGGGTAACTACCGATAACAGTGCCACCACGATCTCTAGGTCACAGGACAAATGGTCACGACAAGTGGCAGTAAGCACCGCTATCGAGTACCGCGACACCATGACAAAGGAATCGGTGGGGGACATACGAGGGCCGCCTGAGGCGAAGGGGTGAGAGGGAAGGGCCGAGGGGCGCCAGAAATGGTCGTTCTACGATTCCTTTTGGCAGCAGACAAGGTCCGCCAGAACTTTGCTAAATACAGCTTCCGTGTGTATGTATATGGGGGGACGGTACATGCGGCGAAGTTGAGATATGACCATAAGGTACGCTTTAAAATTAATTTATATCAGTTCAAATTAATTTTGGTTAATTGGAGTTTTTTATAACGGGTACCTAAACTTCAGCCTTTGTCAAGACAGAAACAGATTGCTTGACGTAGACAAGGGCGCTTGGCGAAACGTTGACTGCAATAACGTTTTTCTCAGCATTTGTCTGTTTGTTTTTCAATCTATGTAGCTTCATCATTGGCATCTGAGTGTATAGTTGCAAAATTAGATAGATACATGCAACAACGTATTCCCGCGATTTCATCAGCGTGACTACTATCGCATATACTACCCACGAAAAATGCCCTCATCATTGAGGACATAAATCGCATGATTCATTAGCTCGTGTGCCTCGCATCAATTGAGCCGAGCGATGACAGATTATTTTAAACAAATTATGAGGCCGCCTACATATATATCTCAAAATCATGTTTTCACAGCGAGTGTGTTATTGCTTCTTAATGCATGACCGGAAGGCTTCATCTTAGAGCGAATATCCTGTGTAGTTCGCTTCGCTTGGCCTTTTTGGTAAATAATTCATTTTCGACTTTGTTGTTCCTTAGCATGGTTAAGAATACAAGCAGAACTCAACTGACGAAAATAGCTGAACAAAACTTTTCATAAGATATCTGTATATCTCAACGCAGCGATAAACATAAGATTCAACGAATATGTAATTCGCTATATTGTGCGTGTTCCTGTAAAAAAGAGGCTCATATTCGGAATTTTTTTTTTCGCCAAGTATTGTCATAAGTATAGTCGCGTGCTTTTCATATAGTACTGTGATTCAAATTGATGTCAAGTTTTTTGCGACGCAGTAACGATAGCAGTAAGCTAGTCGCCAACACGATGTGCGGTGATCATAAATATTAACTATTTGTATCGTACAATGCTTCATGTGATGGTGTCAACATACGCTTCGCATTGCTGATATTTTCATTTGTCGGAGCTGTGTCCTTATGGTGAACATTTATTAGATTAGAAATCAGAATTCAGCTCTCGTCAAAAACTATCTTCTTCTTTTATTTTCTTCTGTTCCCTATTGAGGAATCGTGCTTATTTGCGAACCTGTTTACTTTGAAAAATGTTTAGCTTAACTCGTGAGAACATCTTGGGTTTCGTGTTCCAAAACGACGATGTGAACACAAAAGCAGCTGTAGTGGAGAACTCCGGAAATTTCGACCATCTGGCGTTCCTTAACATGCACTGACATCACAAAGTATACCGGTCTCTAGCATTTCGCTTCGATCAAAATGCTGTGGAGGCGGCCGGAACCGGGCCCATGACCTTTGCGTCAGCAGCCGAACACTGTAACCGCTACACCACCGCGGTGGACTCCCCGTAACTCATAAAAGATACACTACGTACGTGAAAACTGATTTAAGAGACATATGCGACAACTGCTGATCAGATGGCATTTCATAAAGGACCGTTATTGTTTGTATTTTCAACCCAAAATTGCATTATTATAGTTTTAATTAAATCTTAAGAATTGGATTTTCACGTTGGCCTTGATGTTCTGATGTTAGTTTCAGCACTATCTCTAAATATGAACCATTTGAACCTGTAACTTCGACATTTAACCCCACTAATATCTAATAAATAGTCAGTGCTTTGATCAGGCGACAGCATATCATTAAAACAAATCATTAAAAAGAAAGAAGAGGGAGAGAACAGAGCAGTCATTCATTTCGACAATAAATCTGGTGCTCAAATTTCGAATAGCTTCCGTGAGCAGTAAACCTCATGAAGATTAATGAGAAATTCGCATGATTATATAAGCAAGCGGGCAGCTTGCATTTACCACTGGCCATCGCAAGTACATCCATGCAAAAAAAAAGGAAAATGTTATGCGATGCAATAAATCTACCGATTCATGGCAAGACATGCGGTTGCGACCCTTTTTTTCGGCAATGTTTTAGTCACTGAAAGAGCTTATACGCAGAAGCAGCGCGAAATTATCGAAACCTTTCAGATCTGTGAACTTGATCCTGATAACTGTGTGAGCGCGTCATCTAGTTTCCTGAATGCCAAAGAGCTCTGGTACCTTGACAGCGATTCTATCGTGCCGTGATATGGGGCCTTTCTGTGTGATTCTTGTTTGCGCATATGCTCATGTCGGCTTATTTTTTGCGTTTTCATAAAAAAAAATTCCATTGGAAGTTCAGCCACTTTCCAATTCTTGTCTCTTTTCCTGGTCTCGGTTTCTTCAGCCTCATTTGGTCTGCTGGTATTCCCACCAAGACTGTGTAGCAACTTGTTCTGCAAGGTAACCTAATGAATCCACTATTGTTTTTAATTAGGTAGTGTTTTACTTTGCCAGACAGTATAGAGTTTAAAATTGAGTAACCAGAGCCAAAACGAGAAACCTGCGTACTGATTCATCATCATCACCATCACCATCAAAAATGGCATTTCCATCAAAAATCAAAAATGTCATTTTTGATGGTGAATCCATCAAAAATGGATTCACCATCAAAAATGACATTTCGGATTTCGCAAAGTCATTTTTAAAAGTTTGGTTCAGCCAGAATTGTTATACAAGCGAAATAAAGATAGCTCAAAATGATTTCACTCACACCATGTGTCAGACGGAGAGCCATAGCAGTGGCCGACAACAACCCAGGCGATGCTGAGGAAGCGGACACCGTGCAGGAAACGGTAGCTGTACGAGTCGGAACCTTTGTCCTTTGCCACACTGAGCAACATTCTTGTGTTTGACACCAGAGAGAAAGACTTGAACGTCTCGATTAGCAAGCCTACGCACTTCGAGGTTTCTGTAAGAAATAAAAATACACACTCGTTTATTAAGGATTGTGGTTTGATGCCCCAAAGCTACGCTCGGGATTTGGGCGACGCCTAGACGCCCATGACGTTTACCACAATCTGAGCGTGGGAGCGTTTCCTCATTTCGCACACAGGAGAAGTGTGGGCGCCGCAGTCGAGATTGAACCCGTCGATATTGAGACCAGAGCAGAATATATGCCCTGAGCCATCAGTGTGGCTGAAGTGTCAGCTCGTCGAAGTTGATACCACTAAGTTACTGAATAATTGCAAGCAACCTCTGACTTCGCAAACTAATGGCTGGCTAGTTAGGAGGTTGCTATTTCCTCAAAAATCTGGAGACACGCATGATGGAGCCATTAATTTGTTTATTGAGATATGTCACGATGATTGGCAGATATTTGGCTTTCGTAAACATTCTTCAAATTCTATTAAGCATTGTTCAAACTCAAGTTGAGACTTATGTACCTTAACTTAGAGAGTGAAGTTAGTGCACACTTTGTCGAGCGTGAGTGCATCTCTCTTACGCAGATTGTAATTTTTATTTTTGAAACAAACATCTGCAACAGAATGCCCGTGCATGCAACATTGACCCTTACAAAGTATCCTATAATGCCTATTGTAAGTAAAGTCAAGAAGGGCCCAATCGTCATAATGCTTTTGTAATTTGGACAGGAACCCACAACGCGTCACTGAGCTCACTCTGTTGCTGATTATGATGATTATTATGCCCTTGCGCTTTGCAGTTGGCGTGCCTTCAAACCAACCACTTATTTAGAAATTCACATCATTCTACGCCTGATGCTCTTCTAGGCTTCTGAAGTGCAGTATTACATGCGTTAGGAAGATTTCTCACACTACGTGACATTCGCATACAGTGTTTTTCCGAAAGACTATCAAGTCATGGTGCAGCTCTGTGGCAAAACACGTTCTTGCCGCTCAAAAATCCTGGGTGTAATACCCACCCGAATAGAACATTTTTATCAGCTGTTTATTTGCATGTATTTCAAGTTGTCGCTAACGTGCAACCCTGATTTTTTTCTCGCAACCTACGAATCCGGGGCTGACATCGACATTGGTATTTGTGTGAACTGGCTATTTTACGTTATACCCTGTTACGTTAAAACGCTTAAACACTGTTCAAAGGCGTTATTTGAATCAGTGTATCGCCGTTAAATACGCTGAACCTGCACTCATTGGTGAATGTCCTTCATAAGCAATGGTTTCTTTTCTCCGTCTCAAATAGACACTTCTATATACGCAGAAATATTAAACGATCTTCAACACATTGCACTGACTTTCCTTTCAACGGCCCATTTGGACAACCACAGCTATTTATTTACAATCTAGTGCCCTTCAGAGAGTCACTGAGTCAGTGAGTCACGATTCGCAATCTAATGGCCCAGCAGAAAAGCAACAGTCCTTACTATGTACTACAATATTTTACGCACTTTTTTTAGTGCATGGAATTTCGAGCGGCTCTACTCCATTGAAGGCTGATGTACTGAAAGTAAAATAAAAAGGCATTCACGAAAGGTTGCGAAAACTTGTCCGGCTTTCATTACAACAAATATAGCTCAGGAGAAGGAAAAGAGAGATGGGCCCAACCATAATGAGAGAATTGACTTACTTGGTTTTGTAATTGATGTCACTATGTCGATTATTGTTCCTAGGACAATCAGACTGGCAATGGTGCCCAAAACTGACCTGAAGGAAATAGGATAAGGTGAACACTGCATTCTCACTGGTTGAAATCGATGGAGAGCTGGTAAACTGTAAGCCCAGCTACATGCAAACACAACCTAAGAGAATACAGGAAACATAGAGGTAAAAGGTACAACCGAAAATAACATGATAAAACAACTTAAAAAGAAGTTTCCAATAGGTCAAGAGAAACAAAGGCTGCAAAAAGTCTTCTGCAAGATGCTCAAATTACTGCAAAATACTGTACGTATACATATAACACAGGTAAATGTCATAAACTCCCACTCAGAAGTTACACGAGTGCAAAAAAAACTGCTCTTATAATTTGCGTGTGTTTCAAAAAGAATGAAAAAAAGGTGTATGGACGTCATTTCAGCAAATCCTCTTCTACGAACGCACTTACTTAGATGGCGACGAGCTTTCCAAAGTTAACCACCACTTGACATTAGCTAAGAAGAGAAGGTGATGCTCTGGGAGAATTATATACTGTGTAGTGGGCCCATAAAGTGTATGCAAATAAATGGGCGCTTTGATTAAAGTGAGGTGTGAGGACTCTCTTGGTCGGTATTCTTGTATTTTCTACCCCGAAACTGGCCTTTTGCCAGAATGGGCTAGTTCTGTCGGGCTATATGTAGCTGCCGGAAAGTGCAATCTCAGTGCTGCTTCTTGCCAGGATATTGTAAAAGAACATTTGTGATAGTTTTCGGCTGTACCAAGGGTCACAACTCACGATGCATTTGCTCTCGATGCGAATCCGAATTATTTTGTGGAAGCAACACACCTTGACACTGCAGGCAAAGTACTCTTGGCTCAAGCCGGTATATAGGATCCAAAAAGGGGACGAAGTGGAAGATACGATGCAGATATACGTGCTGATAACTTGTACTTCATAACACATCGTTCACGAGCACTCAAAGATTTGACAAAAAAAACATTGGCCCCATATCTGCATGTTACACTGCAAATGTCGTCGAAAGACGATATTCTTGCGTCTGGTGAGAGTGAACAAAACGTTCATTTGATGTTCTGCGCAAGGAAATCGGTGAATGGTGTTCTGAAGGTGCTGCGTTAGAGTACCTCGAGCGTGAAGCGGAGGTGAACGAGCGCATCAAATCGCATCACACGTGAGACATGAGCGCTATCTGGCGCTCACGTAGTTATCTTGGAAAACAAAGCGTGGCGGCGTGCGCGCCCGTCTCGGAGGCGATAAGGTGTAGAACGCAAGGCGACGGGTTGGTTCCACCACCGTGTCATCTTAGGAAAGCGTTGGAAACACTTGCTTTTTCGTGCAAGTGTTACAATGTCAGCGCAGCGTGATAAACGCTACGGTCCTTATAATTACTTATGTATGCCTTTTCAAGTAAAAATACATACATACCAAATAATGACTTGTTGTTATGGCGCCTCAGACATGCGCAATAATTGCTTTTTAATTGAAAATTGCACAAGTATGAACACTGAATTTTGAGCAATATTGGTGGGCACTGCAAATGGGGTCGGCCACTCGGGGCATCGTTTAGTGCCGTTGGAGGTATCGTTAAGGATGGACAAACAGACAAACGTACAGACAGACATGCCAAAATTTTTTTGTCGAAGATTCCCAAAAAGACTACGGTCTTTCAAAGACTACACCAAAAAGGTTGTAAACATTTACGAAACCAACATTGTCAATGATTAAGCTTAGTATTAACCTTCAAAAGGGCATATAATGAAATTATTTACAAAGAATGATATTGTAAGCTAAGGCTCCGAAGTACTCCAGAGCAAGTTACTATCTGTGCCGAGGTAGTAACTCGGTGCAGATCCGCTCTTTATTACAACTCATGCTTTTTTATAAGCTTCCGTTGCAGTCAACTTAATTGGGAAAGCCCTGCACTCACGTGATGATGATCTGTGTTCTGCTGAGCGGAGGAAATTCTCCAGTGACGCAGTCACTGATCCGTAGTACTACTCCTTCAGGGGCAACTGGAACGAGTGAAAGTTCATGAAAGTTTCATAAATCTGTGCTGAAAATTCCTAATACCCAGTTTTAAAACGTTGAGGGCAAGGAACCGTCACTTTCTGGTACTTATGCAATCGCAATTTTCAACAACATACTGTTTCAGAAGCTTACTAGACCTGAAATTTCACAAACAATTAGTAGTTTATCTTTAACGACACCATGGTTCACCGGAAGCAGCAAAAAAACACGACAAATGAGCTCACATATTGGGATGTAGTACCAGCAGTATACGGTCATGGTGCATTCGTTTCTTCCAGCTAAATGTGGGGCTTTCGCAAAGGTACGTGAGCAATTGTGCTCGCACTATGCATAATGCGGCCGCCTGATACAGTGAACTATGCAAGAATATGGCACCCTGATTGCGCATTCAGGAACCTTCTTTGATCATCGTGGAAGATGTGGAAGAAAATACCACCATTTCGCGCATCGGCATAAGGTATTTTTTGACAAGACAGTGATTAGCGGACTTGCCACTTTAACGCCTTCAATGACTACTCCTCCAATCTCTGTTAGGAACGTGATAATGTATGTAGTCATAACTATTTCTTGCCGAGCTAACTACAAAAGGGCTATGAGATACGACAATAGGATGAATGGTCTTTTTTCCCTGAAATACTTTGCGCAAGCTACCTTTTTTTTTGTTGTCACCTGTCAGCTCATCAGAAAAATGAATTAACCAAAGTACAAAATGCTTGCTGAAAAGACAGCCTGAACTTAAGATCGCGCATAATACGTGAAAGCATCTTGACAATTGGTTTCAGGTTCTTCACTTCAGCTCTATTTCAAACTTATTCTTAAAATGCAAATACCAGGAGCAGACACGAGCACGCGCGGGCGTCTCTTACGTGGGTGAGCACTTGTCGTTTCAGGGCATAATTTTCACATAAAACATCATTTCAGGTTTTGCCGCAGGCGCCAAAGGAGGCATTTACGTCTTGTCTAGGATACTGACCGATTTCGACAAAAATGATTTACTAATTAGAGTGAACCCATCAAGCAGTCATTCATAAGCTAGATTTTTCTTGGCTCTGATAGAGTGATGAACAAGATGCGAAGAAGAGGAGAAAACCAATGATGTCACCGCCCTTTATTCATTTTTGACAAACAACACTCGTACTTTAACCTTAAAGAGCCCTAAACAGCCTATATTAGTTTTCCAAACAATCTGAGTGAACACGCGCGTCTTCTTCAAATTGCCTTCACAATCAACGATGCTACACGGGGCAGCGCTAAAAGCTGCAAACGCGCAAAAAATTAAAAAAAAAACATCGTATATCCTCCCTCCTGGCCTTTCCGCCATTCCCACTGACGTGTGCAACGTCAACAAGTTCAATCTGTGATGCTATCTTAAAAAGGTGCTTTGATTGGTCGAACAAAAACCTACGACTTCCACTTAGTCTGCAAGAAGCTGACCATGCTCGAGCGGAAGTGCTCTGTCTCAGCGTGTCACTAAAAGACGTGTTCATCATGTCGACGATTCTTTAAGGGGGTGCCCAAAAAATGGGGTTCTTGCCGGCATGATTCGTAGGAACACAGATTGGCACGGCAACAGCAGTGTTTAGCCGAAAAGAATAGAGCCGCCGCCACCGGATAAAGGTGCTGTATCGAACAGGCCGTCAGTGGTGCCGCATGTCATGTGAGATTGAGAGGGTTCATGGTGAGGAGCGAAAGGGGTTTTTAGAGTGTACACCATCCGACGAATGGAGCTTAGCGAAGGAAAGAGTGAGACGAGCAATGGCACCCTCGGATCATCAAACACGGATAGCTGCACTGTTACTGCACCAATTCTAACGGCTACGTGTACTCTGTAGAGTCATGCAGAACTGCCACACCAAAATTGAATTTCCACCTCTGGGTAATTTAGAGGCCTTTTAAGCGAATGGGGCACAGTTTTTCTTTACTAATAGCCATTTTCACCTCACTTTGTTAATATTTCAAACGCCAAACTACTTAAAGCGCTGTTCCGGAACGCGCCGTACGGTGGGACGTCCGAAAAGGAGTGATGGGAAAATGAAGTAAATCTTAAGCAAGTGTCACGAAGGGTATTGTGATCGGCTTCCATTCGACACAAAAAGTTGCGAGTGTTGCGAGTGCTATTGTCTAAATGGTAATAGTAATCGTAATAGACTTTTACTTCTGCCACAAACTGAAGGCCGAGCACTTCGACCGTAGGCCTAAGCAGCCAGTCGACGCTTTTGTTTTTCCCCTTCAGCGCCCATTCATTCGAACCAAGTGGCGTTACTTGGGCAGTGAAAAAGCGGCTGTGACGGGTTCGTACATGCGGAGGGGTGATTGGGGCAGCAGGCGTCAGGTATATATTTATTGAGAAAAAGGGTAGAGTGGATTATCACGCAATTGTATTACATCTGCCATAGAATTCGGGCCTCTAACACTGTGAGTGACAGATGAGAGAGAGGGAAGAGATGCTTGTCGAGTCTGAGCTGGAGTTACACACATTTGATAGTGTGGTGCAAGGAGATCATCCCCTCAATGATATATCCAATGCAACAATGGTTAAGCTGATCTTTCTTTCTTTGCCTAACGATAATTATAATGATGATATCTGAAGTTTTACGTCCCAAAACATCACTTAATTATGAGAGACGTGGTGGAGTCCGAAAATTTTGACTAACTGGTGTTGTTTAATGTGCACGAATATCGCAGAGCACGCGGACTTGTACCATTTCACCTCGAAATGTGAACGCAGCGGACGGTATTGCACCCGAGACCTTTGAATCAGGAGTCGAGCACCCTACTCTCTGATCCACCAGTCTGTCGAGATGGACCTTTCTTTCTTTGCCTCTGTATATCGTGTAAAGTAGGTAGTGCCTGAAAAAAAAAAAGAACCTGATTTGTAATTGTCATACGAAAATTGCCGTTGATACTCTCGCCATACACGCACGATTCCCAAGGGTCCGCGCAGCCGGCACGCCCGATCGCAGTAGAAGAGCATAATTATGTACCGAGGAGCCCCAAATATGCACTGCGCATAATTAAATGACGAGCTTATATATTCACAGCTACAATCGTTTTCTGAGACCGCGAGGAGTGTGGCTCACCTGCATTAATGATTTCTTGCAGCTCTTCTTCCGCGCAGTCATTCAGCACACACAGCCCTATACGGAACGTTGGCGTCGTGGGGTTCACTAAGTGACTTTTAAACTTAATGATCTGTAAATGTAAATAAATGGTCAAAACATATAATGTATACTGAAAAAATAAAGAAGAAAAACACAAACATCCCTTTTGATCGCCTTTTTTGCTTTTCTCTTTATGCTTATAGGTGTGGGGGTACTAGCTACTACCTTGCAACAAACGTGGGCTAAGCTTCGCATGAACTCTTTCACTTGACCAGAAAATAACACTGCCGCATTGAATTCTCCGCACCACCGTGCCTAGGCTGAGCCACAATATCACAAACCAGGCACATTCGTTTTCGTTTTTCTTCGGTGTTGCAAGGTCTTTGCGCGTGTTATCTTCTGTTGTTGGGCTTTATCATCTGCTCCCCGCCACTTCCTTAGTTTTATTTTATGATACAAAGAAACGAACAAGGTTTTGCAGTGGCAAACTTTTAAGCACTCGTCTATTTATTCTGTCTGTATAGCTTGTATTACAACAGACTTGTCTTATCCCTCAACGATGTTCTTCCTGCTTATAATATCTCCGCAGGTGTCTATATACGGCAGCTAAACCGTCAGGTGGATCCTAAAGCAGCAGGATCACACACACACACACACACACACACACACACACAGACACACACACACACACACACACACACACACGTGCGCGCGCGCACACATACACACACACACGCACGCACGCACGCATGCATGCACACACACACACACACAAGCAAACACACACACACACACACACACACAAAATGTTGCTCCACAACTGTGAAACTTGAGAAATCGTGTAACATAATAACGCAGCGATGCCGATTTGTAGAGTTCCCACTGATCTGTTTAACACACCGACAATGACGTTAATGGTGGATGTAAGCACGTAGGATTACCCCGGCGCAAATATATATATATATATATATATATATATATATATATATATATATATATATATATATGTATATATATAAATAAATAAATAAATAAATATATATATATATATATATATATATATATATATATATATATGTACACACGACATAAAGCTTCAGGCAATTGTGTACACCACATGCACGAACCCCATCGTTGTGTAAGAGACTGCATAGTTTTTAAAAGCATAGAAAAATTGACGCGTCACGAAATTGGCAACTTTTTATCAACAATATAGGAAAGAGGACGCGTGTTTTGTGATTTAAAGTTACTGTCGAATACCTTTCAAAGTGCGCGGTCATAACCAAAGTTATTGTGCTGGCGCCCTTTCGGCGAATCCCCACTAGACGCCACTCACGCCGCTGTAGACACGGGGAAGAATTTCCAACATAATTGTCAATCACCTCAGACAATTGCGGCGAGAGCTATCGGCCATTTGCAGATGTGCGAATTTTGATCCATTCGCCCACTCAATATTGCCTTGTTTTAAAACGCAGAGCGTTTCGTAGTCGCATGATATCCCACTTCGGCGTCGGTGGTGGCACCGTCCTCTCACTGCGCATGCTCGCGCCTCGCGTTTAGTGCCGCATGCACGTTTCTCGTGCCGGCCCAGGAAGACACCCGCTAAACTGTCACCCCACTCCACTCTATCGCCTGGCAAGGCTGACGCAGGCAGCATTTGCTAGTGAAAAACCAATCGCTCGTGCTGCACAACCATTCACTGGCCACCCCGTATACGTAAGCACTGGATCGCGTGTTTCGAATGCTGTCGAGGGTGTCTTTATTTCGCTTTTCCTTGATGTTGAAGCCACCACTTCTTCTTTATTCAATAAAGAATAATAATAAAGACTAAAATAGCATTTAGGCATTCTCAAACCATACCCCATTTCGCAAAGCCCACGCGATATTATCCCCTCCACTCTGCGACGCAATTACTAGAGTTCTACCTGTGGGAAGACGCGGGCGAGACTTTTTTTGTCATGTTAAAACGACCTCGGCACAATCGGGAATAACTAGTGGCAGATCACAGGTGCTGAAAGGTGCTTTGAATTGGTCTCGCCATGAAGAGGACCAAAATAACGCGAAAAGGTAGGGATGTTACCTGAAAATATCTGGTTTGCTACCGTGCAGTGGGAAAAGGTAAAGACAGACAGAAGCTCAAGGATATCTCATAGTGAGGGAGCGAAGGAGCTAAGGAGCAACACACAAACGCACAGAGATGCATGCACAACTGCTCGTGTGGTCTACGACATCCATATCTAGCATGCAAGGTTTGCGGTTTTTGGAGACTTACCCTAGGATGCACAACTGTCATGGCGGGAAAGATGTAGTTCTGGAGGTCGCTGCTGTTCCCGCCAAAATAGAGCAGATTGCAATACTGACCACGTGCCACCACATAGCCATGGCTGTCCTTCACTACGGTCTCTAGGCACTCGTCGAAGGCGCCAAAGTCCGACTTTGTGGCTTGAAGTGCTCCGGTCGGGTACTTGCCCGAAGCGTCGAAAACTGCAGTACGAAACACAAGTGAGAATTCTGCCAGCCTGAGCTTGTTGGTTGAACATGACGAAAGGTTTCCAGCCAACTGTAAGAACCTGTTAAGGCTTACAGTATGAATAATTATATAAAACAATAAAAAATAATAAAAATATAGAAATAAATAAATAAATAAGTAAATCTACTTGGACAGAGAAACACTATTGACACCACTAGACTAGCACCTGGAGTTTTATTGAGACTTTCGTTTCTTATTTAGAGCAGTAATAGAGTTTTGCCATTCAGACGACATGAAATCGGTGGTTTATTTTCAACTTCCAGTCTTTGCGAACACACAGGTCAGTACTCTATTACTGTATCGGCCTGTATTGCATTAGTTGTCGTTTAATTGTGGTGCAGAAGCTGTAAAGGTAATTGAAAGCAAACTAACAATCAGAGCGACTTCCCACATCTGGGGACTGAAACCGCTACCTTCGCGTGAAGCTTGCGGAGCTTGACCAACAGCGCTGAAGTTTTCGTTCCCTGCCCTGTACCCCTCCTTAGTTTGTACATAAGTTCGCATTTACTAGGTGTTATATATCAATATACTGCAAATGTTCTCGATCCAAGCAGGGGTGGTACATAAAATGGTTACAATAGTGTCGAAAATGATAGCACAGTTTCGAAAAAAGCAGCTCAAAGCTGGGTGAAGTGAGCTTATGTCGTATCTTTGAAAACAACAGTTTCAGAGATTCAGTGTTCACATCACACGTGAGAACACACAAGCTGTAATCTGTCCTCCATCTTTCAGCAGATCTATGTTACCTGATCCTCACCAGCAGCTTTGCCTCTTCGCATGCTCTCCAAGGCTTCTCTGACTTCTATCATTACTGGTGGGTGTCATCTGGGTTACTGCTAGTTCTTATATTAAGGTCATGGTTGTGCTAGCTACTATACAGATCTATGTACACTATTCCACTCATATTGGTAGTTACTTTGCCTTCCTTGTCCCTTAGTGCATAAATCTGGTTTTTGCCTATCCCAAGTTTTATCTTCACTGCTTTGACGCTTCCTCCATTCTTCAGAGCGTGTTCAATTCTCTCCATGTTATATCTTCTTACGTGGGACACCTTACGCTTAATAATCAACTTCGAAAGGTCTAACAACTCTATTTTGTCTGATGTACTTGAGGCTTTCATGCTTTGGCACTTCTTAATGAGATTCTTCATTTCCTGGGGCAGCTTGCCAGTGTCCTGTCTAAATACAGTTCCTCCAACTTCCACTGCACACTCCTTAATTATAGTCGTCAGATTATCATTCCTTGCGTCAAGGTTATGGCTGGTTTCCTCCTTGAGAAGAGCCGAGTACCTGTTCTGAAGCGAGACTCTGAATTCCTGTACTTTCCCTTTCCGTGTAAGCTCACAAAATATATATATATATATATATATATATATATATATATATATATATATATATATATGTAGACATAATGTACTGCACAGTTTTTTTAAAGGCCGAAAGTTCGTGTGCATGAGCAATTGCTTAGAAAGCACTCAGTCGCACTTTCACAACGCATACATACGATCGTGGCAAGAAGCGATTGTTTTTCAGTCTGTTGACGTACAAATGTGTTTCTTTTTGTCTTCCTGAAACTTTCACAGAACGTTCCATTTTTCACCTGAAATCAATAGATGAAGGCTGCGCAAGAGTTATACGGGTCGCTGACTGTCCGGGTTGGGATTTCTGGCTGCAATAAAGGAGGGGACAAGCTGCACCGGCTTGCGACTGGCACGCAGTACACGCAGGGCACGCAACAACGCCCATTTTCTCCGAACACCGGAGCCGAAGACTTCCTGCACCAGCGGTGCGCATCTTATTTTCTATTTTGTTGCCTTGGCGTAACGACGTGTCTTCTTTTCTTTCTTTGTTACTTTCGCCTCATTGTTTCCTAACAACAAGTACAAGGAAAAGGCACACACTAACAGAGACAACAAGGCACGAATATTTTGTTTTATGCTGTTGAACGGGGATATATAATACAAAAAAAGCACAACGTCAGTCCTTTATTAAATACGCACAAGCGCCTCTGATGACACGTTCGGCATTTACTGCGTCAGCAAGCGTCGCGCATGCGGATCTCTTTAATAATGTACAACTTCGTGACGTTCTAGAAGGCGCTTCGAAAGCCTGCATTTTCAACGGGCAAGTCAGAATGAGTATTCCTTGTAGGAGCAGTACCGACCACATGTGACAGAGATGGTAATCGAGCGTGCAGGTATTTTGGAATTGATGGCAGTAGTCGTGCATTTACTAAACACTAATCGCGCAAACGGGAAAAGGAGGCGCTGCTTACGACGACGTTGCTTGCTGGATGCACGTCGATGCTTCGTGAATATAACCACCAGACATGGCAACAAGGAAAGTAAGGCTTAACCGAGTTAGGTTCCCCGAAGAATTCTTAGAGTGGCGATACAGTCTATGCGTGCATGGCTGTAATATATTCCCTTTCTCTGTTCTGCACTGTCTCAGTCGCAATGTGACATACTTTCAGCGATAATTTCACTAAGATGAGATTTTGTTCATGAGTTTAGACTTTTTATTCGCCGTGCCGAAATGGTGAAGCCTTAAACTCAGCTGTGAAATGCAGTACCAGAAAGCATGACAGCACAGTTGTTAGGCCTTCCATGTGGCCGCTTCGCGATGTAAGCAAGCAACTATCATTATCGTGGTGGTGCGGCCTTTTCAAGCCAAGTTGCTTCTAGGTGTGCGTACACAAGTCTACACAGCCAAGCATAATTAAGCCTATTTAACCGTGTTCCTACCAATTAAGGTAGGTTAGAATAATGAAATTAGGGTGGAGCGTAATTTGTACTAATAAGGCTGATTAACTAATTAAACTGTTTTGACATCAGCTGCAAGCTATTCAAGACTAAGCATCAGATATGCTGGTTACGCCAATTAATATAAATGGCCTAATGAGTTCAATAAGATAGTTAAGCTAATTGCTACTGTGCTTTATAAGCGATACCCAATAGAACTTGACCAATACCTAGCCAATATTCTCGCTCTACAAGGTGATCATTTGTGCACTTACGGCATTGATACGCCTTTACGTGCCAAATCACTATTCATCATGAGGCGTTTCGCAGTGCAGGGCTCCGGAAATTTCAGCCATCTGGGGATCTTTGACGTGCACTCATATCGCAAAATATGGGGGTCTCTACCATTTAGCCGCCACCAAAATGCAACTGCCTGGGCCAGGATTGAACCCGCATCCTTATGGTCAACAGCCGAGCACCGGAACCACTGATCCACCGCGGCGAACCACGTGAATACTTTGTGCGTTGGCGTGCATGGGAATGTACAGCCACCCATTTTTTTTAACCTGAAGCCGCGTGAGTCGATCGCCCACTCTATGAGCGGCGTTTAACCGAGCACAGCAGCAAAATTACGTTCATGCCTGTGATGAACTCCTCTGTGCAGCTGTATTCTACTGGGCTGTTCTGGGAACCGGACACCACGATGCCTTGAACAGGCGCTAACCGACTCGGCGGTCGATGCTCCAGCGTTCAGGGTAAAATAAAATGGGTGGCTGTTCCTGTGAAGCCTGGGTCGCGCGAGTGAAGACCAGCTCTGCTTTGCCCGAGCCTGACATGATTGAGTGCCAGTGGCGCAATTTTTTTAAAGACGATAGTCTCTCTTGGGAACCTTCGACAAAAAAATTTTGGTCTGTATGTGTGTACATTTGTCTTTTTGTCCGCCCTAACGATACCTGAAACGGCACCAAACGGCCAAACAAATTTGCAGCGCCCACCAATATTGCTCAATGTTAAGCGTTCATAGTTGTGCGATTGCCAATTAAAAAGCAAATATTGCGCATATCTGAGGCGCCATAACATCACTTCAAAGTTTTGTATGTCTGTCTTTATACTAGAAGAGGCACACACAACTAACTCTAAGGAATGTAGCGTTTATCGCGCTGCGCTGGCAGTGCAACGCGATGCTCAAAGGGCTGTTTCCAACGCTTTGCTGCGACGTCTCGGTGGTGGCACCTGCTCGTTGCTTTGCGTTCTACACCTTATCGTCTCTGAGACTGGCGCGAATCTTTCTCCACGGGCTGCACACCTTCGTTTTCGAAGATAACTGCCAGATGGCGCTTGTGTCTAACGTGTATTTTTCATGACTGCTGCATTCCTGTTACTTTTAGTCGTGGCGTATATTTCGTGTTCCCTCAGATACTCGGTCCCATTGCTTATCCACACGCCCAGATATTTGTATTTATCTGTCTAACAGATGAATACAAATATCTGGGCGTGTGGATAAGCAGTGGGACCGGGTATCTGAGAGAACACGAAATATACGTGACGACTAAAAGTAACAGGAATGCAGCAGTCATGAAAAATAGGGCACTGTGGAATTACAATAGGTATGATGTTGTGAGAGGAATATGGAAAGGAGTCATGGCTCCTGGGCTGACGTTCGGCAATGCGGTCTTGTGCATGAGATCAGAAGTTCAAGCAAGATTAGAAATTAAGCAACGTGGAATTGGTAGGCTTGCTTTAGGAGCTCACGGGAATACACCAAATCAGGGAGTACAAGGTGATATGGGATGGACATCATGTGAGGGCAGGGAAGCTAGCAGCAAGATAAAATTTGAGAAGCGATTGAGAGAAATGGGGGAAGAGCGTTGGGCTAGGAAGGTTTTCAGCTACTTGTACATAAAGAATGTTGATACAAAATGGAGGAAGCGAACCAGGAAGTTGACTGGTAAATACTTAGAAAACAGCAGGTGGCCAAACCAAAAAGAACTATCGGTTAAGAAGAAAGTGAAGGAAACGGAGACTGACATGTGGAGAATGGGCATGATTAAGAAGTCCGCACTAGAGATCTATCGAACTTTTAAGCAGGAAATTGTCAAGGAAAGGATCTATGATAATACTCGGGGTAGTTCTCTACTGTTTGAGGCCAGGACGGGAGTACTGCGAACCAAGACATATCGGGTCAAATACGAAGGGGTAGACACAGTATGCAGTGCGTGTGGAGAGGAAGAAGAAACTGCCGAACACTTGATAATGTTCTGTAAAGGGCTTCACCCTATAGTTCAGGATGATGGCGCAGAGTTTTTCAAAGCACTGGAGTTTAGGGACCGGGAGGGCAAAATAAAATTTAAGCGGGTAGACTTAACTAGAAGGAGGTTATCTGATTGGTGGCTAAAGTCAAGGCACGAGTGAAAATTAAACTCTTCACTGAAAAGTACGAATCCTCAAACTCACTTTTTAAGGGAAAAAAATAAATATAGTTTTTGGTTCATTAGGTATTACGGCTTGGTGGCGCTAGCCACCGCCCGATCTAAAGGGTACAGCCATATCCATCCATCCATCCATCCTCGATGCACTCGTTCGCCTCCGCTACGCACTCGAGACACTCTAACGCAGTGCCTCCAGAATACCATTCACCCATTTTCTTGCGTAGAACATCAGATAAACGTTTTGTTCACTATCTCCAGACGCAAGACTATCGTCTTTTGACTACATTTGCGGTGTAACATGCAGATTTGGAACCAATTTTTTCGATACCAGCTTACACCTCATAGTTTCTATTTCTTTTTTCCGAAACTATTCAGCGCAGTAGAGCGAAAAAATTGTATCACCCTTACCACCCTATGTTTCTGCAGTTGTTTACCAAGTGTGAGAATGCGCTGTCATTGCGTAGCGAAAAAAGAATCAGACACACTTGAATATCGTATTGGCGCACGAATCCACTGGCTATTTAATTATACGTAACCTTGCTATTGGGCTAATGAATCCACTCGATCCCAGCGCATTATCGAACGAGTAGCCGGCGTCTTCGGGATATTATATGTTCATGATAATTTACTCAGACAAAGGTCTCTGTAGCATCAACTAATAGCTGCAGGCTTGGGAAGTAGAATGGGCCTATTTAGCTGCCTGTGTTGTGTTGCCTGTTTCGGTGCCTGCTTTGCTGCACCAGCGGGACCTTTGAAAAATGTATAGAACAAAGCTTCGTAAGACGCTATGCAACTGGAAAAAATAAGTTGAAAACGCCGCAGATGAGACGAAACAAGAATGTATTGCGATAGTTATATTCAATACTAGGTCGAACAAAACACTTGAATTGTAAAGTATGACTGCATGTACGTCATGATATGCTGTACGCTCTAGCAGAGTGAATAAGGTATCTTGATACGGCAATGATTTTGTAAGCGAGTGTAGCAAAATGTTAAGTACGATTTAGTCATAGATAAAACTAGAAAGGAATCTTGATGAACATTAGTCGGGACCCACAGAAGTTTGCATTATGACATGGTCCCCCTTTGTCGAGACGCACACATTGTTTTTTCTTTTCATTTCTGAACACAGTGATGCATGAACAAGATGACCAACTGAATAAGCTTTGGGCTGCACCTTGGTGGTACAGTGGTTATGGTTGTTGGCTGCTGGCCCGAATGTCTCGGCTGATGTGGTCGAATTTCCGATGAAAACCACATTCTGAAGGCTCATGTATTGTGTAATATTAGAGCCAGTTTAACAACCTCAGATCGCCGAAATATCTGGAGCCCTCATTTACAGCTTCTCTTATCATATTGTGATTTTAGAACGTAAGGTCCTAGATGTTAATATTGTTATATATTATTATTAACTCTTCATCTTTGGAAGATAGGTGAATAAGCTGCTATAATCTTTACTGTTTTTTTTACTTCTTGACACATTAATTTTTTTTTGTTGTGTGAAATAACTAACACTCAAATAAAGCTTATAAAAAACAGAACAGAAAAAAAGCTAAGATGCTTTTACCATACACTTCATCGCTATTGCGCGGTTTCGACCTTAGCAGCATCGCACAACATGGGAAGCCGTCTAAACGGAATTATCTGACTGGTTTCTGTTGCGGTGCCATATGGAAAGTTAATACACAAAAAATGCCGTAAACGTATGTGCCAGCAAATAACAAAATGGTGTTGAACATAACCAACACGATCGCTTCCCGGAATTCTAACAAAATTTTACAAAAATTTTGTTCACAAAAGTGCACCCAGCCGACAAAAATTTAATACACCCGTTCAGCGTTCCGATGCATATACAAGGTGCTATACAGTGCAATGTCATATAAAAAGAACTCGGGATCGTGTCGACAGAGACATGTGAAATAAGTACAAAAGCCGAAAAATATGGCGGTAAAAATTGCGTTTGAAAATTTCGCTTATTCTTCAAGACAACAGACAACGTTGCGACACAACCTTGTCGAACAGATTTTTATCTTTCCTGCATGAAGATAGCTTGCTGTGTACCCTAAATTAACTGCATTGTATCGGTGGTTTTTTTCCGAACTGCTATCAGCAATCGGCGCGCGCCAGGATCAATGCAAGATATTTCGAAGTCACCCTGTCCGTATTGTGGTTGTTCTGATTAAGTATTTCAGAGCGATTTGCATGCTTATTCCTTAAAAACCACTCCGCGCACTTTGAACAGGAGCGATGGTAATCTGCCGTCAGTATATGCGCGCTGCCTGCGTGATATATTGAGGCATACATAAGGCAAACTGCTTCACACAAATTTTCTTTTCTCTCTGAACAAGGCTTCCGTTTGGGAGCCGAAACATCTTTTTCTGTGTTTTTTCTTTTAAAACTTTTACGTTGGTTGGCGCAGTGCCTCCGGCTTTTTCACTTCCAACCATGCCTAATCCTTAATGAAAGTTTGCTTAACCGAGGAATGTCAATAGGTTAGGTTGCTTATTCTATTTTTCGTCTGACGCACTCGCATACAAATTAGAGTGGTGAACGTAAGGGAGTAGTATTTTATCTGGGACATAACGCGCCAAAACCAATATATCAATGCGAGGCTCGCAGTAGCAAAGGACTCGAAAAAATTATAAACCACCTGTGATTCCTTAACATGAACTTAAATTCAAATACACGCACCTCCGGAATTTCACATCCATCGAAAGGTGACAGCTACAGCCTGGGACAAACCCACAGCCTTATTCTTTTCAGCAGCTGAGCAAAGTAACCACTATAATACTGCAGCGGTAGCGGTAACAGGAAGATAAAGAAAGAAAAGGTGACGGTCAGTGGTCCTTGTGTGAACTGTCAAGGGCTACGATTGTCACGAATAATTTAAGGCAGTACATAAATTCAAAGGAAGTAAAAATTACGCTGATTAAAATTATACGCAATTTCTTTAAAGTAATATCACGTCACTAATCCCTAACATACAATTGTCGCCCAATGGTATGAGGACGGAGCGCAGTTTAGAACATAGTTATGCATCACGTCCTTGAGACAAATACCATAGGTGAGTTCCTTGTTGCGTAAGAGAAACCAATGTAAATAGAGATGTTATTACCGCGTGGCTTCATAAAAACGCAAGGTTGTAAAGTGTGAGGTAATTTGTCGAGCAGTCGAACTCTATAGGAAGCCGGTTCGCTACCCCGTCAGAGAGGCCGCAATGCGGTCGGGGGAAAACGCAATAAAACTGGTGTACTCCAGTCGAGATTCATGTTAAACAACCAAAAATGGTCGAAGTATTTTCGGGGTTCCTCAATAAGGCGTACTTCATAGCCATGTTAGTCTGTAGCTTCGTGGAGAAAAACCACCAAACGTCAGAAGTTGATATACTCCTTCAGTAAAGTTTCATGTTTAAACAACACTTCTCGAATGTTGCATGCTCAACAAACAAACTTTCATTTTTTCTATATAAATACGTGTGAAAACTTCCAATTTCTAGCTATGCCCTCATGTTATACTGCGCTTTTAATTTTAAAATATAGTTGAGCCTACAAACGTGGTTCAAATCCCGGTGCCGCGCAGTTCCCAACCGGAAAAAAAAATCCGCGTGTTGATAGAACTGCATATTAAGAGGCCTGGGGTGCGGCCTCACCGGTAACCACCGCCGGGAACGCACTCCCTCACCAGAGAAGGATTGGCCACCCTGGTGCAGTATCTGGCCACTACCTCCCACATGCATACGTCGAATAACTCACGGCCCTCAGTCCTCAGCAGCTGCGAATCAACTGACTATGGCGGCGGTCAGATCTGCAACGCAGCAGAGGGTGCTAAGAATCTCTGGACTACTGGCCGCCATTGGAACCTGAACTTGGCAACGTTTAACGCTAGAACCTTATCTAGTGAGGGAAGTCTAGCTGTACTATTCGAGGAGCTAGAGGTTGTTATATGGGATATAATAGGGCTCAGTGAGGTTAGGAGGACAGATGAGGCCTATACGGTGCTACAGAATGGGCATGTTCTTTGCTATCGGGGCTTGGCAACAGAAGAGAACTGGGAGTGGGGTTCCTAATTCACAGAAACATAGCTGGCCACATAGAGGAATATTATACCATTAATGAAAGGGTGGTAGGTATTGTAATTAAACTGAATAAAAGATACAAGATGAAGGTAGTACAGACTTACGCGCCTACATCCAGCCATGATGACACTTCAGTTGAAAGCTTCTATGAAGACGTGGAATCGGCAATGAAAAAGGTAAAAACACAGTATACTATAGTGATGGGCGACTTTAATGCAAAGGTAGGGAAGAAGCAGGCTGGAGACCAGGCAGTAGGAGATTATGGCATCCGCACTAGAAACGCCAGAGGAGAGCTACTAGTAGAATTCGCAGAACGCAATAATTTGCGGATTTTGAATACCTTCTACCGAAAGTGAGGGAACCGTAAGTGAACATGGAGGAGCTCTAATGGCGAAAATAAGAACGAAATAGACTTTATAATGACTGCACACCCAGGAATTGTGCAGAATGTGGAAGTGGTTGGCAAGGTACGATGCAGTGACCTTAGAATGGTACGGTCTCGAATTCGCCTAGACTTGACGAAGGAACGACAGAAACCGATACGCAAGAAGCCAATCAATGAGCTAGCACTGAGAGGGAAAGTACAGGAATTCAGAGGGTCGCTTCAGAACAGGTACTCGGCTCTTAGTGAGGAAACCAACCTTAGAGTAGATACAATGAATGATAATCTGACGAGTATCATTACGGAGTGTGCAGTGGAAGTTGGAGGCAGGGTAGTTAGACAGGACACTGGCCAGCTTTCCCAGGAAATGAAGAACCTAATTAAGAAGCGTAAAATCATGAAAGTGTCAAGTACAACAGACGAAATAGAACTGGCAGAGCTTTCGAAGTTCATTATTGGCGTAAATATGCGATGTAAGAAGGTATAACATGGAGAGAATTGAACACGCTCTGAAAAACGGAGGAAGCTTCAAAGCAGTGAAGAGGAAACTTGGGATAGGCAAAAGTCGGATGTATGCACTAAGGGACAAAGAAGGCAAAATAACTACCAATATGGATAGAATAGTTAAAATAGCGGAGGAGTTTTACAGAGATCTGTACAGTAGCCGAGACAACCACGACCTTAATACTATAAGAACTAGCAGTAACCCAGATGACACCCCACCAGTAATGATAGAAGAAGTCAGAAAAGCTTTGGAGAGCATGCAAAGAGGCAAAGCTGCTGGTGAGGATCAGGTAACATCTGATCTCCTAAAAGATGGAGGACAGATTGTGTTAGAAAAACTAGCCACCCTGTTTACGAGGTGTCTCCTGACGGCAAGGGTACCAGAGTCTTGGAAGAACGCTAACATCGTCTTAATACATAAGAAAGGAGATGACAAGGACTTGAAGAATTACAGGCCGATCAGCTTGCTCTCTGTAGTGTACAAGCTATTTACAAAGGTAATTGCTAACAGAGTAAGAAAACATTAGAATTCAATCAACCAAAGGAACAAGCAGGATTTCGAACAGGCTACTCAACAATTGACCACATTCATACTATCAATCAGGTAATAGAGAAATGCTCAGAGTATAACCAACCACTATACATAGCCTTCATAGATTACGAGAAGGCGTTTGATTCAGTTGAAATATCAGCCGTCATGCTGACACTGCGGAATCAGGGCGTAGATGAAGTATATATAAACATTCTGGAAGAAATCTACAGGGGATCAACTGCTACCATAGTGCTTCATAAAGAAAGCAACAGAATACCAATCAAGAAGGGTATAAGGCAGGGGGACACAATCTCCCCAATGCTATTTACCGCGTGCTTACAGGAGGTTTTCAGAAGCCTAGAATGGGAACAGTTAGGGATAAGAGTTAATGGAGAATACCTTAGTAACCTGCGCTTCGCCGATGACATTGCATTGCTGAGTAACTCAGGGGACGCATTGCAACTCATGATTACGGAGTTACACAAGGAGAGCAGAAAGGTGGGTCTTATAATATTATCTGCAGAAAACGAAAGTAATGTACAACAACCTCGGAAGGGAGCATCGCTTCGAGATAGGTAATAGTACACTTGAAGTTGTAAAAGACTATGTCTACTTAGGGCAGGTAATAACCGCAGAGCCTAACCACGAGATTGAAGTAACTAGAAGAATAAGAATGGGGTGGAGCACATTCGGCAAGCACTCTCAAATTACGACAGGTAGATTGCCATTATCCCTTAAGAGGAAGGTATATACCAGCTGTATCTTGCCGGTACTTAGCTACGGAGCAGAAACCTGGAGACTCACAAAGAGTGTTCAGCTTAAATTGAGGACGACGCAGCGAGCAATGGAAAGAAAAATGATAGGTGTAACCTTAAGAGACAAGAAGAGAGCAGAGTGGATTAGGGGACCAACCGGGGTTAAGGATATCATAGTTGAAATAAAGAAGAGGAAATGGACATGGGCCGGGCATGTAGCGCGTAGACAGGATAACCGCTGGTCATTAAGGGTAACTAAGTGGATTCCCAGAGAAGGAAAGCGGGTTAGGGGGAGACAGAAGGTTAGGTGGGCAGATGAGATTAAGAAGTTTGCGGGTATAAATTGGCAGCAGCAAGCACAGGACCGGGTTAACTGGCGGAACATGGGAGAGGTCTTTGTCCTGCAGTGGACGTAGTCAGGCTGATGATGATGGTGAAATAAAAGCAAAAGAGTGGCTTTGCGATGACCAAAGATTGTGAATAGCCTTGACAGTAGGTGGCGCAATAAAGGACATCATTGGCAGATAAGCGACGGATACAACGAAGCAAACCAACCAACTAAACAAAGTACGAAGAGGTAAATCCATAGTCCAGTGTGTGGCTTGCGTCACTATGTTCTAAGTTATTTTAAAAAAATATTGACTGTAGACAAATTATACTTGAACAAAGAAAGCTCACTGATCGTAACACCGAAAGCGGGGTAGTTAGCCTCGTTTCTAATTACCCAACAAATACCTACTTTGTTGTGCTTAGCGCTAGGTTTACCAACTATTATTGAGACACACCTCCAAGAGATAAATTCACTTCTATTAAAAGAAAATCATTGCAAAATATCGTTTCGCATTTCATAACGCCGCCGTTATAGTTGCAAATGATTAAAATCATCGTGTCACGGCACATCAGTTACAAAAATTGCGATGACGGAAGCCCAGAACATGCCTATACACGGTCGTATCTCTTCGTTACTGTGCGCGTTTTGCAATTTCGCGTGCCGCCTAACCCATTTTTCTTCCGCTGCAATCATGCCACGGCAACCAATAGTCGTTTTTCAATCGCCTGAAAGAACCGAAGATCGCTTTATATCGGTGTCCCATTTAGGTGCCTCCCCTTGGCCTATTAAGACAAACAGAAATGCGGTGCCGGGTACCTGTCGCAACAATTTAAACTGGAATTCGGAGGCGCCATCAGGCTACGCAAGCCACTGGAGCACTGAATTGTTCTGACGCAAGATGTGCAAATACGCAGTTGCAATGCCAGATACGCCCCGCGTAGTGGCGCTGACAGGAACGTCCGACATTCTGAAAGGCATGCATTTTAGCGACAACATGCACGTGCGACTTTATTTCGTATCGCGATCTATCGAAATTACGCAGGGGACAGCAGATTTATTTGCGCTAACAACCAAGTAAGCAGCCTTGTCCTCAAAGGTCGTTCAATTCCTTCCTCTTGAAATGACCTAGTAACCAGATGCGCTGTACTCCACTAAGAAAACTAAAAATACTACACGTATTCTACAGTTTGTTTGTTTTATTTATCGACAATTAGAATAGCTAGGCGGTCGTATATAAGCCAATCACTTTAAAATTTACTTGCACCGAAAATTACGCCAAGCCTGCGCGGCAGGCGCAGAACAGTACAGCGAGCGCGAGAAGAGCGGCCTTTCACGGAGCCTTTTTGAAACACTCATTGGGTAACTACTGCAAGCACACTGGCTTGATACCCACTAGGACATTATTAACAAACTTATTTGGGTACTAGGCCAGCATTCGCTATGCTATTTTTCGTCATTCTTCTGAGAAGCGTGGTATCCGCTATACATTTGCGAGGAATTTTGTGCCAATTGTTCATGCAGTGGCGGACGATGATGAGGAAGTATGGCTAAAGTGGGTATGAGCCACAACTAAGGGAACGACCAGAACAAGTTTTTTGTTATGGGTTGGAGCATTGGACATTCCACTCATTATGCTATTCGCATTGGGCGACGACTGGTTGTTGTTTCGCTGTTTTAAAATGCTTTATAAGTCGTATTAACGCGATTGCTTTCCCAACATCAAGCCTGCCTAAGGCAAGTTTGACAACAAGCCACAAGCATTTAATTTAAATAAAAGCCACAAGCACCGGTGTAGTTCAGCGGTAGAATACTGGGCTGGCAACCGGGTTCGAGCTCCACTGTGTCATTGGTGCTAGGGTTTTTTTCTAATTTCGCGTGATGTGGTTACGGACACCGGCGGCGTGCAACAGCACATGACCCGAGTTGGGATCTTATACCAGCTTTCGCTGTAAAAGGTGCAATAACTATGCAGCAAAGCTTTAGTAAAGCACTGTTCAAAGAGGTGGTACGGCAATTTCGACATTAAAATGTTAATATGCTCCGGTGCTGATCGACACGCTTTTCAATACAAATACATTATGAGCATTGTAATATTGACAAAATGTAGACAGCTGTTTTTGTAATTGTCCATGTTTTTTTATGCCAGACTTGATGCTATTTCAATTTTTCGCGGGTTACCCGCAAAGTCGGGTGTTCACAATTCAGTTCGGGCTCTACTTTGTGTGAGTTGGGCTTGTGATTTGAGAAAAGTGCACATACCTCTTGTTTGTTTTCTGAGGCTTATTTTTTTTTCTCACTGAAACGTACTGGCCAGATTGAGAGCCTACAGTACTACTTGAATACTATTGGTGCTCAGTAGCCTCCACTCTTTTTCATATTTTTTCGCGGACCCGGCACAGTGATATGCTAGTTTTAGTGCTCGGTGGCTGACCTGGAGGTAACGGGATTGAATCAGCGCCGTGGTGGCTAAATTTCCGATGGAGGCGAAAAGGCTTCAGATCCATGTGTTTAGTTTAAGGTGAATGTTGGAGAACTCCTGGCGCTCGAAACTGCCAGGGCTCTTCACGATGCCCTCCCTGATAATCATAATGGTTTTGGGATGCTAAACCCTAACAGTTGCTTTACATTATCGTTTACTTTTCACATTGGGTATGCTCCTTCACTCAATGTAAAAGAGTGAACAGCCGTCAAGCTGACCATTCTTCTTATTTTGTATTTTTCTTTCTCTTTACCTTTTTTATGTACAAAAATCTTCATTATGAAATCACTGTGTCGGATTAGAAATAGCAACTTTCCCTATAGTACAGATGTTGCTCTACCTCCAAGCAAAAGTACAAGTTAGGGTGGGGTAAAATGCAAAAACATTTCATAATAGTGAGCATTTATCTTTATTTAACTCCTTACAAGTAAAGATCAATGCAGAACTTTCCTTTGGGTATATACAAGGTATATGCTATATAAATAGTGCCATGTTGACACCATTCAAAACATTATTTAAAGAAAGCTCCAGATGTCTCATTTTGCCCCTATACCTATGGAGCAAACGGAGACGCCGCGTGGTGTGAAACAAGGCATAGTGAAACCAATTATTTCTTCACTATTTGCAAAAAAAATACTTGAAATTCACTCGGTGGGCCCTCGCACAGTTTTAAGAAGTGGAGCCTAGTCCTCGGACTCCATGTATTGAATCTAGACAGAATGTGATGTTGTGTTGATCCGAAACTCTCTGCAAATAAAACACCAGCAGTCTGTTTTTGTTGTCTTTCATTTAACGCTTGCATTTCACCGCACTAGAATATTCAACTATTGGAGGCTAGATGTGCTTTGACGTGTATTCTTCACCTCTTTTCGCCATTTTAATGCAGAAGTGCTCAGGCGTTCAATGACTTTTATTTTGATCCGACGTGCTTGGTGAGGCAGTCAATCAAAATTTGTGCTAGATTCAGATTTTCGAGTGCTTGCTTAGTTTTTTTATACAGGGTGTTGGGAAAACGTCGTTGAAACTCAATCCATATACCTACTTGTGAATGACTTGACTTGGAGATTCCACCATTTTTTTATGCGTCTCTCGAGAGCATCCTTGGGAACACGGAAAAACTTCAATGCAGCGCGAATGGAGGGAGTCGTCCTCAATGACAACCATTGCGTTTTCAAAAGTTTATCCAATCCAATCCTCACAGGAAATTCTATATGATATTCTGTTGCATTTAATGTCCCCCTAAACAAAACATATAGAATATAATTAGTTTGACTAAATGCTTCACTTAGCATGATCCCCTCTAAAGCACTTGGATGCCTTTTGCCACGTTTTGCCCCTCTAAGATGTCATAATTTAAACCGATTTCCGCTTTGTCTCCGGGCTCAAAATGAACTAATCTTTTGGTGTTATGTAGATCATGGTCTAATTTACCAAAAAATATTGACGTTGTTGTATCGATGCAGGAGTAGCTTCATGCACGGATTCGAAAAGTTGGCCGAGCAGAATTTCGCCCCAGTTTGACGGGTCACAAATACACTGACACCAGCCACGTAATTTTTTTTCGCCCGAATGGTGTGAGCAGTCATGAACGTTTGCACATGAAAGCCTAGACAAGGACCACCACTGATTGCTGAAAAAGAGTAAAAATAAAGTAGTCTGGTATTAGCTCCACAGGTTGGTAAAGTCAAAATGCCACCTTTTGCTTCGTATCTCATTTTACCCCGCCCTACCCTATACAACAAGGTAAATTGGACAACCATAGAAACGACTTTAAAGCAACAAAATTGCATTGGTTTGGTTAAATTCTGCTTTCTTTGTATGACTTAGTGTGAATGAAATCTGGTATGTTGCGAGTAAAATATTTGAGGAACGCTTTTGTGTGCACCGTCGCCACCTGCCGGCCGAAGTGAGGTAGTATACGGGAAACGAGTAGGTGCTTGAATCGTGCAATTCATAAGGGTCACCCAACTGTGCAGATGCGATGTGTTTGCTCACGTATCTGATCACGTGCTTGCGTGGGAGCTTTTCCGAATCAGGTTAAAACCGATTGATTGATTGATTGATATATGTGGTTTAACGTTCCAAAACCACCATACACTTAAAACATTACACCCTAAAAGGCGTAAAACGGGTGTACGCTTTGAAAGCACCCTTATGAAAATCGTTTTTACGCTCCATTTTTGAAATTTGATGTGTTCGTCATTAAACACCCTCAAAACATCCCATTTAAACCCTTACATTCGGGGTGTTATGAACAAGGCTACAAACTATTGATTGGTATGTGGGGTTTAACGTCCCAAAATTACCATCTGATTATGAGAGACGCTGTAGTGGAAAGCGCCGAAAATTTCGACCACCTGGGGTTCTTTAACGTGCTTTTAAATCTGAGCACGCGTGCCAACAAGGCTACAAATGCACGACATTTTCGGGCAGTTTTGCTTATACTGTTAGTATACATTAACCATCTTGATACCAGCAAGGCTCCTACTACGAGCTGCTTGCGGGTCTAGTAATGAATCGAAACAGGAAGTAATGGGACCGGAAAGCAGTTTATATCGAAAAGGCACGCAAACTACTATAAGACGGAAGATACAATAGGAGCGCCACTTGTTCAATAGAGTAAGGAGCAATTCTCCTGTATCTATTTCTTCCATCTGTGTCATTTGATTTGCCTGAACAAGGTAACTGATTCAACTGATTTGCCTGATTCAACTGATTTGCAAGTCAACTGATTTGCCTGAACAAGGTAATGTTGCGCGCATTGGTGTAGCCATGCATAGAACACTCCTGCCTCCCCCCGTCCCCCATAAGATCTAAGCTTTTAAAGCTGGAGATAAAACGTCCGCCACCTGCCAAAAAAAAAAAAACAACAGCCATAACAACAACAGCCATAGTTATGTTTAGCCATAACCACCACGTCAGCAGGCCATCAAGTCCCTCAAAACTGAACATCGACGTCATGTACTTTTAGCAGGCACGTTTTATTTAATTACTGTAGCGAATGCTCCTCTTCATGTGTTTTCAAAAGTGCGTCATGGAAAAGAGAAAGACGACACGGACCATAAAATAAAATGCAGAATAAGGACATTTTGGTGACCTTGACGCAGCCTTGCTCACAATGACGGGAGCCTTGTTGACTAAATTGCGAACAAAGCTCTCCTCAGGGAAGCCAAAACGCGTTCTCTAGTTCTCTCTCTCTCTCTCCATTTTTTGTGAATCCCCTTCTTTAAATTTATGTAAGTTCCCCAGAAGACGTGCTTCGGTCAAAGCCTTGACTTTGTAGGTAGTGAGAAAACAACATTGATAAAATATTTTCAGCCGCGGTCTTGTTCCAAGGACTGCAAGCTAAGTACAAATGTATTGTCGCAACGTGAAGACAGAAGTAGTAATTAACAGGTTGAGAAAGTAGGAGCAGGTCAGTATTTTTCATTTACTGCGCACCAGAGCGTTCCTTTTCTTTCTTGTTATTGCTTTCTGCATAAAAGCGTGCAGATGCACGTATGCGCTGTCGTCTTCGTCTTCCTAACAGTACGCACGTGGCAATATGTTCGCATCGATCAGTGTGATGGTCGATGCATGCAATGTTGCAATCTCTGTACCAAAATGAAAGTGCTTAAAAAATATCGCTGGCGTGACCCTTGAATGTGCAGTTCCTAAAGACCAATAGAGCTAAGCAAAAAAGCATCAGCTTATCTTTTTACCAGTATACACTACATTAGGTCGGTGAAGGTACGCTAAATATTGCTCCTGAATATTACAAATGCGCGTTCTGACTAGTAGCTCGTGCTGGCCGCACTGCACCGTCACAATGTTCAGTGCAATTCAGATGCACTGTTAAAGAACGAGTATAACGCAACAAATCACTGCCGCAAAAAAGATAAAAAAAGCAGCGCCCACGCTATCAGTAGAGAGCTGGAGCTAGCGTTAAACCGCATCCAGCCGGTCTGAGAGAGCCACCGACGCCATGAAGTCTCGTCGCCTAGATAACCTTGGCTGCCCGGGACCGGCGTCGTCTTACATGTCACTGCGTGCGCTGGCGAAAAACCCTCCCGTGTGTGTGTGTGTTGTGCGCGTGGCTTCTCGATCGGTAGAGCTCATTAGTCGGTGTTTAGTTTGAAATGTGCCTGCGCTCTGCGCTCGACCTGTGTGTTCTGTCAGTGCTGATTATTGCGAATATGCATTATCCTGAAGACTGGACCTGTGCATTCATATTGTGGAGCACTCGAAGTGAAATAGTACCACTCTCACGTTATTCTGTTCAACGCTTTGTTAACTGCGTGACCACTAGAATAACGCCTCCAAACAATTTTGTTTTCAACTAGTTGATGACAAATCAGCATTTGTTTACTTTGCGAGAATATTTGTCTTAACCGTTTCACGGGGATGATGGCGAAGTGTGATTGTGGGCAAGTTTTTTTTGTTTGTTTGTTTAGATAGGAGCACAAAGCAGAGTGTGCGTGCGCCACTGAGGTTCAGCGAAGAAATTGAACAGATTTTCACGGTGCCCTCTGTTGGCAGCCGTTTATAACGGGGCCGGCTCATGGTGCACATCAATTTTAGTTTACTAATTAATACATATGTGGGGACGGCGCCTGTTAGCTCTAAGCATCAACCGTATCTAAGACGCATCAGCTTAGGCATTTTAATAGTTCGTTTACTCTCTTTTTTTTCTTATTGCACAAAAAGACCGAGCACGGAAAACAAAGACGTGGTGTCCATGTCAATCTTTTCTGTTCTTTTTCGTCTTGTGCGGTAACACTACCGTGATAACTCGGGTTGATGCATCGTGTGACAACACAGCATATTGCTTCGCGTTAGCAGTGCCTCGCGAAGTTTGCCTACTTGTGAATACATTCAATTTTATTTCAATCAAATTCGTCTTCACCGGTATTTTCGTTCACCCGCAACGTAGCGTGACACTGCCGACAGCCGTGCCTGTGTAGCGGATAGAGCACTGAATCTGGACTTTAGTTTGAAGAGACCTTTCGTCTGTGTGTGTGGTCGATTTGCCTACTTGAACAGTGCAAAGGCTTGTTTGAACATAACTGCTAACGTTCGATCACCTTTTGTTCAGATTGTTTCCATCATGTGTAACTTTCAAAATATTCTCGTTATTCAGAGTTTTATTGCCATCGCCTCGCTTTGGTGTTTAACTTCGCTAGTACTTCAGATGTTAAAGGTTTTTTGGCTATGTTAAGTGTATTATTAGTTTTTTTGTTGCACAAAAACACTTTATGGTATACATACTGCACGGTATCTAAGCATGTGTTGTGGCCAAAATGTAAGACTGGGCAGCATATTTATCTGGGAGCACAACACGCACAGCCACTGAACAGCCTACGCTGCATCGGGAAGGAGTTAAGCTTTCTCAGCCTGCCAGCATGATTGTAACAAATGGCCCTAATTTAGCAGTATGGAATGAACATTGAGTGAAAGTAACAGGGTCACTTTATCCCAAGTTTCCCAGCCAATTTTGCGGCTATGGCAAATGTGTTTGAAAAAAATCATGCTTATTTATTGCACTGAAAACAGTGAACTGCTTGAATATTTCGGAGAGAAAAACGTTTTTGGTCACTTGGTTGCCTTTTAAACATTCCAGACTGTTGTCTGAGTGTTGTTTGTGGAAAAAAATTTACAAGTACCGCTCCTTCTTTTACATATACCAAGTTTGATACATGCTAGGTAAAGGGGCTTATGTAAGGTGTTTGAAACTCAGTAATATTATTACAAATTTTCGGCTACATACGTCTGCAATAATTTAGCCAAAATGTGTTATGTTTGCATTTTCTCATTGCGATACTGCACTTTATATGAATATCTCAGCTGTGACTACTTACTTCACAGAAAAGATATTTTGATGAAAAATTATTTTTAGACATCTTCAGCTGTTAACCTCTACGAGAAAAGATCAGTCATTTCACAGAATTGTCATTTTTGTCCGTGTTAAGACGCAATTTGCACCATGTGGTGGTCCAATTAAAAATCACCTTTTACCTACATTGAAAGCAAATAAACAGTTCTTTGTATGTGACAAGTTTCATTATTACAATTTCTATTTCAAGGAATAAAATGATTTATGAATTTTCCCGTCAACGGCAATGGGGAACTTCGAGGCGTTGGCTGCCGTATGGCAAATTGGCAAATGGGGAACTTGGAGTTTCAAAAATTATTTAGGGCCAAAGCTCTTGAGGCCGTGGGTCGCTCCCTCCTGTGTAGTCGTACTAGTATTATGTAGCCACTTTATGAGTTGCACAATAGATAGCGTTAGTGGTTTTCACAGCCTATACACGGACAAAATGATAATTCGTGGGGTGAATCGTTCGTCCGTACATTTGTGATTTCGTCCGTTCGTCTGTTCATCTATACGTCCGGGCTTCCGTGTGTCTGTCTGTCCGTGAGTCCGTCCGTCTTTCTGTTCGCCCATACTGGCGTCAAACTGTCTGTCCATCTGTTTGTGCGTCCGGACGGACGAACGCTATGCCCCACTAATCATCAGTCACTCCGTGGATATGCTGGGATCTTTTTCTCCAAACATAAATTGCTGTGACAAAACTTGGCTCATAAAAAGAACTGCTTATTTGCTTTTAATTAAAGTACAAAGTCTATTTTAATTCAACCATACATGGTGCAAGTTGCGTCTCAATATAGACAAAACAACTATTTTGTGAAATTAGCGATTTTTTCTGGTAAAGCTTGACAGCTTGAGAGATCTAAAATATTTTTTCCTCCAAATATACCTTCTGTGGATTAAGTATTCACTTCTCAGATATTCAAAGTGCAGTACTGATATAGAAAAATGCAGATATAACACACTTCGGCTAAATATTTGAGGCGTATGTGGTCGAAAAATGGTTTTAATATTACTGAGCTTCAAACACTTTACGCAAGCCCTTCACTTAACTCGTAGACCAAATTTGGCACGGAAGAGGTACTTATGAAGTATTTTTTTTCACAAACATCGAGACGAGATTCCGGGAAGTTCAAGAGGCAGCCGCGTGCCCAAAAATTATTTGTCTGCGAAATATAGCAGTTACCTTTTTTAATGCAGTAAAATCAGCGCAATTTTTTCTGAATACATTTGAATTGGTCGCCGAAATGGCGGGGGCGTCTGATGTGGAATGACCCAATAGCCAATTCTTCCATCATATAATCGTGTCAATGTGAGCCAGTAGAAGAACACTAGTATCAGTCGCATTTTAATACGTAACTGTACAGTACTTAATTTTACAAGTTAGCTGCACTGAATAGCTTCTCAATGCGCATACCGTCATGTATGCTCAGTGGCACTGCGCTTTTGTGCAATACATATAAAACATGTATATGTTGATGCGTGTCGTACTGTATTCCTTTTAATAAACTAATCGAATGAGTACCATGGTAGATCTGCAAGAATACACATGCAGCTGTGTTGATGCATACTTAGGCATGGAGCTTGACATTCACTTAGATTGGTCGATGCATGCAGCTAATGGAACATTCTCTACTTGGAGCAGCATCTTTTTATTTGCCTTCACGAGCAAGCTGAAAGGGTAAAGAAAGGTTCATATCTAGGCACGGAAGGTGTAATGATTCTGCCACAGCGCGCTTTTTATGGCGTTTATCGCTCAGCATACCTTTTCTAGCATTTCTCACTGCAGTGGAGCCCGTTGCCACTGAATATGCTTGCTATGCACTCAATTTATACTTACGCATAAGAAAGCAGCTTGTTATGCAGAGTGCATACTGTATGTGTCACCATTTGTGAAATTTCGGTCATTGTTCCTTGTGTATTTATTTTAGGTTTCCGGGATTGAATTTTCTGTACAGGAAGAACAGCTTAGCCCCACTTCTCTCGAAGGCACCAGTCATCTCAGCAGCTGAAGATGAATGTGCAAGCAGCAGTGACGAGTGGTTTTGCAGTTAGAAGTATACCAACACTGACATTACATTAATACAACCCCAATTACACCACCTTGTCGAAGTTCTCATTTTTAATGTCGAAGTTTATACTGCGAGATATATTAGGTTGTAAATGTGACTCCAGAAACTTGCTTACTCTTTCTACGCGTTTTTTTTCTATTTTATAGGTGTCAATCAACGCCATACCTCTCAGTCGTTTGCCCGACTGGCGCAAAAGTTTTTGAAATTTGTGGGGATTTATTGTATTGAAAACAATGAATTTCTAGTATATATAGAGAAAAACAACTGGGTCACGTGAGATATTTCAAAATTTTGCAGAATGCCATCAGAGTCCTGTTTGTCAGACTTGCAGTTTTTCTATAATAGAGGCAGATGCAAACATATGGGCTTAATCGTTTTTTGCTTTGGCGTTATGTTGGGTTGAACCTTACGCTACAAGTTACTGCTTGCAATACTGTGGTGTCGTGCGTGCGTGCGTGTGTGTGTGTGTGTGTGTGTGTGTGTGTGTGTGTGTGTGTGTGTGTGTGTGTGCGTGTGCGTGTGTATGTTTAAGTGCCTTCCGCGTCCTACTTTGTCGTTTTCGGCCCAGTCTACCTACACATATCGCATACATACACTGGTCTTGTGCAGCTCATTCAAGACCACGGCACCTTATTTTATCTGCTGCATGCATGCAGGTATAAGTGCAGTGGGTGACACCAGTATCTTCCCTCTTCGCTGTCAGCCGCAGAAAAGGTTCATATATGCTTCTCCCCGAGAACAATTGAGGCTTGGGCCAGTTGGTGATGCATACTTGATGGAATACAGTGCTATGAACGGCTCTCCTCAACACACAAGACTAAGTGTCACCTCCTTTGCCTCTGCTTTTGTTGTCCCATTAATCACGCTTCATTTGATCAAATATGCTTATCCATACAACTGTCATCGTTTCAAGGGGGTTTTTAGTGTTGCACCCCACTCGCATGGGTGTAGCTTCATCCAACACCCATAATATAGGGGTGTTCATAAACACCTATTAAAGTAGCGTGTAACGTTTCTTTACACCCTACGCTTTCAGGGTGTTTCTAAACACCCTATTGTTTAGGGTGTTCCTAGACACGCTAAAATGGTGTTGCCCATGCGACAAAACAAATACGGGTGTAAAATGTTGTAGAATGTATGATTATGAGACACGGCGTAGTGGAGGGCTCCGGAACTTTCAACCACGTGCGGTTCTTTAACCTGCACTCAAATCTGAGCACACGGGTCTACAGAATTTTCACCTGTATCGAAAATGCAGCCGCAGCAGCCGGGATGAGATAAAAACCAACAAGATACCAGGTTCAGATGAAATACTCTGTCAATTCATACATCGGTGGCCATTTTTCTGCTTCAAATTAAGACGGAAATGTTCAAATGATCTAATTACTTTCAGAAGTAGAAAGTTATAATGATATTTACGCATGTCGCATCTTAAATATGCACATAACTTACACTTCTGCCGATGCTCATCGTGAAACGATTCTCTAACTCTCTCTATTCCGTTTATTCAGCGCTATATGTCTGTGCGACGTTAAAGGCATCGCACAGATATCATCGCACAGCTCCGTGTGCGCCGTGAAGGCGTCGCACAGGGAGCTGATTAGGGTGCTTAACGGCTTGAAGTATACAGCGGCACCAGGTAAAGCGTACTTTTTCTTTCAACCCTATATATTGCATGCAAGATCAGCAATCTTTGTTTTTTGTTTGATTGCTTTTTAGACACCCATACTCAACCTCGTGTGTTGCCTTAGACACTCGATTTGACCAAATTGCTGGGAATTATGTCGATGTGGCGCCTCGGTATGCCTCTCAAGACAGGCGGCTTTCGTGGAATGCGACGATGACGCTTCATAATAAAATAGCGAGAAGCAGCTGTTTTAGGCGCCCCGAGCCACAACGTGCTGGCCGGATTAGTAGCGAGCACCGAGGCGCGCGCAAGTTGGCGGGGCCGGAATTAGAGCGACCCAACCTTGCTCCGATTGAGGATTGCGGCCTGCACGTGTTTCTCTGTCGTTGACCGGCTACATGGTGGGGGCACACCACAGCGCCACCACATGTAGATGTTGGAGGCCACAGCAAAGCGGGCACTGAGCGCGCTAGTCCTCGACAGCAATGTTATTCTATATCTCTTTCTCTCGCTCTGATTTAGCTCTTACTCCCTTTACGCATTCAAGGTACCGGGGGGTTGTTTACGTGAGCGACCCGCTCACGTAAGCAACGTTTACACATATGTGCGGCGTTCGCCAACGCTCAACGAGAAGGCAATGAGTTTATGGTACGCATGGCGACGTATCGCTGTCCTTCAACGTGTCTTATTGTTCACCGATTGTTAATGTGACTTTCGAAGTTTCTCTTGTGCGGCTCATCTATTAACGGGAAAAGTAACGGTATACTAACGTGAAATAACGCAAAATTTAATTTCTCTCATCCGTTCTCACTCGCCGTTCATGGCCCACCGTTATACAAGATGGTGCACCGATCATACCACTAACGAAACTCGCAAAGGAAAAGCCAAAGTTATGTGCTTATATTATGCTGACCTTGGTTTGGAAATTGCAAACCGACAAAAGCACTAAAATTATAACGCTCAGGTGATTGTGCCAGATTGTTACGCAATTGTGCGCCATAAGATTGATTTATATGGGAATGAAAATCCCCACACTATTCATCAGCAGGAAGCCATGTAGACACGATAGAGATAGTGTCACGTTAAAGAAATTTATGAGTCGCAGTTACGGTGTACACAATGTGAAAATATACCCAGCCACCACGCGAACAGCTATAGGGCTGTTTACCAAATGAAGCTCGTGCTCCGCCACATCTGCAAACACCACTACGAAGAGAAAAACAAATGACCCCGTATCTGCATGTTTTGCGGCCAATGTCGTCAAATGATGATAGTATTTCGACTGGAGAGAGTGAATAAAAAATGTTCTGTGCTAGAAAATGAATCAATGATATTCTGGAGGCACTGCCTTAAAGTGCCTCGAGGCGCGCAGCGGGTAGGTTCAACCACCGTATCGTCTTACTAAAGCGCAGGAAACACCCACGTTTTCAAGCATAGCGTTGCATTGTCAGTTTAGCGTAATAAACGCTAAGTTCTCCAGAATCACTCATGTATGTCTTTTATAGTATAATGATGATGTGTAGGGTTTAGTGGCACAAGGGACAATGTGTGATGGCCAAAGAGCGCCATTTCAGTAGACAAGAGAAGTGAACAATGATATGGTGTGTGGCTGTATAGGGGCCTTGAAACTCCTCACGCTTACGTGGGTAAAACATATAAGCGTTAAAAACATGTCATAGGCGTGAAATATGTGCATTGAAACTTAAAATGCGAATTGTCATGATAATAAAACTATGCTGAAGATGTAGTTACCGCAGCCACGACCTCAGTAGTGAGGTCGGGCTACGGATCAGCTCGGTATATGGGTTGAAAGCTATGTATATCATTTAACAATGCCAACAGTGATAGAACTTTAAAAAGCGGATCCCTACCAATGAGCATGACTGGATGTAGCGGCAGCTACTGTCGGTAGGGAAGCAAAATTGTTTGTTTCTCAGGGCATCGAGGTAATTGCAGTGCACAAGGATGTGGAGAACCGTAAGGTGTTCTCCACAATGGCGGATTGCCACCAGACAAAAGGTGTACACGCGTGGAGTGAGTGTATCTTATTTGTAACCAAGTGTGACTTGTGTGTAGCGGGATCTAGATATATACTGTTGGCCAATTTTCAAGTCTTGGTTTGATATCGTGCAATTTATTATCCGTTTCTCTTTCCTACAGGCGTTGCCAGAACGCCCTGAGCTCCCTCGTAGGAAGGGCCTCACGTAAATTTCAGGGACGACCAGGAATGTATAGGTGGGTGCGTGGTCGTACGCAGACCCAGCCAGCTATTCCGCCACTACGTTTTCAGCAATCTCGCGGTGCCCTGGCACCCAGCACACCACAACCTGTCGTTTGAAGGCATAAATTGTGCATAAAAGAGAGTAAAGTGATATAAGGACAGGATTTTAATGTTTTCTCAGTGTTTTCAAAGCTGTTACGACACTCAGCGAATCTGTGTACACACCCGCACGTGCCAACTGTAATTCCTTGAAATGCTTGACGGCCACAGATATCGCATGAACTTCTGCACTGAATATACTTGTTTGCGGGTGCAGAATACCAGATTTTGAAAACGCTGGGCCAGCAGCTGCATAGGACACACCTGTACAAGACTTTGACGCATTTGTAAAGAATTACGGGCAAGTGCATTTATGTTGAAGTTTGAGGAAGTGCGTGCGGATGTGTGCAGTAGGTGCGTGTTTAGTAACCTCTACAAAGGATACGTCACAGTCAATTATCTGCTACTGCCACGGTGGTGGATATGCTGCGGGAGCCATCAACTGGTGCTCTGGAAGTGGCACGCCTGTTTCCTCAGCGAGACTCCTCACGAGGAGCGAGCAGGGCGGTCTCAGTGAAGGACGGTTGTTGAGCAAGGCAGCATTGGACACATCATTGATTATGATATGAGCGGAATGTCCCTCGTCAGCGTTAACCTTGAGATAATATGTGAAGGACAGGTAACATCTTTGCAGATGGAGTGACCATTCATTTGATTCTACATGCATGCTTTCTACGGGGCTAGTTCGAAAGGCACCCGTAGAAAGGCGAATGCCTAGATGGTGTGTGGGGTCGAGACTCTTTAGGGCTGATGGGGTCGCAGACTGATAGGTGACAGCACCGTAATCTAGGCGCGTGTGTACGAGTCTTTTATACAAATCCATCAGCCATTTCCTGTCTCTACCCCATGTAGTGCGTGACAAGACATTCAGAATATTCATTGTCTTTAGGCACCTGTTCTTTAAATACTTGATATATGGTATGAAGGTTAGCTTTGCGTTCAATATTAGGCCAAGGAAATTATGCTCAGACTTTACAGCCAGACGTTTACCATGCAGGTCAAGATCGGGATCGGGATGAATGCCCCTCTTCCGGAAGAACGGGATGCAGGTACTTTTTGCGCGTTCAGCTTGAAAACATTATCATCTGCTCATTGAGAGACCTTGTTCAAACGTAATTGAACGTGACGTTCACACACTGAGAGGTTAGAGGAATTGAAACCCACCTGCACGTCGTCAACATATGTACAATAAAACATATTTCGTGGGATAACAATGTGCAAAGAGTTAATTTTCACTATAAAAAGTATACAATACAATACCCCTCCTTGCGGCACTCCTGTTTTTTGAACAAATGTACGGGACAACACATTGCCGACTCGAACACGGAATGTCCGATTAGACAGGTAGCTTTCGACAATTGCGAACATTCTGCCACGTACACCTAGGTGTGACAGGTCTCAGAGTATGCCAAACACCACGTTGTGTCATAAACCTTCTCCGTATGTAGGAACACAGATAGAAAAAATTGTTTGTCAGTGAAAGCATCACGAATTTGTGCCTCGATACAAACAAGGTGGTCAGTAGTGTATTTTGTCTCCCGAAACCCTCACTAGTATGGGTCAAGTAGGCTATTTGTTTCAAGAAGGTGCATCAGTCGCATTTTTATCGTTTTCTCAAAGACCTTGCACAGGCAACTCGTCAATGCTGTGGGCCTGTAACTTGACGCTGAACATGGGTCCATACCCTGTTTAAGAATTGAAATAATGATGGCTTCTTCCCAGGTGGAAGAGATCTCTCCATAAACCAAACAGCATTATAAAAGAAAAGGAGCGTTTTTTGGGTTTCAGGGGGCAGGCGTTTCAACTTTTCGTACACTATACGGTCGAAGCCTGGGGCGGTCCTGTTACAGCAATTTAGCGATTCTTTTAGCAGTGATAAGATAAAAAGCTCATTTTATGTATCATTATTTGTGGATTTTCGTTATATTTTTTGTTTTTTTTGTGTTCTTACTTTGTGATGTTGGAACGCCGTATTGTATTGGGTTGAGCTGGAGACCTGTTCACTATGTGCACCGAGCGAGTTCGCTCTGTCTTCCAAACCATTACCTTGTGTGTTTACTAGAGGAAGAGGATGTGCTTCTCGCCCTACTACCTCACTGACCATGCTCCGGACTCTTGCCTCATGTGTATGTAAGTTGATGCCAGATAGAAACTTCTGCCAGCTCTCTCTTCTGGCCTGCCAAAGCGTTCTCCTGCCCTGTGACTTGATGTTTTTTTTTAAATGTACAAGGATATTTGCGCAATGCACTTAGCAGCCGCTTCAATAAGAAAAGCAGTAGAGAACTCTACAGATGCATTTGTGCTAGAACCACATATGCCAGTCCACCTTAAGCTAGCTATCTAATAAAATTGGTCTCAATCGGCTTTTTCTATGAGCCAGTTGGGAACATGAGCAGGACATTCAAGAGCTGTTGATGTACTCACAATTATAGGATAATTGTCACTTCCGTAAGGATTGTTTATGCCTTTCCATGTGAGTATCGGTAGGAGCGATGGAGAGACAATGCTAAGGTCTATTGATGAGTATGTATTATTAGCTAGGCTATAGTATGTTCACTCTTTTCGGTTGAGGAGACACGCACCAGAAGAGAAAAAAAAACTGTTCAATAAGGTGGCCTCGCACATCGCAGCGAGAGTCACCCCATAGGCTACTATGAGCATTGAAGTTCCTTGGACAAGATACGGTTCTAGAAGTTCAGCTATCAGCGACTGAAACTCGTGTTTAGTCAATTAATGGTGTGGTGGTATGTAAATACTGCAAATTGTAACCCATTTTTTGAATATGATAGCTCGGACAGCTACTGCTTCCAGGGATGTCTGAAGGGGTAAATGTGTACAGGCTGTTCCTTGATTACCAATTATGGCAACACCACCGGATGAGGCGACAGCATCATCTCGGTCCTTTCGAAAGATAACGTATTTGCGTAGAAAGTTAATGTGTCTAGAATTTAAGTATGTTTCTTGCACACACAGCACTTTTGGTGTATGTTTGTGTGGAAGTTCTTGAATATCGTCGAGGTTCCTGAGCAAGCCTCTGATGTTCCACTGTGTTATATGTGTCATTTTAAAGATGTGTGGTGCTGTGTGTACAAGAAGTGTTACTTCAGGTTACAGAGCCTTTTGGGGGCCCCGTAATTCAACGTTTTTCTTTCTGGGCATGCTCCAAAGAGTTGCGCCTATCCTTCGGCGCCTGAAGCGCTGGAGGAGTGGGATTTGTATCCATCACCTCCTGTGAGGTGTCGGATGGTGCCTCATGAGCAGGCACAATCACAGAAGTTTCGGACGTAACTGCAGGTGCAGTGGTCTGGGCCCGCAGTGTCTGAAGTCTGCTAAACCTGTTTGGCAGGAGGCGGAGCAGCACAGGCTACTCCAGCCTTGGGTGCAGATGACGCGACCACGGTCACACTTCGTGTGACATTCGCAGACGCGGAAAGATGTGGTGCGGCGCCCTGGCGCGTCACATCTGCAAAGGAAGGAGAGTGCTTGTTACGGAGGGACAAGCGCTGGCGCGCCTCTTGAAAAGCCAGGTTGAATTCAATTTTAAGTTGAAGAATTTGTTTTTCCTTTTTCCACAATGGACATGATCTCGAGTAGGCGGGATGGTCTTCTTCGCAATTCACACAGCCGGCTGCAGCAATACAATTGTCCGATGGGTGTTCGTTGGAGCTACAGTTTGCGCAAGTCGCGTGCCCTCTGCAGCTTTGCGATCCGTGTCCAAAGCGCTGACATTTGAAACACCTACGAGGATTTCGTATGTAGGACCTGAATTGAAGCTTGCAGTAGCCGATTTCGATTGAATCGGGTAAATTGCTAGTACCAAAATTGATAATTTATGTTTTGTTCACTACATATAACCTTCACTACATGCTGGTCTTGCCAGCCTTTGAATAACTCACTCTCTGATAATCCAAGAAGGTTGTCATCAGAGATGACACCGCGGACTGTGTTCAAGGATCTGTGGGGGCCTACGGAAACTGGGACATCCCCAAATGCTACCAGTTTAGGTAAGTTGTCATGTTGCAGCTTGTCGCGAACCTCCAAAAGGAGGTCGCCGCTTCCAAACTTGGTTACACGTTATCCTGGGCCGATTGCTTCGGTGAGTGTTTTCGAGACAAGAAAAGGTGAATTCGCTCGGACTGTTTTGTTTTCTCTTTGGCTATGCACAACATCAAACTTTGGGAAAGACTGCTTTGGTTTCGAAAAGAAGAACATTTCTTTGGTGTGCCACCTGTCGGGTGGCGATCAGGGAGAGGGGGAAAAAAGTTGGCCATACAGATTGTGTAAAATCGGTGGCGATGGTGGTCACCCACCTCCGAGCCCAACAAGGGGACGCTACAAGGTTAAATAGTAAGCACCTGGAGACGCCAGCCATGCATCGCCGCTATAACCGAATATAACTAACCAAAGTTAGGTAACTACATAGGGTTAACCCTCGCCGCCAGGAAATGTGGAAGAAAATGGAAAAGAGAAGATGACAGGACAGATAAAATGTGACAGATGAAGACGAAGATGTAGGAAGAGAAAAAAAGGCGACTGCCGATTACCCTGGGTGGGTCCGCCAAAGAATGCCGTCTACGTGAAGCCGGGGCCAAAGGGGTGTGTTGCCTCTTCCGGGGGCCCTTAAAGGTCCAAGCCCCCAGCGTCAGCTCAACCCCCAGGATCCCCTTTCCGGCAGACACGGCTCAGCCACGCACATCTAGGCGTCGGAAAGAGTCGAAACCCCTCTGGTAGCTCGGGTCCGTGGTGTCGCTACACACTAAACGCCTGCGTAAGCAGATGCCCCTGCCGGGCTTTTATAGCATAAAGTGTAAAGAAACATCCCACAGTATATTGACATGTTGATGTTCGCCCTTTGATATGCACCACATTTGCTTTTTATTCAATACTACCCACAAGTATGAACGCAGAAACAAGAGCAATAATTGTGCGTGCTGCAGATGAGATTGAATTTCGGAATTAAAGGAAACCAAATCAAAAACAAAGCAACAAGCCGTTTCGGGTGACAAACAGACAAGTTTACAGATGGACAGACAGACGAACGAAATTTTTGCGTCGGAAAATCTCAATAAAGACTATTGTCTTTGAAAGTAAGTCGTATGAAAAAAAAAAGAGGCCGATTTTCGGGGCTCGGAGCTCTGACTAAACAGGAGCTGATAATCCTTCGTCTTGGATGTGGGGGAAGGAGAGGATGTTGCTTGCTGGTGCTGGTTGAGTTAACAAAGGCAAGGGAACCTCGCTGGAAAGTACTGACCTTTTTGCAATATTGACTTGTAATATTTCGCTATTATATTTTCCCTCCTATTCTTCACTCTTTCAGAACTTTGTTACGGTAAAATGCTTCCCAGACGACTATTCGAATCCTATAGTTTATAAACCATGTTTAACACGACTGTGTTGAGTGCCCCTCCAAACAAATTTATCCGGTTGACTCTCACAGCGCGAACTTACTTCTACACTTAAGTTAGTAATGCTTAAGTTAGACTTGTAAAGAAACTCTGGGGCACTCGACAGATCACTCCCAATAAGCCTGGCGAGAGGCAAATACAATGCAGGTTGATTGGCTCCGCCAATACTTCACAGAAATCAAAGGAAAATAAACCAGAGAATATTTCATCAGAGATATCTTCGCGTCACCTAGTTCTCTGTAGCAAACTGGCAAAGAATTGCAAAATATAGACTGTGGATAAGACGGACTTGAATTCAGTGAGGGATTGGCTAAGGCACGCATGCAGTGGGATTGAAGTCGAGGAGGCTTTCCTCAAGAGTAAGCGATCTAAAATGCGACCTTTTTTTATTCTTCCTGGTTTCATATTGCTGCTATACTTCTGCCTTAATCACTAAACAATTTCGCTAATAGGGGCGTGTAAGACGTGTAGCGGTCTGACTATTTCTTGATGCGACCAGCATCACTCTGTCAAGAGAGCATTCATTATCATGAAGGCAAAATGCTGGCTTCTTCACGGCGTTCAGCTCGCTTCGTGGCTGTGAAGAATTTTCTCCCTTTTCTGTGCACAAGTCGTCCAGTTAACTGCCAGGAAACATTACGGACCACAGAAGCACATAGTGAACTTTAAGCCTACCAGCGCTGCTATGTGGGGCGCCACCTACCGTGAGCTATAGTGGTGAGCTAAAGATCGGTCTTCTTGTTGGTCACTGGAATAGATCGTTCAAACTGAGAATTTCGGCCACCGAATCCGAAAGAGGGTCCTTTCAGCGAGATTCGCCGAAAGGGCTCTCCGCGCCGATCGCTCTCGGACCGATTTTAACGGCGTCTGCTACCACATCGGCTCGCCGCGAACCGATAAGAGTTCTAGCCGAGAAATTTGAAAAATGGCAGCCGTGTTTGATTCATTCTACGTGTCACAGTCAAGCAAAGTTCGCTAAGCGGAAATCCTCCTTAAATTGCCCCATTCGCGGGAAAACTACTGCCCACGAGCAGTAGCCGCATAAAACCGCCCTCTGCAGGTGCTTTGGTCTGATTGAAAAACATGAGCCCGGCTGGCCGCCAGTCGTACATTCGTGTGCCGTGCTTGAGTAGCCTTGCTGTGGTAGTAAGGGGAAATATGCCAGCACAATGCACGAATAACTTTACCGAGAAAAATGCCTGAAGAGCTGGGCCGGAGAGTTCATGTTTACATGCGAGAAAAACCTGCGAAAACTTCCAGTGACGGTATGTGATTGATTGTGCTTTCTTCGTCCTTGTCTTGAGTGTTTGCTGGCTTTTTTCCCATCATAACCGAAAAATGAGCGCTAATTTTCTCAGGCTCCCCTCCGCGAGGCTACGTGCAGAAACGAGCTCGGATAACAGCATGTGGAATGTTCACGGACGAGAAGAAAACCTTCAATTAAACACAGCATTTTGGTGCATGCGGCTTTCTGTGGGTGCTGAACTAACATTCTAAAATCTGTGTAGCGTGGCACGACCGCACACAGTGTTACGTATATCAGCGCTTCCATTTATTTGTGGGCTTTAACGTCTCAAAACCACCATATGATTATGAGAGACGCCGTAGTGGAGGGCTCCGGAAATTTTGACCACCTGGGGTTCTTTAACGTGTACCCAAATCTGAGCACACGGGCCTCGACATTTCCGCCTCCATCGGAAATGCAGCCGCCGCAGCCGGGATTTGAACCCACGACCTGCGGGTCAGCAGCCGAGTACCTTAGCCACTAGACCACCGCGGCGGGGCTATCAGCGCTTCCAGCAGACCGCACAATACTGCCGTTAGTACGCGAGCATGCGCTGTCACGTATCTGGGTGAACCATGATTGAAATTAAAGTAAGGGTAATTTAATAATCGGACTAGTAGGAGCTGCCCCTGTAGCCGCTTTATGTATAGTTCGAGAAACTCATCTCACTTGAAAAAATCGTAATGTTGCATGTTAGTGTGAGGACCCAATGATATTGTTATGCTCCTGAGCACGTTCACGAATTTTCATTTATATTGTATTTCGATACTTTGGTGATTTTAACTAGATACATATATATTAGAGTACTAGAAAACAATATAGTTCGCTGTAGTTATATGTGAATATCTATCTTCCGGCAACTCAGTCGAAGTGGGGTCCAACGATGCGACCCCTAGTAACGATGGACACTGAAGATTTAACGCACATACTGGACCTCACAGATGGTACGTTAGCCGTGGTAAACTTGAAGTGTATAACACAGCGTTAGTGTTGTTTGGGCAAGCCAAGGATGGTCCATTGGTAGAGGGTGCCTGATGAAAAAGGGAAATAATTAAAAAAGACTGCAGAGACGGGTACTAAGTCATTCGCCTTTGCACACGCCTTTGTTGCCAAACCGCGTGAGCTTTTGTCTACCGCACCTTGTGCCGGTGAGTCATCCGCATGGCGGAAGCGTTCTCACGGTGAGCCAGTCTGAGAAATAAGTGGTCCCTGTCGCGACACCACTCGCGACAAGATAATCCGGCAGCATGCTGTCACACTAATTGAGAAGAGACTGCAGCATCGTGCGTAATAACTCGAGACAGCTGACCGGCTTTCTAGCCAGGCTTGTTGTTGTGCGAAAGTATTTTTAGGCTGTATGTTGACCAAATGACGAAATTTTTTTACTTGATTTCTTGGAGAATGAGGAGGACATAGTGTGGGAACGCTGAGGCTGAGACACGTCTCTAAGGAAAGGAGAGTAGTTTGCTGCATTAGTACAGCATCAAGAAGGGATTCGCCTCGCGAGGCGGTATCAGATGAGATGGGAGTTGTTTAATGGAGAGGAGGGGAGCTTGGTGCTCGAGGCCAAGTTCTACAAGCGCGGACAGACGTCGTGCTTCGCGCCGACTCTGATACAGGGTTTAATACTACATCGAGTAGTTGGTGTCAATGTGTGGAGTATACGAAGGGCTCGGCAAGTAACGTTGACGTTAATACAGCCCAGTGCTTACTGTGCGGTTAGTGTAGTGGCACCCGACTTTGATTGTTAATAGGTGTCCATGTGTAAATAAACTGATAAAAACCCGGAACTGAGCAACTGGGCCTGTCAAGTCCTTCAATGTGTCATCGTGGTCATCTGAACCATCGGGACCATTTCCATCATCCCTAACTTGCGTTCTTTTTTAAAGGGTAGGCACGATGAGCTTGACGAACACTCGAGGTAGCGGAGTGCAAGTATCACCTTGCTTGGTCATTGCTTAGGCTGAAACGCGATAAATCTTCGTTGTACACCATTTGTACAATTGTAAAGGGAATTTTTTTCTCCTCTACTTTGTTCTTCGTATATTAGGATTAAGTTTACGGTACTAAATCAACAAAACAAGTGCAAGTGAATCACTGAACGTTGCTTTGAGCATGCTAATTGTCGAAGACGTTTCCAACCAAAAGTACGAAAGACGCTCTCCTGTTAACACGACATGGGCGCTCACTTTTCTAGAAATGGTCGATGGGTGCGCAACCACCCCGTCCTATACAAACGCCACCCCAAACACACGGGTTGCAAGTGACGTCATTTCAGGCTAGCAAAGTGAGCGACAGCCATGTTTGTCAACATTGAGAAAGGCTGCGCGTGCAGCTTACCACTGCGTCGAAGCTTGTCGGTGTCATTCGAGCGATATGGCGAAATAAAACGTGCACATGCTTTGCCCGTCATGTCATAGAGTAATATACAGAAAGTTAAGAGAGGACACTCCCATAGGCTCATGCGGCTGTTATTGGTTTGCAGCGCTACAAAAAAAAAAAAAATGTTGGGTAACTTCGCAGCCTCAGGAATGAAAGACCGCAGAGAAGGATGTCTCGAAGGCTATATTATAGCAATTAGGTTTATTATACAGCCTCTGAGACAACTCCTCATGACGTACCCATCTCCGTGGCTATGCTTTACTTTTTATCACGTCGTTTGCACGAATCAATTGACTTCGTGTAAGCTCCACCACTTGAGCGGCAAGCAACCGATGCCACTGTATGCCTATGGGAACATTTTTAACAAAACGTGAAAATTTTTGGAAGAGCGAAAGCTTTTATTTGCAATTGATAATCTTGGCAAGCACATTTCATGTTTGATGAACGCAGGTACGAAGAGAGATGTTCATTGGACTGCGAGAATCGGGAACACAGCTACCATACCATGAGTATAAATTGCAGACAAGAAATAATTATAGAGACAACATTATAGGAGCCACAGAACAGTAAATCTGCAATAAATGCACACAAATGTATATGCAGTGTGCAACGCGACACGGCCGGCTGTCGTTGCGCAGCACTTGACTCCGGCATGAACAGAAGAAAATAAAAATGTTGGCTAGCTTTTTTTTCCCGCCATGGTACAAATTTTCTCTTGCAGACTTCCCATCTCTCTTTCGCGCAAACCACTCAGAAGTAGTTGCCGCACCAAAAACAAAGCAAATTTAGGTGCCATGCAAGCTCTTATCGAGGCAGGAGTGTTTACCCATAGATTATGCCCTAGCCTTAGCTAGCGAACATTTTTCTAGATTCACCACTTCTTTCTTATTGCGCTTGTTAGAGCGCTAAGCAAATAGCTAGAGTCACAAATAACGATAGCAAGCATAACGGCACTTTTCACAAAATCTCAGTGATGCAGTGAATTAGAATACATGTAGCGGAACACAGAAAAGCTAACAATGCGAACAGCGACTCACTTACTCGAGCCAAACAAAAATGTTCTCGCAAACGTGCTGCACAGCATTCCGAAGAGATTTTTTTTTTTCACGCGTGAGGCAATCTCCGAAAATAACGTGCAAAGTGAACAGCACAAGAAAGGTCTATGCACAGAACAACACAATGTGAGAAATGTTAGTTTATGGCTTCAAGTACGAATGCAGTACGCACTTTACAAAGTAATGATATACCTAGGAGCAGCCAAGCTGAGAGGCATTCGAAACAAGCGAAGATCACAACGCGCGCCGGCCACGTTATCACATACCATTTATCGCGTCTCCCTGCCGCTGTCCGTACTTCTTCATTGCTCTAAATGCTCATGAACATGGAGCGTGGCAACGTTTTCGTCGCATCGAAGCCATGTGCACTTCTCTCGCATTCGATTCATGTCAGATCTGGCCCGACCATGTGCACGCAAGGCAATAAATACAGATGAGAAAACCACAATCAAGGCCACATTAGCAGTCTCAAAGACCCGTAGATGTATAATGCACTAGAAAAGGTACTGTAGTAGATAATTAGTACGCACGTTTTCTTGGAAGCATTGAGTGACATGCCATCTTACGGCGGGTATGAAGCTGTGTAGCGCCGCCACTTTTGGACAGAGTGACCACTCTTAATTTTTATCTTACTCTATGCTCATACTTCGAAGAGCTTGTGGGACTGACTTGTGAGCGTTACCGAGCAAAAATTGAATCGTGCGATGGCATCCACCCGTGTGAACTGCGCATTGGTAAGGATGCTACGCCGAACGTCGATCTGCTGACTTACGTGACACACGGTGAGATCGTCAACTATTTGTGGCGTTAGACATGTCATTTCACGCTGAAATAAATCACCCTCTGCCAGTCGCTGGACGGCGACAACTACATTACCAGCGGATGAGGGAAGACCCCAGCAGCAAAGCACCTTCCATCGCAGCGTGTCGCCGTTCTAAATGAGGTTAGTTACCACGAAATGTCACGTTACGGTCGAAGTAAAAGGGTAAAACTTCGCCTTTTTCAAGACGCAGTGGCTTCGAAAGAATCTACTGCTGATAGTTCATCACGCTCTGGTTCTGCGTCTTTTGCAGGCTGTTCGAGTGATGTACCAAACTCGCAGCGTGCACGCCGTCTTGCGGCGAAAACGTGCACATGCTGCGGTAGTTGTCTGGTCATAAAGGCCATGGTCAGTAGGCTGTGTGCACATTCGGGGTTCGCGTCGCTCATTGAATTCACAGGTAGTCTTGGTTAAATAACACACGTTCGCATGTTTTGCGCCGTTAGACCTCATATAACAAAACGAGACTAGGTTATTTGCGCGCAAGAGGTCGTCTATACTTTACTGAGAGTTTCGGTAGCGTTATGGAGAAGCAACACGATGACTTCAGTAAGCATGGTAAACCTGTACATCACTCGAAAATACCTTTACTTATGATGAAGTGAAAACTGCAGGCACGGATGGATATCTCTTTCTCTGTTTTTTTTTCGGTTAAAACACGCCAGCCAAGTGGTGCGGCGCTTTTAAAACGACATCGTTCTTTCGAAAATACCTTTACTTATGATGAAGTGAAAACTGCAGGCACGGATGGATATCTCTTTCTCTGTTTTTTTTTTTGGTTAAAACACGCCAGCCAAGCGGTGCGGCGCCTTTAAAACGACATCGTTGTTTGTACGCATTGATTTGTAATTATATCGCGGGAAAACTAAGCATTCAAACACGTTCCAACGCCTTGTCTTAAAAGGCAGGAGTTCCACTTCTGCATTAAAAAATAGTACAAGAAGTTATGGTGATGAAGCCGGTAGCGTGACCGAAGACCAGATTTCGCCACTGCTAAGCTCCCGACTGCGCTTTCATAAATAAAAAAAAGGGAAGGGGGCACAGCTTTGCCGCAAAGGCGAAGCAATGAACGCGTTAGGAAGAAATTGGAAGGTCAGGCGCAGAGTGGCAAGCAGATCAAAACATGCCCCGCGTTTCTCACGCACAAATCACGCCCGAAACGTAATCACAGGTATGAATGAACGTGAATAAGCATCCAAGTTGTTACTTCGCTCCGTCTGAAAAGCGCGCTCCTTTCGCAAACGGAGACTGCAACGAGTGCTGTTATCTTTCGTGCACCCGGTAACTAAAACAAAATCGTTCTTGTGAAAGCCCAAGGCGTCCGATTGTCCTCACCCTCCCCTCTCTACGGAGCTAAGTACGCGTGAAAGATGAGAGCTCGTGCCATCGCGTGTGACGATATGGTGACGCGCGCTCATTGCACCACCTCGCTGGTAATGCTGAAAACAAGATAGTTCCCCCCAGATGCCTATCATCAGCGGTGAATGGTAGATATAAATAGCTTGCCATTTGAACGTTGAAGGAGGTCCTCCTTCGTGGCTCAGTGGCTAATGCCTTGCAATCACAATTCAGAGGTTTTTTTGTAGTATATTTAATTTTGGCCTTTAATATATATAGATACGTATACATATACGGGGAATTCATCCAGGAGTGTCCATGTAAATGTTATCGCAATAATATGCTGACATACTACTCCAGACATAAAAGCACGTAGCCAAACAAACGGGTGGTGCGTATACGAGCAGCAAGTTTTTTTAATGCAAATATTCCAACTTAGGCATTATGCCTGCAAATGGTCATATATTGCCCCGGCCCAAACGTTAGCCATAACTACTCTGTTGTTGTATATATACATATATATATATATATATATATATATATTATATGTATATATGAGATCTAAGTGACAAATATGTCAAGGAAAGCATAGGGCAAGTTACTAGACTGAATTCAATAGTAAATGTGAAGAAAGAAAAGTGGGTGAAAAGATAACTTTCCATGGGCAGGAACCGAACCTGTGACCCCTGAATGACGCGTTCGATGCTCGACCAGTGAGCTACCACGGCACAGCTATTCTGCTATATATATATATATATATATATATATATATATATATATATATATATATATATATATATATATATATATATATAGTCCAGTAGATCCTCCGTGAGCGGTCACAACGTGGTTTCGGCCTAGAGTCTGGCCTTCATCAGGAATCCTGATGAAGGCCACACTCTAAGCCGAAACGTCGAAATAAACCACGTTGTGACCGCTCACGGAGGATATACTGGACTATATGCAACGCTACGGCCACTCAACCACCATGCCTGCCTATATATATATATATATATATATATATATTGTACCGAAGCATAGTGGCGCCAGCTCTGTGCCAGCGTGAAAGAAGACGTTGACGTCCACGTGTGGCACGTGCTTGCCGGGTTCCTGCCTGTACCAGCTTGTTTTGTTGCGTCTAACGTTTCTGGAATAATAACCTCCGTTTTTACGCAACCTTGCTCGTTGCATTTGGTGGAAACGTGCTGGGTAGCGTCCTGGAGCTCCGCAGCCGTAAGCTACCATCTCAGTCCGCGATGACCGAGCGTGTCGATCCCCCACAAGGCTCTTCCACGCTGCCACCTGTCATGTGTTCTGGTGTACTTCGTCTGCGTGACCCACCAGTATACAACGGCACTAAAGATCAAGATGTCGAGGACTGGCTGGCAGAGTACGAGCATGCCAGCGCTATTAACAAGTGGGATGACCCTGCAAAGCTGACTCACGTCATCTTCTACTTGACGGATTTGGCCAACCTATGGTTCACCAACCACCAAGCCGACATCCCCACCTGGTCGGTTTTCAAAAAGGCCGTCACCTCGTTTTTCGGTCGTCCAGCCATGCGTAAGCTTCGTGCTGAACTGGGACTGCAGGGACGATTTCAGCGAAATGGTGAGAGCTTCACGAGCTACATTGAGGATGTGATCAGCCTCTGTAGGCGAGTTGATGCCAGGATGACGGAGGCTGACAGAATAAAGAATATAATGAAAGGCATTGATGACGACGCTTTTCATATGCTTGTGGCCAAAGACCCACAGACCGTCACGGCCGTGATTCAGTTATGTCAAAGTGTCGATGAGCTGCGCAAGCAATGAGTTTCTACACGTCGCGCTAATACGCAAACAGCTGATATTTCGGCCTTGGAGTGCAAAAGCAGTGGCCCCGACTACAGCGTGTTAATGCCTCAAATTCAACAGTGCATCCGGGAAGAAGTTGCTCGACAGCTCTCTCTTGTCACCACCATCAACGAGACCCCCACAACACTGGACCACTCACTTCGCCGTGCTATTCAGACGCAAGTTGCCGAGGCTCTCCCTTCGACGCATCCCCAATATCAGTGGCTGCACCGCTGACTTATGCAGCAGCCGTCCGCCGACCTCCTGCCCAACCGCCGCTCCCTTCATAAAGTCCAGCCACCAACTACTACAGGTCACCAGTTTCAGTTTATCCGGTAAATCGGCCCTTTCCACTACCTCGAGCACCTGTAAACTCTTGGCGTACTCCGGATAACCGGGCCGTCTGCTACAACTGTGGTATTCCAGGACATGTCGCGCGCTACTGTCGTCGCCGTGGATTCTATTTTAATGATGTGCAGCATTCCCGCAACATACCTCGGCAATCAGAATCGCATGTGACACCTGATTCACATGACCCCCGCTCACGTCGACCAGACTTCAGCCGACGTCGATCTCCTTCACCCCGTCTTCGGTCTCCTTCCCCCATGCTTCGCCGTTCCAACCACGCCCAGGAGGAAAACTAACAGTCGCAGTTCCTGAGGCAAGAGCTGCGCCACCGACGAAATTTCCAAGGCCTCATCTTTCGCCCCCTAACCAGATTGCCGTGTTTGTGGACGGTTTCGCCCCAACTGCTCTTGTCGACACAGGTGCCGCTATTTGTATAATCAGTGAAGTGTTATGCCGCAAACTGAACAAAGTGACGACTCCACTGGTTGAAATTTCTTTACGCACAGCGAGTTCGCAACACGTCCAACCTTCTGCCACATGCACTGCTCGTGTTGTGATTCAAGGAGTGCTTTACATCGTTGAATTTGTCGTCCTTCCGCATGCGTCTCATGAAATCATCCTGGGATGGAACTTTCTTTCCGCTAATCATGCGGTTGTTGACTGCGCTCGTGCTCAACTCGTTTTGTTTCCATTCAGCACGACATTCATAGATCTCCCTCGCTCATCCAAAAAGGTGATCGTCGCCGCTGACGTCGTCATTTCTGCTTTTTCGGTCGCCGTGGTATCTCTTTTGTGCAACTCCGTTTCCGATTCAACTGCCCTATTTATGCCGTCACAAGAATGCGCTCGTCGCCGGAACCTTGTCGTCCCGTTTGCCGTCATAACACTTGCCGATGGCTCCAGTGCCGTGTACGTATGCAATCCGTTCCCTTGTCCCGCTACCTTATTGCATGGCGAATGCATTGGGAGTCTTCACACTTATGATGACATCTTTCCTTTCGATGCCCGTTCTGATACGACACCGATGTCCGTGGATGCTGTCACAGCTGGCACCGCGCCCTCACTACCTGACGAAGATGTTCTGTTGCGCAGCGTAGACACCGACCTTACGCAAGACCAGCGCAATCAGCTCAATCAACTACTTCACTGTTTCCGCGCCTCCTTCGACCACGTACAACCTCCCTTGGGGCGCACGTCAGTTGTCGCTCACCATATCGACACCAGTCATCATACTCCACTTCGTCAGCGCCCCTACCGCGTCTCGCAGGCTGAGCGTGACGTCATCACCCAACATGTCGACAAGATGCTGCATCGTGGTGTTATTCAGCACTCACACAGTCCTTGGGCTTCGCCAGTGGCCCTCGTGCGAAAAAAAGATGGCTCCATCAGGTTTTGCGTGGATTATCGTCGACTAAACAACATCACACGCAAGAATGTTTATCCCCTGCCACGCATTGAGGACGCCTTGGATTGCCTTCAAGGTGCGGAGTTTTTCTCTTCACTGGATCTGCGCTCTGGATATTGGCAAGTGCCAATGGCTGTACCAGACCGTCCAAAAACGGCGTTTGTGACCCCTGACGGCTTATATGAATTTAGTGTAATGCCCTTCGGTCTTTGCAATGCGCCTGCGACTTTTGAAATAATGATGGACAGTGTCCTCAGGGGACTTAAATGGCACATCTGTCTTTGCTATTTAGATGACATAGTTGTATTCTCGGCGAATTTTGAAACTCATCTTTCCCGTCTAGAACACGTTCCCCAGTGCCTTACGGCAGCCGGGTTGCAACTAAACTTCAAGAAATGTCGTTTTGGCGCCTGCAAACTCACTATTCTCGGCCACGTCGTTTCAAAAAAAGGAATATCGCCAGACCCTGCCAAACTGCGTGCCGTTGCCGAGTACCCCAAGCCTACTACCCTAAAGGAGCTTCGTAGTTTCGTAGGCTTGTGTTCCTATTTTCGGCGTTTCATTCGCAATTTTGCCTCTATAATTGCCCCTCTGACTCAGCTTCCCTCCCATAGCGCGGACCTCTCTGGCTGGAATTCCCACTGCGATGAGGCATTCACGGCGCTACGCCGGCTACTCACCTCTCCGCCAGTTCTCCGTCACTTCAATCCCAATGCACCCACTGAAATTCACACGGATGCAAGCGGTGTCGGCCTCGGTGCCATTCTCGCTCAACGCAAGGATGGCTGCGACGAGTACGCTGTCGCCTATGCCAGCCGTACACTAACGAAGGCAGAGTCCAACTATTCCGTCACGGAAAAGGAGTGCTTGGCTATCATTTGGGCTATAGGAAAATTTCGCACCTACCTTTACGGACGCCAGTTTGATGTTGTCACAGGTCACCATACCTTATGCTAGTTAGCGTCCATGAAAGATCCTACTGGCCGCCTCGCTCGTTGGGCTTTACGCCTTCAGGAATAGGATATCCGTGTTGTTTATCGCTCAGGACGCAAACAATCAGACGCCGATGCACTATCCCGTTCTCCACTGCCTCCTCACCTTGCCTGCTTATCAACTGCCATTTGCGATTCGTCATCGTTGAGCATCACTGACATGCCATACGAACAGCGCAAGGATCCCTGGATCAATTCTTTGCTCGACGTCCTCTCTCACAGTTCGTCAGAAATGACTTCATGCTTCCTCTCTCGTCAAGCAAGACACTTTGCTGTCCGTAAAGGCCTGTTGTATCGCCGCAATTACGTGACGGACGGCCGTAGGTGGCTCCTTGTCATCCCCCGTCATTTGCGTTCGGACATCTGCGCTGCCTTTCACGATGACCCCCAGTGTGGCCACGCTGGAGTATTTAAGACTTACTCTCGCCTTCGTCTTAGAGACTACTGGCGCGGCATATATCGGCACGTTCGCCAGTACGTTCGGTCATGCACCACGTGTCAACGACGCAAGATGCCTTTTCACAACACTGCTGGCCCTTTGCAACCCTTAACCTGCCCAGCGAGACCATTCAACCACGTCGGAATTGATATTTATGGTCCTTTACCTAACTCTCTTCGAGGCAATCGGTGGATTATCGTCGCCGTGGATCATTTGACACGCTACGCTGAAACATCTGCGCTGCCTGCTACCACTGTGAAAGGCGTTGCGTCCTTTCTTCTTCACCATCTCATTTAGCGACACGGTGCACCTCGTGAATTACTGAGTGACCTTGGACGCGTGTTTCTCTCGAACGCCGTCGACGAGCTACTCAAGGCATGTCGCACTGTCTATCGGAAATCCTCGGCATACCATCCTCAAACCAATGGCATGACGGAACGCTTTAACCGTACCCTTGGAGATATGCTTGCCATGTACGCCTCTGACGACCACACTAATTGGGACCAAGTGCTCCCTTTTGTCACGTACGCGTACAACTCTGCGCCACAAACAACCACTGGCTTTTCTCCTTTCTTCCTCCTGTACGTACGTGAGCCATCATGCTCCATGGACACCATTCTCTCTTACAGGCCTCATGTTTCCGAAGCGACGCCTGTTTCCGAAGCAGCTGCTTATGCCGAAGAGTGTCGTCAACTCGCTCGCTCATTTACCGCACAAGACCAATGGCGCCAGAAAACTGACCACGATTCCTCTGCGTCTACTGTACACTATAACCCAGGAATGCTGGTTTGGCTCTTGGTCCCGTCTACCCCTCCCGGTCTTTCCCCGAAGCTTTCGTCGAAATACCATGGCCCCTACCGTGTGGTGCGGCAAACATCTCCTGTCAACTATGAAGTTGAGCCCATTGATCCACCTTCGGACCAACGCTGCCGTGGGCGTGAAACAGTACACGTATCACGCCTCAAACCGTGCTATGACCCCCTTGTCATGTCCTTTCCCTAGGTCGCCAGGTTAGCTCCTTTCTGCGCGGGGAGTAATTGTACCGAAGCATAGTGGCGCCAGCTCTGTGCCAGCGTGAAAGAAGACGTTGACGTCCATGTGTGGCTCGTGCTTGCCGGGTTCCTGCCTGTACCAGCTTGTTGCGGCTAACGTTTCTGGAATAATAACCTCTGTTTTTACGCAACCTTGCTCGTTGCAAAATATATATATATATATATATATATATATATATATATATATATATATATATATATATATATATATATATATATATATGTGTGTGTGTGTGTGTGTGTGTGTGTGTGTGTGTGTACAGCAGGAAGTTTAGAAGCTCTGGTACGCATGAAAAAACTCAAGCGAGTACACGTACGAGAGAGAAATGCTTTTATGCCTAAGGTTTCAGCCGTGGCACGGCCTTCGTCAGAGAATGAATAGTAGGCAAGCATAAGGGCCAGTAAAGTCACACAACTGATCATAATGGTGGTTAGGAAATTTTCCCTCAGCTTCGGTTCCTCATGTGGCCAATATTCTAAAAAAACACCACAACATCTTGCAACCAAATGATCGCTTGTGAGACATTTTTACGGAACATCGAGGGTAGTTTGGCACAGTTCACGCAACCTGCATGATACATTAGCATGAACGAAAATAACTAATCGGTCCAACTACAGTGGTTGCCATCTTTGCAATAAGCCCCGCTGCGAGGTTTGCCCGCACAAGTCAAGTACTCATACCGCAATTAGCACTGCCTCAAACTATTTCTTAAAAATCAACAGACTTCACTTGCGACTGCGCTAATGTTATCTACATGTTTCATTGCTCCACTTGCCACATGCAATACATTGGGCATACCGAAACGTCATTCAGGTTACGTTTCAACAACCACAGAGCCCATGCTTCTAACCTTCCTTTCGTTCACCTTCATATCGTTTACTGTTCCTCTGGTATCTTACAATGTGCGTGCCATGTGCCCACGATATTTGCTTGGCTTATTAAGTGCTTTATTGCTTTAAACATGTGCCCTACGCCAGCTGCGCGCTCATATCTTGAGTTTTTGACAGTGGTTTTGTTGCTCAACACTCGTATCAATTTATACTGACAATGTTGTTTAGGGACAGTTGTCGTATTTCTGAATCACCATTGGCATCAACTTTGCGATTTCACTGGCCCAAAAGGGGTATATATATATAAATATATATAAATATGAATATATATATATATATATATATATATATATATATATATATATATATATATATATATATATATATATTCTGTAACCACCTAACTTTTTCAAATACTGATTTGTCTTCAATCAATTCGTTCTTTCAGCGAAAAAGAGCACAATATAAAAAAGTAAGGAAATAAAGAATTGACGTGGCGTTCAGGACTTTTCTTGGACAACGTAACAGCAGGAAACACAACAAGAGCAAAAATATTTGACTCTGGAACCTTTCACTTTTTGTGAGACCTTTCACTTTATGTTACCGTAGGTATCATATAAATCTAAAACCGTCATTTCCTTACAACCTTGGAGGTAGTCCAGCGTAAATTTTGCTGGACTGCTTCAGGGCCTGAATAATTTTTTTCCTTAGCTCGTGACAGGTGGATTCGCGGAAGGCATTTTGAATAAAACGGCTTGAGTGGCCACGTTTCTCTTGTTTCAAATAAGGAAAAAAATATCGTCTCTGTCATCGCGCAGTGCCAAATGTTTACGTCAATGTATGCTTATAAGTTTGCTTCACGTATACGAGATCCCCGCGGAACTTGAATCTGAGCCAACTATAAAAGCAGACACGCGGCAGTAAACCCAAGCACTTTATATGCACTTAACGTTCCCCGCGTCCCTCTTGCATATATTTTCATGCATCAAAAGCCTCAATATCTATATTTAGGGGCTCTTTGATGACGACAATGTATATTTATTTCATATTGAGGTTATGTGTGGTGCTAATGTAGGTGGTTGTCGGCACAGGTTACGGTGTGCCCTTGAATGTGCTGAATTGCTGAGGAGTACGAATAAGTTAACTAGCAGCTTTCACTTCCCGGATGCGCATGGGTTTGCGCGAGCAGTGAATGCCACCAAGGCACCTTAAACTCGTCAGGAGCCCTATGAACCTTTTGAAAGGAAAAATTCTGCGTCTCTGATTCGTTCTTGAGCACCGAAAACACACTGCATAAAAGTCAACATACACAGTGAAACTATACATAATAAAATTATCTATAATTCGATCCGAGCATGCATTAACAAAACAGAATCTAGAAGACGTCGCCGTGCTCATTCCGAAGCTCTAAATCGCAAAAGCACGGCAACTTAACCCTATGTTTTTTTATTCAATTTCACAAGCCAAGAAACACAATCTTATACATGCCATCAAACCACATATGCTTCGCAGCGGGTCTCTTAGAGATCGAGATAGAAGAGGAAGGCCAGAAAGTGAACGAGATGGTAGTATAGGGTACGCTAGCATGCAGAGGGGGGAGGGGCATGACGGGGGCTTATGTTTGTTGCAGGATCATTCAACCAAGCTTCGCTTTCACCCGAGTTTGATTAAGACGTACGGGCGACTGATCTAGAGGCTTGCGGTACACGCCCCGTGTGGGCTCGCATATGGGAAGCCATAAAGCCATAGCTATCGTTAACACATTATATATATATATATATATATATACATATACATATACATATATATATATATATATATATATATATATATATATATATATATATATATATATACATATATATATATATATATATATATATATATATATATATATATATATATATATATATGTCTATGTGTGTGTATGTGTGCAGATCAGGGTAACGTAATGCATTGCTAACAGTCTTTCACCTATAGAAAGTCTGTAATCAAAAAGCTAGAAATTCTGATCGTAATGTTTCGAATAAAAAACAATGGTGTCGAATTAAAAATGAGTCAAATCCTACACGTAGTTCTATGAAACTGAGTCCTATCCATCAAGCCGACACTGCGTCAACAATGGGGACCAAAGAAATTAAGCAACATCACTGCATACGAAACGTATCATTTGTAGTTGGTTGTTTTGCTATGTTATTGCACACCACAAATGGCTTTTATTGAGCGAGTTGCCAATAACGACAGGACAATATATAGTAGGGCAAAACTCGAACTGTAAAAGTAAGAGGCCGAGTTTCCAGCCCCTGCATCTCTTCGTGTTTATTCTCGAGTATTCCGCTTCAACATCATGCTTTTTTGCTCCAGGACGGCATAATTTCAATGGAAGACAACGGAAATGAAGGTATTATGCCGATCTAATCCTCGAGAAATAAGTGAATGTTAACGGCGCAGCGAGAAAAAAGATAAGAAGAACAATATTTGAAGCATTTTTCGGAGGCTTTCAATAAATGCAATGAACAAACGAACAAAAAAAAAACGCTGCTGACGATCCGGAACAGTGCTTCAATATATAGAAAGAGCCACTCGCTATTCAAGTCTAAACTCATTACCAATACGCCCGGGCGACAAAGAAGGGCACTTGACAAAGAGATTCAATTGTGTTGACTATGCCACAAAATATATTGCTGTATCGTCAATTCACAGACATCTTTTGAATAATATTTCAAGGCCAAATGACATCATCTAATCTACAAGAGCCTAATCCAAATTTTACTTCTAACTAGCAATGACAGTTGGTTATATATATTTTAGCCTCAATATAGGTTTGAAGAAGGTTGGTGACAGGATCACATTGGCAACACATGGACTCGTGCACACTGGCAAACTTCAACCAAATGAATAGTATCGAACAACTGCGTTTTCCTTCGCTTCACATAAAGCGGACAAGGTATTTTTTTAGAAAAGATGACATAATTAATTGAATACGTTGAATACGCTGAGTGAATTTGCATTTAGCACACATAAAAAATCTTTCATTACTAATGTGTTTTTTACTAACATGAGATTGGTGGTGTTAACCAGCCACCGATTTTGAGGGATCCCCATGTGACCTACTATCTACACGGCAGTTCATGTAATCACTATCGATATTGGGAAAGAATGCAAGGATTATTGTGTTAGCAAGGCAACATAAAAAATTTCTAGGTTCGAGGTGTCACTTGTCATTCGTCGAAAAAGACAACCACTTGTCGAAACGCTTACTTCAGTGACACGCAATCTTTAGGAATTTTCCATCTCTTCAATAATTCATTGTCCCCTGAAATTCAGCACGGCTACACGTTTAATAAGGTTCAAATGCCAGCTGCCTGGTGTTTGATCATCATATCTTATAGGGAAGCAGTGCATTTTTAACTAAGACCAAGGAAAAAAAGGTGTCGTGTTTGCCTTTTCTGCTTTGTCCTATACTCAAAAGGGCGCCACTTCAGCACATGGTATGACGAGGCTACATGTGATATCTACAGAAATTTGCACTTCCTTAACAGTGTTGCGTTCACAGTTGTTAGCACAATGCCGAAAAGCATCTGGTAAAAGAAATAGTGAATCACTAACACGAAATATAATTACCTAATGAAACCAACTGACATACAATTAGGTGAAGGAAACCTCAGTGGACATTATTTGTGATGTCTTCACAATAATGTGATGATTTCCACTTAAATTTAAAAATAAGTAAAGTGGACACAAGATCACTCTTTCCATCGGTGAGATCCGAACCCACAACTTTCGAAGGTGTTGTGGGTTCGGATTAAAAGAAAGGGCAACTTTTGCTGTGACACGTTCAGTGTATTCTGCCTTCTGGATCGTTTGTTGTTATCAAGCAATTCACAGGTCATACCGATCGAAGCACATCCTGTCTTATTCTCAAGAGTCTATAGGCACATCACGTCTTCCCTTCGAAAGCTGCCTTTAACGAAACATGTAGCTCTTCTCGGTGATTTTTTCCAGCAATGTAAAAGCTACAATTCTACAGTCAAGGATCAGCTCTGGTCGTCACTAAAAAGTTCGCGAACCGTATCTCATATACAAATTCAGCGCCATTACTTTAGGGCTAGCCTAATAAAAGTTCCGACACTAACTTTCCTGCGCCCTTAAGATGACATGCGCATCCATGTGCTTCAAGTAATCATGTATGAATGGTTTTTCTTGTAATAATGGTGTCTTATTTAAACGTCTATGACTTTTCACTTCACATATACCCATGTTTCTTTAGGCTTTTCTTGTTGTTGTCGTCGTTCTTCTGCCCACGTTTCAACATGCGCGGAAGACTGTGGTTTGCTTCTCTCTATGTATTTTTTTCCTTTTTGCGCGTGTGTGATTTCAAGAAACCTTTTCACCATACGAAATAATTTTTGCTTTGTGTACGCATTCTATCGCTCTGTAATAATTAATAATATCGGGGGCTTAATGTCGCAAAACGGCCATATGTATATGAAAGACGCCGCAGTGGAGGGCTCCAGAAATTTCAACCACATCACTAGCATTTAACTAGTAACTATTCTAGTGTTTTTGTCTTCTTCCGATGAAGGTGGGGCCCAAGGCAGAAACGTCACTAAATGCACTTTTCACTTGTGCGTCAAACACTGTTACTTCCACTCCTTCACGAGTTTGGCAACGCGTTGTTCTCTTTTCGAATATCTCTATATATCTATATCTATCTCAATATATATATATATATATATATATATATATATATCATCTCTCTCCCTCTCTCTCTTTCTATATATATATATATATATATATATATATATATATATATATATATATATATATATATATATATATATATATACACAGGTAACCTAGGAAGAGGGCACAGTGTCTCCCACATACATTTTAAAAATACTTTTTTATTGTTTAATTCGAGGCTCTCACTTCCTATAACGTTTGAAAAACAGCGCGTTGACGAAAGCATGCTCTATTTTCGGAAAGAGACGTAATTTTCTTCTCATTCTATTTCATGTAATATGTGCCTAATTCCATTCCCACTAAATTCGTATGCGTGTTGTCCCCATTCAATTCCCATTCCATTCCGGGGTCGCAAAAATGCAGAACTATTCCCGAATCATTCCTATTCCGGAGTGGCAACTCCGAAACACTTGTCACAGTGTTGTCAAGGCTTTACTTAGATGGTCATTGACTCTAGCATCCATGTATTACATCCCACACTTGGTGTTAGGAAACGCGTACGCGCTGTATTATTGAAGAAGTTTTAAAGGCATGGCACAACATTTGCTGAGGTGTGAAGGAACGCACGTACAGCTTTGCGAACACTATCCAAGTATTGTGGCCGCGGACTTTCCGAGCTTGGAAATACTCGCAGGAGCCTCGGTTCGAATCAATGAGCTACTAAACGATGAAGGTAAGTTCACGTACTGCACTGGCGTAATTGCTTTTCTAAGGGGACGGGGGGTGTCTTTTTATTCCAATGGTATGCTCGCCGGCTTTGCGTGCATGACCGCATCTATATAGTTACTTTTTTTACCCACAGATAGTACATAAACACTTGTCGTTCACCAGGCCCGAATGCTGCACACGAATGAACTGCTTGCTGCTGACGCGTGTGGCACGGAAGTATACGCACGCAATCGTTCTATCTATATACCGTAGCTCATGGGAGCGGATGGCGGCGTTCTTCAGAGGTTAAGTGCACCCGACGCATCTCTCACGGAAGCAAAAATAGACGCTTCTACGTCTTGTCCTATGTCTCTAGCTTCGATGAACTACTACGAAAGAAGCAGTGGTGCTCTTAAGATTGTAGCCATCCACTGGCATGATCTATAGATAAGAGTGCCTCACGACGTCTGCGTTCAAACCTTATTACCGCTTCGCACGGCAAAAACTAAGCTGCCTTAATGCGCTTGTGAACAAAAGGTACTGGGTTGTATTGGCGTTCTAAAGCGTGATCAATGAGGTAGTACAGCGCATGGCGAAATTTCAGGCATTATTAGAAGCCGACTACATCACCATAGAAATAACAATTTCAAATCAAAATTTTATTGCTAATATATATAGTTTCAAAGATAAAGGACAACAAGCAAATCACAGCAATAAAAACACTAAAGAGCAAAATAATTGTATGATTTGTGGATATTACAAATATAGCCAGGCAGTCTACAAAAAACGTGCTTTTAAAACATACTTGATAAGAAATGCTTCTCCAATTGTATACTCATACGCGCGCACGGGTGCTTGCAGACGGGGGAGGGTGCCTCCCTGGTAACCTAAGAAGAGGGCCCAATGTCTCCCACATACAGTGATATTAAAAAGAGGTGGGTTGCTTTCGCCGAAATTTCACCACCTAACCTGGAGGAAAACTCGGCGCGCTTATAGGTTCGTTCGATTCCCTGCACCATTCGGAACCGGTTCACGGCTGTGGACGCGAAGTTCAGAAATTGGGCGGCGCGAGTTCAGAGGTGCAGGCACAGCGCGACACCCGAAGCGAATGAAGATGTGCTGACAAGATGCAGGTCTTAATTCTGTTCGCTTAATTTAGGCCGTTCAATGAACACTGACTGATGGCAAACCGTACATGCGGACAGTTCATGACGTGCAAACATCTTGGCAAAACACACCGCGTTAGTAGAGGCGACTACGGCACCTACGCCTAAGCGCCGCGTCGTCTGCTCAGCTGCACGCGTGGCTGCACCACGCTGGCGCCGTCAGCGTAGGAGGTGCAGGAATATTGTGAACCAGTGCTGCGCCTCTTCTGCACCTTTTAAAAACGAATGGCAGGGTCCATAGGTCGTCAATTCCGCACCGCTGCAACGATTGGCAAGGTGCACAACCTCGTGCACTGCAGGGTTCATGTGGTGCAGGTGAAATGAACGGACCGTATGCTTCGACTGAAATAGTGCGAGTACAAATATTTATTTTTTCTCTCCCTCTTTTGCGGGGTTACTTCGCGTACAAAGCAAAAAAACCTCGCCTTTGGCTGCACGGCTAGTGTAGAGCGGCACCAAGCGCATTCTCGTATCTGTAGCTGACAGCGAGAAAATAAAAAGTGAATCATTGCTACTACGACTCGCAGTATTGTTCGACTTCAGTTGTTCGCTACAAAATTCAGAAAAGCCATTACACAAATCGCCAGCTTCTAAATATAAAGCACCTGAATGAACGCCTGCATGGGCTGGCTGCGTAAGCATCACCCAAATGGCAGTTATTACGGCTGCCACCTGGCGGCGCTGCCATCTATGAAAATTCTGAATAGGTGGCTTCTTGTAGATTCCTGACCCATCCACGTGACAGCCAGTAATTTTAGTGGTCTAAGTTGCGCTACAGATGGGGCCTGCCCAAACGAAATTCTGCACATCGTGGACAATAGGCGTCACCCTATGACAAGAATAAAACCTCTAAAAAGTTTTTGAGTGAGGCGCGAAACGTTGAATTTTTGCTTGTGAAGAAATAGAAGTGTTTTGTTTTTATATGCTACCTTGGATGGCTTGGTTTCTCGCTAGCCTGTTTCAACTGAAGCCTATTGTAACTGCTGTCATACGAACACTACGGATAACAGTTACAAGTAGTGGTACGGCAGACATAACCACTGTGAGTCTCCTCAGCGTGGTTTTTGCAAAGGAAGGGCTTAGACAGAAGTTTTTTCTGGTGGGGGGTGGGGGGACGTCTTTGAGCTGAAGTGGGGGCCAAGCCGGCAAGTATGCCATGGAGAAAAGCATTTCAGAGAGGGTGGGGGAAAGGGCCCGATGTGCGACCCCCTGCCTACGCCACTGTCGCAAACGGGTAATGTCAAGCGAGACCGACACAAACTCGCAAAATTATATTTTAGATTCGATTGAGTACTTAATAATTCACGCATACAGCACCCACTATAGGCTGAAAAAGAACTGTTTACTTTTAACCTGCAAAATGTACGAGGCAAAAAATGTTGAGCAATAACAGGGAGGGACTAATTTCATCACCAGTCTTTCTCGAAAGTTCATAATGATGTAATCAACAAATATAACCATTACAAAAAAGACATCTTGTGTATGAAATATATGCATATCGAAGGGTGAAAGAACAATGTTTAAAACTTGTAGATGTAAAAAACTATTATTATTATTGTCGAAATATGGGTAATCTTCTCATACTTGCTGCAAAATAGTTCCTGCAATGTTTATTATATTTATCAACTTTTGAACAGACATCTTGCTTCTTTCTCTCTGCAATGGAAGGTATACGTTCTTGGTTATTGAACTACTGAGCCAGCAACGTTGCTCACATGAACACGCAAATATAAACGGTCGGAACATATGCCGTATTTTTACAGTCTAGAGTGAACGAGCAGAGCTTATGCACACATATTTTTTTTCATGACTAAGCGATAAAGTTTTTCTTCAGCGCGTCGTCGAAGTAGTTCTTTTTTGTGTAGATCGTCCACGCATGCGTGCCGGAGTAGATGAGGCACTAAGTTTTGGTGGCCAGAACGAGACGACAGGCGTGAACCAAGGGACATCTGGTGTGTCAAACGTGCCAATGGACTCATCCTCCCCCCCCCTCCCCCGCCTCTAAAGCAGGCCTTCACGACTGCTTAATCACGCGCAGCGGACAAATTTAGAGGCCAAGTATCACAAGTTTCGATTTCTATGATCTCTTCTGTAGGGGTTGTTTGGACTCAGAAAAAACTGATTACAGTTCATTTTTTTAGAAGCGAGGGATGATTTCCTTGTAGCCAGTGAGGATGATTGAGTCTGATATTGTGCGTAATGTTGCATTAAGACAAAATGGCTTCACCAAGTGCCACAGAGTCACATCACATGTAAAAAGCAACCTTGAGCCACAATAACATTGCTAGGGTCTGGTGCATTTGTACAAATAATACACGTTAAATGAACATATTGACTATAATCCATGTGTGGGTCAGAAGTTTCTTTGGAAACATTAATTTGAGATACGAAAAATCCTTATTGTGGATTCCTGTAGTGAAGGCACTAAGTAAAACTTATAATTCTGTAGTAACGGCAAAGGTATCGTCCGTTACTCTTTTCGGTAACGGTAACGTGGTACTTTTTTTGTAGGTAACGTAGGGCGGTAATGCGTTCCTTTTTTGTTAGTTGAACAAGTAATGAATTTACTTTTTTTCGGTAACGAATGCAACAATGGTCATAAGCAATTATGATAAACATTAAGCTTTACGATTCCCTGGAACTTCTAAACCGGAAAGTACGGGAGCACCAACGACAATGATAAGCCATATGTTCAGGGACACACCCAAGGACGTTTTAATTATTGATTTGAGTTAGACAAATAACTGACTGAACAATTACTTTTTAGAGCCTGCAGTAATTGGGTATTTTTCCTATTAGCTCCAAGAGATCAATTTTCAGACGATCATAAAGTTTATTTTTAACTTTGAATAAATTGTATTCAAGCATCAAGCCAACTACCTTTTCAGGTCTGACAATATCCAACTGAGTGCCTGTGAAAAAACAGCTCAAAATGCCATACATGCATGCTCATGTAAAAAAGAAAACAGCATTCGGCATCTTCTTTTTTGAATCCCATTCTATCCTGATTTAAATGTTCCTATAATTCCTAGAACACTTCCCATTCAGTTCAATTGTTTTACAAAGACATAAGCATGGAGAGTATTTGTTCTTATATATTCCACACATGCTGAGATTCTTTTGCTTTTGTCCACAACATCGCCTTAACATAAGGGCAAACTTAAGTGCAGGGGACGTATTAAAAATAACGTAAACATTTAGCGTAAACAAAGATATTACTTTGGAAGTACGTTGCAAACAATAAATCGTAGTAAACAAGCTGGAAAAATATATCACTGAGACCTTTGTAAAATATGAGGCGCCAAAAAAAAAATACCATGTCAGAGAACATTTGAGCTTAGACAAAAATCTTGAGTTTGAAAAATATTCAGAATAAAGCCAGCTATAAATACAAATAAACAGAGAGCCGAGACAGAAAATGTTTGAAGTGAGACAAAAAATCATTATTCAGAGAAATAATATGAGTTGAGCCAGCTAGAAATACAAATATACAGAGAGCCAAGACAGCTTCTTTTAGGCCCGTGGGCTGTGCAACATTAGTGCACGTTAAAAAACACCAGATAGTCAGGCATTCCTAAGCCCTCCACTATGGCGTCTCTCTCCTGATTATATAGAGGTGTGATGAGGTCCCCTCATGCCACTAAGAAGACAACGGAGTCACGGTGAAAACATGCAAGCACGTGCATCCACCTTCACCGTCGCCTCGCTGCACGTGCCCACGTGATACGCGCAAAGGAAGAAAGAACCGGCCACGTTGGCCGGGCAGACAAAACTAGAAGCTCGAGAGATGAAGACGCGTTGGCCTGGCCAGACGTCATCGTTCGGGAGGGCAACATTGCCGGAGGCACCTCGTCGGACGTAAACGCCAGAAAGACTCCGTACACAGCAGTACACAGCACGTCTTCTGCTGCTGCGCCCCCAGCGGACACAACATCTGCAACATCCCGCCTGGCTCTTCTCGTCCGAAAGCATCGACACCACCACGGCTGCTTCGTCAAGCCCCACATGCATGAGCGCGTGGTCTCTTTGAACTGCCTGCTAAAGACGATTTACCATTTTATATTTCTTGCAGTGCTTCGTATTTGAGTTGTTTGTGCCTTCTTGTGTTGAAATATAAGTTTGTGTGCCGTGCTATTTGCGTCCTCTTCCTTGCGGTCCTAGCCAGCGTCTCTCGCACGACTCTTAAAGCCTGCTCCCCGAACCTTTATTATATAACAAGGAGTTTTGAGACGTAAAACCCCAAACAATAATAATTAACTCCTGTTAGGTAAATACTGCTTCTATTAGACCTAGCAAAACAACTGGTGGTGCCGTAGTTTGAATATTTTTTGCATGCAAGTCAGCGTCATCGAACGTAAGTTGAACTTACATCCACACTGGTGGGAACAATCGCTGATACGCCAAAACCACTATAGACGCATGGTGACCACATTGTTGCATTCCTCAGACTTGGTAACATTCCATCGCGCAAGAAAAACTTCGACAACAACTATGCGTAACAGACGCAGCATGAGTCGGAGTACGTAGCAGAGTGCACAGCGTAAGCAAGTGCCATGGCACCGACGAAGCTGGAAAAAACAAACAGCCGGCGGCCCCTGGCGACTCACGCCATGTACAGTACACTTGTCGAGGCACGTAACACTGGTTTAAAAATACGTACTACGCACAGACCTCGTCCCCTGCGCTTGTTGGAGTGCCCTGGCGTTGCTTTGAGTTCTACTCAGGTGGCTTAGTAGCAGCAGAACCAGCTTGAGGACCAGGTTTCAGCCAATGTTTCTATTCTAATTGTACATAAATATTGAATCATGGATCTTAAGGTAAATGATGCATTGAATCCTGTGTTAGTACTGCAGATACTGGAGCACGTCTCGCAAGATGTATAAATGCAGAAAGAGCATACCCAAAAGTATGTGAGATAGTATATATAGTTAAAAGTGAATATATTTTCCATACAGTGCAGCACTATCTAATACAGCATATTTTATTGCCCTTGCTAGTGAGGCCGTGTCACTTCAATGCATCTAAGATAAAAACCAGCCACTGAAACAGCAGTTTTTAGGCATCACTGGTGTACCCACGTCACTTTGACGCACGAAACATGCAAGTTGGTCGGTGACACATCATTTACGTGTGTGTCAATATTCGGCACGTTACTGCTCAGCACATGACGCGTCTTGGTTGCCATGCTTCTAATATAACTGTTGCCCCGCTTACATACTAGATTGTTAAAGTGATAGTCAATTCGTTATGAAGAACGCAATCATGTGTGGTAACATTTTCAGCCTTTCGCAGCGAGCTGGCTTTCACGCTGGCTTGGACCGCAAGGAAGAGGACGCAAATAGCACGGCACACAAACTAGCACGGCACACAATGGCACGGCAAATAGCACATACAAATAGCACGGCACACAATGTTACCAAGTCTGAGGAATGCAACAATGTGGTCACTATGCGTCTATAGTGGTTTTGGCGTATGAGCAATTCTTCCCATCAGTGTGGATGTAAGTTCAACTTACGTTCGATAACAATGACTTGCATGCAAAAAATATTCAAACAACTATGGCACTGCCAATTGTTTTGCTAGGTCTAATAGAAGCAGTATTTACCTAACAGGAGTTAATTATTATTGTTTGGGGTTATACGTCTCAATACTCTTGTTATATAATAAAGGTTCGGGGAGCAGGCTTTAACAGTCGCGCGAGAGACGCTGGCTAGGACCGCAAGGAAGAGGACGCAAATAGCACGGCACACAAACTTATATTTCAACACAAGAGGGCACAAACAACACAAATACAAAGCACTGCAAGCAATATAAAATGGTAAAGCGTCTTTAGCAGGCAGTTCAAAGAGACGACGCGCTCACGCGTGTGGGGCTCGACGAAGCAGCGTGGTGGCGTCGATGCTTTCGGACGAGAAGGGCGAGGCGGGATGTCCCAGATGTGGCGTCTGCTGGGTGCCGGAGCAGAAGACGTGCCGTGTACGGAGTCTTTCTGGTGTTTACGTCCGACGAGGTGCCTCCGGCAATGTTGCCCTCCCGAACGTTCACGTCTGGCCAGGCCAACGCGTCTTCATCTTTCGAGCTTCTGATTCCGTCTGCCCGGCCAACGTGTTCGGTTCTTTCTTCCTTTGCGCGTATCACGTGGGCGCGTGCAGCGAGGCGACGCTGAAGATGGATGCACGTGCTTGCATGTTTTCACCGTGACTCCGTTGTCTTCTTAGCTGCGTGGGGGGACCTCATCACACTCCTATATGATCATGAGAGAGACGCCGTAGTGGAGGGCTTAGGAATGCTTGATGATCTGGTTTTTTTTAACGTGCACTAATATCGCACAGCCGACGGGCCTAAAAGAAGCTGTCTTGGCTCTCTGTATATTTGTATTTCTAGCTGGCTTTATTCACTATATTTTTCTAAATCTTAATTTTTGTGTTATCTCAAACGTTTTCTGACATAGTGTTTTTTTCTATGTCTCATACCTTACAAAGGTCTTAGTGATATACTTTTTCCCAGCTTGTTTACTACGATCGATTCTTTGTAACGTACTTCCGAAGTAATATTTTTGTTTACGCTTAATGCTTACGTTGTTTTTAATACGTTCGCTGCACTTGAGTTAGCCCTTATGTTAAGGCGATGTTGTGGACAAAAGCAAAAGAATCTAAGCGTGCGTGGAATATATAAAAACAAATACTCTGCGTGCTTTGACAAGACTATTTGTTTGCCTAGTTGGTACTTACCAAAAAACATGACTAGGCCGTGAATCAAAGCACATAAACGAAGAAATAGTTTTCCACCTTCGTGTTTCTCCCTTTTGTGTGTGCTTTCAATCGTGGCTGAAGCATGTCTTTCAGTGAGCTAAAGCTTTGCTGTTGTCTCGAAAGTGGTGTTCACGTGTAAGCTTTGAATCTGAATAGTTCTTTGCAGAAGATAGGTATCTCTGTCGTGTTACTTCTTAACGTGCAACTGCTTTTCTTACTATAACTGCGATTGTAGCCATATCGATGAGGCAAATTTGTGTATATTGCAATATTTATGTTTTTTTTCGTACGCTTCGACAAGGGGTTATATGATGGTCGCAGGTGGTTTGCTGAGCCAAACCCTCTCTGTTCGAGGACGGAATACAAATCACATACACGTAATAACATAAAGGCTGAACAATTGACATACGTCAGGCTTTCCAATCAAGCGCGGTACACCGCATCTTAACTGAACAGCTTGGCTTATGTCTCCAGGCATTGTGTAGCCTTCGGTATAAGACTGTATTCCAAAGCTATTTGTGCACAGTTAAATCTTCTTGCATGTCTTCTTAAGGTCTGCTAGACGTTCCTAATGTAAAATTAGGAGGGTCCTTATAAAATATGACCAGGGCTGCTGATCCAATGGTTCTTGTCTTTCAAAGACGAATAAAAAATCAAAGGTAAAAGGAGAAAGAATTATTAAGCGCTCATTTTCTGTTGGTTTCTGTCATTCCAATAGCTTCGCTGTTTTTTTTTTTCGTTACTTAAACAAAGGCCAAAAGAAGGTTCTTCCCCGTACAGTGTGCAGACTGGGCCCACCAATTAACACACGAGATCACAAGTACGCGTGCAACCGTGGCTATAATACTCACGTCTTAACGCCCATGGCTCAAGGTTGCGCAGTCCCCGTACCATCTTCAGGAGGCCGATACTACACTGAGGTGAAACGTCGGCTGTAAGAAGCTTGCGCGTCAGTGCCGGTGAGGACTCGTCGATGCGCTGGCCGATCCATCGCTTGAGCTTGTCGATGAGACTGGGTTCGGGTGTCGGAGTGGCTACGGTCTGGACCACGACCGCAGATTCAGCCGGAAGGACTTCATCCGTCTGCGCGAGTTCACCTGATTGCTGCTGGCAGTGGATACACCGAGCGGTGACCGTGAGTAGGATTACAGCCAGCGCCGTCAGCATTTCGCCGAATCGGCAGGTGTTCGAGCAAGCGCTTCTATTTCGGAAGCGCATGACAGCCAGGCGAGCGTTGACGCAGTGTCGAATCGGCGATTCAGGAGCAATGAAACCGAGTGGGAGATGGTAGGTAGGCTTGTAGTCGGTGTAGTCGGTGCTCGCGCGTTGTGGTCTAACACGAGACTGCACCCATAGCTGCCGTGCACGGCGACGACAAACGACCCTACTCGTGTGTCAGAGACGAGTGCGCCGCGTGAAGTTACGAGCAATCACTCCTATTACTCGTTTACATACTTGTTCTGGCAGCAGTGCCACGCATTTGTTCACACGCACGCACACACATGCACACTCACGCACTCACGGCCCCTGCGAGTGGGTTATGCCTCTCTTATAACCTTGCACGAAGAATAAGAAGGTTGACGCGCGGTCACGGCGATGGGGAGATACTCCGGACCGGCCCACCTCCTTGCGACAGGCCTCTCTTCCCCGCCGGCTCTTGCATGTTTGTTTTTTTCCTCAAGATTCGCTTTTGTGCGATCGGGCCCCTTTCCGCTTTCCCTTTTACGCGCGTGCTTTCGGTATCTCGCAGCTTGCACAGAACAAGAGTGAGGGAATTTGGTACGAGAGCTCTACATGATGGCAGAGATCTGTTCACGTCGTCCGACTCTACAAGGAGAGTGTAAATATACCGTGTTTATCCACGTTCGTAGACTTTTCAAGAATATACTAGATGCGGCCAGTTGATGATATAACACGACTGTCACTCATTATTGCGAAAATAGCTAATAGAGGATAGCTATGGGGCGAAGAAAAAGCAGGGGAAAATACAGCTCTACGTAGGGAAGTTCGAAAAAAAATTCAAGCATGTCATTGCTCCATTGCTCGGTTGCAGTCTTCCTCCAGCACAAAAAATTCCAGTGTTTGTATTCGGTGTTATTTTATTCCGTCAAAAAGGTCATGACTACCACACCGTAGGTTTTACTTTGTTTGTACGTGTAAGTGTTTGTCGAACAGACGATCCTTGAAGAGACTGTGAGCACTTTACATCAAATTACTGATCCTTTATTCTCACAGCGCTTTCGAGAGCTTAGGGTCGATAAAACTGCAGAAGTTTCTGTCCAAGCATTCCAGACATCTTTGCGTCAACGATGAAATATGTGGCTTTGATGTCAAAGTATGTTTGCTAGCATACAACTTTTTTTTTTTGTCGTCGTATCAGCGCATTGTTGATGAGCGCAGAAAAATGAGTGCGTTAAGATATCCCAGGGCGCTATTTGATTTTGTACTCAGTTGAGACATTTTGAAAAAAAAAATAGTGCGTATAATATTGGGGAGTTTCAATGCATGGTGACTTACCATATGACGTAACACCTTTCCTTATACGATGCGTTATAGTGGTCTGCAAAGGCTTACCCACATTGAAGATTTTTATGCGCGATTGAGCCTAATTGTAATGAATAATCATGTAGCATATCACTGTGAGCAGGAAAGTGCTCTCTAAGAGTTTTCAAAAACTCAGTGCCCAAGTAAACATAATTCTCTTAAGCTTATGCTGAGCGCTCTCACACTTACGGTGAGTGTACTGGCCGTCGTAACATTTGCCGTTACTTTTTCTAAGTATTCACTACTAGTGTCTAGCAGCGTAGTCACCACTTGGCAGTGGTGACTACGCTGCTAGACACTCTACTGAATTTCGCTGCTTGTTTCACTACAGATAGCCGTTTGAACCGGAGCTGCATACCGACGGAAGAAGCGATCTTCAACACGTGCAATCGCCGTGGTCAGCGAAAGCACTGAACGATCTTCCTAGGACTGGCTGCCACCAGGAGGCGTGTGGCCTATCATCAGCACTCGGCAATCACTCGGCATCTTGTGATACCACCTTGCTATAAAAGCAGACTACCGGCCACCCGTTCTTTCACTTGGCAGTGGTGACTACGCTGCTAGACACTCTACTGAATTTCGCTGCTTGTTTCACTACAGATAGCCGTTTGAACCGGAGCTGCATACCGACGGAAGAAGCGATCTTCAACACGTGCAATCGCCGTGGTCAGCGAAAGCACTGAACGATCTTCCTAGGACTGGCTGCCACCAGGAGGCGTGTGGCCTATCATCAGCACTCGGCAATCACTCGGCATCTTGTGATACCACCTTGCTATAAAAGCAGACTACCGGCCACCCGTTCTTTCACTTGGCAGTGGTGACTACGCTGCTAGACACTCTACTGAATTTCGCTGCTTGTTTCACTACAGATAGCCGTTTGAACCGGAGCTGCATACCGACGGAAGAAGCGATCTTCAACACGTGCAATCGCCGTGGTCAGCGAAAGCACTGAACGATCTTCCTAGGACTGGCTGCCACCAGGAGGCGTGTGGCCTATCATCAGCACTCGGCAATCACTCGGCATCTTGTGATACCACCTTGCTATAAAAGCAGACTACCGGCCACCCGTTCTTTCACTTGGCAGTGGTGACTACGCTGCTAGACACTCTACTGAATTTCGCTGCTTGTTTCACTACAGATAGCCGTTTGAACCGGAGCTGCATACCGACGGAAGAAGCGATCTTCAACACGTGCAATCGCCGTGGTCAGCGAAAGCACTGAACGATCTTCCTAGGACTGGCTGCCACCAGGAGGCGTGTGGCCTATCATCAGCACTCGGCAATCACTCGGCATCTTGTGATACCACCTTGCTATAAAAGCAGACTACCGGCCACCCGTTTCTTTCACTTGGCAGTGGTGACTACGCTGCTAGACACTCTACTGAATTTCGCTGCTTGTTTCACTACAGGTTAGTGCAGTTTTGTACAGTTACATTTATATGGTGTCGTCACCACTGCCAAGTTTTCAATTTTTTGATTTTGTGATTTTTTGCCTGTTTTGCGCGCTTGTTACTGAATATTAGGCTTATTGATATGGCTAAGGAACTAGCGAAGCTCAAAGAAGAAATGAGGACTGAATTGCTTAAAGAAATTAGGCAGGAATTCAAGTTTTTCAAAGAATCACTGGAGCGTGATCTCAGGAATGAGATACGGGATGTGCGCACTGAGCAACGCCAGATGAGCCAGAGCATTGACTTCTCGCTTGAATCGGTCGAAGAACTGAAACAGAACCTTGCTTCTGAAATTTCAAAGAATACTAGTCTGGCGAAGGAAAATGATGAACTACGCACAAAATGTGCAGCATTGGAAAAAAAAGCATCAGAACTTGAAAGGAGGCTAACGAATTCGGAGCAATACTCGCGAAATACGAACCTCGAAATCCAGGGTGTCGTCAAGAAAGAAAATGAGGACCTTTCTACTATTCTGTCTGAAATAGGCAAGGCAATTCATGAGCCTATCAGTTCATCTGACGTCGAGTGTTGTCACCGTGTTCCAACTCGCAACCCAGAGAAAACAAACATCATTGTACAGTTTAAATCCAGAGCTAAACGCGACGCTGCTCTGAAAAAAGCAAAGAAAACAAGGATCACAAACAGAGACTTGGGGTTAGAATCCACTTGTCCCGTTTACGTGAACGAGCATCTTTGCCCATCACTAAAGAGGCTGCTTGGTATGGCAGTGAAAAGGAAATATGAGCACAAATGGAAATCTGTATGGAGCAGCAACGGAAAAATCTATGCAAGGGAAAATGATGGTGGTGATGTTGTGCAGATCTCGGAAGAACGTGATCTTGCTAAGATTACTTCAATTATTTCTGGTACCACACAAACCACTTCCTAAGAACCACCATGGAATATCACGATTTCATCTTACCGCATCAATTACACTTTCAGAAAAATTCCAGTACTTCCGTGCTGCACTTGAATGCTCGATCAGCAGCCAATAAACAAGAAAATATTAGCAACTTGTTAAATCTGTTCTATTTTAAGTTCGATATCATCATGCTAACAGAAACATGGTATCAGGACAGCAATTCTCGGCTGTACCTAGATGGCTATGCTGAGTACGTTTTAAATCGAATTGATAAACGTGGAGGTGGCGTTGCAATTTATATTGCATCAGGACAAAAATATGAACTCTTAGCAGATTTTTGTAAAACAACTTGCGACTATGAAATGTTAACACTTCAACATTTGTCTGACATAATTTCGGTGGTGTATCGCCCGCCTAATGGAAATGTTTTCAAATTTATGAGTTTCTTTGATAATTTACTGGAATATGTTGCTGCTAACGAATTTAGACTTGTATGCGGGGGAGACACTAACATAAATTTTCTTGTAAACAGTGCTGTCTCAGTAGATTTTACACATAGACTTAGTTCTGGTGGCTTTGTCAACCTAATTAACACCCCAACTCGTGTAACACTGTCTTCGTCTACATGTCTTGACATTCTGATTACGAATATTGACACTGTAGTAGAGCATACTGGAACAGTGACATCAGACGTCAGTGATCATTGCCCTGTATTTATGACGTATTGTGCGAATGCTAAAAAAACTTTTTCTAAATCAAATGTGTTCGCAATACAAGATTTAAGCGAGAAAAACATGGATCTTTTTAAGCATGATATTTCCAAATATGACTGGTCTTTCTTATATGAAATAAGTGATGTAAATGTCGCGTATTCGAAGTTTCTTTCTGCGTTCCTGCAAATTTACAATCTACATTTTCCTTTCAAGAAATTGAGACAGACTAGAAAGATAAGAAAACCCTGGATTACGCAAGAACTTTTTAAAATGATAAAACACAAAGATAAATTGTACCATAGTTTTCTTGCTACACGTTCGCCTGAGGTGCTGATAATGTTTAAAAAGTATCGAAACAAACTGAATGCGCAACTCAGGCGTGCCAGGATTGCTTATCATGAGCGTATGTTTACAGACGCCACGGGTAAACATCCTGATATCTTGTGGAACATAATAAATAAGGTTCTTGGTCGCGAGAAACATTCTGCCGCGCCGGAGAAGTTAATCCACAATAAAACCGAAATCTCTGGTTTAGCACTTGCTAATCACTTTAATGAGTACTTTGCAAGCATAAGCGCGGTACAACAGCCACAACAAGCTCCACCAAATACATCATCGTTTCTTTCCACTCCTAATAGCTTATTTTTAAATCCCACTAATGAATATGAAGTATTTACCACATTTAAGAATCTTAAGAATAGTAAAGCTCTCGATATAGATGACATACAGATAAAGCCTGTGAAGTATGTATTAGAATACATTGCTCCAGCTTTAACACACATCTTTAATTTGGCTTTACAGTATGGAATTTTCCCAGAAAAAATGAAAATGAGTAGGGTAACTGTTATTTTTAAAGGAGGTGACAGAAATGATACGTCAAATTATCGACCAATTTCAATAATTCCAGTATTTTCCAAAGGCTTAGAAAAGATTATTTTTTCGCGTGTTTCAAGTTTTTTTGACAGACACAGTGTTCTATCTGATGCCCAGTTCGGCTTCCGTAAAGGCAGGTCAACGGAAACCGCTTTGCTCACACTCAAGGAATTTGTATTGAAAAATATTGAGAGAAATCTTTTCACCTTGGCGCTCTTCATTGATTTTAGTAAAGCCTTCGATTGCATAAATCACAAAATTCTACTGTGGAAATTATCACAGAATGGCCTAAGAGGTATTCCATTAACATTATTCGAGTCTTATTTAACTGATCGCAAACAATCTGTTTGCATAAGAGACGAAAAATCATGTTTTCTTCCCATAATAAACGGTGTACCACAGGGTAGTGTATTAGGTCCGCTGCTCTTTAATGTCTATGTTAATGACATTACTAATATTACCACCTCTGTTCAATTTATCATATACGCGGATGACACTACACTTCTTGTTTCTGGTCCAGATTCACAGAAATTAATAAGACAATGCAACGATCTACTGGTTAAGTTATCTCAATGGTCGATTGCTAACTGCCTTAAAATAAATCCTACAAAAACTAAAGTAATGTTATTTCGCGCTAAAAACAAATCTCTGACTTGCCAACAAACGTTATTATTTGCTGGTAAAGAACTTCAAATTGTTGATGAACATAAATTACTAGGCGTTACTTTTTCTTCGCATCTTACTTGGGATAAACACGTAGAAAATATCTGTAAAAAACTATCAGCTATAACAGGTGCTTTATCTAGATGTAGGTATCTTCTTCCACCGAAAGCAAAACTTAACATTTATTATGCTCTATTCTTTTCTCATTTAAGTTATTGTAGCTTAGTCTGGGGGACTACTGGGAAAACAAACATTATGAAATTATTTTTACTGCAAAAAAGGATGATTCGGCACATTGACAATATGGGCTTCTTAGAGACAACACGGCCAGCTTTCCTAAATCATAGAATCATTAAAATAGAACATCTTTACACTTTTCGCCTACTTTATTCCTTTTATTTCTCTAAAAAATATCTTCATAATTTTCTTGCGTCTACTGCATCGTTGACACCTAGAATCACTTCCGCCAATACTAGAAACAGTGACATGTGGTATGTTCCTAGATTTCGCAATAATTATAGGCTACAATCATTAGAGCACAACTTGCCGCATATTTTAAATAAATACAAAGACGTCAAGTGCTTCTCAGCTAAGGAACTCAGGACTCTCTTTGTTAACATGTGATGACTTAACGTATTACTATTATTGTTTTCTATGTTTCACTTGTCAGAGCAAATTGTGTATGATTTCCTGTCTTCTTCTGCATTGAATTTTTGTTTTCATTGTTTTTCAATAATTTCAGATATTGTTGTGTACATTTGCCACATATGCCTTGTAACGGACCATCGACCCCGTCAAGCTGTTTGACAACAGCTTTTAGTCGATGGTATCCGCCAGAATCTTTGTATTTCTGGAAATAAATCTATCTATCTATTAGGAGGTTCCGAGAAAATGTTTCATAGATGCCGTAGTGTCTTGGTGTTTCAAAAATATTCAGGAGTGACATTGAAGTTGTGCCACAATCTGCAAAGTCGCCTAACAGTCGCAATTGGTAACTACTGTTCGCTCTAATTAGGAGAGGAGCATAAAAAACACCGTGCACTGAGTTGTGACAATGGCTGCTTAAGATTTCAAAATTTTATTGCTGTCTCTAGGAAGGTATATTTTTATATATATTGGCACACACCACACAAACCTAAATTCTAAAATCTGGGTATTTCGTGGCTGTTTAAATGTTTTTTTAGTTATCAAACTGATTGCATTTTTTCTGATTACTGGCAAGATTTCAATTATGCAGTTTCACACTGTAATTTTCGTTAACTGCTTATTTTTATAACGAAATAATGATTCAGCCCATCACCCTAAACTGTACATTTATTACAATATGACGTCACTCAGAAGAAATTAAGGAAAACGAAGAAATAGCCTGGCGCAAATAGCAAAAAATGACTACAAATTGCCGCATAACTGTTGAGAGTGTGCCGATTTGTTGTCAACAAGGAGGAAAAAGCTACTGAATGTCTTAGGAACATAATTTACCAAAATGATCTTTGAAGAGCAGTATGATGATCTGCCGCCAAATATGTACATTATAGTGCATTACTCTGGCGGTCAATTCAGGAGTCAACTACGCACTTTTCCTGGATTTACCCTCAGAACGCCTCGTGAACGGTTACCCAATCTTGGTATCATTACCAATATAGTGCGCATCTGTCATAAAACCCAGTATGGCAGTGAGCCGCTGGTATAATTGAGCATGGACCACGTAAGTATTTCCGCCTTGGGTATGTAGCTCTTGTGTGTTGGTTCGTTCTCCCGTCATCAAAATGGATCGTATGCCCGACGTGGAAGTCCATCAGTGGAGTAGCTTCGTTATCGTATTAGCGCTATACTAATTGCAGTTTTCGCGTCTGGTTGTAGTTGTGCAAACATCAACGCGAAAAGAAAATTTCACCCGCGCGACACGTATGTAGCATACAATATACACAAATTCACCATTAATTTTTATGGATATATCAAACAATATACATACAATCACCATAAATTTTACGGTTATATCAAAATGTGTGCCGACAAATAAAAGCAGGGAATATTTACAAAAAATAAACGTCTGTTTAAAAAGTTAAACTTATCGCCGTCACTAATTTACAACTCACCTATGATTTATTGAGCATTCATTCATATTTATGTCTCGAAGCTGTTAGTGCACATTTCACTCGGGAAAGATTCTACCATAAACTGACTTAGCCAGCTAGAAAACGTACGGTAGATCCCACACACTGGCGAAGTCAATTTCTTGCGAAGCAATAAACAAAAGCGGCATATGCCGGTTTTGTTTTGTTTTGTTTTACATTGAGCCAAGCGCTGTGACGTGGGCCGACGTCTTTGTGTAAGTTTAGTATTGCGCATATCGTGGGCTTACAAGTCCCGCCGACTTCAGTGGTGACTAAATGGGGTACAATATAATGTTGGCTCACACGTTGCAGCATAGACGTCAGTTTCACAGAGACAAGGTGCACCCTGTATGGTGTAACTATGCGCTTATCTCAAGTGTAGCATTCATCGGCCTATCGCTGCAGGGGTGATCAGCGCTTGACTAAATTGCTTACTCAGAAGAACACATATGTAATGCTTATTACATTGCCATAAAAAATGATAGGCAGAACTGCAATCACAATTGGCGTCAGACGAATATCAAATCACAGTATAGGTAAGGCGACCGTCATTCCAACTGTTAATTTAAAGGATTTATTTACACTCTGTACCGCCTGGTTCCTGGCTGGGGGTTGCTGCTGCACGTTTGCGAATGGCAAATCCCAAAATTAAGACCAGGAACAAACGCTATGTCTTCTTCTTTTTTTTGAAACAGCGTGAACCAGCACATGTAGTTTTTTCAGCATTGTTTGTTCGACAGATCACCCGAAGTGCATACCATTGACGTATGCGGTGGGCATCTCATGTTCATGCCATGACCTGGCAATCGTGTTCGAATACACAAACCCTCTCTTATGCAAGGAATATGAACATTGGATATCCGTCTTTACTGACAAGATGTATAACATCAGGATTGTTTTGAAATCATTCGTACGAACAATTATTAGGGGAGTACGGACTCAAGCTATAGACGGTAATGACAGTGACATTAGCCTTGGTGGAGTTAGAGAGATTGTGAAGATTTGTAGGAGAAAGTAGACCCAAATCTTCGGTTGATTCGTAGGGTTTAACGTCCCAAAACCACCATTTGATTATGAGAGACGCCGTAGTGGAGGGCTCCGGAAATTTTGATCTCCTGGGGTTCTTTAACGTGCACCCAAATCTGAGTACACGGGCCTACAACATTTCCGCCTCCGTCGGAAATGCAGCCGCCGCAGCCGGGAATCGAACCCGCGACCGGCGGGTCAGCAGCCGAGTACCTTAGCCACTAGACCACCGCGGCGGGGCCCCAAATGTTCGGTGGCTTTGAGGTTGTGATAAGTTTACCTTCAACAAGTTGATTTTTTTTCTTCGAGGAGAGAAGCGAGAGAGGTGCCGCTTATACTTCGCTTGAGGTGCCGATCTCTCAGTATGCCTACAACAGTATGTCCAACAACGTAATTTGTAGGCACCTGCGATTAGATTTAATGTAACACAACGCGTGTACTATTTATTGAAAATAGAATACTGAGTTTAGATACAGGTAAACGCACAATCTAGCTAACTTACTAGCTTGAAATATTATTGCTGTACACAAAGTTGGTCGGTCCTTGAGCCAACTGCTCTTATATACGTGAAAGAAAGCAGTGAAAGAACGGATAGCTTTGCGTCAGATGACTTCCTGATGGTACTATCTGGGGTCATGAGGGACGCCGCAGTGGGAGGCTCTGGAAGGTTCGACACTGTCGTGTCCTTTATTGTGCACTGACATCGCACAGTACATAGACTTCTAGCATTCCGCTTCCATCGAATTGCGACAACTAAGACTGGAATGAAGCCCGCGACTTTCGTGTCACCAGCCGAGCACCGTAATCACTGGACTACCAAGGTGGGCTTAAATGGCCTCCTAGGACAACTGAACTATTTTACCTCAAGTAAAAGCGTTCTGAAGTGCAGATAATTTAATGGTTTGTATTCCTCTATATTTCTCGAGTTGTAGGCTCGATTTCTGTGTTTTTTTCTTACGCAGCTTTTTACTTTTCCCTTTCCTTCCATACATCGTAGAACGTTGTAGCCTTCTAGTTGCATTTTTTTACCTGGATGTACGTATCATTTGTTGTATAAGTATTTATGTTCTTATTCCTTTTTAATGCAAACGTTTTACCTTGTTCTTTGTTGTTGTTTTTTTTACCGTGTTACATTTTGTAAGTCTTGACAATCAACTGTTATGAAATTAGACGTCGTTATTGTTCAGCATTCATCTTGTTATTTCCTTCCAGCCACGGCCAAAGTATTGGCATGGGGCATCCTTAAACAAATAACTGAAATTTATATATACATTTTTGAACTAGACTCTTCCTTGTTTTCAAGCGAGTGCAGTCTCGAAAGGATCTTTGGATGCATAGACTATAGGCAAGTCGTGTTACCCCATTATATGTGAATCAGTGCGGTACGCCCCAAGTCTCTTTCCTTCTGCCTTCTTCAGTTCGAAACATTACAAATGCGCTGAATGATCCTTACGCGGAACCGAATGCCAGCCGCGTAGGTTTGCCGAGAGCTTGCTGCTGGGTGCGTATTTCACGCGCTCTCCCGTCCTCAATTTCGCTTTCTACTGGCGCGCGATATAGGAGGGGAAGGGGTGCTCTCTTGGAGCGTAATTTGCCGCTCCCCAAACCTTTGACGCCACCGCGTTGATCAGTCGCGACTTGCCTCGCTGCGAGAAAACTTTTCGCTTCGCCACCCTCTCTGTTGGCTCGAACGCCTCGGAAACGTTTGCCTGCGCCTCACGTCTCGAGAAGGTTTTCTCCGCTTGAAATTATTCGAAGGCTGTATCGAGCTACTCTTTTCGTGTATTATATGTCACTTTATTCGTTTGTATCGACACTTCTCAAGAACAAGTTCAAACACAGCACGTTGCTGAGCGTGGATTTACATTGAAAGGGTCCAAGTCGAGTCTCCAGCCTAATCGTCTGTGCAGAGCATGTCATGAAACTGGAAAACGCCGTGGTGTATTGTTTACCAATGTAGATGACGAAGCTTGTGATTGGAGAGCTTCCGGGGTGTCCTGTTACAACTACATCTACTATTGAATATTGTTCAGTTTTACGTCCCAAAACAAGGACATCATTATGTGTCACACCATGGCTGAGGGCGAAGGCAATTAGGACCACCTGGGAGCCTTTATAGGGCACCAATATCTAAGTACACGGGCATCAAGCATTCTCGCCTCTACGAAAAAGGCGACCGGGTTTCAATCCCGCGACCTTCAGGATATAATTCGAGCTCCATAAGCGATAGACCAGTATGCGGATATGTTGCTTTGATAACGATGACATGCTTGTTTCTTCCAAAAGCAGTATGTTGCCTCTTTTTGCAAGCGTGATCATGGCTGGTAAACATGTGTAGCGTCCGAGTTGCTGCAGAGCAGCTGCTGACTACAGCGCAAGTATTTATGATGTTTAAGGTGTTCAACCGTACTTCGAAATAGCTCCGTAAAAATTATTTGCTGAGAAAGTCGTCATAATTTTCCTTTGAGTAGCAGAGAGTGCAAACCAATCTGAACGCAAAGAAAGAGAAAGAATGGCAGCAGCATAAATATATTCTTTCTTTCCTTATTAGGATTTGGATCGCTTTCCGCTGTTCGCCAAACAAAAAAAAAAGAAAAAGACAAATTTGTCCTGCCGCCTGCATGTGCTACGTATAACAGCGCGGATTTTCGGACACGTTAGACGACCTCCTCCTAACTTCTTATTCTTTTTGCTTTTTTCTATCCTCTAGCAGCGTAATATTGCTAAATATGAAAACTTTCAAAAAGTAGTTCCTAGTTCGTTTCAGTTCTGTTTTCAGCTAAATGGCGTTAGCTTCCAACTTTGCAAAACGTGTTTGCAAGTGGCAAAATTACAACAAAAATACCTAGTGCTTGCGAAAGCAAAATGCAAAATATTAGTGTGCAAAAACAGCGGCAATACAAATCGGCGTGTGATAGATAGACATGTGAGGTTTAACGTCCAAAAACCACCTAATGATTACGAGAGAGGCCATAGTGGAGGGCTCCGGAAAATTCGACCACCTGGAGTTCTTTACGTGAAATCGGCATGTGAAGGTACTCGTACACATTAATAAGTCGGTATTTTACATCGACTGCTGTTCGAATTTATAGGCAGCGTTATATGTTGCACGTTGCTCCCGACCATTTGCAAGAAAAGCGTGTTTATGAGTGATCTGTGACATGCTAGGAATATAAATTGCTGTCTGTCAGAGAGCTGTTTGCAAATTATATAGTGAGGCAATATTCAGGAGCCCACTGTTCAGTGATTTTGTTACTATCATTTATCATTGCTGGCTTGTCAATGTTTTCCTGAATGCCGAGTAAGGATGAAGAGTGGATCACACTCATTGGGCCACTGCTGTTTATTTATTTATTTAGAAAATACTGCAGGCTAAGAATAGCCCAGGCCGGAGTGGTTGAGGTACAGTATGAGAATATGACCAAAAAAAAAGCAACAATACAGGAGGCTCAAACTAACAAATAAATATACAACACATTATGGTACAAGAATAAGTTAATTCAAAAAAATTTTCAATACACCTTAACACGTTGCCAGATTCAAAAATGTGATCTGGTAGTTCGTTGCATTCTGTTAATGTGCGACGAAAGAAAGAGTATTTGAAATTGTTAGTTTGAGCAAAGATAGAAGTGAAGTTTTGTGAATGATATCGTCTAGTTGGACGCGAAGATAACGGAGAAAGAATATTTGATAGCTCAAGTACACTTTTTTTTTTGCTGTATAGATAGAAAAGAAGTTTTAGTCTTGCAGTTTTCCTGCAACATTCTAGAGTTTGAATTTTGTTATCATGCAATAGTTCAGTTGGAAATCAGATCGGTGAAATCAGTTGAAAATAAAGCGGACGGCTAACCTTTGGATTTTCTCTAGATTGTTCATATCTGTTTTAGTATGCGGATCCCACACCTCACATGCATATTCCAAACCAGACCTGATTATTGTATTGTAAGCTAGAAGTTTAGTACTGGGAGGAAAACTACTGAGTCTATGCCTTAGCATGCCTGATTTCCTACGTGCAGATGAACAAATCTCTTTCAATGTCAGAAGACCAAGTTAGTTTGTCAGTGATTGTTACGCCAAGATATTTCTAACTTTCTGTTAGTAAAATTGGGGTCTCTTTTATACTGTACTGGTAAATAAACGGCAGTTTCCTGTTAGTGATGCGCTAAACATAGTTTTATCAGGGTTTACATTCATTCCCCAGTGGTCACACCACGCAGATATGGCTTCGACAGATTGGAGCAGCGTTATATGATCATTTAAAGAGTTGATTGAACGGAATAAAATAGAATCATCGGCAAATAAGTGGATTTCTACACCTTGTTTAGCACATGTTGTAATATCATTAATATAAATAACAAAAAGCAAAGGCCCAAGGACACTTCCCTGGAAAACATCAGAGTTAACAGGGAGAGGGTTAGAATAAACACCGTTTATGTCAACAAACTGTGTACGTGAACTTAAATATGATTCAACCCATTTAAAAATTGTAGAGGGAACACCTTCCAGATTAAGCTTGTGAATTAGTTTGGAGTGTGGTATTGAATCAAATGCCTTGCTGAAGTCGAGGAAAATTACATCAGTTTGGCCTGATTTATCTAGCACTGAGGAGAATGAATGAACACAAGAAAATAATTGGGTAGTTGTAGAAATACCTCTACGGAAGCCGTGCTGGAAAGGCGATAGAACATTTCGCGCGTCTAAAAAATTTACCATGTAATTTGAAATGATGTGCTCCAGCAGTTTACAACACGTGTTTGTAAGAGATATCGGCCTATAAATGGTTATGAGGAGATTATTTCCTTTTTTGAAAATTGGTATTACTCGAGCGTTGCGGTAATCTGCGGGTACAATGCCTTGTGATAAGGATAAGCGAAATATTATAACAAGAAAGCGGGAAAGTGATTTAGCGTAACGACGTAAAACTACATTACATATGTTATCTGGACCACAAGAAGATTCTATTTTAATGTTGAGAAGCATATTAAAGATACCGTCGAACGTTATGAAGTCGGGGTCGATTTCTGCGCAGTGTCCACTGGCATTATCGAACACGCATGGGTTAGACAAAACAGAGTGAAAGTACCGGTTGAACTCTGTTGCCATTATTTCCTCATCTCGAATAATTTGATCGCCGAGCAAAATGCAGTTCGAATGTTTTTGTTTATTAGTCTTTATGTAGCGCCAAAACTTGGCGGGATCGCTCTTAAGGAATCGCGGTAATTTTACTCAATAGAACGCGCGCTTGCTAGACCGTATTTTTTCTGAAAGGGTTCCTTTTAATTTAAGTTGCAAGTTTTAAATCACCAATTTAAAAGCAATACTCGGCATCCACGTCACTGCCTACGTCCGACAGGAGCTTGACAGTAACTTGAGCTTTGTTGTTGTTGATATATGGTTAAAAAAATTAGTAGCCTTATGTAGCACTTTTTGGTGCTCTCTTTAGACTTTATGAATGTGTAATAATTGATACAAATGTTGCAAGCAGTGTTAGTAAAAAGGCAAAGTAAGAAAATGTACCTACAAGAACCGCAAAAAATTCTTCATAAAGCATGCGCAAAATATGCACAAACGCACACACACATCAGAAAAAAGCACGCACGTAAAGCAACTGCTTTAAGTACAGTATACAACCTTAAGCGTGCTCAGAGACTGCGGCCATGGTAGCGAAAAAAGTGATTTATAGGATTCAATCCTCAATGAAAGCTATCATGCGCATTCCTTTCGGCGAAGATGAAGAAGTCACTCACTCGAATCGTTTTCAACCTGTGTGCTTAAATTACGGTCCATATCTACAAATAAATTGCTACGTAAGTGCTGTTGAGTTTGCCTCTCATCGAAGCACTTGTCCCGATATACTATATACATTTTATAGGAATGAATAGTGAGCACCACATGCTTTTTTTGTTTTTTTCTTTGCGCGATAACTACAGTTAGAAGTACAGAGACTGAAATCATAAGGCTGTCTACTTTTTTTGTGAATGCTGTGACTGGCCAACTTTTTTCACAAATAATATGACCAGTATCAGGATTTACTGATCCTTTGTATTAGGAGCCATCAGGTGCGAGGGTCTTGTGGCTGTCGGATCAGATGACGATAGTTATAGCGTGAGAACAAAACTACGACAAAGAGACAAGAAGGACACGAGCACTCGTGTCCTTCTTGTCTCTTGGTCGTCACTCTGTTCTCGCGCTATAACCATCGTCCTAACAACTAGCCCAAACTGCCACACTTCTAAATGTGGGATCACGTTCATGGTTTCTTCTGGTTTGTTTATTTATTTCTTTTTGTCTGGTTACCAGCTGCGACAACGTCAGCACAGTACCTCTAGGTGCTGTGTGCCAACCAGGTACAGAATCAAAATTCAATCAAGTGTTAAGGGGACGTATTCCTAAATGCAAAACTGGCGAGAATGTTAGCGCTTTGGCAAAGCCTAAAACAATGTTCTGAAATTTCAAGTTTTAAATCTGCACTTCTGGTTTTGAAGAACATCGGTTTGAAAGTTTCCAAGTTTATTTTATTGAGATGGGGCACTATGAGGTGTCGGAAAGCGGGACATATGGAGTCTTTTTCAAATTGCTTCCACATCTGCATGCGTTACCCGCACCTGGTAACCAACCATTTCATGTTGATTTCACGCTGAACCCAAGTTACCCAACGGTACTGTTGTATTTTGCAAATTTTGTGAATAAAATTATTTTCTTAGTACATAAAAATTACAACCGGTGTTAGTTGCCATGCTGTCTCACAAGTAAAAGAAGTATTACAGCCTCGGTCCCACTTCTGTCACCAATTCAATGGAACAAATGACAGCGCTCATCTCGCACTTCGTGCTTTCGAATAAGCCTATGCACGAGTGTGTGACCTCAGTGAACGGTGATACTAGATGGAAAATAGTCACCTTAACACTGCAACGTTTTACACGAGAAATATCCGCAAAAGCACTGAAACTCAAGCCACTGCTTAACTAGCGAATTGTGCGTATCTGTACAATAGCACGTGGAAGCGTGGTATTTCTACAAGCGTTTTCACAGGACAGCTCGTTCACTAGCGCTTACTCCTCCAACCTGCTCCCACTGTCTCCATACGAACGTGGCACACAGAAAACACGTAAATCCCACGCTGTGTTGGGACATTATGCGGCTAAGCCCCTCTAAGCTGAGTGGGCCCGGCTGACACGTGCACAGAGCCTCGTCCGCTGCAGTTGTTTGAGAGATGAGGACGAATGCGACGTATGATGCATGCTGAGGGAAGAATGCCGATGAAGGGTGTATACAGAGAGAAACCTGATGCACATCTTTAGTGATTTTAGGTTCCTTCTTTCAAAGTGGGAAGTACCTGTTTTTATTGGCCAATCATTCGCGCAGACATATATGTCTGCGTGAGTGAATTACAAGTGGCTGGTAACGTACCGAGTGACATATAACCACTGACGTATAGACCGTCCTAACGAGTGAGGAGGATCAGACTGGCAACTAGCGTTTTATTTCTTTTTGACCCGTGCTGACGGCGCAGAGTATACGGCTTCTGCTGGGATGACTGGCGTTGTTGAACAATAATAGCATGTTTTAGGTCATACTGCAGATTTTTGTGCTTTTAATGGCAATGTCAGTCAGCGAAAGGTAAACCAGGAACAACTGTGCTCTTTTTCGTTGTTCTAACCACTGCAGAAAAAGGAGACTGACATCTGGTTAAGTGTGCTACATGGATCACTATACGCATCGTTTGCGGATGCTCTATGGTATTGTCGCGGCCACAGTTAGAAGGAACGTGCAGTGGGTGATCGTGCTCCGGAGAGTGCCACGACGGGTGCCGGGCGAACTATTGCGGTGCAAGTGCAATCACTGTCTCAGGCAGAGTTAGCGGCGCGTCGTCTGCTACGGTGCCTCCCACTCACCTCAAGCAGTGAACTTACAATGCGCACTTGCGAAGTGGGGGGTTCCGTTGCTACGGTTGTACAGTGTTACTATAACTGTCAGGTGCGCTGCTTACCTTTGCGAACGACAGCCACAATTTCGCCAAAACAGTAAAACAGGTAGACAAAGTTAATAAAAAAATATTGCACAAAACATCTCATACGCCAATGGTTTATTTGTACCCGTGCACGCTTCATGCTTCACCGTCAAGAAAAAAGGCAAAATAAGCGTGCTGACGTGTAAACACCAACATTGCTTTTTTATATAGCAGCACCTCCACGTAAACAGTTCTAATTTCGTCCACACCGGTGGGCAATAAAGCAACAACACAGACAACAGTTTGGGAGCAACAATTAGATGCCGTCATCGCCAAGAACTCGAAACGGCACGCTCACGCACGACCACGTGTATGAGCTGTAGGCACTGCGACAGCATAAACAGTAAGTGAAAAAAAAATGTGCCCCATATCTGCACGTTTCAGTGCAAATGTCGTCGAAAGACGATAGTCTTGCTGGGGGAGATAGTGAACAAAGCGTTTGTTTGATCTTCTTTGTGAAAAAAAAAATTGTTGAATTGTATTCTGGAAGCGCTGCGTTAGAGAGTCTCGATCCGTGCAGCGAAGGGGAACGAGTGTATCGAGGCACGTTACACATGAGCGCTATCAGGCAATGATCTTCGGAAACGAAGGAAGGCGGCCGTGCCCACGAAGAAAGATGCGCGCTTGTCTCGGAGGCTATAAGGTATAGAACGCAAAGCGACGGGAAGGTGCCACCACCATGTCGTCTTAGAAAAATGTTGGAAACATTTGCCTTTTTGAGCATCGCGTTACACTGTCAGCGCAGCGTGATACACACTACGGTCCTTATACTTACTTATGTGTGCCTTCTCTAATATAAAGCCACACATACAAAATGTTGACGTGTTGTCATGGCGCCTTAGATATGCGCAATGACTGCTTTTTAATTGACAATTCCACAAAAATGAACGCTGAGACTTGAGCAATATTGGTGGGCGCTCTGGATGGGTGTTGGCTGTTTGGGGTACTCGGGGTATCGTTACAGCTGACAGACAAATGTAGAGAGAGACAGACAGACCAATATTTTTACGTCGAAATAACCAAAGAAAGACTATCATCTCTAAACATTACAATCCAAAAATAAGTTTCATTGTATCCCCATAGGGTGCCAGCACTTGCTTGCCTTGCTAGAACGAGTCGAATTATTCGCAGATTTTTAATAGACCGATATCCAAAATCACATGACATCGACCACTTGCCACACGTTCGTGGCATTGACTATTATCATACATGACCCCGAACGCATCAAAAACTTGCCGAGCGTCTCGCACATTAATTTCTACCTATATTACACCACTTGATATGAGGTTCAGCACGCCATAACGAAAAAATGAAATCACAGCATATCCACGGAGGGAATCATGATGAGTTGGGCGAAGCGTCCACCAGTCTGTCCGTGGTTTCGTACGTCTGTTCTTTCTTGCTTCCCTTCATCCATCCGTCCGTCCGTCCGTGCACTCGTAGATCCCTCCGTCTGTGCGTCTGCCTGTCTGTCTCTCCGTCCGTCCAGCCGTCCGCACTTCCGTATGCTTGTCTCTCTGTCTGTCTGTCTGCCTGTCCGTGTGTTCGTTCATGCGTTCGTACGACTGTACGTCCATCTAGTGAACACTCCAAGTTCCTCTATCTCGCATCTTTTTATCAGATATTCATCATATACAAGTACCACCATCTAGCGGACCTTCAAAGAACTAAACGAGAGGTGGCTGCCTACTACTACTACTACTACTACTACTACTACTACTACTACTACTACTACTACTCCTACTACTATTACTAATATACTACTACTAGTACTACTACTACTTACACCGGAGACGCACGACCCACGGCTTAACGAGCTTCGCCCCTAAAAACCGACTAAAACAGCAACCACAACAAGACCTTCCGTATACAAACGCGGTAGTTCGCAGATGCTAGTGCAGTGGGCTGCCAGGCCACAAAGTGCCCCACCCCCTAGGCAATATGGTGGCGCCCACGTTAAAACTTTATACCCAGTCGCTCAAGCTGTCTCCTGCACAAGAATGTTCATGAGGCAAAGTCGACTGTAGGCAAGTTTACCCTTAAAAGATGCCCGCAGCGCAGAACTGTAGGCGGCTTCTCTGTAAACGCTTGAGACTGTCACATGATCATCGTGATTTAAATTGGTCCTTCTCTGAGCACTATACACTCAGTTTCACAAGCCACATTCACTATTTATGAGACAGTTGGAATATATAATATTGTAACCTTTGACGACTACATCAAATTGTGTAATTACGTCTAAACGTCACCTGCTGACGATGAAGTTATAGAGAAAAGCTTGAACTCCCAGCTTGGCGAGTTGTTTTGTAACGAAATTCATAACCTGGCTGTTCACTAAGGAACGTTTTTGAACAGCTGTGACCACTGAATAATTATAGTAACTGTTGCGTTTTAACGTCCCAAAACCACGATATGATTATGAGGGATGCCGTAGTGTGGGGCTCCGGAAATTCGAACGCCCTGGGGTTTTTTTTAACATGCCCATAAAACTGGTTACGCAGGTCTAAAACATTTTCACCTTCATCGAAAATGTGGCCATCATGGCCGGCATTCGAGCTCGCGACCATCGGGTTAGCAGTAGAGCACCATAACTATTAGGGGGGGGGGGGTGACTGCTAGATATCTGAACAAAAGAATATTCATTGAAATGAGAAGCATTTACTAGCTGGTAAACGCATTATTATTGGTTTTTCGATAGTAACAAAGCTCCCTCTCACAACACCTGATACGACAAAGCATATGCTTCACTTTTAGTAATGCTAAAACGAAACAAATTGTGGTATCCATAAAATTAAACAATAGATCCCCGTTGTGCCCGCAATCGGCGAGGCAAGTTGTGTGCCAGACACCCTACACGATACTACATATGTTTATTTCGCAACCTCTGCGGCCGCGTTACAAGAAAAATTGAGCAACTACGATCCTTACGTACCAAACGACGCAAACATATAATGGGTCGACATTCGAAGCTTCGCCGAACGAACGCCAAGTATATGAAGCCAACAATTACTGCGTAAGGAAGCAGCGTACCTATCGCACCCACTCGAACGGGCAAACGCAGTGCCATGGTCTTGCATTGCCACACTTATTGTCACAGTCCCATTTGCACTGATCGACACCGCTCAAGGTCTCTTAAGCAAGTAGGTGCTGGGGAAATTTCGAGACGCTCAATGACGTGCTTTCTTCGTGCAGCTCTGGCCTCTTGCCGTTTTGTCCCGTCTGACCATGTACGTGTTTGCATATGAGATGAAACTATATAACTGTATCTATTTAGTAGCTTGACTACACGTCTGGGTTACATGCTTGAAGCGTTAGGATAGGGCTATACTTTTACAGCTTTTGACAATTACATATGAAGATACATATGCTTCGTTATGTGTTCGAATGTGTAATATTTTGTTGTGAACGTGTCTTTTTTTTTATTCTTACGCTGCAGCTTCCTTCTTGTTTTTTTTTTCCTCCTTGTTGTATGCCCGTGTGCTCAGATTTGGGTGCACGTTAAAGAACCCCAGGTGGTCGAAATTTCCGGAGCCCTCCACTACGGCGTCTCTCATAATCATATGGTGGTTTTGGGACGTTAAACCCCACATATCAATCAATTGCTTTTTCCTCCTATCTTCAACTCTTCTCTCTCTGGCGTCACCCCGAATGAGTAGGCAGGCGTTGTGCCCCATTCAGTGGCAGCTGTCAGCCAGCTACTTTCATGTGTATTTTTTTCACTTTGTGTGTATTTCCTATTATATAATTACAATCATACGACGATTTGTAAAAGGTGTACATAGTGTACCAGTTAACTTGGACGAAAATTTAAAAAAAGCATGCGTTCAACAAAATTTTAGTTGTTGCATATTAGTGGTAGTAATGCGTACTTACAAGCTGTAGTTTTTCCGACTAATCTCTAAATAGTTCATACTAATTTAATTACAACTTTTTCCATTTTTGCCGGAAACGATAAAATATTGAAATTATGCTGTAGGTCGCCCTAAATAACCCCAAAATCAAGGATTTGTATTAGGCTGAAGTCTGCTGGGTTGTTTTATCATAGAAAAAAAAATCTCGCCACACATGCGATATATGAAATAGACACGCGCTGATGTGCCGCTTCCTAGTGTTCTTTAGTTGATAGACGGCTGCGTTATTTATTGTGATGAGCATCACGCTGTTTGGTAGACGTGAATCGAAAGACGCTACTGGTGTGCCTATCTTCGAGCGTGAAGCCTCGTGCAAAGTGATGACGAACGAACGCAGCGATGTGTCAATTAAAGAACGCTTGAAAGCGCTCGAGAATTGGCGCGTGAGAGCGCGCATAATTTACATTTCACGTTTTTTTTTTGCGTTTTTTTTTCGCTGAAGAAACAGCCAAGCAGATTTCAGCCAAAAAATTAATGCTTGGTTCAAGGGTTATTTAGGGCGAGCTACAACATAATGTCAATACTTTACAGATTCTAGCAAAAACAAGAAAAGTTTTGCAAATATAATTATTTTTCGAAAGTATTTTGTCATGAAAAAATACAGCTTGTAAGTACACACGACTACACCACTAATATGGAACAGGTCAAACTATTGATAAACACATCCTTTTCTCTAAAGGTTGGTCCAGGTTAACCAGGACACCTTGTATATGTAACGAAACATTGCTTTAAACAGGAGAAAAAACCAATACAGGTTAAACTTTGCACGCGTAATATCCGTGTGATACAGTATTGAATAACTTCACGCTGCCAAAGGTGTATAATTGCAGCGTGGTGCACGCAGACGCATTGGTGATGCTTTCGAAAGAGAACACAAAGGAATAAAGTGCGTGGTGCGTTGTGGGGGCAGGGCCCACGTTCGCGGAAAGGTGATATTTTAGTCTTGAGCGACGTCTTCGAGAAGGAAAATTTTCTTCACCTATCCCACCGGGTAGAGGTTTATGTTTTTTTTAGCCTGGGACGTTACCTGAACGTTTTATGACCCCGTTGTCTGGTTTGTGTTAGCAAGCATGCTCATGCTTTTTAAGTGCGTAGGCTTTGTTTTTCCTTCATCAATAATTCTACAAATTACTGAAGACAGCTAAACAATTTTATATGCCATCATATACACACGTGCAGAGATTCTACGCCAAAAAAAGAAAAGGTGAGTTAGTGTGGCGCAAATCAACTTTGGCTAATATCACTCTTAAATAAAGGCATTGCTACTTACCAACTTTTGAGGTAGTAAGGTGCTGTCACAATAATCACTACCCAAGTAGTTACGGCAGACAGTAGACTACAGACATTTACCACATCTGGTATGCTTCTGAGGTAGTAAATCTCTGTGGTATATTACCTGCACTTACTACTTAGGTAGTGAATGTTGTGACAACACCTTACTCTTCAAAAGTTGTTAAGTGGCACTACCTTTTTCAAGAGTGATTAGTATACCAAATAGATAACGCCCGCTTTGCCTCACTGCATAGATATCGATAAAGTTTTAACAAATGCAAATATTAGTTATATTACAATATATATGCCTCAGTTGAATGTTCATGACTTCTTTTGCAAGAAAACGCGAAGCAAAGAAAACCGCACGTGAGATTCTGCGACATATCATTTGCCTGTCTCGACAAGTTGCTTTATTCGTCGTACTCTTTTGTAGAATTTATATCGAGAACTTGTACAAGTTGTCGATGAACAAGAAGATTAGATATGACTTATTAGCTCCATCGATTGACTGTTAAGCGTGTTGGCAAATTTCCAAGCCACGCAAAACTGATTCTTCACATAGATGTAAGATCATACGCCTGATGACCCATGGGGTCTGTACGAGCACCGTGGAAAGGCTAACGTGCATCTCAAAGCAGAAAATATTGGTTGTTATATTTTAATTGGCCTGCTTAATGAAGTTATGCTCTCAATACGCTAAATGTGCGGAAAGGCACATCTATTCAATCTGGTGCCTATGTCATATGCTCTGTAGCCCAGGATTCATGGCGCCTTTCCGAAGTGCACGCCTTTTTTGTGCGTTCATCTGTTGGCAATGACCGTTTCTCAGGGGAAAATCCCCATCGCATTGAGCACAATAAATAAATGATAAAAAATAAGATCATGACGAAAAAAACTTGCACTATAGCTTTACGGGCCTCGTTTTCGTTTGCGTGAGCAACGCCTGTCGGGATCACGCGATCGCGATGAAGGAAGTAGGCCGTCACTTATGTGTAGAAATGTCGGCTTTGATAAACGGGCCCCTTTGGCACGAATGACGTATAGATGCGGTCGTCAAAGAATCATTAGTGTTGTCTACTGGGAGCGCAACCACCCACCTTTGCTTCACATCGTTAATGAAGGCAAACAAACATGGCTTATTTTCCTTCAACACGCTGTTTTGCGTCTGTTCTCTAGGAGCCAAGGGCTTGTTTTCTTGGTGGTGGTGGTAGTTAGGATGGTATAGACCTTGGGAAATTACCACACTGATGAAAAAAAAATATTTTAGGTCATGATACAACTGTTGCCTGCGCTATAGTTCGTGATTTGGATTTCACATGTTTTCATAGCGCAAAAAAACAAGGATATAAGCTAAGACCCAACATGAGCCATGGCCCTGTTGTGTCCTATCTTGGGTCCTCGTTTTTCATTGCGCTGTGCAAAGTCTGTTTCAGGTCAGTTACTTTCAGGTTAGTTATTTCAAGAAAGACATCGCCACTCAACCAGTTAAACAAGTTCCAGTTGAGCTTGATCACTGGCTGTTCAAATTACAATGCCATCGGCAGAATTAGTATGCGTATCTCGAGCATATTGATTCTTAACTGAAGCAGGTCACCCTATATTTATCTACTTAACGTTGTCGTTAGAGAAGTACTTTCTCTTACAACATATGGGTTGCTTGCTAAACGAGAGCGATCAGAAAGTGCGCTTTGAAGCAATCATGAACATTTTGGAGGATTGTGGTTTTGTAAAATGATTATTCGGATGTATAGAACCTTTCTTTCCCACCATATTAATGTTTCCTATTTGTACTGCTGCCTATATTGCCAGATGTATATTTTCTTGTCATGTTTCATTGGATAGTACCTTCTTTTAAGGTCACTTATTGGTTTTACTGTTGTGTTTTAGTGACAATCACTTCGTGTTAACGTTTTTTTTTGTTCGTACTTTCTGAGCAATTCATGAATATATTATAAAATATGTGTGCAGCAGCTATTCATGAAATAAGAAGCAGTAGCCTACTCCACATCTACTCAACATGTGGTATTATGTATACGTACTTCGTGAGTATGAACTGCCCCTCTGTTTCTAAAGGGCTCCTGCAAGTGGCCAGTGTTCTTTATAGCTTACAAGATTATACATAGTTGTGGCTCCTATGCTGGAAAGTCAACAAAATTACGGCAAAACTTTTCGTAGGTATCCTGAAAACATTTCCCTATGGCTCCAGTCCTCCAAACTTTTAGGAGAGGGACTCTGAACTGTCCTGTCAACTTTAATTCTCAATTACACTTTGGCTTTTCCAAATGCTCGATCGTCAGTACGTTGACCTCCTACACACTTTCTTGTCCACAGTTCACAAATGGTAACAGACAGTGTCACCATTGATTATGATGCAAACCTTGTTCTTTTCCGACGCCACGCATTGCGGTGGCCCAAAATCGCTGCAGACGATGTCGGTGCTTTTGTGCGGAATGACAGAGGTAGGTTCGGGGCCGTTGGAAGAATTTGTGCTCGCAACATCAGTGACATCCGCTTTTCGCGAGCGGGAACTGAATAGCAGCTTGTCGATTCGTCCAACGGGAGCCTCGCATGAGATGAACAGCAGATAGCTGAGTGAAAAGCACCACACGAGAGCCGAGAAGAAGAGCGTCACCTGCGCAGCAAAAGACCCACTCTGAATCAAGATAAAAAGGTGATGAAACGAAGGAGGAAAATGAGTTTCCAGGCCAATTCTGCACATGGAAACGCTGTTAGTTAAGGCGTCTAGACAATGAGAAGTAACACTTGGGAACTGAAGCATTTGTGAGCAAGCCCATGAAGCCGAATTCGCTAAGCATTTGCATCTACCTAGCTCAGTAAGGTGCACACCCTTCGCTGCCTTAGTTCATATAAATTGTACCTTCACAGTCATCGACTGTGGATCTCGCTTAACAAAGAAAAAAGGCTGGAGTCTTGGGCTGAAACATGGAAATTAGGAATGAAAATTTATAAACAGGAGTAGTACTGGAGGCATTCTATGGACAAGTGGACTATCGACAAGTGGACTTGTCTTCTCCAAGACATCAAGTACTTTCAAAGTAGTTGCAGCCTTGAAAAAGACAGGTCCGTTTGTCGAAACGTCTGCTCGAGCTCAACCCCTGTTTACACATTCTCATCGTTTACCAATGTAATTTTAAACTTCCTCAGAGGCGCTTCTTAGCGATAAGGATCGTGGTGTTCTTATTCGTGTTGCATATATTGTGTTTCTGCCGTGCACTGTGCAGGAATTTAAACATTTCAACGCATCTATCTCGAGATGCATCATAATGGGCGCAGCGCAGGACAGACGCCTTTAGTATGCATTAAAGGTTTCTTCTTTTTCCTATTTCTATGTATTCGCCACTTGGTGAACGTGTGTACGCTATAGTGCGATGCAAGGATCGCGTGGCTTTTTTGGAAGCAGCGTTTTTTACTGGAATTTCGGTCAACCCTAGGTGTATACGTACGATGTAATATTTTACACACTGTAACAAGCTTCCCTCTCCCTTTGTAGACGCGAGATCATATGCGCACAAAAGCTATAAATGACACTTCTATAGAAGCTTCAACGCACCACTGATCAAAACATTGTTGCGGCTGAAGGAACAGCTGGGTTCTTTTTGAGCGTAAAACAAGCACCCGGAGTAAAAGAAAACAACACAGGAAATTATAGGACGATAGAGTAGCTCCACGAGCCAAAGAAGAACATGTACAATGCATTTTGGCTTACTATGAAGAAATGCGAGAAGTAGATGCGTTCTCTTGAGATGTGGAAGGTGAGAAGAAAAAATGGCGAGTGAACCAGGTAGACCCCAAACGACAGGCGACTCAGAGGTGCGAATGCGTCCCACGACAGGAATGCGTCCAGCCAGCCTGCGTGCGCAATAATGAATAACGATTACATATATGTTCTTCTTTACTGAATAATAGAAGGGCTTTAAAACATTAAACTTTGCTTAACTTTAAGTTTAAGAATGTCAGTCGATTCGCTGCAATGAACTGCACAAAATGTTACGATGAGGAACTCTAAAGAGACCCTTCATAAATTTTTACGACAAAAAGTTACAATCAGAGTAGGAATTATGGTATCAGAATGAGAAAGAATAAGCTGAGTGAGAACACATACACATGCAAAAAAGCTAAGACGAAGTACAAGAAGGCCTCGCAAATAGCAGAAATTCAATGTTAATAATAGTAAATATTTTCTTCACATGATAGTTCAATAAATAGGAACTAGAGAACTATTTATAGACAGATATATAGTTTGGTCTCGTATGTACCTGTGATAGTAGAGTATGTCATCATTTTCCCTTAAATGCGACATAAAAGTAACAGGAAGTTACCTTATTGTGCAAATTTAGTGCTACTTGAAACAGCAAGACGTTCCGAGTGAATAAGAGTTTCAAATATATTCGGAATTAGTAATTTAAATAATATTATCTCTAAATATTAGTCGAAAAAATTGTGATCTTGGTTTGTTTACCACGCAAAAGAGCTAACTCGTGCACTTGCAAATGAAGTCACTTTTATAGAGTGACTTGAAATGATAAAGTTTGGTTTCGCGTCCTCTTCTTTCACTATTTGTCACTGTTGTGAGGCATAAGAAAGAGAACAAGAAATATCCATGTTAATTGCTGTAGGTTTACATAACACCTTAGCTCGTCTTGTCATTAATGGTAGCTTCATAGTAAAAAAAAAAGCGTCATTTTATCAGGAGCTTCAAGAAAAAAATGCCTTGCAATTGTATTTTGAGAGCAATTGGCTTCATACTTTGACACGCTGAGTTATCAACTATTTCATTTGTGCGGAGTACCTAAAGCGTGCAATTCTAAGATGCAGTTCTTATTATTGAAAGCGGGGTTTACCATCCCTAAACCACCATATGTATATGAGAGATGCCGTAGCGGAGTGCTCCGGAATTATGAACACCTGGGGTTCTCTAACGTGCACCCAAATCTGAGCACACGGGCCTACAGCATTTTCGCATCCATCAAAAACGCAGCTGCTGCAGCCGGCATTCAATCTCGCTCTCACATGTAATTATGTTTTGCACATATGACGTAGGAGCTGTGACTGTCATTGGACGTCGCGTATGAAGCATTGAAGTACTTGTTTGCTTTTTCTAAGGTATTTAGTGTTACGAAGCACAACACAATTCCAACCAATAGTAGAGGTATTCAGGTCAAGGTAAGGTACAACACATTTCCAACCAACAGTAGAGGTATTCAGGTCGAGGTAAGGTACTGTTTAACGAGTCACAAGGAAACATCTCCACATATTTCTTTTGTTTTTTGAACATTTCTGCAGTCAGGAATCTCGAGTGCTCTGCACAAGAAAAAAAAAGCGCAATGGTATTCTTATTCAAAGGAAGCGGGACACAAACTTATGACGTCTACAACAAAAGCCCTTTGAGGACTAGGTTCATTGGTTTGAGGAACTTCATCCAAGAGCCAATTGAGAACTTGAATGTTGATCATACTTTGAGAGTTTTCAGACATCACTGAACAACGGAATTATTTCGTAATACTCAAATAGCTCAGCAGAATTTAAGTTGGCATGTGAAGTGTTGATTCTCTTTGCAGCACTGTTCTGGTATCACACATGTAGATCATATCCACTTTCACATGCTGCGAGATGCCTACATTTCCAGCCGAAGTGGTCACAGAAAGCAGTCGCGCGTTGAATATAATTCGAACATTTCGAAAATTTTCAAGACGGTGCTGCGTTTTACCAATCCCAGGAGAGTGAATACATGCACGGTAACGTACGCGGCAGCACTCACTTGTTCAGGTGAGAGTTGTGGTCGCTGTGTTGGCGGACTTTCGCAAATACAACGCGTGAAAACAGCCGGTTGTGGCTGAGTTATGACGCAGCTCGTTCAAGTGTTTGTCATTGTGGAACACTTGAAAGAAAACGGGCCTAACATAAAAACACACGCCATAGTATACGCAGTTCATGAAAAGAGAACGGGAATATCAAGTGATTTGCGTGTTCGAAGCATGCTGGAAAGTCAATTGCAGGAACACGCAAAGTGATCGCTATTCCGCTCAATCACTAACAAAGAGTTTAATGACCCTCACCATAGCAATACATTCCGTGGATTGTGTAAACACACTAGTCTCAAAATATGCTTCTTTTCTAGGTTGCCCAGGTCGTCATTACTACCTGCCGAACACACATCATCTCGTCAAACTCCGTATACAAGGCCATTCTCAGCACACGAAATTAACGCTTTCGCTCAACATATACTTCAGGATAAAATCTACACATGTGACAGACTTGAATTTACTGTGCTGTTTAGGTCACCCAGCATGTACTGTGATCCAGTGCATATATGATCAAGGGTTTTTATTTCAACAAACGCCTTTTCAATGGTTTGTCCACCAGGGTACAATACGAGCTTTAAATGTACTTGCCTCCTCTCGCCGTCGAGCAGGCAAATGTAACCCAGGACACGCACAGAGACCACAGAATGCGGTCGAAGAACGCAGCGAACAGCTTCCCAGACTCCGTAGTTGGGTTCCGCTGCTGATACCAACCAATCTTCATGAACAGGCAGCACAAGCCACAGGTCAGCGACAAGCACCACGCAGTTACTTGTAATGCCTATAAAGTGCAAAGTAAACAAGTGAACAAAACGCTGAAAATAAAATATCTTAACTTGGAGTAGGTTCGGTTCAGTTTATTTATCTTAAGGGTCTCCCGGAGGAGACATTACATAAGGAGTGGGCTAACAAAACTTTCACGTGATTTATGTATTAAATAGTGTCATATTGATTATTTACACGTTGTTGGAACAAGCATGGGCAGGTAATGACAGGAATGTCAGCAGGAAGGCCGTTGCAGTCTTTGGCAGTTCTAGCGATGAATGAGGTAGAGAAGTGAGCAGTTCGGGCACGCGGGCATTCGACTTACGGATGAGATGTGTGCAGCGGGAATAGTGTAGGGAGCTTGATTAGGGGGCTGTAAAAGAATTTAAACAAAAAGAGAAAAACTCGAAGTGCAGCGACGATCAGAAAGCTGCGGTAAACCGGATTCTGAGAAGAGTGCTTAAATCCTGATATTATATGAGTAGCTTGAGTGAATGAATTAAGTAGCGCGGTTCTGCACAGCTTCAAGAGAACCGATCAGATATGATCTGTGTGGGTTCCAGATGGCCGATGCATACTCCAGTTCGGGTCTTACGAGTGATTGATCAGCGAGTAACTTCACCTTTCGGGGGCTTGACGAAGATTACGTCCAAGAAAACCTAGGGTTCGGCTCACTGATGATACTATATTAGAAATATGAGCATGCCTGGTCAGATCGCTGCAAAGAGTGCTTCCTATATATTCATAAGAATGTACATTCTCTAGATGTGTGTTTTTCATTTTGTAAAGAAATCGTGCGGAATTCGTGCTACGAGAAAATTACATAACTTGGATTTTTTTGGCATTTAGGTTCATTAGCCAATCATCACGCCAAGTAGCTATGTTATCTAGATCTTTTCGGAGGGCAATATGATTTTGGGTGTTATATATAGCGCGATAAACGGCACAATCATTCGCGAATATTTTAATTTTCTAAGAGACGTACGAAGGTGAGTTGTTATATATTAAAAATAGTAAAGGGTCAAAGACAGATTCTTTATGAACGCCAGATGTTACTAGTACTGAGTTAGATAAGTGATTATTTATAATTACCAGTTAGGAGCGGTTACTAAGAACTTCACTAATGCACCTGAACACATCCACATGCAAGTTAAATTATCTTAGTTTTAATAGTAGGTGCTGGTGGGGAAACCTTATCAAAGGCCCTGCGGAAGTCCAGTAAAATGACACCACATTGTGTAATAATATTAGGATTAGCTTGATTGTCATGTAGAAAGAAGGCAAGCTGTGTTTCTCAAGTGTATCCTCTGCGGAATCCATGCTGAGAGGTATGAAAATAGTCGTTGAAATAAAGAAAGCTTATGACAAGAGAGTACACGACATATTTCATGCGTTTGCAGGGAACGGTTGTTAGTGAGATCGGATGGTAAATTAGAGGGAATGTTTTGTTACCGGTATTGTGGACTGCAACGACCTTCCCAACTTTCCAGTCATCTGGAATTAGGCTTAAGGAAAGAGGCTGGGTGAGCAGCAAAGATAAATATGCTGCGGTTATGCACTTGGTGTTTTTCAAGATTTTTGTGGTAATCTCATCTATACTTGAGGAAGAGGACAACTTTTTTTGTTAGTTGTAGTGCAAATCCTGTGTACATTAAAAGTGATAAATGGTATTGCAGAACACAGATACAACGTGATGATGACGCGGGAAGTGCATTTGACTCGTTTGTAAGGACACTATCAAAGGCGGAGTTGAAATCCTCGGTGTTGTCGACTGCGTTAGTGTTTTCGTTTGATTCGTTTGTTATTTGTATATAGTGTGTTATACTAGAGTAAATAACTTTCCAAACTTGCCTTGGTTTATTAACCAATGGTTTTGGAAGGTTGTTATAGTAAAATGCGTGCTTGGCCTGACGCAATGCGTGCAGGAAGGTCTTTTCTGCTTCATAATAATTATCCCATGCACATGGGGACTCACGTTTCTTGGCGGTGGGATAAAAACATTTTCTTGTGTTTTCCGAGCGTTTTAGGGCTGTCGTGAACCATGGCTTTTGTTGGGAGGAACGAAAAGTGTCGTTTGCAATAAATCTGTTTGTTAGTTCACTTAGTTTATTTTTGAAGCGCTATCAGTTGCCACCTACGGAATGTTCATGAAATCTTGACTGCAATAAAGTAAAAAATAAAGCCACGGCTTCGTTAATAGTTTCATAAGTACCTTCGTCATGGAGGCGTATTGTTTTCTGAAGGGTATTTTGTGCTTGCGGAGTGAATAAAAAGCGGCATGAATGGGTTCATGATCAACTGATTTTAATTAAAGAGCTGTTTATCCGCTGCCCAGAATCGATGACGCCCTCGATTGCCTGCAAGGAGCAGAGTTCTTTTCTTCTTTAGATCAGTAAAACTCAGCCTTCTACCCACTCCCTCTGTTCCCTTGAGCAGAGCTCTCCCAGCTGCGTAGCGGCTGTAGCTACAGAAGGCAGTGGAAGGTTGCTTGCTTCTCGGTGTCCGTCCTGTTTTGTCGTGGCTGCTGCGGCTTGTTCGGGGATGGAGGCCAGCACATTTCAAACGTTACAATAACTCGACTTTATATACAGACATATGTACATATTTACAAGACTTGACCGTCGCAACCGTCGCATGTTGCCTCGGCAGAGCCGATAGTGCAGAGCACTCTTTGCTGCGACCAGAACCAGCCTGCGAGCACTCGGAAGCCAGGTTTTAATACCACGGTTGCCCCTCCCGATTCTCATCATGGCCAACCAAAGCAATTTGGTCCGTTTATTGGACAGACAACACACTTGTTGCCGTCCCCTCCTCTCGCTTTCTTCTTATCGCACTCAACTGCTCGGTCGGAAAGGGAGAGATGAAAGGACGGGCCTGCACACAACGTTCCGCGAACTGTGCGAACGCACACAATGGTGGCGCCGTTTGGCTGCGGGCCTCCTGTATTACTGCGAGATGACTACACTGTCCAGCATGACAGCCGTCCCGCGGACTCTACTCCTGACGGATGGGTGGCTATGCACTGTCCTCCTGTCACCCGCCGGCAATCCGCAGTCCGGGGACCATTTAGCTGGTTGCTAGAAGCGGCGACTGACTGCGGTATTCTTGCCGGAAGGGGCGTGCTTACGCCGAGATTATCGTCTCCCGAGAATAGGCTTTTTGGGAAGCGCGCCCTTTTGAGACCGAGAAGACTCGCTCCCGTGGCCTGCGACGCCAGACCTTACACGCCTTTTCCAAGATTCACGCAAGTGCTCAAATGCAACTGCGCGAATAACAACATAAAGGTATGGCGCCGCACGTCCCCAACCCTGTGGCCATACTTCGCAGTTCCTTGAACGTCAGAGGCATTTCTGCAACGCGTGCAATATTTTCTCTGCTTAACCCTTGAGGCCCCACCAAACGGACGCCACCACATAGCAAAAAAAAGAAAAAAACCGACACCAAGTCACTGTGCACACAAGTACAATCTATAAAGCAGGCAAGTAAAACAACAACAAACTTCTACATGCTTACAGTCGTACCTATACACAAAAAATACTTCACTGAAACACACACACACCCTTCAGCACATGGTGCCGTTCAAATTCAACCAAAATACCAATAACTCCTGCATGCTACACACACACACAAGAGAAACAATGCACTTCACTGAGGCACATAGACCTTTCAATGCGTGGTGCTGTTCAATTGTCCACAGGTTCGCGCACGTCACTTTTGAGTGTCCAGCATGCGCCTAGTCCTCTAGTGTCTCGACCCCCGGAGCACCACTGCCGATTCCCCAGCACTCATTAGGCACCCTCGAAAGCGCATCTGCGTTGCCATGCTCGACGCCTTTCCTGTGCTGCCCACTACATGATACCGCTGAAGCGCCAAGGCCCAACGGGTAAGCTTAGCCCCAGGAAGAGTGCCCTGGGTGAGAAAAGCTAGTGGGTTGTGGTCTGACACCCCGGTAACCTGTGCGCCGAAGAGCCAGAAATCAAACCTTTTCAGACCCCAGATGACTGCAAAGGCCTCTCACTCAATAGTCGACCAGCGCGTTTGAGTTGGAGAGAACTTGTGGCTCGCAAATGCGATCGGCATCTCGGTAACATCGTCCGCACGTTGCGACAGGCAGACTCCAGCCGCGACCGCGGACGCGTCTGTAAACCGCCAATACGGCCTCTCGGGATCTGGGGTCGATAATGCTGCTGCCTCACACAATGCGATCTTAAGCCGCTGAAACGCCCTTTCAGCTTCCGCGGACCCTGGAATTTGGTTCGGGATTCGCTTCCCCGTTAGCTCTGTCAGGGGCCTCGCTACCTCTGCGTAATCTTTCACATAGCTTCGGTAGTAGCCACACAGGCCCAGTACGCTGCGTAGTTCTCTTTTAGTCTCCGGCGCCTTTAAACCTTTGATCGCTGCAAGCTTCTCAGGGTCAGGAGCATGCCGTCCCGAGCCTACCACATGTCCCAAATACTGGATCGATGGACGAGCTATCTGGCACTTATCTCTCTTGACCTTCAGGTTAACCCGCTTTAGGGTCTCAAACACCTGCCCCAGGTGTTCCACGTGCTCTTCGACCGTTTCACTAAAAACGACTATATCATCCAGGTATGCACAGCAGTATCGACTGTGTGGCCTTAGCAGTTCGTTCATTGCCCTCTGGAATGTCTGAGCAGCGTTTTTAAGCCCCAAGGGCATTACCGTCCAGGCAAACTGTCCGCGATGACACGCAAACGCTGTCAGCAGGCGCGAAGAAGACTCGAGTGGTACCTGCCAATAACCTCTTCGCAGGTCGAGCAGTGTTATGTACTTCGCTTTTCCTACGCTCATTATGAGTTCTTGCTGAAGGGCCATTGGGTAGGCGTCCGCCACCGTCCCCACGTTTAATGCCCGAAAATCGACACAGAGTCGCATGCTGCCGTCTTTCTTCGGAACGCATACCAGCGGATGGGCATACGGGCTCTCGCACGGAAAGATCAACCCCAATTCGAGCAGCTCGTCTACCTGCCTCCCCACCTCGGTCTGTAAGCTTTTGGGTACCCTGTACGGATGAGGGCTTCTGCAGAAAAACCCGTCTTGCAACCTTATCTCGTGTGGCCTTACTGCCGCTACCGTCGGCCTCCTGCCAAACTGCTCCTCATGCCTCTCGAACACTTCGCAGATCACCCCGCGTTCCCATTCTACTAAATGGACTACCATATCGCGTGATGGAAAAACTTCTTCACTACGCATTGCCTCTGGCTGTGGGGCGCACTCTACTTCACCGAAATCACCGTCCTCCTCGAACATTACTCCTGCCGACATAACCCTGGACTGATATGGGTGTAGCTTATTCGCGTGCACCAGTTTCCGGTTACCTGCTGGCATCTGCACGAAGTATGAATGCTCGCGGTATCTCTCAGTGACACTGCTTGGCCCTTCCTATTTCGGAAACATTTTCCCTGGTCGTTGATCATCAAACACCAGTACCAAATCACCGACATTAAACTCTTTTGCCTTCGCCCTTTTGTTGAATTGCGCAGCGTAGGTGTTTTGCGATTTCGAGCTGACCATTTCCGCAACCTGCGCCGCGCGCCTCAGCCGCCCTCGTAATTCTTCCATGTACGCCGCTGGCGACGCTCCCAACTCTCCCGGAACTGCAGTTTCCTCCGTCCAAGCCCTCTTAAGTATACTTAACGAACCCGTTGGTTGCCTCCCATACAGCATCTCAAAAGGCGCTACTCCGGTCGTATCGTGTGGGGCTTCCCTGTACCCCCACAGCAAGAAAGGCACAAAGTGATCCCGATTCCTCCCCTCCTTCTCTATTGTGTGGTATAGCCTGTTCTTAAAGGTCCTGTTCCATCGCTCGACAGCCCCATTGCTCTCAGGGTGCCCCGGCGTGGAAAATCGAGGGGAGCAACCAAGTTTCGACAAAAACTCTCTTGTCAGTGCCGCTGTAAAGTTAGTGCCGCAGTCAGACGCTGTAACCTCGGGTATGCCTGTTCTGCTAAATACTGCCAGCAGTGCATCGCAGGTTGTCCTAGCGCTTAATAAACGCAAACACACCACCTCGGGCCAGCGCGTGCATAAGTCGATGACGTATAAACAGTACTTATGGCCCCGGCCTGATACTGGCTCCAGCGGTCCAATAACGTTCACGTTAACCTGCTGAAACGGATATCTTGGTCTCGTAAGGGGTTCGATCGGGACGCTGTCCCCGCGACGCCAGTCTGCCCTCGCCTGGCAACCATGACAACTGTTGCAGTGTCGTCGCACGTCGTCTCCTACGCCTGGCCAATAAAAACTGTACTTGATCCTAGAGCATGTTTTATGGCAACCAAAATGCCCAGCCCAGCTTGACTCATGCGCCAGTTGCAAAACTTTCCCTCTGTGGCATTCCGGCAGTACCAGCTGCGTTACCGATCGCCCCAACACCTTATCCTTATGATAAAGTAACCCGTCGATTACTAGCATATTGCCTTTTCCTGTCGCTGCTCCTCTCCACGCTTCCTGTAAAGTCGGGTCTCCCCGTTGTTTCTCGCGAAACTCATCTGACGTGGACTTCTCCTTCATGCCGACTCTCGGGGCTTCGTTATGCAACACGCTGTCATCCCGCTGATCCCCTTCATTGCGGCTTGCTAGAGTTACCGCGCTGATCAACACCTCCTCGGTCGCGTGTCGCTCTACCAATTTTACACGAGTGTCCACCTCGTCCTGACGCCATACGGCCTCGGCGTGCTGAGGCTCGCTTTCGAACTCTGGCCGAGCGCCGCCCACTTCTGAGGTACCCTTTGCTACCCCTTCGAGGGTGCTCTCCTCGTGTAGTAGTTTCCATGCTTCTTCGGAAAATAGGCAATCAGTTCGTGCCGTTAGACGGTCCGTTAACGCGCACAACACTGGGACTGGTTCCCTAACGTCGGAAAAATCTCCGCGCTCGCGCGACATAGTCAGTGGAATAACTGCGAGCTTGGCCTGTACTTTCTCCCCGAACGCCGAAGTCAGGTTGACCATCCCATGCGGTTGCATCAACTCTGACGGGACCATGCTCTCATGGACTACTGTAATTTCCGCACCTGTGTCCAACATTGCTCCTATATGTTTGTCTTTGCAGTCGAGTGATACTGGAATTAAATCATTGTGTGCGGCTGGGGGACCTTCAATCGAAACACGCGCCGCTAAGCTGCCTTCTTTACTGTTCGGAAACACTTCCGTCGGCTGTTTCTGACGCTGCGGGCAATTCCATTTCTGGTGCCCTGTGCTGCCACAACTGTAGCAGGACCTGGGCTTTGGTTTCCCCTCCACGATACGGTTTTTCCCAGCCCCGCGGCTCTTCATTGTCTCTTCGTCGGATCTAGCTCTGCTCGCGGTTTTCGACTCCGCCGCGATTTGCTTCGCCTGCCTCGCGGCGCTGTTCGTCCCCTGTGCTTCTTCAAACGTTTGCAGCAACGCGGATATCTCTGGGGCGCTCATCCACGCTCTACCTTCTTGGAGTGTGACGTATCGCAAGGCCTCCTCCGCCAATTTTTCTTTAATTGGTCAGCCACCAAAAGCTTGACCAGGCCCTCGAATGTCGACACCCCTCTTGCCTCAAGGTAGAAGTGGAGGTAGCTCTCTAAACGTGTTGAAAAAGATCTCCACCCCTCGTTCGCACGCTTGCCTGACCCGAAAAATCTTTTTAGATATTCCCCGGCTGAAAGTCTGAGCTTGTCCGGCACCGTTTGCTTGATTACCTGGTAATCTTTGCGCTCTGTCGGGCTTAGCCGCGTGGACAAAAACGGGACTCTCTCCGCTACCAACGGGAAAACTAAACGTCCCCAAAACTCCCCTGGTACCTCGTACGCTTCTAGGGCACTTTCCACGGACTCAAACCACACTGGTGCTTCAGCCTCGGCTGGAAATTTGGGTAACACCCCTGTGAGGACTTTTGAGTAGCGTCTCAGTTCGCTACACGGATCCCGCCTGCCGAACTTGGGTCCACTCCACTGAGAGCTTCCGCCCATCATCTGCGACAGCCTCTCCATCTCAAACCGCAATTCCTGCAGTCTACGCTCCGGCGTGAGATTTTTGAAACGGTCATCTTTCTGGCTCTCCCACGCACTGCCCTCTCCCGGGTTTCCCACGTCGCTCTCGTCCCCCGACTCACGACTCATGGCCTGCGCTCGCCTGTCCGGGTTTAAGTGGGCAAACCTCGTGTCCATAGGACGCCTTAAAACTCAAAAACAAGGCAGCGGTACCCCTGAGATGTAAGAACACCAGAGGACTCACCACTTTTGAAGTTTCTGCTCGCTGGTTGCTCGATGTCGCCGGGATGATGAATTGGGATGACCGTAGCTGGACCCCTGGCTTCCTCGGGTCGATGGCTGCCACACTGCCGCCTCCTGAGCTCGGTCGCTTGGCTCTTCGTTGGAACAGCCGATGTCTTGGCTTTTGGCTTTGCGTGTTCTCCACAGCACGACGATCTCCTTGTTTCGCAGAGCGCTCCTTGTCGTCGTCGTCTCGATCCTGCCGACTGCGCCAGTAAAACTCATCCTTCTACCCACTCCCTCTGTTCCCTTGAGCAGAGTTCTCCCAGCTGCGTAGCGGCTGTTGCTACAGAAGGGAGTAGAAGGTTGGTTGCTTCTCGGTGTCCGTCCTGTTTTGTCGTGGCTGCTGCTGCTTGTTCGGGGATGGAGGCCAGCACATTTCAGACGTTGCAACAACTCGACTTTATATATAGACATATGTACATATTTACAAGACGACCGTCGCAACCGTCGCATGTTGCCTCGGCAGAGCCGATAGTGCAGAGCACTCTTTGCTGCGACCAGAACCAGCCTGCGAGCACTCGGAAGCCAGGTTTTAATACCACGGTTGCCCCTCCCGATTCTCATCATGGCCAACCAAAGCAATTTATTCCGTTTATTGGACAGACAACACACTTGTTGCCGTCCCCTCCTCTCGCTTTCTTCTTATCGCACTCAACTGCTCGGTCGGAAAGGGAGAGATGAAAGGACGGGCCTGCACACAACGTTCCGCGAACTGTGCGAACGCACACAATGGTGGCGCCGTTTGGCTGCGGGCCTCCTGCATTACTGCGAGATCACTACGCTGTGCAGCATGACAGCCATCCCGCGGACTCTACTCCTGATGGATGCGTGGCTATGCACTGTCCTCCCGTCACCCGCCGGCAATCCGCAGTCCGGGGACCATTTAGCTGGTTGCTAGAAGCGGCGACTGACTGCGGTATTCTTGCCGGAAGGGGCGCGCTTACGCCGAGATTATCGTCTCCCGAGAATAGGCTTTTTAGGAAGCGCGCCCTTTTGAGACCGAGAAGACTCGCTCCCATGGCCTGCGACGCCAGACCTTACTAGATCTTCGATCCGGCTACTGGTAGGTCCTTATGAATGAAGCCGACCGCTGCAAGACTGCGTTTGTTACGCCTGACGAATTTTACGAGTTTAACGTCATGCCATTCGGCCTCTGTAATGTGCCTGCGACCTTCGAGCGTCTTATGGACAACATCTTTAGAGGCTTTAAATGGAACACATGCCTGTGCTTTTTGGATGGCGTCATCGTTTTTTAGAAGGACTTCAACTCCCACCTCAGCCGCCCAGCAAGCGTCCTCACTTGTCTTTCAAACGCTAGACTGCAGCTGAATTTGAAGAAATGCTACTTCGCTGCCCGCCAGCTTACCATCTTAGGGCATGTTGTTAGCAAGCATTGTGTCCGTCTTGATACAGCTAAGCTTCGCACTGCCGCCGACGTTCCCAGGCCGGCTACACTAAAAGAACTTCGCAGCGTCATCGGGCTCTGCTCATATTTTCGTCGTTTTGTGCGCAATTTCGCCATCATAATTGCACCCTTGACGCAGCTACTTGCCGGCCGCCAAGACCTCTCGGCGTGGTCCCCAGCATGCGACGAAACATTCGCGTCTTTACACCATCTTCTGACATCACCACCTATCCTACGCCGCTTTGATCTAGACGCTCCAACCAAAATCTATACAAACGCTAGTGGAGTTGGCCTCGGCACTATTCTTGCTCAGCGTAAATGTGGCTTCGATGAGTATGTTGTGTCCTACGCTAGTCGCACCCTCACTAAAGCGAGAAAGAACTATTCAGTCACCGAGAAAAAATGCCTTGCCATTGTTTGGGCAATCACAAGTTCCGACCTGACATATATGGCCGCCCATTTGACGTCGTGACTGATCACCACGCATTGTGTTGCTTGTCGTCAATAAAAGACCCATCTGGTCGCCTAGCTCGCTGAGCGCTACGTCTCCAAGATTACAATATACGTGTAATTTATCGGTCAGGCCGCAAGCATTTGGACGCCGACGCTCTTTCTCGCTAACCACTTCCCCACGATTATGTTGCAGCGTCTGTTTCCAGCTGCGAATGTTCTTCATTTGAACATGTCGACATGTCCTCTGAGCAACACCAAGATCCATGGATAGCGTCTCTCTTAAAGTACCTGTCTCTGACGTCTCCAAGTACCGACAACCGTTTAGTTCGACGAACTGCTCGCCATTTTACCATCCGTGACGGTCTTCTGTACCAGCAAAACTACTTATCTGATGGCCGCAAATGGTTGCTGGTGATACCTCGCCACTTACGTTTTGACGTCTGTGCCTCCTTCCACACGGATCCGCAATGCGCCCACGCAGGTGTAGTGAAGACGTTTGCTCGCCTACGAATTCGATATTACTGGCGTGAAATGTACCGCTTTGTTAGGCAGTACGTCCGTTCATCATTTTACCATATGGTGTAGTAGCGCGAATTCACGGGGACGAAGAGGACAAGAAAACACAACACGTGCGAGTGTTGTGTTTTCTTGTCCTCTTCGTCCCCGTGAATTTGCGCTACTACACCATATGGTAAAATGATGTCTCACCAACTAGCCCAGCTCTCAACCCTACTGAACGTCCGTTCATGTTGCTTGTGCCAACGCCGGAAGAGCTCCCCTCGCACAACCACGGGGCCACTCCAGCCACTGCCTTGTCCTTCTCGGCCTTTCAGTCGCACCGGAATCGACTTGTACGGTCCCCTACCATACACACCAAATGGAAACCGCTGGGTCATCGTAGCCGTGGGCCACCTTACGTGCTACGACGAAACTTCGGCGCTTTCCGAGGCCACTGCGCGTGAAGTCGGCCTGGTTAATCTGCACAACCTCGTCCTTCGGCATGGTGCACCCCGCGAGCTTCTCAGTGACCGTGGGCGTTCTTTCTTGTCGGAAGCTGTAGAAGCCCTCCTACGCGAATGCAACATCGTGCATCGAACAACGACCGCATACCACTCCCAAACCAACGGAATGACCGAGCGATTCAATCGAACGCTGCGCAACATGCTCTCCATGTATGTTTCTGATGACCATACGAACTGGGACTGCATACTGCCATTCGTTACTTACGCTTACAATAGCGCAATTCAATCGACAACTGCATTCTCCCCATTCTTCCTTCTTTATTGTCGGGAACCTTCATCCTACTTAGACACTGTCTTTCTGTACCGCCCAGACCCTCCAGAATTGACAACTTTGGCCGAAGCCGCCACATATGCCGAAGAAGGTCGGCAGCTAGCACGTTCGCTAACTAGGCACGATCAGGCTCGCCAGAAGCACTCGCATGACCAACGCTCATCTCCTTCGTCATACGCGCCTGGGGCAATCGTATGGCTCCACGTGCCATCGTCTGCCCCAGGCCTTTGCTCAAAGTTCATACCCAAGTATGACGGTCCATACCGAATCCTGCGCCACACTTCACCAGTCAACTACATAGTTGAACCTATTCAGCCACCTACAGATCAACGGCACCGCAGGCGCGAGACTGTGTACGTCGAGCTTGTAAATCCTCACTACGACCCACCAGTCCTGTCTGTGCCATAGGTCGCCACGATGGCTCCTTTCGCACCGGAGAGTCAAGTAGTGACAAATATGGGCTCTAAGAACGACGAAGACGTTTGTTGTGGCGGAGGCTCGTGCTGCCTAATACTCCCAATACTTTGTTTTTTGGGGCCACTTCATTGGGACACCGCGACAGGAACATCTGCGGGGCTCTCTGCGAATTCATATATAACACAAGAAGATTACCTTGCTGAGTCAGCGATCAGCTCTCGAATTTTACTAGCCACACTACCACTTAATATTTAGCTGATACACTGCAATGATTCAAATTTCAAGAGAACATTGCGCCAAAAATATTTTCACAGTCAAAACACAGTAATCATATTCCCCTAGAATAGAAAACCTAAAGGTATTGACTTGCATTAACCACCGGATTCTTGGCCAATCCCCCTTAGTGGGTGAGAGCCACAAAAGAAAGGAACAAGCAAGCAAGCAAGCAAGCAAGCTGCTGCTGAAACCACTGGTTGCTGTCTCGGTGCTGTTAGGCCAAATGAGCGGTTGCTCTACCGCGGCGTGCGTCTAGCAGTATTCTTACAGAGCTAATTGATAAAAAACTGTCAAGAAAATCGGTTGCAACCTGTTTGCAACATGTTGGGTAACCCGTATAGGTTCTGTTACTGAGAAAAAAATAAAGTTAAGTCAAAATCAACAAAATCCCGCGTGTATCTGTTCTCTGGCGATGAGGATGGTTGTAAGTTCCACCAGTCTATATGCGGAAAATTAAAATGACCAAATGAGATCTGCGTGGAGGGGTGCTCTTTCACCAGTTTGCTTACAGTGTTATTAAGATCAAAACAGAATTCAGAAGTGGCATGAGGGGGCCTTTAGCAAACACTAAGTCGGAAGTTTTTAGGAGAGCTATGGAATAATACCAATAGTATCTCCAGGCTTGCCTGAATGCTTAGTGGCAAGCATAGCAGACGCTCATGTAGTGCTATTAGTACGCCACCACTACGGGTTCCTACATGCTCTTTTTGATAGAGGCAGAGTTAGGGCAAGTCAATTAGCACTTCGCTATCAGTGACACCACTACTCAGCCACGTTTCAGTCAGTAGCAGTATATCGCTACCTGTTGATAAAACTGTGCTGCCCCGCCGCGGTGGTCTAGGGGCAAAGGTACTTGGCTGCTGACCCGCAGGTCGCGATAATGAATCCCGGCATCAGCGGCTGCATTTTAGATGGAGGCAAAAATACTGCAGGCTCGTGTGATCAGATTAGGGTGCATGTTAAAGAACACCAGGTGATCGAAATTTCCGGAGCCCGCCACTATGGTGCCTCTCATAAGCATATGGTGGTTTTGGGACGTTAACCCCACGTATCAATGATACAACTGTACTTGATGCCACGTCACGCTTCGCAAGGAAGCTGCGCACGTTGGCATAGACTACAAAAAGTAATTGGGTAGATTCCTGTTGGTGAAAGGATAGCTGCTTTGCGACTTCCTTGACACTGTTAGAAACAGCATCGAAAACATATTCCTCAGGACTAATTATAAAGTTTTGATACGGAGCAAATATGGAACACCTTTGTTTTTCGCCGACACCACAATATGCTTTAATGAGTTTCAAACCCCTTGCGAAAAATATTGCCCAATACTACAACTGGTGTTCCTAAGCATACGTCCTCTTGAAAGGTTGTTTGTTTTCGTTCTATGGAACGCAAACTCAACTACAAGTGGGTGACAGCAGTTGTGGTATGATGACCAACGTGATGTGCTCGTTCAAGGCGGTGGGGTAGTGCTGTCTCTAAACCAGAGTTGCCATGTTTGGTTACTTCGCACAAATTAGATGATTTTTTAGCCCTGTGGTGGCAAAAAATACCTTTATACGTGGATATTTTCTTGTGCCCTGGATTCAACCTATATTTTCAAACTAGGCCAACCTTTCAAACCACCTATTTGTACCACAAGTGATTCAAGGCTTGTACAGTTTACTTGAACACATCACACACGCACGCGTGCAATAGTATTAATAATGATAGTTGATCGCTGTATTAGCCTAGCTCAAAGTATGTCACCAACTTGTGACAACTGCCGGATCGACTTTGGAGCCGCCAGTTGCCGACACACCACGAGGATAGAAAAGTTCATTACATGCTTGTAGACAGGTACATGGATTGGCTTATTAAGATGTTGGTGGCTTGTATTGAATGTAAGCATTGGAAGCAGGGAACGCCATAGCAACAAATCGGAAGGTCAGACGCAGAATAGATAGCAGATTGAAACGTGCCCCACATTTCTCACGCACAAATGACGCAGGAAACGTACTCACAGGTACAGCTGAACGGGAATAAGCGTCTCAGATGTTACGTCGCTGTGCCTGGAAAGCGCGCCCCTTTTACAAACAGAGACTGTGCAACGATTGCAGTGACCTTTGTGCGCCCAGTAACTACAACAGAATTGTTCTGGTGAAATTACAAAGCCAGCCACCATGTACGATCCTCCCCACAGCGAGATAAGGGCGTGCACGAGTGAACGTCCACCTTCCTTCTTTCCGCGGGGCAAGGTACCCATGGGACATGAGAGCGTACGCCACCGCGTTGTGACGATGTGGAGACGCGCGCTCATTGCACCATCTTGCTGGTAATGCTGAAAACACGATAATTCTCCCCCCCCCTTCCGAGATGCCCGTTACCAGCGGTAAGTCGTAGATATAAATCACTTGCCATTTCAACACACAAAGACGTGCTCTTCTGGGGCTCAGTGGTTAACGACTCGCATTCACGGCGTGGAGGTCCAGCGTTCGATTCCGCACGCTGGAGCCTTCTTCACGATTATATTTTATATTTCTTTCATGCGTATTTTTTTCTTTCTTGCGTTTCCATATATATATATATATATATATATATATATATATATATATATATAGTGGGAGTAATAATTCAATGGGCCAGTTAGTCTCAGTGAAGGTATGGGATATGACACAATGGGAGCGTTGTCAACAAGGATAAATATATTTCTTTCCCAACAGTTTATGGAGGGGTCCTCCCTTCATCAGGGGATGAGTTATACTAATATGAACTTCCATACTTCATTGCTGCCGCGTCCCTCTCGCCTTGAAAAATGCTTGCGAGGGTGAAAAAGAATTAAAAAAAGAAAGAAAAAAGAAAAGAAAAAAAGACGAAAAAAAATAACAGGAAAAAAGAAAAAGAAAGAAGAAAAAGAAAAAAAGTAAATAAGAGGAAGAACCACTGTCAACACTGTCAACACTGCCAACACATTTGGTTTCGTTCTCAGTGTTGACAGTGGTTCTTCCTCTTTTTCACTTTCTGTTTTTTTTTCTTTCTTTCTTTTTTTGCGTAAATGCTTCAATACCAGAGTCCTTCAAAAGCATTGAAGGACTCTGGTATAACTCATCCCCTGATGAAGGGAGGACCCCTCCCGAAACTGTTGGGAAATAAATATATTTATCCTTGTTGACCACGCTCCCGTTGTGCCATATCCCATACCTTCACAAAGACTAACTGCCAATTGAATTATTACTCCCACTGACTATATATATATATATATATATATATATATATATATATGGTTACGTATACATGTACGGTGTGAGACGCCGACATCGACGTGGGCAGCAAAATACAGTCGAGAGTGTGCCTGTATCTGCTATCGCAACAAATGAAAGGGGTAAGTGCTAATTAGGTATTAAAACACTTTGCCTCACTGCGGTGATTGTGTCTTGAAATCCTGACTGGTAAACTTTGATTATCATTTACCTCCTCAGTCCGGTATTGTTTGAAGATGATCAGTTTGGTACAAGCCACAGTGCTGTTTCAACTTCACCATACAAAAATTAATACCTGCAACCGTAAAGTTGCAATATAAGTGTTACCGGCCCATGGAAAGATTCATTTTGCTGATTTTTTATTTACACTGCATAACATGCTGTTCTATTTAATGTTACGCAGCCTTTATTTTCCTATATTAAGAGACAATGTTGCTGATCCTCATTGTGGCTATGAGCCATGCTTCTTTATGAAGAAAAAAAATAAAACAAAACGTCACTACGTTCACTAGATCCCACAAGTATCACGCACAGCTTTCACACAAAATGATCAACTAAACTGCGTCTTTCAGTTCATGGACATGCGTATTGAAACCACAAGTTTCACTAAACTGTCGTGAATATACAAACTATTCGACTGCGTGGACACGCCGCTAAGTGACAATGTAACCGCACAAGCGCCTGACTGGGGAAGATGTTGGCGTTTTCTGTCGTGATTTGATCAGCGAGGTAAAGCTCGGCAATCGCCTGACTTTGGGCATGTACTACACAATAAAACTTGAAAAGAAAGCACCTACTCCATTTTGTTGATCGCCACGAAATACCGACTACGCAACGCTACCCTCCGTTCCGCGCATGGTTCTTTAAAATGTTACAATACGAAACGCCAACGTACACTGCTGTAAAGCTGCATAAAAAAATCACACCAGAATAAAACAACAACAAAAAAAGAAAACGTTCATATTCATATTCGATAAGCTCCTCCAAAACCACAGCTGGAGGTATTAGTGACAGAAGCCTAATTTACGAAACATGGGTCGTAGCAATAAATAGAACCAAGCAAACTGCACAAATTGCGCTGTCTTCGACACTCCCTTGCGCAGTCGCGTAGGACGTCATGCTACAACAGCCGCCCGTCATCAGCATAAAGCAATTGCGTGTTTCGCACGCGGAAAAAAAAATAAAGCATTTGGCTTGGAAAAACCACCGTGCTTGTTCACATGCGCAAACACCCGACAGAGGTTACAACTAATGTTTGAAATATTACCGAACCATCATCATATAGTCATCTTGATGAAAAAGCGCACTGGCAGGTACGGACCCAAAAGGGGAACTACAAGGCTATAATAGGCTCGTAGTTGTAACAGAAAGCATGGTAAGAGGATTGAGCTGTGACGAGAAGATTAACGCATCTTCCGCTAGTTCGCCGAGTGAACGAATGTTTTTTTCTGTCTCGAGGATTGAAAGATGCGGAATGGAGTCGCTGCTTCTCGAACATACATAGCAGCTATCTATCCTTCATAGTAACAATACATGAGATCATATGCGGTAGTGTCCAAGAATAGTGCTGCACAGTGCATACATTTCCTATATATGTTCTTGAACAAACTCACTTTAAACAGCGAAGCTGCTTGTCAAATCGTTTCTTGTTCATTTCGCATTAAAAAAACTATCATCATCATCATAGCAGCGTATGCGCAGCAGAAATTTGTTAAATTTCATTGCTTACCACTGGTTTTCTAAAAAGGAAGACAACAGTTAGCTTAACAAAACGTCATTGCCACAGAACTTTGTGTGGCCTATCAAAAAACAATTATCATCATAAACGTGCTTGTGCCAAAGAAATTGGTTACATTACACTACACACAACTTCCATAAAAATGAAGGTGACAGTTAGCCAAACAAGTAGCGTGTTTGTGACAAAAATATTACCACTGTCACGGGATACTCAGTAGTTTAAAAACCTAGTATACAGCTCGTCTAGTACGGCACTAGTGCAAATCTATTGGACACGCACAAGTGTTCCACAGCTGCCATAGCACATCTGGGTGGTTATAATTGTGCTTTGGATGCGCATAGATGTTCAAAAATCGTGGTAACATTTAAAATGTTGCACACATAACTTACGCTAGGAGCTGGTTCATTCAACGTGGGTTAATTCGAACTGACATCTTGGTTACGGTACAGCCGTATGTATTTCCATGGGGAGAACATCACAATAAGTCGAAGAGATCGGTATCGATGACGGTTAGTTCGTATTGAGAGCCCCCCGGTTTTCATCTCTTCATGCAGAAGTCTGCCCAGAGTGATCACAGTATGTTCAGATGAAAACAAAATGAAATAGCACCGTTTCTGTGCATATAGGATTCCGTATGCTGTGCTGGAGCTCTTGGGCAAGCTAAAAATTGTACTCATGGGGTCACGATAGAATAAATGGAAGCAAATAAAAACAAATAATTGTTGTTAAATTACCCTTATTCTGTTGAACAAAAACACGCCGCAATATTTTTACTTCCATTGCACTAATCTAATATGTAGCCTAAATTAACTGTTTTGAAGCTTGAGCAGCGTTATATATTTCAATAGTAAGGCTCACTGCTCTTGAATGCATGTTGGTGTTTGCTTCTGGCGTGAATTGTTCTGTGAATGAACGAATGAATTTATTCTGTTTGCTGTTAAGGGTTTCAAGAACCTAATCAATGAAATCAGCTGCGACAAACGTGTAGTAGCTCCGAGTTCGCAATTTCGAGTTCAGAGGAGGCTTTGAATTCAGCCCGCGATGTGTGGCGCAAAGTTTGTACATTATAGCGCCCACCCACTCATTTTAACTCCACCTAATACGAACAACTTTATAGTCACACTCGAGTTCATATTCACGAGATTTTACTGTATCTCTAAAGGTGCAATGCTATTTGCATCTTTATTAGTTCACTTATATTTCATCGGGGAAGGAAGTTCGCTATATTGGCCATGCTGCTTGCTCAATGTATCAATCAGTTAAGATATAAAGACGGGCTCAAAAAACACTTGCCTTCGATAGACGCCGTTCCTTGTAGTTAACCATGATAAAATACGTAATACATCCGGAAAAGTAGGCGACGGCGTGGTAGAACGGCATCACGTAATAGTTGTCCAAGGTGTCGACAAGCATTCTGTAACGCAAAATGATTACGTTGTAGGATAAAGGAAGCTCTTCACGTTCCTACTGTAGCTGAATAAAAATAGTTTTCGCAATAACAACACGTGTAGAGAGTTGAAAGCTCGGTGCGAAATGAGCATGATCAATGAGAAAAAGTGAAAATACATAACCGGTTAGAAAACAAATGGCCTTCAGGCTCGTACGCAGGAATTCTGCCTGAGCCAATGCGTAAAACTCATGCGACTGGCATTGCGTGTTGCACTGCCGCCTTCTGGACTGCATTACAACCAAGGTTTGCACAGTGAACTTTCTGGGCGGTATAGGCGAGGACGAAAGCAGATGAAGTTATCTGCAGACGGCATCGTATATACGCTACGTGATGCAGCAATAACTTTTCTTTAGCTTTTATCAGCTCGGACGAGCTTCCCGAGTGCGGTCTTGCATGCCTTGAACTATGCCACGGGGAAAGTGGGGCAAATATAGAAAGCGCCCGCAGTACTTCTTGCAGCGTTCGTTAGCGCATACTGAATTGCCGTTCAAACCAATAATAAATGTAACCAAGATAAGGCAAGTTTGATGGCACCTAAGTTCCAGCCACGTATCAAATATGCTTAGGGTATTTTAGCCTGTATCTTATAAGACGTTTACATTACCTTTCTTCAGTAAAAAAAACATGTAGCCTAAAAAAACGAATAAATGAATCACATAATAAAGGGTGTAATTAGACTGATCTAGTGTCTTGAGGTAGAACATGCTTGCATTGTTCGAAGATAATGACCCAAAAATAGAAAATAAAAATTGCCTTACATTAGGTGATCGTTTCTCCCATTTCCGACTTACCTTTGCTCTCGAAATTTTGCTTCACTTCCGCCATCACCAATTTATTGAACAAATTTAATTGCTTAGCCTGTCCATTAAAGGGGCCCTGCAACACTTTTTGAGCGGGATTAGAAAACGCTACTCATCGGTAGTAGGGGCTCCCGAGAATGCGCGAGCTAAATTTTATAACGCAGCGCGTGGCCTGTGATTCATAATAAATTATGAAAGCCAGCTGAAAAATGCCTTCTCTGATTGATTGATTGATGTCTGGGGTTTAACGTCCCAAAACCAATATATGATTATTAGAGACGCCGTAGTGGAGGGCTCCGGAAATTTAGACCACCTGGGGTTCTTTAACGTGCACCCAAATCTGAGCACACGGGCCTACAACATTTCCGCCTCCATCGGAAATGCAGCCGCCGCAGCCGGGATTTGAACCCGCGCCCTGCGGGTCAGCAGCCGAGTACCATAGCCACTAGACCACCACGGCGGGGCAAAATGCCTTCTCTTCTCCCGACAAATGAGGGAGGACGCCTAAAAATCTCTCGTAGAAGGTTATCTATCAGCTATTGGCTGATTTGAACATGGCGTGTTTGGTTGTTATAGGAAAGGCCACAGGAGGCTGCGACTTTTCCACGCGTGTGCGCGCGATCACACTGAAAAAGTCGCGTTTTCGGAGAAAAAACAAGAAAAGTGCTCAAGGTCACTAGGTGCGTGTGACTTTTTTTTTTCGCCGCTACCATCGCTTTATTGCTTAGCTTCCGGCGTTTTCGTTTGGACGAGAGAAGAGAGAATGCGATTGCAGCGTGCGACAAATTCTTGTAACTCCGCTCGTACTGGTCATATTCTTGAAATTTTGAGGCGTTGAATTCGTAGGCCAGCAAGTTATTGAAGCGAATCTTATTCATGGTTACTTGAAAAAAGCTTCAAGAACCATTTATAGTTATTCTTTATCAAAGTACATAATCAGTTCTGCCTACGTTTGCCTTCGTTATTTCGTGGCAGGATGTAGATAAACAAAATATCGAATTTAGGGTCAAGCGTTTTAATTTTCAAATTCTTGATCGTTAGCTTCATCATCCTGAAGCTAGATAACATGATTTTAAATTATTTGCCGCAATTTGTGCCCTGTCGGTCTTGTAATCTTATGAGAATTGTTGTTTCTTGAGCCGTGTTTTTTAAATAAATTTTACCCAAAAAAGGTCGATAAAAATTTTTGTGATATATGTCTTGGCAAACATCAATTTTCCTGCAAGTTTGCGCGCCCACAATGTTTTGTTGTTGTTCTTGCAAGACGTGATGATTTGATTTTCATAATGTAACAAGACTTTCTTTAAATATTTGAGCAAATTTACTAATTTACTAAAGAAACCTACTGAGGCCGCTATAGTTTTTTGTGCGTCTTTAATACCTCTGTCAGTACCAAAGAGCGCGTAAAAACAGCTGAAGCAGCAAAACCTGACTGCAGGTTCTTTCTCCAGAGATCTCAATTAAGCGTAAAATGTATGCTGTCAATAAACTGACTGAACAAGTTTTGCTGAAATTTCAAGTAGATTACGTAATAGCAACTTCAAGCAAGCCATATTATTATTCCATCTATCTTTCTCTCTTTAGACACACACACACATACACACACACGCACACACCTATATATATATATGTATATATCTATCTATCTATGTATCTATATATATACATATATATATATATATATATATATATATATATATATGCATTCTCTATACATTCCTTGCTATTATTGTCTGTTCGATCTGATTATTATTGTGTCATATATTGAAAAGGGTTGTTCAACAAGCAGGAGTTAACTTGGCGAATGAGAGCGCAAGGGCTAACTGAACGCAAGCCTGCGATCCCAGCAAGTCTTCTTTTCTATGCTCGAGCTCCATGCCCACTGCCCTCGTTACAATTATTCCCGGGCGATGAGGGAGCCATCCTGGTGACCTAAGGACAGGTGTACACAGAAGGGTCATGGTATGGCTTGAGTCGAGAGATGTGTACGATTTCTCGTCCCCGATGGCTCTTGTCCAGAAATGCATCCAGCGGCTCGACAAGGTAGTTGACAGGGGATGTTTGGCGTACAACTCGATAAGGGCCATGGTACCTGGACGAAAGCTTGTGGGAGAGTCCTGGAGGAGTAGAAGGAATCCATAGCCACACCAGTGAGTTCGTAGCAAAGCTCATAGGCGTGGTTGACGCGTCGTGGCGATGTTTTTGGCGCGTCTGGTCTTGTGACGCGAACGCACGAGCAAGCTTCCGACATTCTTCAGCGTGTGCTGCTGCTCGAGAAACGGTAGTCATCTCTGAAGGGTCCGGTCGATAAGAAAGAATGGTATCCATTGTTGATGATGGCACGCGTTCATAAAGAAGAAGTAAAGGCGAAAATTCAGTGGTGCTTTGCGTTGCAGTGCTGTAAGCATATGCCACAAAACGCAGTATGCTACCCCAATTTGACTGCTTGGATGAAGCGTACATGGCCAGCATATCCCCAAGTGTACAATTAAAACACTCTGTCATTCGATTAGTTTGCGGATGATAGGTTTTGGTAGTGCGGTGTATGATGCGACACTCGCTCAACAACACTTTGATGGCATCGGAGAGAAAAAAGTGGCCGCGGTCGCCTAGTACCTCCCGAGGTGCTCCATGCCTTAAAACCAGGTTTTGCAATATAAAACATGCAACGTCTTTTGCGGTAGCAGAAGGTAACGCAGCTGTTTTAGCGTACCGCGTTAGGTGGCCGATAGCGACAATGCCCCAGCGGTTGCTACTTGAAGTATAGGGAAGCGGGCCGCAAAGGTCGATTCCGACACAATCGAAAGCTCGTGCTGTACATGGCAACGGCTGCAAGGGGCCTGTGGCATGTTGAGTGGACATTTTGCGTCGCTGGCACGTAAGGCAAGACCTTACGTAACGGCGAACGAAACGATACATACCGCGCCAGTAGTTCCGCAGCTGCAAGAGAGTGTATGTTTTTAACACACCAGCGTGGCCACATTGCGGATCATCGTGGAACGTGGCGCAGATATTAGAGCGCAGATGTCGGGGAATGACGAGCAACCACTTACGGCTGATCGAGCTGTAGTTTCGGCGGTAAAGCAGGTTATTCCGAATAGCTAAAACTAGGGTGGGCGTCCGGTTTGAGAGAAAGTCCAAAAGAGAAGAAATCCAATCATCTTTGCGGTGCTCGGAAAGCATGTCCGAAATGCTGATGGCCAAGGCAGCACTGGCGGAGATAGGCGAGCCGACAGGCTCTGAAGCCGATGGCGAACGTGACAGGGCATCGGTGTCGGAATGCTTCCGGCCAGAACGGTAGATAACACGGATATCGAACTCCTGTAAGCGCAATGCCCAACAAGCGAGCCGACCATTACGATCTTTTAGATAACCAGCAAAGCACATGGTGGTCTGTTACAATATCAAACGGACGTCCATGTAAATAAGGCCAAAATTTTCCGATTGCCCAAATAATGGCGAGGCACTCTCTCGGCTTTACTGAGGGTGCGGCTTGCATAGGCAACGACGTACTCGTCAAAGCCGTCCTTGCGTTCGGCCAGTATGGCCCCTAGCCTGACACCACTAGCGTCCATATGAAGCGCCGTTGGAACAGATGGATCGAACCGTCGGAGTGTGGGAGGCGTGGTGATGAGCCGTCGGAGCTCCTGAAATGCATCATTACATGCCTGCGACCACGCTGACAAATCAGAACTTCCGGCAAGAAGATTGGTCAAGGGAGCGATAATGGAGGCGGAATTGCGGACGTAGCACCGGAAGTAAGAACATAGGCCGATGAAGCTTCGAAGCTCTTTGATGGTGGTTGGCTTTGGGTCCGGGAGAATGTTTGTAGGGTCGTAGTTGTAGTTTTGTAGGGTTGTAGTTTTGTAGGGTCCGGGAGAATGCCGTCCTTAGAAACCACATGGCCGAGAATTACAAGCTTGCGAGCGCCGAAGTGGCATTTCTTCAAGTTAAGTTGAAGTCCCGACGCGGAAAGGCACGTAAGAACTTGCTCGAGGCGGCCGAGGTGGGTCGCAAAGTCGCTTGAAAATACCACAATGTCGTACAAATAACAGAGGCACGTTTTCCATTTCAGACCCCGCAAGATGGTATTCATCATCCTTTCGAAAGTGGCAGGCGCATTGCAGAGGCCAAAGGGCATAACGATGAACTCATATAGTCCACCCAGTGTTACAAAGGCTGTCTTCGGGCGGTCACCCTCTGCCATGGGCACCTGCTAGTGGCCGGAGCGTAAATCTAACGAAGCAAAGAACTCTGCTCCTTGTAGGCAGTTCAAAGCATCATCGATGCGCGGCAGAGGGTACACGTCTTTGCGCGTTATCTTGTTGAGTCGACGGTAGTCAACGCAGAACCGGATGGATCTGTCTTTTTTCTTGACGAGAACAACCGGTGAAGCCCAGGGACTGTTGGAAGGCTCGATGATGCCACGTTTCAACATGTCGTCCACTTGTTTGTCGATGACACGGCGTTCAGCAGATGACACACGGTACGGACACTCCTTTAGCGGGGCTTGTTGACCAGTGTCAATACGGTGAACGACCACAGAGGTTCGGCCTAAGCCTGACTGGTCACGATCGAATGAAGAGCGAAAGCGGAGTAAAAGATTTATAATCTCTTCGCGCTGAGTTGGTGCGAGCTCAGAGTCGATGGCATCCGAGAATACGTCCAGAACATCATTAGGCGCGTTGGTAGGAGTGACAGCACAAATTGGGAGCGAAACCATAGAATCGGGTATAGTAGCCGGAAGAATGCACTCGTAAGGTTCGTAGCTTTCCAGGCATTCTCCACGTAGTAGGGATGACGGGCTGTTCGAGGGATTGCACAGATAAATGGCAGCGTGACCATTGCGAAAAACGACGACGGCAAACGAAAGCATAATATTTCGACGGCACGCAGATGTGACCGATGGCATAAACAACACAGGCGATTTGGGAGGGGAGGCACACGACACCGAGACAACAAAAGCTGAGAAAGGCGCAATGTCAATGTCAGAAGCAGCAAAAACTCTACACGAAGCGCCATCGTTGGGGTCCTAGCATGGCCCAGATAACGCGAGTTCGGAACGAGCACAGTCGACCAAAACAGAATTTGACGAAAGAAAGTCTCACCCAAGGATAACGTCATGCGAAGAACGGAATAAAACTACAAATGCGACGACGTACATCGGACCTTGAATGACGACTCGTGCAGTGCACAAAGCTGAAAGCTAAATATGATGGGACGTAGCAGTCTGCAAAGATAGGTAAGGAAGTTTCGTGCTCACTTTCTTCAAGTTTCGGCACAGTTTCTCGCTAATTACAGATACAGCAGCTCCAGGGTCAACAAGTCCGTGCACCTTAACCATCAATATAAAGTTCGATTTAGTTCTGGGGGCAGCAGTTAGGTCTTTAAATTTTCGCTGCCAACGCAGTTCTTGCCTCGTGAACTGCGCCCGTTAAATTTCCCCTCATGTTGGGCTGTTGCGACGTAAGATTGGAGAAATAGATTGACGACGAGGAGAAGGTGAACGGCTTGAGCCGGATGGTCGGCGACTACGACGTACGTCTAGAGGTGGATCGGCAGGAACGGGATATAACGGCTGAGTGGGCATGGTGGGCATGTAATGTGAGGCCCCTCCAATGTCATGAGAAGGGAAGCTGCGTCGATGGCAGTGACGAGCTACGAGGCCTGGGATGCCACATGAAAAACATATCGGCCGATTATCCGAGTGCGCCATTGGCTGTGACGGTAAGGGCACAGTTCGCTGAATAAGACATCGTAAATGGTCGTGCAGGTGGCGGCGTCATATAAATGTTCTGAGATGTTTCGTATACAGCCGAAGACGGGACGTTAAGCGAGCGGGAAGGTGGCGTCGACGAATAAACGTGGCGAGTAGCTTCGTAGATGGCCGGAGACGCTGGCGCACGTGGCCGAGCAACTGCGGCTGCATACGTTAGTGGTGCGGTAACAGTTGGTAGAGACTGAGCTGGCGGCAATGCTTCGGCAACATGCGATTGAATGAACTGGAGAAGCGAAGGTGACAAGGGTACCATCGGCTCGGTAGTTCTTTTGATTACAGATAGCTGCCGGGCGATCTCCTCGCGTATGAATTGCTTTATGAGTGGCATCAACGCAGAGTGGTCCACGGGGTCATGGTGATAGTCAAGGGGCGAGATGTCCGCGGTGTCTTGAGTAGCGCAACGTGTAGAAGCGCGCTGCCTACACAGCTCATCATAGCTTTGGCAGAGCTGAATCACCTCGGAAATAGTCTGGGGACCCTTCGCAGCAAGCATTTGGAATGCACCGTCGTTGATTCCTTTCGTGATGTTCTTGATCTTGCCTGCCTCATCCAGAGTCGAATCGACGAGCTTGCAGAGAAAGAGCAATTTTTCGATGTAGCTCGTGAAAATTTCATCTGCTCTCTGTACTCTGCCCCGCAAGCGCTGTTCAGCACGAAGGCGGCGGACAGTAGGACCATATATATATATATATATATATATATATATATATATATATATATATATATATATATATATATATATATATATATATAAATAAATAAATAAATAAATATATATATATATATATATATATATATATATATATATATATATATATATATATAAATATATATATATATATATATGGAAAGAAGTGTATACTTAAGGGCTCGTTTTTCTGTTGAACACAATATTATTGAGATATAAGAGACATTAATGCCAAGGAAAGTATAGGGGAAGATATTAGACCAAACTGCAATTTAACTATGAAGAAAGAAAAGTAGGTGAAAAGATAACTTCCCCTGAGCAGGTACCAAACCTGCAAGCATCGAATAACTTGTTCGAGGCTCTATCACTGAGCTACCACGGCAGCCATCTCCCCAGCCACTTTATTGGGTTTATATGTGAATTGAAACGTAGCAGTGTCAGTCAGTGCCACCAGTAGCCATGGTGGCGAGTGTGGCACACGTAAACATATATATATATATATATATATATATATATATAGTGAGCGATGAAAGAATGCCTGTACGTGCATCTATTGTGAAATACTCCCTGAAAATAATAAAGGTAGTAACAAACACACTTCTACACTTCCAACACACAACAACACTGAATAAGTGAGTTAAGATGACTAAAGTTTGCAGAATTTTTTTCAGACTGTTCTTTTTTAAGTCATGACAGAAATAGTGATTTCTTCTTAGCACCATTGAAAGAATGAATCTTGGTCCCACAAGCAGTGTTACACAAATCATTGAAATTGTCGTGCCCTTACGGTGCCTTATCATGTCTTCGAGCAGCCAATACCCTGAAAACAAAACAGCTTTCACTGTTTTGTTGAAATAATACCTTTTAGGCTGTTGTGTTTAGGAGCCAGTAGGGGAGTCAGTTGAAAGCTTCGACAGGTATATTTTGCCATTTGTAATATTTTTGTTTGTTGTATTCGAAAAATTCTGCTGAAAATAGTAGCCTATCTGGTTAGTTAGATATATAAATATATATATATATATATATATATATATATATATATATATATATATATATATATATATAAAGAGAGAGAGAGACGGTATACGTGCGAGAAAGCATGCAATTTTGTAAGGAATTGGCATTTCGGCCGCGCCGTGGTCTCGTACAAGCACCCGCACTTTTTTTACGTACCAGACCCACTCAAGCTTCCCACTGGATATATATATATACAATGTATATATATATATATATATATATATATATAAATATATATATATATATATATATATATATATATATATATATATATATATATATATATATATATATATATATATATATATATATATATATATATATAAGGGGAAGAAGTGTATACCTAATGGCTCGTTTTTCCGTGTTTTAACACAATATTAATGAGATCTAACAGACAGTGATGCCAAGGAATGTACAGGGGAAGCTATTAGAACCAATGGAATGTAAATAAGAAAGAAAAATGGATGAAAAAATAACCAGCCGTGAGCAGGAAACCGTGAGCAGAATAACCTGCTCACGGCGTGGTATTTTTTCATCCACTTTTCTTTCTTATTTACATTTCATTGGTTCTAATAGCTTCCCCTGTACATTCCTTGGCATTACTGTCTGTTAGATCTCATATATATATATATATATATATATATATATATATATATATATAAGGTAAAGAAGTGTATACCTGAGGGCTCGTTTATTCGTGTTTCTGACACAATAATAGTGAGATCTAACAGACAATAACACCAAGGAATGTATAGGGGAAGTTGTTAGACCAATTGTATTTTAAATGTGAAGAAAGAAACGTGGGTGAAAAGATAAATTACCGTGAGCAGGAACCGAACCTGCGACCTTCGAAGAACGTGTTCGATGCTCTACCACTGAGTAACCACGGCGGCTATCCCCCCAGCCACTTTATTGTGTTTACATGTGAATTTAAACGCAGGAGTGTCAGTCAGCGCCACCTGTCGACTATTAGTCAGCTGCCAGCTCGTAATAAGTTCACGTGCCGCGTGACGTCAAACAGGCGCATATAGAGTGTGGCAAACTCGCCTCCATGGCTATGGATGGCGCTGGCTTACGCTCTCACGTTTAAATTCACATTTAAACCCGAAGAAGTGGCATGGGGGATAGCCGCCGTGGTAGCTCAGTGGTAGATCATCGAACGCGTTATTCGAAGGTCACAGGTTGGGTTCCTGCTCACTGCAAGTTATCTTTTCAACCACTTTTCTTTCTTCAAATTTTTAATTTTTAATAAAACTGGGATAATAAGTTCCCTCCACATATCTCGTCAAAAAAAAAATATATATATATATATATATATATATATATATATATATATATATATATATATATCATTTCATGCCAAATTGTCCCAGACATGGCACTCGCCATCTCAGATTGTGCAGATAAAATTTACACGTTTCGCGTACACTCCATTGAGTAATGCGGCCACTGTTGCACGACACTTTTTTCCAATACTGTGGCGCCTCCTAAAAATTTGTTTGCTTTTGCAAAGCGCGCACAATAGAAAAATGTATATAAAATCAATATTTCTCTGCGGAACTTGCAAACAGTGCTTGAGCTACTAAAGAAGCTTTGTTCAGTTGTGCTGCACTGCACTGTTCCAAAATTTTTGTGCTTACGTAGCAGCTAGGCTATTTCCAAACCTCAAAAATTTTGAAGTTCGCCAGTTTTTCCTATGCTATCTGGAACTCTCTTTAAGCAAGCTCAATATTACTGTGATTTTAAGGAAAGTTCTTTTTTGCACAAAATTGTTAAGGAGCGAAATGAGCTTCAAATATTCCCGAAAAATATTTCAAATCGGCAAATATAAGCGATTTGTCCTATATTTGACCACATTTCTTGGACTGATGCGGTTTTCATAATGCGGAGTTTATAAGACAACTTCATGGTCAAGTAATGAAGAAAGTCTGATGATCTGATGAATGTTTTTTTTTTGTTTTAGGAAGAAAATGAATTTTGAAGTTGGCCTTGAAAGTGCACCCTGCATTCTTTTTGGTCATTTCACCGCAAAGCACGTGGCCGCCCTTTTGGCGGGCACTCGTCGCAAAAAACAGTAAGGTGCGAGATGTATGTAAGCGGTTAGTGAGTGGTCGAAAGTCTTGTTAGTTTGAATGCAAAGCCACGAGTATAGAGTTCGCTTTACGGTGTGAGGTTACTTGGCATGCTCTTTGAGAAGTATACGCAAGCTTGCAGTATCGTTGGCACATGGTGCTACAGGGCTTTGTGCACTACTAGTGTACGCAAGCGAAAGTGTATACAACGTGTACTATTTGTGTCAACGATATTGCAAGCTTCTGTGCTGCTCACATGCTTCCCAACTGGCAAGCCGAGCAAGCTCACAGTGTAAAGCGAACGCAATGCTCGTGGCCTTGACACCAAAGCAACAAGGCTTTCGAACACACAAAAGCCGCTGACATACATCTCGAACGTCACCACTTCCTGTGTTTACTGTCAGCCGAAGGAGAGACGACGTGCTTTGCGCTGAATTGGAACAAAGATTTCAAGGTGCGCTCTGAGGGCCAATTTATTATTTTTTCTTCCCAAAACAAACACTATTAGCTTAGGCATTTTTCATCACATAACCACAGAGTGGCCTATCGAACACAGGATCATGAGTTTTTTTTTTTCTTGGACCACATCAGTACGAAAAATTCGGTCAAGTACTAGACTGACTGCATAATTTTGCCGATTCCAAAATTGTTCGGAATGATTTAAAGTATATTTGGCCCCTAAACATTCTTGTACGAGAGTGAATATTCCTGAAAACCACAATAATATTAGGATCGCTTAAAGACAGTTTCCGCTACCATGGTAAAAAATGGTAAACATTGAAGATTTTTGTGGTTTTTGAAAAGGCCTAGCTGTTAGCAAATGCAAAAATTTTGATACGGTTCAGTAGCAAAACTAAGCAAAATTTTCTTGATAGCTCAAGCGCTGTTTTGAAGCTCCGCAAACAAATATGGATTTTACATACATTTTTCTATAGCGCACACTTTGGCAAAAGCAAACAAACTTTGAGGGAGTACCACAGCCTTGGAAAGAGTTTTTGCCCAAGAATGTTTGGCCACAATACGCCATGCGGTGTACGCAAACAGTGTAGATTATATCGACAGAATCTGAGACGGCGAGCGCCATTTCTGGGATACTTGGCATGGATTGACTCATGTAAAGTCCTGCCCGTGGCAAGTTATCTTTTCGCCAACTTTTTTTCTTCACATTTACATTACAATTTTCCGACTAACTTCCTCTATACTTTCTTTGACATTATTGTGTGTTAAGTCTCATTATACTGTGTCGAAAACACGGAAACATGAGCCCTTAAAGGGGCACCGTCACAAAAATTTTGGCCTCACGTTTTTCTGCTGCAATGCGTTGCTGGGGGCCTGTTAGTCAACAAACAACACATCGTTTGCTGCAACACGTGAGAGATAATTCATTATAGGCCCCTCATTAATAATCAGTTTAAGTTTCGGTTTGAGAGAGTTCCAAAAACTGGGTGTAACTGTTGCCACCTAGCGTGTGCAGCTCTTGACCACGTCAGTACACAAAACTTTGACACATTTCCACACGGTCCATATCAGGAATTACTTTTGCATAGGAAATAGGACTGGAATGTCGCCAAACACAAGACTTTTTAAGCATGCGTCACGGCCACGCACTCGCGACCGGCCACCGAGAAATATAGACTTCGGGAACTAACGCGGCAAATAAAAAAATGGCGGCTATGACCTCATAATAACTTGTTTTGTTGACCGCAGCGCGGTGACGTGAGGAAAGTAGGGGGTCCCCTCGGGGTCCTCTCCGAGAGTGTCTATAGCGTTAGCATGTCGGTCACTCACGCAAACTTCAAAATTAATTTAAAATACTTTCCAAGCCATATTCGCTGTTAGTATTTTGCAGATGATACTCGAATGTTCACGAGAATCGACGGCGCAGGCTATCTCGGCTCTAACATTTCATATATATATATATATATAAATATATATATATATATATATATATATATATATATATATATATATATATATATATATATATATATATATATATATATATATATATATATATATATAAGGGAGAGAAGTGTATACCTAAGGGCTCGTATTTCCGTGTTTTTAACACAATATTAATGAGATATAACAGACAGTAATGCCAAGGAATGTACAGGGGAAGTTATTAGAACCAATGGAATGTAAATAAGAAGAAAGAAGAAAGAAAAGTGGATGAAAAAATTACCAGCTGTGAGCAGGAATCGAATATATATTTATATATATATATATATTATCCTCTTTTTTTTCTCTCACCCAATGATTCAAGATTGTATAAAGCTGAGCACCAACAAACTGTATGCTCAATCCTGATGAAGGCCAGACTCTAGGCCGAAATGTCGAGATAAACCACGTTGTGACCGCTCACGGAGGATCTACTTGACTACTTGCAACGCTACGGCCACTCAACCACCATGCCTGCCCATATATATATATATATATATATATTATATATATATATATAACCTATATATGTATATATATATATATAGGTTCTCGTTATTCTCCGACGACTAACCCTGCTTCCTGCTCTTGTAGATGCCTTCAAACAAATAACAAGAAAAGCGCGCAATGCACCGGCAGTCTGCGCGTTCCACCACACCTTGCGCTAAAACAAGAATACTGACGGCTTGTGTTGTGACCAGTTCACGGCTGCGTGAGAGAATAACAGGTCAGAGACGTTCATGTGGCTTGCGAGGAACATTTTGTGTGTAAGGTTGTCTAAAGTTTTCGGGCACAAGTTCACCCTGAATAAATATTCTTTGCCAAGAGGTGTACCATTTGTTGGTAACATCTGGTCGAGGTGCTGGGTATGTTCCCAAGTCCATCACAGGCCAGGGACCTAACTCCGGACCCCCCAAGGTTGGAGCCAGTGGAATTGACGCCTGTTCACGAATGTACGAGTCCCCGTCTACGAGGTGAGTAGTCCGAGTTGGCCCCCTCTGCAATTTGTCAAGTGCAGTGGAGATCGCAAACATCACCATGATGGCCCCTCAAGCGATACCGTCTCTGTCCGGTATTGCCGCGGATTCACCCCGGGTACCAGAGGTCTTCCACTGTGACATTTAAAAAATTGCTGAGGACTGGTTTGCTGACTTCAAACGTTTCGCCGGTTTGAATGGTTGGGATGAAGCCAAAAAACTTCATTATGTCTACGTGGCACTGCGACATTCGGCACATACGTGGGTTGAAAATCACATAGCGTCATTGTTCACACGGGATGACTTTTGAGAGGAGCTGCTCATTACCTACCCGAACACCGGCTACCCTACCCGATCACTCACCGCAAGGAGAAGGCAGAGGCCACTCTTCTTGGAAGAAATCAAAGGATCAATAAGAGCGTAGCTATGTACACGGCCGAAGAGAAGAAGCTGCGGCACCTGATGCGCGGAGTAAAGGAGGAGATTTTTGCAGGCGTGGTGCGTAATCTTCCGCGGACCGTGGCAGAGTTTAGATCACAGCCAACGACAATGCAGAGGACACAGCAGCAGCGTGCACGACAGTACAACAGGAACGTGAACGTCTGTCCAGCTAGCGTGGTGTCGGTTACCCTCACCAACAACATTGACGTTCTGCGCGAAGTAGTGAGAGCTGTCGTAAGGGAAGAGCTACAGAAAATGTTGTGTACGCGCGTGCAACCGAAACACGGCCGCTCCATGTGTTGTGCCTCACTTGCAGGTGCGGCCCGAAGCGCTACCCGCCTGGCGCCGTTGGGACTCTTGTCCCAGCTGCCACACATCGTGTTGCACGTGTGCGCTCGCTGGAGTGACTCTACCCTCGCCGTAACCTCCTCTCGTCTGCTTCTAAAGGAAAGCAATAAAAAGTATCCTGCCAGGCGCTGTCTCGTGTGGTTCCTGCGCCGCGGGGCTCCAGACACAAGCATAACACTGGCGACAAGAAGTGGAATTTATTAAGTGCGCAGCTCTCTCGGTTACACCCATGGCTACTGCAGGAATGCAGAACGCCATCGAGCCTTTTAGCGGCAAGAAGTGGTCATCGTGGATCCAACGCCTGACCTTCTACTTCGTGGCGGACGACGTCTAAAACGAATCCCCCCCCCCTCAAAAAAAAAACGCGCGCTCCTCCTGACGCTATGGGGAGCCGACACCTTTGAAACTGCCTGCGCCTTGGTCGCGCCGAAGACTCCTGGAGAGGTGGGCTATGTCGACATAGTTGCCCTTCTGCAGAAGCACTTCGATCCACGACTGTCTGAGTTGTACAGCCGGTACATGTACCAGCGACGCGACCAGCGGCCGGAAGAGTCGATCAGCAACTACATTGCTGCCCTCAGAAGCTTGTTAGCTGACTATAACTTCGGAGTGCCAGCGACAACGTCTGCTACATCGACGCCACCGGCAGAAGGCCACGCAGCCGTTCTTACAAACCCCACCATGCTGCCCCAAGATGTGATGCTTCGCGACCAGTTCGTGTGCGGCATCCGAGACGAGCATCTCCAGCAGCGACTATTTGCGGAGAAAGACTTGACTTATCAACGCGCGTTGGACTTGGCCCTGTCGTCCAAAAGTGCGTCGAAGCAGCAACAAGGCCTTAAAGGACGACGGAGCGATGAGCTCTGCGGAAGTGCACAAGACTTCGCAGTCTAAAAAGGAAACCAAACATTCGGCTCAGCAACGGCGCTGCTACCGATGCGATGGCTGGCACGAGACTGACACCTGCAAGTTCAAGACAGCGCAATGCCGTTTTTGTGCCAAAAAGGGTCACATTGAGAACGCCTGCATCTCCAAAAAGAAGAAAATTAAAGGAGGAAACCTCAACGCCCGGCAAGGAACTCACCTGGTTAACGCTCAACCTGTGAGCTACGACCTCGCGGACACCGATAGGTGCTACGACCTACATGCCGTGAGGGGGCGACAACACTGCCCTAAATTCCTCGTTTACGTAAAAGTCGAGGGAAGGCCCCTGAAATTCGAAGTGGACACGGGCGCCGCATGTTCTCTTATCAATGAGGCTACCTACCACCAAACGTGGCCATCGAACGCCCCTAAGCTTTCGAGAGAACCCCTAAACTTACGCACCTGGTCAGGGGAAGAACTTAGCACCCTCGGTTCGGCACAAGTTCGTGTGCGTTTCAAATCAAAGGACTACTTGCTGCCCCTGCTGGTAATGAAAGGGACTGGGTGCAACCTGCTCGGGCTTGACTGGTTTTCAACACTGAAAATACGTGTTCACGGAGTAAACCAGGTCGATGAACCAAGTCAAGAGATACAGGATGTTCTCCCACACCATCCTGGTGTATCTAAGGAAGGTATCGACGGCTACGTGTGTCCATTGGTACACTTGGACATGGAAAAAAGTGCCACACCCAAATTTTGCAAAGCACGGCCAGTGCCCCTAGCTTACCAAGAGCCTATGGAGGAAGAGCAGGACCGCCTTCAAAAACAAGGTATCCTAGAGCCGACGCAACAAGCCGAAATGGCCACACCGTTGGTGTGGGTGCGCAATAAGGTTGGAACATTTCGCGTTTGTGGAGATTACAGGAGCACAGTTAACGCGGTGGTCAAGAATACTGCGTACCCGCTCCCGACAACTGTGGAGGTGTTCGCAAAGTTGCGTGGTGGGACGACGTTTTTGACGCTAGACCTTTACCAGGTCTATCAGCAGCTAAGAGTGGACGACAAGACAGCTGCACTGCTTACCGTCAACACCACCGAAAAACTGTTCAAGGTGAAGCGTCTCCCTTTTTGAGTATCCGCTGCGCCAGTCATCTTCCAGTGGATGATGGAGATTACACTTGCCGGAATCAAGGGGGTGAGTGTCTGTCTACCTTGGCAACATTATTGTCAGCGGGAAGGACGTTAAAGAGCATGCGCAACGTCTAGAGCAAGTCCTGTTGAGGCTAAGCGACAAAGGTCTGCGACTCAAGCAAGAGAAGTGCCACTTCGGTATCAGCTCAGTCCAGTTTCTCGGTCATAAAATCGACGCTCAAGCTGTCCTATGACCAAAGAGAAGGTAAAGGCAATCCTCGAAGCGCCAAAACCGACGGAAAAGACCTCGGGACAGGCTTTCTTGGGGGTTCTCGCCTTTTACGATCGTTTCTTTGAGAACACAGCGACGGTAGCTGCAGAGTTGTATAGTCTTCTCAAGAAGAACACGCCCTGGAAGTGAGAGAAAAAACACGAGGCTGCTTTTGATATGTTTAAGATAATGATTAGGTCTTCGACAGTCCTTGCACACTATGATGAAAAGAGGCCTCTCATTCTGTCTGTGAATGCGTCCCCATACGGCATCGGCGTGATTCTCTCTCAAAAGAATGCGTTCGGCCGAGAGGCTCCCATTGCATTCGCGTCACCAACTTTGGGAACCGCCGAGAAAAACTACTCACAGCTCGATAAAGAAGGTGTTGAGGTAGTTTATGCTGCCAGCCACTTTCACCAATATGTTGCTGGCCGGCAGGTGACCGTATTAACGGATCACCAACCACTCCTAGGCATCATGGGAGAAAAGATGCAAATCCTTCAGATATTGTCACCGAGGATGACTCGATGGTGTCTCAAATTGGCCCCATATGACTGCGACTTCGTGTACAGGCCTGGACGTCTGCACCAAAATGCTGACACGCTCAGCAGGCTGCCACTGTTCGCGCAGGTAGATGAGCGTGCCCTCCGGGAGATGTTCTTATGCTTGCGTCTGCGCCACGTTTCGAGCTGTCACCGTGTCAACTGGCTGAGCTCACCTGGAGTGACCCACTGTTATCCCGCGTGATGACAGCCATTTCAAACGGAGAACTACACCGGTCGCCCAAGCAGGAATTTTCGGCAGTCGCAAAGCTTGGGCACGAGCTCTCGCTACAGGAGGGTTGCGTAATCCGGGGTGCTAGACTGGTCGTTCCAGAGAAAGCAAGGAAAGACGTTCTCGACTTTGCACATGCGGGTAACAGGGGCGTGGTGGCTATGAAGGCGTGCGCTCGAGGCTATTTTTGGTGGCCCGGTGTCGACAACGACATAGAGCGGGTGGTCGAAGGTTGTGCAACTTGCTGCCAGCACCAGAAAATACCAACTAAAGCACCAGCCCCCCAATGGAAACGTGCGACAACACCATGGCACACAATCCACGGTGACTTCGCTGGGCCTGTGGAGGGAAGGATGCTGTTATTTGTAGTCGACGCATACAGCAAGTGGCTCAATGTGCACATCATGCGGAATATGCGGTCGCGGACACTGATCGAGGAAATGCGAAACCTGTTGGCAACTTTCGGCATTCCCCAGAGGCTGGTCACGGACAACGGCCCGTCCTTTGTTTCTGCGGAAATGGAATAATTTCTGAAAAAGAATCGGGTGATGCACATCACAAGTGCACCCTATCATCGAGCCACGAATGAGCAAGCCGAAAGAATGGTGTATGCAACGAAACAGGCACTGGCAAAGGATCAGTCAGGAACATGTGCGTCCAGGCTCGCTCGTTTTCAGCTGAAACAGCACACCACCGTTTAAGTAGCGACAGGCAAAATGCCAGCTGCACTCATGTTCGGTTGCGAACTCTCAACGGCACTGACACGCATTCAGCCGCGACCAGCTGAGAGGATGACCACTGACCACAGCGCTACGAAATTGCCAAGAAAGGTGGCCATCGGGCAAACGGTCTTTTTCCGCAACTTTGAAGGAAGTCTTGCTTGGGTTGGCGGAACTGTGTTAAGGAGACTCGGACATCAATCTTGGCTAATGAAGTCAGGAAGTGGAACAGTTCGTCGGCACCTTGATCACATGAAGCCAGGTGCAGAGGCCTACCCGACAGAAGATTTGCCGTGGAATGATCTAACTACCCGACCAGCAGCAAGTGATCAACAAGACACAGTGCCGGCTCCGTACGTGATCTCGCTCCCAGTGGAAGCATTGCCGCCGCTTGATCTTCCCACAACGCCCGACTCCAAACATCGGGAAGCTGAGGCCAGGTTGGACACTTGTGTGACGCAAGCTTGCGATGACCAACCCAGCGGGTCTGCGCAGCACCAGACTGCGCCGAGGCACCAACGTGATCGGCGTCCACCTGTCCGATACGGTGACCCCGTCTAAGGGGTGAGGGATGTTGTGTACGCACGCGCAACCGAAACACGGCTGCTCCATGTGTTGTGCCTCACTTGCAGGTGCTGCCCAACGCGTCGCCCGCCTGGCGCTGTTTGGACGCTCGTCCCAGCTGCCGCACATCGTGTTGCACATGTGCGCTCGCTGGAGTGACTCTACCCTCTCCTAACCTCCTCTCGTCCGCGTCTAAAGGAAAGCAATAAACAGTCTCCTGCCAGCCGCTGTCTCGTGTGGTTTCTGCGCCGCGGGGCTCCGGACACAAACATAACAGAAAATACAACTCACGCAAAGCCCACCAGCGGTGCCTTCACTCGCGGATGTTATGCGTGAAGAAGTGCGGCAAACTATTCTTCCGCCACAGCCCCAAGTGCTGCACTGAGCACAACCACAACCTAGACCTCAGTAGTAGTGTGCGCAAGTAGTGCGACAGAACCTTGGACGCAAAAGCTTTGCTCAAGCTGACGTTATGCCCTCGACATTTCCGCGCGGCACGCCACCGCCCATTCCGGAAGGCAGGCCCCGTAAAAGCGGTGAGTGGCGCACTGCAGATTAACGCCCCCTTGGCTACCACTGCGGAGAGGCAGGTCACCTTTATCGAGTGTGTCACTATCGTCCAGTACGACTGCGCGGTTTTCCTGTCAATGTACCCTGCCCACGGAACGGTGAGGGGATCTAAGAGATCTACGAGATCTAAGAGTTTTTGTCATCGCGCCATACGCATCAAAACACTCAGCAGTGGAAATCGCAATCAACAGCTCCAATGCGCTACTGGTCGCTGAGCCTTAGACCATCATCCATTTTCCCGAGCCCTCGATCACCTAGCCCGAGCCGGGAAAACTAGAGCCAGCGACTAGAAGAGCCTCCTTCGCTGGCCCGACCAGACGATTGCAGTTGCATAGCGACATATAAGTGCAGTAAGGGTGACTTTACCGGTGAACTGTTAGTCTTCATCAACGACCTGTAAGCCAGTGAACTAATTGACACTGGGGCGGAGTACTCCGTGGTCAGTAGCCTTCTTGAAAAGAAGTTGAAAAATGTACTGACTCAGTGGACGGGACGGCAAATACGTACCACCGGAGGGCACTTAGCCCCGTGGGACTCTGCACATCAAGAATAGGGATTAGGGGATTCGTCCATGTCGGCAGCTTCATTGTTCGTCCAGAGCGTTCCCATGAGCTGATTATAGGCACGAAATTGTTACAGGCAAACAGCGCGATCATAGACTAGCAAGAATCTAATGGCTCCTTTTTCACAGAGAACGCTGTCGAAATGTGTCAAATAGATCAACCAGCCGTTTTATCTTTCCGCATTGTGGATAAAGACGTAACAGTGCCGCCACGTTCAAGTGCGACCGTTCTCGTTAAAAGTGACATATTTCGTGATTATGTGGGGCTAGCAGATGGAAGCATCGGACAGCTAACTGAAAAGGAAATCTGCGTGGCAAGAGGTTTGGTGAACATTCGTAATGAATGTGCGGACGTCCCATTGACCAACTTTGGTAGTGAGGTGCAGCATGTAGCGAAGGGAACAGCTACACAAACGCTGCATGAATATATTCAAGTTGCCAATGTTTGCACTCTTGATAGAGACCAACCCGATTTTGAACCAGTGGGCAGCGTCCTTGAATCAACAGACATTGACAAGCGAGCTCTCATCTCCACAGAGAGAGCAGATTGTTGATCTGATAAAAAATTTGCGTAATGTTTTTCCACTTCGTCGAAAGTCGGACGCACTCCAGTCTTCAAGCACCGCATCATGGTTGAAAATGTTGGACCAGTGCATCAACGTCCATATAGAGTAGCTCTGAAAGAACGAGAAGCCATAAAAACAAACAAGTACAGGAAATACTGAAAAATGATGTAATACAGCCATCACATAGTTCTTGGGCATCACCGGTGGTACTGGTCAAAAAGACGGACAATACCCTGAGGTTTTGTGTTGACTACAGAAGGCTGAACCTCGTCACGAAGCGGGACGTTTATTCACTACCGCGAATTGATGATGCCCTGGACAAGCTACAAAATGCTCATTTGTTTCGTCATTAGATTTAAAAAGCGGATACTGACAAATCGAACTAGTTGAGCGGGATCACTAGAAGACAGCGCTTGTGACACCAGATGGTCTATACGAGTTCAAAGTACTCCCTTTTGGCTTGTGTTCTGCTCCCGCAACCTTCCAAAGAATGATGAACATTGTCCTCTGCGGACTTGAATGGCAATCGTGCCTCGTCGATTTCGATGATGTAGTAGTTTTTCCTTCTACCTTCGAGCAGCACATCCGCCGTCTCAGGACAGCACTGAACGTCATTCGTGCAGCAGCACTGATTATCAAACCGCAAAAATGCGACTTCGAATTTCGCGAGCGTCGGTTCCTCGGGTACATTGTTAGTGTTGAAGGTGTCCGCCCAGATTCCGAAAAGATTACAGCTGTCGAAAATTTTCTGATGCCACGGGACAAGAAGGCCTTGAAACGATTCCTGGGACTCTATAGACGCTTCATTGAAAACTTCGCGATGCTCGCTGAACCATTGACACGACTTACAAAAGGAGGTGTGTCGTTTGCCTGGCAGAAAGAACAAGAAGATGCTTCCTGTGAGTTGCGCGGCCGTTTGCAATCTCCTTCTATTCTTGCTGACTTTGACGAAGATGCCAAAATGGGCATCCATACCGACGCCAGTAACGTTAGGCTTGACGCCAATCTCATTCAATGACAGAATGGACAAAAAGGACTTATTGCATACACAAGGTGCATTCTAATACCGAGTCCAATTACTCTGCTAAAGAGAAAGAATGCCTCACAGTTACATGGGCCATCAGTAAGTTGCATTGGTGTCTATATGGCAAACCTTTTAGGGCAGCCCCGCCGCGGTAGTCTGATGGCTAAGGTACTCGGCTGCTCACCCGCAAGTCGCGGGATTTAATCACGGCTTCAGCGGCTGCATTTCCCATCGAGGCGGAAGTGTTGTAGGACTGTGTGCTCAGATTTCGGTGCACGTTAAAGAACCCCAGGTGGTGAAAATTGCCGGAGCCCTCCACTACGCGTCTCTCGTATTCATATGGTGGTTTTGGGACGTTAAACACCAGATAGCAATCAAACCTTTCAGGCCGATCCGTCACTATCACTCATTGTGTTGGCTGGCAAATATAAAGAACCTTTCACAAAGGCTTGCTAGATGGAGCCTACGTCTGCAAGAAAATGACATCACCGTTCTGTAAAAATCAAGTTTCAAGCACAATGACGCAGATTGCCTGTCACGTGGACCAGTTGAACAGTCATCTTCTGAAAATGACGAAGATTTCCAATTTCTTGGAGCTCTCGACGCGTCCGATATGTCCCGTCAACAACGAATGGATCCGGCTCTGCTCCTGCTTATCCAATACTTGGAGGGTCAGCCAGCAAGGGTACCGCGAGGTTGCGACCGGGGACTACGTTTCTATGTTCTCCGGAATGGCGTCCTCTATAAGCGAAACTTCGAACACAGTTGTGAGACTTTTCTGTTTCTCGTACCATCTTCACTGCGAGCGGAAATATTAGAAGCATGACACGATGACCCTTCAGCTGGGAATTGGGTGTTAGCCGGACTTTGCCCAGAATCCGCCACAGGTATTATTGTCCGATTGTCACAGGTGCCGTTGATTCGGGAGGCGATCGCCGGGCTAATTCCAAGGGCCGAAGTATCGGCCCCCCAAACCGCACCACGAAAGCGTGGACAGTTTAGAAGTGGCCCTATTTGGCGCGCCAGCGGACGCCGGCTGTGGCCCAAAGAACAAGTCAGAGCCGAGAGTTGATAAACAAAACAAAATTATGTTCTCAATTATGGCAGATCAAAATGATACACAAGTTTGCACACTTGACAATAGTTGAATAAAATATGTCACCATTCAAACAACGTACTACGCAGTACAATCAACCACTCTCGAAACAATGGACACAGACAACAACACGCACTACAATGAAGTCGCATGCATCGAACAACCAAGACACTTAAAGACTAAAGAGTTAGAAAACTTATTCAGTCCAAAGTTCTTGAAACAAAAGTCTGGATGATACTCTTCCGAGAATCACTCACTCAAAGTCCAGCGTTGTTGTCGTTCCGCTGCCCCCGCAGTTTCTCTTCCAGGAAACCTCGCGTCTTCAATTCGCCGCTCTCAAAGCTTCAAACTTCTTCGCCGGAAACACGTCGGATTCTCACTCGCAGCTGTTGCCACGCGTCTTCGCTCGATAGCGGTAGACACACACTCTTGCCTGTAGCTCGAGTCTTCACCCCTCAGGTGGAAATCCTCTTCTTCTCCTCCTTCGTCACGGAAGACAAAAGGCTTCGCCCACAAGGCGGAACACCCTACGCACTCTGGCGCATACTTTCTTCTTCTCCTGCTTTGTCTTTAAGGACAAAACCTTCGCCGACAGACGCAGCGGAATACCCCACGCACACTGGCGCTAACTTCCTTCTTCTCCTGATCTCCCATCTCGGCTGCTCGATTAAAAACTTTCCGCACGAGATTCCAGGAAGTTCTCGTCATTTTGTCGGCGCGATGCGCAGCGAAGACTGGGGAAAGGGCGAGATGGTACGAGGGCCGTCCGCGAAAGATGACGCAACCCTGCATCACCACGCCCCTTTTCATCGAGAACTCTCTAGGGCTTGCTCGGCCGCCGATGCGAGGTGAGGAGGTTCGTCGGCGAACCTACGCTTCCGAGAGGGGAGAGGGACGCGCGCCCGGGGAGTCTTTGGATGCTTGCTTTCTTTCTTTACCATTGACCTCGCGGCGTCACTCTAACGCTTCGTCGCGAGAATTTGGCGGCGCGCCCTTTTTGAGCGCTCTTTTTGTGACACTGATGGTAATGAACTCTGTACAGCACTAAGTGAAGTCGTGCCAAGAGTGTCAAAGGCACCAAGTACCACCTTTAAAACCAGCAGGTCGGTTGAAACCAATAGAGCTACCCAAAGTACCTTTTGAGCATGTGGCAATAGATTTACTTGCAGCATTTCCTCTCTCATCATCCGGAAAACGGTGGATTATTGTAGCGACAGACTGCATGATTTTCTATGCTGAGACATCATCTCTCGCAAAAGAAACTGCGAATAAATTGGCTCAGTTTTTGTCAGCCAGATAGTGCTACGGCATGGCGCTCATAAGGGTGTCATAACCGACAAAGAGAGACAGAGTTTACTGCCCGTTTCATGCAGTATATTATGAAACTGACCAATTCCGACCACAAAAGTAGTACAGCTTACCATCTGTAGACAAACGGCTTAACTGAAAGGCTCAATAGAACGCTGGCTGACATTCTCTCAATGTATGTAGAAGTATAACATCGTTCATGGGACGGCATTTTATGGTATGCCACCTTTCTGTATAACACCACAGTAGAGGAGACGACACGCTTCACGCCATTCCAGCTTGTTTATAGTAGGACAGCAACAACGACCTTAGACGCTTTGTTACATGTCAGCAATAAAAACTAAGATAACGCTGATATTAGCGAACACATAGAGAAAACAGAAGAGGCCCGGCAGTTGGCAAGGCACAGCATAATTCAACAGTACGGCGTTGACTCAGATCGCTATAACCTAAAGCGAAGAGATGTCCAGTACGATCCCGGATACAAAGTGTGGGTATGGACCCCTGCACGTGCACGTGATAATTCCGAAAAGCTGATGTCGCACTATTTCGGCCATTACAAGGTACTTCGCCAGTGAGCACCTTAAACTACTAGGTCATCCCCGAAGGCCAAGCGGGCTCGATTCGACGAATGAATCACCCTGAAGTCGTTAATGTGGTACGCATGAAGCCCTACTACAAAAGACAATGAAAATCACTGATACATGTGCTCAAAAATCAAGTCAAGCCCTGCATTTTAAAACGGTTCACCTTCTCAGCGCATCGGTACGATGTGTTTTAGGAGGGGGATTAAACTACGAGTTGATCATGATCCTCCGACGATGCACCCTGCTTCCTGCATATGTAAATACCACCAAACAAATAACAAGCAAAGCGCGCAGTGCACCAGCGGTCCGCGCGTGCCACCACACCACGAGCTAAAAGAAGGAGACTACCGGCTTGTGGTGTGACCAGTCCACGGCTGCGTGGGAAAGAAGAGGTCGAAGACATTCGTGAGGCTTGCGAGGAACAATTTTTGTGTAAGGTTGTCTTAAGTTCTCGGGCACAAGTTCACCCTCCGTGTGTGCCAAGAAGCTAATCCATTTGTTGGTAACAATATATATATATATATATATATATATATATATATATATATATATATATATATATATATATATATATATATATATATATATATATATATATATAAATATATATATATATATATATATATATATATATATATATATATATACATATAAAACCAACTGCGTGGTTCAAGAGGCATCAGTCACTGTCAAGAGCTCAGCTCTTCGTCGTAGACGTCTTTCAGGTGCTCCAACTAGATACTGTCTCTCTCCCTCTTCCCCGCTACATTCGCCCCGGTGGTGAAGAGGAGCCATCCTGGCGACTCACGGCGAAGCAAGCACAAGGGCATCATAGTAAGGTTTTAAGCGGCTGATGTGGACTGCCTCACGGCCACGGCATCGTCTGTCCTCGGCAGGTGTCACTGGTTCGACGACGTAGCTGACCGGTGACGTGCATTGAACGATGCGGTACGGACCATTGTACTTGAGTGCAAACTTTCGGGAGAGGCCGGGGGACTGGAATGGAACCGAAAGTCATACAAATGAGCCTACGGGGAAGCTGTGAGCAGACTTGTCTTGGTCGAGTCGTTCTTTTTGGAGACCTTGTGCGACGGATGTAAATGAACGGCACTCTTCGGCACACTGAACAAGTTCCGAGGCTGGGCGGTATTCTGAAGCATCTGGGCGGTAAGTAAGTATCGTGTCAAGCGTAGAAGAGGGCTCACGTCCGTACAGTAGAAAAAAAGGTGAAAACCCAGTAGTTGCTTGCGTGGCCGTATTATACGCATACGTCACGAAAGGGAGCACCAAGTCCCAATTAAAATGGTCTGAGGATATGTACATAGAAAGCATATCACCGAGCGTGCGGTTAAAGCGCTCTGTCAAACCGTTTGTCTGTGGGTAATAGCTTGTAGTGGTGCGATAAATAATATTGCACTCACTGAGAAGCTCCTGGACGACTTGCGATAGAAACGCACGCCCACGGTCGCTAAGCAGCTCACGTGGCGCGCCATGGCGAAGGACAAAGCTACGCAAGATGAACAAGGCGACATCACGAGCAGCAGCGGCTGGCAAAGCGGCGGTTTCAGCGAAACGGGTTAGGTGGTCAACGGCCACAATAATCCAGCGATTTCCCGCAGGAGTACAAGGTAGTGAGCCGTATAGGTCGATGCCGATTCTATCAAATGGCCGAGCTGGACACGGCAATTGTTGTAATTCGCCAGCGGCATGACAAGTTGTTTTCCGTCACTGACACTCAGTGCAGGAGCGTATGTACTTGCGAACGTACGAGTACATTCTACGCCAGAAAAATCGCTGACGAAGCCGGTCGTATGTTTTCAAAACACCAGCGTGCGCGTTTTGAGGGTCTGCGTGGAAGTACGCGCACATGTTGGAGCGCAAATGGCGAGATATAACATGAAGCCATTTCCTACCATCCAGCTGATAGTTGCGACGGTACAACATGGCATCTCATATTGCATAATGGGGAATTAGCCGACGTAGTGCACAAGGTAGACGCTGGCGTGGTGTCACCGAAGACGAGGAGAGAACGTTGATGAGCGAGGCTATCCAAGGGTCCTTGCGTTGTTCCGAAGGCATGTCAGCGATATCGATGCTGCCAATGGTAGCTTCGGCGAAGGAAACAGGTGCAGCGGCTGAAGGAAGGGGCGAACGAGAAAGAGCGCCTCCGTCGGTGTGCTTGCAGCCTGAGCGATAAATGATGTGTATATCGGATTCCTGTAAACGTAGTGCCCAACGTCCAAGCCGGCCCGAAGGATCCTTCAATGAAGCGAGCCAATAGAGTGAATGGTGATCTGTAACTACATCGATTGAGCGTCCATATAAGTAAGGACGAAATTTTTGTAAAGACCAAACAATGGCCAAACATTCCTTTTCGGAAACCAAGTATTTGTGCTCTGCCTTGGTTAGGGTGCGACTGGCGTACGCAACTACATACTCCGAGAAGCCAGGCTTGCGTTGAGCAAGGACAGCACCAAGTCCTATGCCAATGGAATCCGTGTGCACCTCGGTTGGAGCAGTAGGGTCGAAGTGGCGTAAAATAGGTGGTGAAGTAAGGAGATGGCATAATGTTGCAAAAGCATCATCGCATGCTGGCGACTAATTAGACAGGTGTCCATCTCCAGAGATCAGCTGTGTCAGTGGTGCGATTATCGAAGCAAAGTTCTTCACAAAGCGGTGAAAGTAAGAGCATACTCCGACAAAGCTGTGAAGCGCTTTCACAGTCGTAGGCTTCGGGAACTCGGCGATAGGACGAAGCTTCTCTGGGTCTGGGAGGACACCCTGTTTTGAGACAACGTGACGAAGTATCGTGAGCTTCCGAGCTCCAAAGTGGCACTTCTTGATGTTTAGTTGAGGCCTGCGCTCGTGAGGCAGCTCAAGACTTCGCTGAGACGTTGGAGATGACTGTAGAAATCAGAGGAGAAAACAACGACATCATCCAAGTAGCATAGGCATGTCTTCCATTTTAGCCCACGCAAGACGCTATCCAACATCCTTTCAAATGTGGCTGGCGCATTACAAAGGCCGAAGGGCATTACATTAAATTCGTATAGCCCATCGGGCGTCACAAATGCAGTTTTTGGAAGATCTGATGGTGCCATGGGGACCTGCCAATAACCGACCCGTAGGTCTAGTGCTGAGAAGAATTCAGCGCCTTGCAATCAGTCCAGGGCATCATCGATGCGTGGCAAAGGGTATACGTCTTTATTCGTGACTTTGTTTAAACGGCGGTAATCGACGCAAAAGCAAATCGAGCCGTCTTTTTTCCTCACAAGTACCACAGGTGAAGACCAGGGACTGCTGGACTGCCGAATGACGCCACGTTGAAGCATGTCGGCCACTTGCTCAGTGATTACACGACGCTCCACAGAAGATACACGGTAGAGACGCTGTCGCAGAGGCGCTTGGGAGCCGGTGTTAATCTGATGCACAACGGCGTGCGTTCGGCCTAAGGACGTCTGCTGGCAATCGAACGAGCCGCGAAACTAGTGAAGAAGTTCTAGAAGCTTTTCGCGGTGTGGTTCTTCATGTTCGTCATCAATTGAGGGGCCAAACAAATTATTATTTTCGTGGACAATTGAAAGGGCAGATGGCGTCAATGCATTAAGCTGCAAATCACTTTCACCATTAAGGTCGAAGATGGAGGAAACGTCTAAGTCTTAGAATGTTCCAATACATTCTCCGCGACGCAAGGTTGTGGGAGACGGCAAGGGATTTGTGACAAACAAATTGGTAGCGCCCGCCGAAATATCTACAACTGCAAACGGCAACGCGAGGCTCTTGCGACTTTGGAATGTTTGGGAAGGCGTAAACAACACTGCAGGCTTAGACACATCGGCACAAGATACGGGAACAAAGGCTGTGCTAGTCGGTGGCATGTCGATGTCGTCAGCGACAAACAGCTTGTTCAACGGAAATTCCGGAGACAAGGCACACAACGCAGAGAAGGCAACTTCAGCACAAGCACAGTCGATAACCGCATGATTACGCGACAGAAAATCCCAGCCGAGGATCACATCATGAGAACACGCCTGTAGCACAAGAAATTCAACGGTATACAAAACATCTTGGATGAGAACGCGGGCTGTACAGGCAGCTGATGGTCGAATATGGTGAGCACTGGCAGTACGGAGGGACAACCCCTTTGGCGTCGTGGTAACCTTCCGAAGCAGGCGGCAAAGTTTAAAATCAATTACTGAAACGGCAGCACCAGTGTCCACAAGCGCAAGGGTACGGTATCCATCCACAAAAACATCGATGAGGTTTGTCGGAGAAATGCGAGGACTTGATTCTTTCGACGACGACGCAGTTCGTGCCTCCGGAATTGCGGCATCTAGTTTTCTGCGTCTGAAGGGCAGGGTCGACGGCGCATAGGCGACAGGGAGCGACGTCGGGGAGATGGAGATCAGTGACTGACTGAGGGAGGGCGATCAGGTGAAGAGAATCTTTGTTGACGTGCCGTGTTGTTAAAGCGCCGAGAGTCGTGCGACGATCTTTGCATGTTGTCGCTCTGAACGAGAAGGCGGCGGCGGCACAAGCGAGCCACATGTCCTGCGTAACCGCAAGAATAGCGAATCGGGTGGTTGTCTGCGGTGCGCCACGGATTCGGAAACGCTGCAATCGGCCGGCTGAACGGAAATGGTGATGGCCGAACAGGGATCGGTGAGGTATCATAAGTGGGCTGTCGAGGTGCTCTGGCTGCAATTACTTGCGCATACGTCAAGGGTGCAGCCTCCAGAGGTGGTGAACGAGCGAATGACAAAGCGTCCGCTACCTCATCTTGTATGACGTGTCTTATGGCCGGGGCCAGATGATCTGGGGCCAAAGGATGCGTTTGTACTGGCTCGGGCGCGCTCGATAAAATGGAGAGCTGCCGAGCGACCTCCTCACGCACGAACTGCTTTATGCGAGCCAACATGTCGTTCTGGTCTCCGAGAGTCAAGACCGCAATCGAATCACGTTGTTCCAGAGAGCGCCGTGTTTGGACGCGTTGCTTGCGCAATTCATCAAAACTCTGGCACAACCAGACGAGTTCGGCAATGATTTGTGGGTCCTTGGCTAACAACATTTGAAATGCGTCATCGCATATGCCCTTGAGGATTTGTTTGATTTTGTCGGCTGCGAGCATCACTAAGTTTACCCGCTTGCACAAGTCAACAACGTCTTTAATGTAGCTGGTAAAGGTCTCTCCTGGCTGTTGAGCGTGCTCGTGAAGTCGTTGTTCTGCGCGGAGTTTTCGCACAGCAGGGCGGTCGAAGACTTCCGAAAAGGAGGCTTTGAATTAATCCCAGCTGGCAATGTCGGCTTCGTGATTGCGCAACCAGAGACTAGCGACGCCGGACAAGTGAAAGCTTACTTAGGTCAGCTTAGCCGCATCGTCCCACTTGTTCGCTGCGCTCACCTTGTGGTAAGTAGCCAGCCACTCCTCAACGTCTTGGCCGTCAGTGCCGCTGAAGATCGGTGGGTGGCGCAGTGGCCACACGCCGGGACATGTAGAGGCGGGAACTTGCGAGGTACCTTGGGTGGAGGGTTCTTCCGGCCTTTCTGGCACTGCAGGTAAGGTGCGACTTCGTAGTTCTAGCTTCGAAGACTACCCAGCACCTCCACCAGAGTATAAGAGGTTTATTGAATAAAACAAACTGCCTGATTCAAGAGGCGTCAGTCACTGTCACGAGCTTAGCTCTTCGTCGTAGTCGTCTTTCAGGTGCTCCAACAAGATACTGTCTCTCTCCCTCTTCCCCGCTACAATATAACTGCTTACAGTTAGTAATTTTTTCATCCACTTTTCTTTCTTCTTATTTACATTCCATTAATGTTAATAACTTCCCCTGTACATTCCTTGGCATTACTGTCTGTTATATCTCATTATTATTGCGTTAAAAACACGGAAAAACGAGCCCTTAGGTATACACTTCTTTCCCTTATATATATATATATATATATATATATATATATATATATATATATATATATATATATATATATATTGTCACGAGGTCGTGACGTGGCCGAAGACAGGATACTTTGTGTTGGGATTTAACTGTTTATTTGGGTGAATCTGTGCCCGGTAAACGAAAAGCCTGATTGCAGTAGCGGTCTTGCACAGATAGAAGTGACTGGAGCGTTGGCCGTCAATCAACAACTCACAAGCGGCGAAGTGCGTCGGCATTTATACTCTTGCCATCGAATGTTCTAGCGTTATCGCTGGCGGTGGCGTAAGTTCCAGAATAATCTGTACAGTTCGCAGAGTGGGCGTGGTCTTATCGAAATGATCTACGAAAGTCCGGAAGCTTCTCGAAAACTGCAGGCGCGGTTTGCACTGAGAATTGTGTAGTGTTTTGGGGCGATAACAAAACTTAAGAAATAGAACGTGACATTGCCCCCTTCTGAAAAAGGCATCGTCCCGATGCTTTAACTAAGATTGAGGTACAACAAAATCACAAGAAAGGACGTGTATCCTCTCCCACGAATATACGCCGCACTTAATCGGCTCCATAACGCCAAGTACTTTTCATCAGTGGACCTCAATACTGGCTATTGGCAAGTCGCAGTCGACGAAAAAGACCGAGATAAGACGGCGTTTATAACACCGGATGGCCTCTTCGAGTTTAAGGTGATGCCCTTCGGTCTTTGCTCAGCGCCTGCAACTTTTCAACGCGTTATGGATACAGTGCTGGTAGGATTGAAGTGGCAGACTTGTCTTGTGTACTTGGACGACGTCGTCGTGTTTTCCTCGAGTTTCGACGAGCATTTTCAGCGCCTTGAAGCTGTACTTAAAGCCATCAAGACGTCCGGACTCACACTGAAGCCAGAAAAGTGCAGATTTGCGTACGAGGAGCTCTTGTTTCTGGGGCACGTTATTAGCAAGCCTGGAGTTTGTCCCAATCCACGGAAAACAGACGCCATCGCCGATTTCCCGCCCTCCCCCCTGACAAGAAGGCGCTGCGCCGATTTCTGGGCCTGAGTGCCAGGCGGTTCGTGAAAAACTTTGCCCGCATCGCCGATCCTCTCACTAACCTTACCAAGGCTGACGTGGTGTTCAAGTGGGAAACGCCGCAAGAACACGCTTTCCAGGAGCTTAAACATCGGCTCCAGACGCCTCCGTTACTTGCCCATTTCGACTAATTCGCCGAGACAGAAATACACACTGACACAAGCAGCGTAGGTCTTGGCGCCGTTCTTGTGCAGAGGGCTGACGGACTTGAAAGGGTGGAGGTGCTGCTTCTTTGATGTTCGGGATGCCCCCTTCAAGCCGCGACGCCAGCCCAAGCGGCAAAGAAGACACGGACGCTAACCCTGAACAGCGAACAAGCCGCAGGCAGAGGGGACTACAACCAGAGTACGGGCCCCTTCCTGAAGCAGCCAGGCAGACCCGGATCCCGACATCAACTACTGCAACCATAACCGCCCCGTGTACCCAGCACCTCCACCAGATGTCACGGGGTCATGACGTGGCCGAAGACAGGATACTTTGTGTTGAGATTAACTGTTTATTTGGGCGAACCTGTGCCCGGTAAACGGAAAGTCCGATTACAGTAGCGGTCTTGCACAGATAGCAGTGAACAGAGCGTCGGCCGTCGATCAACAACTCACAAGCGGTGAAGTGCGTCGGCATTTATACTCTTGCCATCGAATGTTCTAGCGTTATCGCTGGCGGTGGCGTAGGTTCCAGAAAAATCTGTACAGTTCGCAGAGTTGGCGTGGTCTTATCGAAATGATCTACTAAAGTCCGGAAGCTTCTCGAAAACTGCAGGCTCAGTTTTCGCTGAGAATTGTGTAGTGTTTTGGGGCGATAACAAAACTTAAGAAATAAAACGTGGCAATATATATATATATATATATATATATATATATATATATATATATAATATTAAAGAGATCTAACAGACAATTATGCCAAGGAAAGCATAAGGGAAGATATTAAACTGAATTGTAATGTAAATATGAAGAAAGAAAAGTGGGTGAAAAGATCACTTCCCGTGAGCAGGAACCAAACCTGCGACCTTGGAATAACGCGTTCGATGCTCTACCACAGAGCTACCACGCCAGCCATCCCCGAAACACTTTATTAGGTTTATATGTGAATTTAAACGTGAGAGTATCAGTCAGCGCTACCAGTAGCCACGGCAGCGAGTGTAGCATACTCTTTTGAGCCTGTTTGGCGTCATGTAGCAAGTGATCTTATTACGAGCGGGCAGCTGACCATTAGTCCCTCGTATACAAACTAAAGGTTCGAAGTCTGCTAGTACGAGACTCTCGTTAATGAATTAAGTTAAGAAGTGTATACTTAAGGCCTCGTTTTTTTGTGTTGCACACAATAATAATGGGATCTAACACGCAATAATGCCAAGGAAAGTGTTCACGGCAAGGTACACTTTCAGCCACTTTTCTTTCTTCATATTTACATTAAAATTCGGTCTAATACCTTCCCCCTTATACTTTCCTTGGCATTATTGTCTGTTAGATCGCCCCGCCACGGTGGTCTAGTGGCTAAGGTACTCGGCTGCTGACCCGCAGGTCGCTGGTTCGATTCCCGGCTGCGGCGGCTGCATTTCCGCTGGAGGCGGAATTGTTATAGGCCCGTGTGCTCAGACTTGGGTGCACGTTAAAGAACCCCAGGTGGTCGAAATTTCCGGAGCCCTCCACTACGGCGTCTCTCATAATCATATGGTGGTTTTGGGACGTTAAACCCCACATATCAATCAATTGTCTCTTAGATCTTCCTTAATATATATATATATATATATATATATATATATATATATATATATATATATATATACAACAGAGGTTATTGGTCAGCTGCCCGCTCGTAATAAGTTCACCTGCTACGTGACGACACACAGGCTCATAAAAAGTGTACCACACTCACCGTCATTGCATCTGGTGGAGCTGACTGACACCCTCAAGCTTATTCACATATATGCCGAATGAAGTGACTAGGGGGATAGCCTCCGTGGTGGTTCAGTTGGCAGACCATCGAACTTGTTATTGGAAGGTCGCAGGTTTGATTCCTGTCCACGGCAAGTTATCTTTTCACTCACTTTTCTTTTTCGCATTTACGTCACTACTAGGTGTAATAATTACCACTAAACATTCCTAGGCATTATGGTCTGTTAGGTCTCATTATAATTGTGTGAAACACGATAAACAAGCCCTTAAGTCTGTTCTTGTCATATATATATATATATATATATATATATATATATATATATATATATATATATATATATATATATATATATATTTATATATATATACACTCATTTGCGGGCCCCCATGAAAGTTCGCTAAACAAGTGAAATTCGGAAGAAAACAGAGGAGCTGAGCATGGCTAAAGGTACAAAAGATTTAAAAAGATATTTCAGATCTCGTATGGAAGCTTTGCTCAGATTTAGATCAAGCAGTGTAGTGCGCTCTTCTTAATGCAACACTACAGAGGAAACCAATTTTTTCGTTCGCGTATTACTAAAGTAAAAATCCAGACTGATTTCGAAAACGCCACTCTTACGGCGCGATGACACTTTTTAAGCGAGTGAACGCGCGAAATGCGGGTGGAGACGCGACTTTGATATTTCCGCACAAAAGACCGTGACGTCATAGATTTTAATAGACGTTTACTGGTTTTTACATAGTTCTTTATTAGTAAAAATCAAGTACATTGTTAAATGTGGGGCTACAGGCATAACGTAGGAACTTCCACCAAGGTTCATTGCGCAAATTGTCGCGAAATTAGAAAGATATATCTTAACATCAATCACTTCAAGTTCGAAGATTTCGGAGAAAAGACGGAGAATTATACTTTCCTCAATTTTTCCCTCTAATGATTACCTTTTGCTGGTGAAACCTACGCCATCATAGTGTTTTCAGAGCAAAGTTCAATCTAAACCAAGACATTGTTTCACTGTGGGGTTCCTCTATAGGCACGTGTTATTACGTGTTACAGACATCGCGGATGCACAGACACGAGTATCCCAATATTCCTGCTCAGTGTGTGAGTAGTAGACAAAGATTTGATGTGTATTTTTTGGGAACAACCTTCAATGGCAGCGATGCAGGAATTATTCTATTTGATATCGTACGCGGGCCGAAGTGTCTTTATAACATTTGGCTTTTTACCTTTGCCGGCATCTCTCTTCTTTTTTCACTATGTTCGTCCCCAAACTAACGGGATTCGATTAGACACCAGACAACGTGTGAATGTTTCGCAATAATATATCGATCTGCTGAAGACGTCTAGCACTGTATTCGAGCAGTATCGTGACAGGTGCTGTTATAATTAGCATGCATAGAGAGTATATAATGCATTTAAATATTAGCTAGAGGTGCCAATGGGTGAATATCCTAATTATTTGCTTTGATTGACCGAATTTTTCGTAACCTTTCGAATGACGAGGCTTTTGTGATGTACAACAATACTGAGCCGATAAAATGCGAATAGATTATAACTTAAGTCCGCTGACAACTTACCTGTCACTGATATTACGCCCGTAATGTTTGTTTACTTTACCTCAACTGCGTGCTAATTGCGAAAAATAAGTCAATGAATGGCAATACGTATTCACCGTTACAGAAAGGGACATAATTTGCAATTATGCGTTATGAAGGCGTAGCTTACACTTGCAAAGGAGCTGCTGCTCGATATTGCTGAAGCGTTATAGCCATTTTCTAATTTCCGTGTGCTAACTTGCCTTTTCAGTAACCCGATGCTTCCAAATAAAGATATAACGTCTTAACTATGCGTAAGACTATACGTTCAGATAACGGGTAGCATAATGAAAGCGGTGCGGTGACGCTTACAGTGAAGGTGTCTGCGCTACCTGAGAAACAGTTTGCAAACATGAGCGATACAATGGGATTTGAGAAGCGTCTCAAGGTTAACTCTAACGCGATAACGTAACAAGATTGGCACTGGATAAACAGCTTTTACCTAAAAGGGTTAAGGCCGACTGTACAGTGCGCAGTTGCCAACCTTGCACTGCAGAAACACCCCGCTTCCTCTCGCTCCCCATCTGTGCAATGGCAGCAACAGGAAAACTAGTTGCTGGTCGTGAATGCCGCCGATGATATCGGCGTCTGCGCGTGTCTGTCCGCTCGGATCGCGGTTAGGCAGCAACGGGGCCGACGTCGATGTAATCCGGCCGCATTTCGCACGCACTGCGCAAAAAGACAACGTGATAAGTGTGACGCAACAGTGACGTACCGCGCTGCGCGCTCACAGCTGTCGCGGATGAAAACAGGCCGTGCATGGACTCGAGCACGTAGCAAGTCACGTGAACGCCTGGTTGTCAACAACATAAAGGTCAATGGCTCTTGCTGCCTACATAGGGGCGCCACGTAGTCTGTCTGTGCGGCTGGCCGCGGACGGCTAAGAAATTAGTGAGATCGCGAGCGTGCAGTTTCGCTTTTGTTAGTGGCGACTTGGGTAAGCTCAACGTAATGACCGGTAGTTCAATTACGTTCCAACTGTTTGTTCAGTTAGCTAAATTACCTTCAGAGTAATGCGACTTGGAGTTCTTATGTAGCTGATTGTGCACACTACATGTGGATTATCAACATTATTGTAGAGATGAGGTTCTCGAGGCTGGTAATATTTTTAGTCAGGTTCATGACAGCTGTGGATTTATAACGACATACGGAAATTTTGTAAGGTATTTTTGGTTGTTTTAAATTTTCTTATTCTGCCCATGTGTCCGCCACTATGTGCGCGCCACTCAACCACATCCACCTGCGGGCCCCCACTTCAAATTAAGAAAGTGCGTGCCACCACCGAAAAAAAAAAAACTTTTTACCTATACCATTGTCTCTAGCCGAGGAACTGTATGCTTTCTCGGACTTGGATGCTTGTGCAATTTCTTGCACAGCAAAAAGTGAATATAGACTATTCCTAGAAAGGGCTTGAATTCGCCCATTTGACTCAACCAGCTATCACCTCCAGTTAAAATGTTAATTGTGTTGGTTTCTATTATTACTGCCGTAATTAATGTTTTAACGCATCCGAAAACGCCTTCTGCCACGGAAAGGCAATGCCGTACCTATCACGCGGGTAGGTACGGCGGTTCTGTGATGCTATATATATATATATATAATCTTGATGAAGGCCAGACCCTAGGCCGAAAAGTCGAAATAAACCACGTTGTGACCGCTCACGGAGGATCTACAGAACTATATATATATATATATATACGGGTTCATTTCATGAAACACCATGTATACCTGCCACATCTCAAGATTTTTGTATAGGTTATGGTTAAAAAAACTTCCAAGTGCGTTATATTATGAAGTTTTGTGATAGTGTAGTGGGAATCAGGTACACGGTATGGCTCCCATGCTTCTATTCTACATACCTACAACTTGATTAGCGCTGAATCTCTTTCATCGGGGCCTTTCAAATCTATCTATAAAATACAACAAATCACATACTTACGGTATGGTCTCTGTCATCGCCACCATGAATGGATTCATGTGCGTGCCGGCCACTTGCCATGTCGCCAATGAACAGCCAAGAAGAGAGAGAAGAATGAAAACTCCAATAATCCATCTGTGATGGCTGTACGGAATAAACATTGGCACCCACTTTCGATTGGAAACTGTTCAATAACTAGTCTATACCGTTTGTAAAGCGATGACTTTGACTTTTCGATTCATTTCCAAGTTTTTATTAAGCATCAGTTATTGAAAAAAAAACAGATAAAAAGACACTCAGACTGAGGGCATAACCACTGCATTAATGAGTAAAACATCCGGGTAACTTCACAAATGCATGTATATTCACTTTGAAAAACATGAAAAAATAATTGCTACTCTAGACCAGTTTCTAACAGAATTTTTGCACAAAAGAAGGCAAACAGCAAAAAGCGAGATGAGACAAGACGTGGTGCTCACTAACGACAGTTCTTAGTGCTAGTTAGCGCCATTCATTGTCTCACCTCTTTGTTAACTTTCTGGCTAAACCAGAAAATATCCTAGTTCTTTCATTGTTTCTTCACTGAAAAACAATGAAAGAACCAGGTTATTTGCGCTCGTAGACCTATCTTAACCAGTTTATTTCATAAAGATGAACACTCTGTCGTTGGCCAGAAGAGGTTTCCCTAAAGGCGACCACGTATACTGCGTGCTTCATATAGTGTGTTCTTCAAAAAATGCGTGCGCAGTTCTCCAGAATTAGGAAAGTAAGAGATTTTCATGCTGCCTTCATAATTACTTTCATAAGGTGGTAAGCGGCTTAAGTGGAGTAGAGGCATGAATTACGACAATAAATAAAGAACTCTGGTTGCTTACTGTTTATATAGCAACCACAGATGACCAAGCCCAATCAGTAAATGAGACCTCTTCCTGTAAAGAGCCTATTATCGCTATAAGATTTCAAAGGAGCAGCCACGTACGGGCAATTACGAGTGAGTCATTATATCTGACTAACAAACAAAGCTCCGAAAACGCAGCTATGTGTGCTATGTATGCCATAGCATACATAGCACGCAAAAACGCTTTCATGCCCCCCTTAAGATGAAGGATGTGCTCGCCCATCAGCGGGGAAAAATTGCTTTGAAGACATTTTGAATGAGCAAGCGTCGTTGTATACCAAATATCGATTGACTTCACTTAGTGGTCGTGCGGGTTTCGTTTGCGATTGGAGCACGTATGTCGAGTACGTCAACGAATCGAAAACAACTATTACCACTAGAATTACCGTTGTGTAGAAGGGCGTCCTTCTAGTCGTATGCTGGTTGCTCTCCTATAGCTTTGCTTTCAGTTTTTCAGATGAATACGGTGAAATTTTTTTGCTGCGTGATAAACACCAGAGGTGGATTTCTCAAGACCTTAAAGCGACGCCAGCCTTTTCGCAGGATCCACTTTCCAATTTTGAGCCGACCACCTGTCTTCGTTAGAGAAAAAATCAATCTATTGTACTTATTGAATGTCATAATTTTTTGTTCAAGTCATTTTGAAATGTCTCCCTCCACAGGAAAAGTAACTTTAAAGGCAGCGAGCAAAAAATCCACGCATCTCTACGAAATGACGGATGACGAGTTCACGAAGCTAGGTCCTAAGGCTCATAATGTCTACGTTGAATACGCCGACTAGTATAAAGAACAGACCAATGGACGGATGGACACACGTGCGGGAGAACGGATGAACGGACAGGTTGACTGACGTACGGATCCATGGACTGATGCATGAAAAACGGACTAACGAATGCACGGACGGAATGACCGATGGACAGACTGAAGGACTCCTGGACGGATACATGGATAGAGGGACAGGCGGACGGCGCAAGTGATTGTGTATTTTGTTATATATTTGATTCGCGTACACATAAGTTCGTGTTTTCACACAGGCGTTTTTTTATTTTTAGTTCTGCAGACGTTCAGTTTCGGTTTCGGTTTTGTGGCGAGTGACTGATGTGGATGACGAGACTCGGCCCAAAGAATATTCTGCCCTCAAACTTTGCGCATGCTCGAGTTCCGCCTTCAACAGTACAATGCAATGGCGTAGGTAATCGGGCACCCGGAGCATCGCCTTCAACCAAGCCTCAAAAAAAGATTGTTTGTGCCCTTAACATTGGTCATTTCTAAGTATCCTAGACTGCCTGTAGCGAGTACAGTTGTGAAATACCCACTAAGAGTATTACTTCCTTTTGCAAACTAGTGAAATACCCATTACGCATTCGAGACGTGCCACGCGCACCTCGAGGCTGCACACTTTGTAATGGAAAAGCAGCTTAACTCTCCTCCCATTGTGTGCGATTCGCATGTTTGGGTGCATGGTGCATCTCTACAATTCAACCACGTAATGTTACATGTGATATAGAAGCTCTTTCTAAATGGAATTCTTGAATCAGTTTTTTTTATGATGCGGTTCGAAGCAATCGCTTGGCTTCAAGGAAGGACAGCGCCTTACGTTGCAGAATGCCTGGGCACAATATTATTATTTATTTGCATCTGCCTCAAGTTTTTGCTCATGGACAACGCCGATTTTATTCTGGCAACCAAGGATGCAAACCAAGGACGAAAATTTCTGCGAAAAGAGGTTTCAGCACTATCGCGTTAAACTTTGTTTATTTTCTTCTGTATTTGTGATTTTCTGTCACCTTTGCTGAAGCAGCCTGCATTGGTATAGGTATCAGTCAATAACTGTGCACTATACAAACTGCGAAATAACCGAATTCATACATGCTACACATAACACACACACACACACACACACACACACACACACACACATATATATATATATATATATATATATATATATATATATATATATATATATATAAGGGAGAGAAGTGTATACCTAAGGGCTCGTATTTACGTGTTTTAACACAATATTAATGAGATATAACAGACAGTAATGCCAAGGAATGTACAGGGGAAGTTATTAGAACCAATAAAATGTAAATAAGAAGAAAGAAAAGTGGATGAAAAAATTACCAGCTGTGAGCAGGAATCGAACCTACGACCTTCGAATAACGCGTTCGATGCTCTAACCACTGAGCTATCACAGCGGCCGTCCCTCCATCCACTTTTTGGGGGTTATATGTGAATTTAGAAGTAGGAGTGACAGTCAGCGCCATCTATAAGCCAAACAACGAGTGTGAAAACACTCTTATTCGCATGTTTGGCGTCACGTAGCACGTGAACTTATTATGAGCGGGCAGCTGATTAAATGTCCCTCTTATACAACCTAAACACACCAAGTCTGCCAGTACGAGACCCTCGTTCAATGAAATAAGGGAGAGAAGTGTATACCTAAGGGCTCGTATTTACGTGTTTTAACACAATATTAATGAGATATAACAGACAGTAATGCCAAGGAATGTACAGGGGAAGTTATTAGAACCAATGGATTGTTAATAGGAAGAAAGAAAAGTGGATGAGAAATTACCAGCTGTGAGCAGGAATCGAACCTACGACCTTCGAATAACGCGTTCGATGCTCTAACCACTGAGCTATCACAGCGGCCGTTCCTTCATCCACTTTTTGGGGGTTATATGTGAATTTAGAAGTAGGAGTGACAGTCAGCGCTATCTATAAGCCAAACAACGAGTGTGAAAACACTCTTATTCGCATGTTTGGCGTCACGTAGCACGTGAACCTATTATGAACGGGCAGCTGATTAAATGTCCCTCTTATACAACCTAAACACACCAAGTCTGCCAGTACGAGACCCTCGTTCAATGAAATAAGGGAGGGAAGTGTATACCTAAGGGCTCGTATTTACGTGTTTTAACACAATATTAATGAGATATAACAGACAGTAATGCCAAGGAATGTACAGGGGAAGTTATTAGAACCAATGGATTGTAAATAGGAAAAAAGAAAAGTGGATGAAAAATTACCAGCTGTGAGCAGGAATCGAACCTACGACCTTCGAATAACGCGTTCGATGCTCTAACCACTGAGCTATCACAGCGGCCGTTCCTTCATCCACTTTTTGGGGGTTATATGTGAATTTAGAAGTAGGAGTGACAGTCAGCGCTATCTATAAGCCAAACAACGAGTGTGAAAACACTCTTATTCGCATGTTTGGCGTCACGTAGCACGTGAACCTATTATGAACGGGCAGCTGATTAAATGTCCCTCTTATACAACCTAAACACACCAAGTCTGCCAGTACGAGACCCTCGTTCAATGAAATAAGGGAGAGAAGTGTATACCTAAGGGCTCGTATTTACGTGTTTTAACACAATATTAATGATATATATATATATATATATATATATATATATATATATATATATATATGTATATATATATATATATATATATATATATATATATATATAATGAGGTCTAACAGACAGTAATGCCAAGGAATGTACAGGGGAAGTTATTAGAACCAATGGAATGTAAATAATAAGAAAAAAAGTGGATGAATAAATAACCAGCCGTGAGCAGGAATCGATTTTTTGGGGGTTTATATGTGAATATACAAGTAGAAGTGACAGTCAGCGCCATCTATAGGCCAAGCGACGAGTGTGAAAACACTCTTTTATGCGCATGTTTGGCGTCACGTAGCACGTGAAAGTATTATAAGCGGGCAACTGATTAATAGTCATTCGTATACAACCTAATGACACCAAGTCTGCCAGTACGAGACCCTCGTTTAATGAAATAAGGGAAAGAAGTGTATAGCTAAGGGCTCGTTTTTCCGTGTTTTAACACAATATTAATGAGATCTAACAGACAGTAATGCCAAGGAATGTACAGGGGAAGCCATTAGAACCAATGGAATGTAAATAAGAAGAAAAGTGGATAAAAAATTTACATATAAACCCCCAAAAAACGGGTGGAGGGAAGGCCGCTGTGGTAGCTCAGTGGTTGGAGCATCGAACGCGTTATTCTAAGGTCGTAGGTTCGATTCCTGGTCACGGCTGGGTATTTTTTATACCATGTTCTTTCTTTTTATTTACATTCCATTGGTTCAAATAAGTTCCCCTGTACATTTCTTGGCATTACTGTCTGTTAGATCTCATTATTATTGTGTTAAAACACGGAAAAACAAGCCCTTGGGTGTACACTTCTTTCCCTTCTATATTTATATATATATATATATATATGTATACACTTCTTTTCCCTATATATATATACATATATATGTATATATATGTGTGTGTGTGTGTAATAGTAGTGCTTGCATGAATTACGGTCATTTTGCCAATCACCGGAACTGTCATGCGCTATTCTGCATTCTTCAAAACAATATGTAATAAATACGCATTGTTTTTTTTCACATCAGGGTTGTCACTTAAGCCCTCATAGCAGCTAGCTAACAAACGGCCGCTGCCATTACTGATCAAGCGATGTTGACGGTACATGGAAATGTGGAGGCCAGCTGACGGAGCGCCGTGGTGTTTCCTTATGGTGGGGGAGAAAGTCCCGATCGAGAGATTACCATGACAGAGTCAGGCGCCATGATGTTGTGATACATATTGGCGCGATTTGTGTTTTTTTCTTTCAGTCATTCCAGAAGCTAACAACACTGCTGGATCAACAGCACTGCTGGATCTCATCCACACCGTCACAATGCTCGGGACGGCTTTAAGCTCTCCCATAGTAGAGTACCCTGTGCTCTAAATAGTTACCCCCTTTGTCTAACCCCCCACCCCCGTTCTAGAAAAATAAAGAGTACTGATTAACAATTTTTCATGTTTGCTCGAAACATTGACTCTGCCGTGTGTACCTGTGGGTGGTCGCAGTCTTGGAGAAGGATTGTTTCAGAGCCACTGATGTCTTTTAATGTATTCTCGTTCCTAGTGCTAGGACGTAGCGCGTGCGAGATCATATAACGTTGTTGTCAGGAATGATTTTCATTGGGTTCGCAACCCTTCATTGTCACTGATTATTCAAGGTTGACCTCAGCCCCCTTTATTGGTGCCCTTCGTGGCGCGATGGACACTAAGCCCTTGCTTTCGAGGTCACATTTTCTTCTGTTGTCAAGACTTGGAATTCGTACACTATTGTGCATATGTGTGCGGTTCTAGCCTGCGCACGGTGCCGGATTACGCGGTTCAGAAAAGTCTCACAGTGATCACTCCTCTTTTCTAATCGCTATTGGTGTCAAAACCAGTTTCCACTCCCCTCAAAAAGTAAAAAAAAGAAAGGAGATCGCTTGCGAAGCCTGCTTACTTTATCCCCAATGAAAGATGTGTTTGAAATTGCTTTTAGTATTGAAGTTGAAATAGACGTACAGAAATTGCCTGGGAACTGCACATCCAAGGAATAGCTTGGCTGCGGTATATTCAGCTTATATCCAACGTAATGCTACACAGTAAGTGTTTACAGGGTTCTGTGCCATGACAACCCCTGTGATATGCGACCTCGAGCGTGCTTCTTGTAATGTAATAAAGCTTACAAAACATGAACCCACCCCACCGCGGTGCTCTAGTGGATAAGGTACTCGTCTGCTGACCCGCAGGTCGCGGTATCGAATCTCGACTGCGCCGGCTGCATTTTCGATGGAGGCTGAATTGCTGTGTGCCCGTGTGGTCAGATATGGGTGCACGTTAAAGAACTCCATGTGGTCCAAATTTCCGCAGCACTCCACTACGGCGTCTCTCATAATCATATGGTGGTTTCGGGACGTTAAACCCTACATATAAAAACACGAACCGTTATGACCTGAGGGATACATTGGGGATATTCTTCTATTAAAAAGCGCCAAACAGCGTCTGGAAAAACTCAGTAAAAAATTTATTGCATTTTGCCGCCTCACAAGTGGGTTTATGCAACTTTCAGAGAGAGTTGCATAAAATTCATTATAAATTTGTAAAAAAAGACAATTCTTGTCTGCGGAACAGTACTACACACGTCGGGCCAACCCCTGAGAGATAAAATAAAAGGTAGCGACACTAACCAAAGTCAAGCCGAAAGTCTGCACGTGGGGCTCCTGAATTTTCCTACATTGGAGGAAACTTAATTGCTATATACTTGTCTATGGCGTAGAAAGGAAATGGGTCAACCACTGCATTAGCAATTGTGACAATGAAAATAACGTTCCTAAAAGTAATAATGCAAGGACAAAATGTAAGCAAGTAGGAAGTGCGGAAGTGAACCTGATACAAATATTTTGAACTTGTGTGTCAGGTAAGTTTAGGCTTTTTTGTATAAAATAGCCAACATTGAAATGTTACTCCAACTGGGCCATTTCATGACAGGTGATTCAATAGCAACTTTTAACTGAAAAACTGTCACTGTTTTGACGGACCATGCATTGTACCTAGCATGTTGCGGAACGTTAACGAATGATGGCGATTCATTTTGCTTTGTCGCTCAAACAATTGTTTTCTTCGCAGTACGTGGTACAATGAAGGATTATTAGCTCTACTGTCTCTACATTTCACAATTATGACAGTATTATTCACTCACACTTCCAATGTGCTTCAAATAACTGTTCGTGTATGTCACATTCACTCTGTCTCTAGGTGTCCAGAAAGTATTCGCAAAACATTCGATTTCACTTCTGTGCCCTCACAACGCAGACAGATGTCTGGGTGAAGCGACGGGTTCGAGAGGTGGTATTTGTTTAAAGCTTACATGTTCTGATCTCAGAGCCATGAGGTTTCGTTAAAAAAAGATTTCTCTGGTTTTTAATCAATCTTTTTTTTCATTTTCCGACATACTAGCATAGCCCCGCTTCAAATAGATGTTAATGCTGCGTCCAGCACTCAGAAATCTGACATCCTCCACCTGCACCAGAAGGGGAAGATCAGTGATATCAGATGATGGAGGTTCGTGATTGCCTACCTTATGTAATTAGTCCGATTCCACATACCTATACAGAGTGGAATTCCAGTGAATAAATCTACGCTGGCAGATATCTGTCTTTCCAATGAAGAGCCTTCTTTCAATAATCCGCTGCTGAAAAGAGGGTTTGTCTTGTTTAAGCTGATAGAGGTCAGCAAAAGTACTTTCATAGAAAAATTCCAAGTAGCAGCTACACCATTCCAGAAGCAAGTGCGATGTCTGTATTTTTGTAGTTGTTTGAGGGGCTCGTCTTTATTTTTTTACAATACACATGTGCTTCTTATGAACATTCGTAGAATTCCGTTCTTTTTTCTGACAGCCTATGTACATAGTGCTCAGTACATTGTCATTTAAAGGTCTTGGTGAGATTTTTCCTTTTCCGAAAACAACGTCCGAAAATATTTTCAAAAAAAGCCTAAAAACTTCTAACCCCTACACTCCTCCACATTTTACGCAGTGCAACTCGCATAAATTTTTTAGAGTATTCACAACTCACTTCTTCAACGTCAAGATGACCAGCAGGGAAACAACAAAAAGTTGGAAATCGGCCGAGAGGTACCAGACATGGGGCATCACAGACTGCAAAATATTGAGAAAAAAAAGATAATGATGTGGTTGCATAAATACATAGTAAGAGGGAAACGCATGTTGGCTTCAGCAGCAGTTCACGCAGTTATCTTTTTATTTGAATAATATTCAGGCGTTATATAATGTACTGATTATAATTATTACTGCTTTTATTTGTTATTGATTGCCTCACAAGATTTTTCGCAATTTTGTTTTACATTCCACGAGTTGCAGACGTGCCTTTCTGAAAACATGATTTTTTTCCGCAAAGAAAAGCGACCAATCACTTCAGTTCATTCACTGTTAGTGTATTTGAATCATTCACCAAAAAACTTGCACTGATATTCCTAGACGCATCATTTACCACAATCATTGAACAAACACTGAGACAGCTTGTCACCTAGTACCCAGCTGATGGAACTGCGGATTCGGGCAGAGTTCTTTGTTCATATTTTATTTTTATGATTTTTTCTAAATGTATTTCTCTCCTTTTTTAATTTTATCCTCATTTCAGTAACATTATTTGTTCCTGCTATGTTTCTTCATTCTCTCTTTAAGTTTCCTTCTATTTCTGGCTTTATGCATCCGTCTTTCTTCCTCTGTCTCTTTTTACTCCCTTTCTTTCTCTCAGCTTATCTCATTCTCTTGATTTCTGTTTAACTAAATTGCTACTCTCCCCTTCCTCTTACATGTCTCATTCTCACGCTCATTTACCTTTCTCAGCACTTTCGTATACCTTAATATGCGAAGGTATGTTCTATTCCGCTTTCGATCCTCGATAGCCGAGTGGTTGCGATTGTCGCATGCGGCATGTGGGTAAGCGGGTGCGAACCCCGCATTGTGAATGCTTTTTTTTCTACTAAGTCTCTTCTCTCCCTCTATCTATCTATCTCTTTTCTTCTTTTGCGCTCTCCCTCTGGACTTGTTCTCTCATTCATCGAAGGCAGTACCCTCAACATCGGCGCACAGGCTCTAAGGGCGAAGCAGAACCTATCAAAGAGAGACAGGATGATATATATATATATATATATATAAATATATATATATATATATATATATATATATATATATATATTTGCGTTTTTAAAATAATTTTAAATTTACATAACTTGGAAACTCATGTATGTGATGTTTGCAGCAAGATTCGCAGCGCAGACTGGCACATATTCTAACGCTAGATACTAGGTCGTATGAATGGCGTGATTCTCGTCAGGCTTTTCCCAGCCAGCTACTTACGTGAGAAAAAATTATGCTGTACAGTTTATGGAACGCCCAAGCAAGTTTTTAAATACGTTTACAATTTGCCCATAGGCAGTCTATTCCTACAGATTGTTAACTGTTTTAAATTTTCACTTAATTTCTTGCATAGCTGAGCCTTTCAAAGACTATATGCATTGCGAACACAGGACAAGATGTTGAACCATTAGAATTTAACCAATGAATTTTATACGAGAACCTTCATGAGCGCCCCATCGCAGTGGCCCAGTAGTTAAGGTACTCGGCTGCTGACCAGCATGTCGCGGGATCAAATCCCGGCTGCGGCGGCTGCATTTTTGATGGAAGGAAAAATGCTGTATGCCCGTGTGCTCAGATTTATGTGCACGTTAAAGAACCCCAGGTGGTTGAAATTTCCGAAGTCCTCCACTGCGGCGTCTCTCATAATGCATGGTGGTTTTGGGACGTTAAACCCCGCATATCATCAAGCTCGATGAGTGAATGTGTCAGCGAAGATGTGAAAAGTTAGTTGTGGGGCAGTCTAAGTAGCATCTTAGGAGCGCCAAAATGTAGCAAATGATGCACATTTGCTTGGATGTTACACTAAGATGGCAATTATTGAATTGTTAGGAAAATCAGAGCCAACGGGTTTCTCCGCTTGAGTGAGGTGACTGAATTTACATAACGCCAAACTATTCCTACCCGCGAAGTTCAGCAGTTATAAACATCAATGCTAACAAGGCCTGTAAATGCACTGCCGTCATTTTCCCAGTACCCCTTGGCAATGTCAAATGCTACCGTGATGTTGTGTTAGTCCTCCATAGTTTGCAGCTCTGTCAGATATTCTCAATGTAGAATAAGCGATCTTCTATCGACCCTTCTGAAGTCAGTAATTCCTTAAAGCCAAATGATCTTTTTAAGCTTGACTTGAGAACTGCTATCCACCTAGCCGAAATAAAGTGTATTCTATAATGCGAAGTTTTTGTCCTCGCAACAAACATAGCCAAAAGTCCGAAATTGCAAACAGGTATGCTCGGTACACACAAACCTGCTGTGTATACAGAAAAGGAGACAGTGAGAAGAAACAATTGTACTCACGAAGGTGATTTCACCGCGAAAATTTCGTACTTGAAGTAGCATGTCCCACCAATGGTTGTTGATTTCATAATAAAACTTGTCGAAGAAAGTTTTTGCATCTGGTCCAGATGTGAATGCCGGAAGGATGTATATGCACATAATCATGAAGAAGAGTGGTGTCGTAGACCTGGAATAGATTAATATTCGTAGAGAGAAACACTACTGGACAATTCACTTTAAGATGTTCAAGAGCCTGGTGCTGTCGACGACCGGCAGCAGAGAGGAACAAATGCATCAATGCTTGATTCCAGTGCGACAGGAGAGGCACGTGTACACTTGGTTTACAAATTTAGTAGCTGCAGTGAAATATGTTTACCGATCAATTAACCAGGATACCCTCTGACCACCAAATAAGGACATTCGTAATTGCAAAGTTTCAAGAATTGGATATCATTGTCTAAATGAACATGTCTTGAAAGGCGAAGGGGCACTTCTATCTTACGAAACATTGCTGCTCAAGAGTTACTCACAATTGTCAATTTTGCTTAGTTACCAACTATAATGAAATTTCATGCGTCATTTGTAAAATAAATGCGTCAAATACCATTGCTCTTGAAAGTGATGAAGGCACCACCACACCTTCAGAGACAACAAATAGAAACAAAGAGTTGCTGCCTTAAGGGGCGTTCGTTATTGTACAAATGCATTTGCAGTATAATAGCTTGTATTAATAGCGCTGAATCATTGGCTTGAGCCTCTGCTACCGGTTTGTCTATTTTTGTACTCTTGCAGCTTTAGATGCTCCCCTTCCAGGCAGTAGAGGTTCGCATACAGACTGGGAAGTACAGGTTAGCTCATGATATTTTATCCTCTTTTGGTTGACCTTTCCTCTTTTTTGATCTACTCTCTCTCTTTCTGCGTGGAAATAAATACGGTAGCCATAAACAATTGTTTTGACTGAAATGTCCTTTAACGAGAAATCTGATGCACAACTGAAGGAAACAACAATGACAGTGCTAAAGTTTGAGTCGTTAGTAGAAGTTCCTCACATTTCTGTTTTTTAGGAGTGAAGCTCCTTATCGCATGGCTTGTGCGTCCCAGTTGTCGTAGTGCGTAACCTGTGGCAGATACCCACCCTCGGGCACATATCGTCATGTTCACATGTTCTTAAAAACGTGGCATGGCGTCGTTATCACGCTCTCGGTGTTAACAAAGCGCTGAGAACATAAATGTGGTACATACTCTCGTTTACTCCTAGGATTGTCCGCTGGATGGCGGTACTTGTATATGATGAATACATGATAAAAAGAAGCGAGATAACGGTACTTGTAGTGTTTACTAGATGGACGGGCGGACTCACGAAGGGACGCATGAACGGACAAAAAGATAGGCAGGCGTACAGACAAACAGACAGACATGCGCACGGACGTACGGATGAATGGACGAATGAACACACGGACGCACGCACAGACGGACGCACGAACGGAAACATGAATGGACGCACGAACCGGTGCACGTACGGACGGAAGCACGGACGGATTCACGTACGCTTCACCCCACTCATCATCAATCATTCCGTCGATATGCGTTGATTTTTTATTGATGTCGATGGAGAGAGAAAATTTTACAAATTATTTCACCATTTGTAGTTCGCGAACGTAGGCCCAACAGAATTGCACTGCACCCACATTTTGTATGAGGCATCGCAACTTCAAAGCCAGGACAAAAGTCAAGACTGGTAGTGTGCGCGAAGCATTTTGTCGTGTATTTTATTGACGTTGTAATTTGTGTAACGACTAGTAACCAGGGCTGAAATTCAAAAAGGCGCATATTACGCAACCAGTTGGTAGTAAAAGTTCATCAAAAGTGTTTTGTTATTGCTTGCATTAGAATCAGATGTTTGGTGTTACCCATTCAAACTGAAATATTTTTTGAAGTGGAAGGTTGCTGAAATTGCGTTTGATGACGCAAAATTGGTGCTAACACAGATGCACAAACGAAGACTGTAAAGTGGTTGCTACAAAAGTATTAGCCCTGTTGGTAGGAAGACAAAGACAAACGTGGGGTAGCTTACCTGATTATTCTGCGGATCACAGCTAGAAAAAATATTATCCATCCATTTCCTCTGTGCTTGGCGATTGTGTAACACATCAGAAAACCACTGAAACATAATGAGTTTTATAAAAAATGGTTCAGATATTAAAAGTGCTGATATGTAGGCTGTAGAAAGGTGATTCTATTGTTATCATCGACTAATTTGCAGTTCAAGTTAGAAAACACATTTTAAGGAGACAACCATTGTAAGCAAGGGGGTATACCATCATTACCATGCCTTTATGCTGGAATGTTGAGATAAAAACGTCACTAATAGTGCAGGTCAAAATTATGTATTAGCTCGATGGTGCCCTTAAGAAGGCGTGTATTAGAAGCAGTAGCAAGATTTTACTATCAAGAGTGGAGTTATACTACAAATATGTTTTATAAAGAACGAGGTGCCATAATCTTGGAGTACATCGGGACTTCCTCTCAAAAGTAATTACGGTAGTTCGCAATCAAAAGCAGCAGTAAGACAAAGTCGAATTTGAGTGACGAACAAAGAATAATGAGAAACAACAAACACATTGGCATTTATACAACACTACGATTTTCACAAATTACGTGGTGGATAGAAGATTGATTATACCAGAAATTTAAAAAAAACAGGCCTATACATGGATAACAGTGTATATGCTTGAAAAGGCATAATTAAACAAATTAGTGTTAGTAAATAACGTCCAATACCTTAAAAAAGAAACATCTTATGGATGACACTGAATGGCTCTGCTTCACCACCACACCCTGCATTTTGACAACATTTGTACAGTTTCGAAATGCGGAGCATTTTTTAGTCGTAAAACGTCGTGGATTCGGCGTTGGCGGTGTCGTCTACATCCCCACTGTGCATGCTCGAGTCACATGCCGCATGCTCACGTCTCGAGCCAACTGTCGGTCCCCTCCTCCATAGAGTTTCCTAAATATACACTGGAAGAAACTCTGGCGATAGTGTCTATGGGAGCTGCTACGCACGGAGCTTCATCGTGAATGGGAATGATGGGTAGAACATGAATTTGTCTAATCTTCGTACTTTTGGCTTCGTGTGTGTTCGTGTGGCTTGAAGCTGCGTTCACACGAAACGAAAATTGCTAAATGTTCAATGGTTGTGCTTCACAACCTTATTATTATAGGCTTATCTTTTCAAATAGGCTCACGAAGTTCTAATGGGTTCGTTCTTTCTTTCGAAAGAAAACCGATACATAGCAATAAACGAACCCACAAGTGCGATTTCTAACCCGCAAGTAGAAAAAATAGGTAAATCCGTATACTATCCATCATCCCCATGGTCGCTGAACAATCGCAGCGCCAGATTCCCCCGTGGTTATATTTAGGGAATTCTATGCCCTCCCCCTCTCTCGTATTGCGAGGCCGGCGCAGGCCGACCCCATCGTGGTGGTCTAGTGGCCAAGGTACACGGCTGCTGACCCGCACGTCGTGGAATCAAATCTCGGCACGGCAGCTGCATTTTTGATGGAGGCGAAAATGCTGGAGGACCGTGTACTCAGATTCGGGCGCACGTTAACCCTTTCAGCCTTGGCACCCTATAAAAAGGACAAGAAGAGATTTTGCAGCCAAATATGACATAATGAGTGAGAAAATAAAAAAAAAGTGATCCGAGCTACTTTCAATGCACCTGCGCAAGTGTAGGTAGTTATTTTTGTCGTTGTATTCTTTAGAACTCTGCAAAGTGGGAAACAAAATGGCGGTATGCGACAACGATGACACTCGCCACATACAAAGAATAAATGACATCTTAATGGTTAGCTATTAGATCAGTAGCTATCGTGCTTTTTCATGTTGTTTTTAAGATGTTTAACTTGCTATTTACAAAGTGGGTATTCCCTAACTCTAACGTATCGCTCGCAGCAGAGCACAATCTTCATGTCCAAAATATTGATTACCAGCGCTCAGTGGTTTTCAGACGTCTGAATGAATCCAGGCTAACACAGATGTGTAGCTATTAAGCTCCTGATGTCTTGTTAAGCTAGTCGAGAAACCTGCCCCCATTTTGGATATTATCTAAGGAGTGTATAATACCACCATAGTCCGAAATAAACTTTAATTCGTTTTATGAAATATAATAATGGTGCCTCATGCAGCTAGATGAAGACGACGATGAAGTGTAGTTCAATAAGGTTGCCCTTGCAAACATCGGTGGAATTAAAGATGCAGCTGCAAAGCAGAATTCAGCAATTTTTATGATATTCGATCTTCCAAAGTGTTCAATTAGTAGACGGTGGTCATTCCAGTACAACGAGGAGCAGTGTATCACGAGCGTAAAGACTTTCTATTGGACACTTTAGGCACTGTAATTGATACGTGGTTGTTGTATGTAAGTTTCACAAGGAGAATTTGCACTTACCGGGTTAAATATATAGACGTATTTATATTCGCCATATTACACTTTACAACCACTAAGCCTTGGTGTTCTATATTTAGGAGATGGAGTCATTTTTTTCTCTACTGATGGGATGCTCAGGAAAAATAATTTTGTGTTCTTGAAGTTTCAATAACTCAAAGTCAATGAGAAACAAAAATACCTGCCGCTTGAAAAATTCATGGCTAAAAGTGTCAAAAAATCCCAGCTGATCAAAATTTCTGAAGCCCTCCACTACAGCATCTCTCATAATCTTGTGTGAGTTTGGGACGTTAAACCTCACATAAAAATCAATCAATCGCACGCAGACAGCGCCTGCTAGGAAAAACCGACTGCTCGCACTACACCAACGTTCACTGGCGACCCCGTATATGAAGGCATTGAATCGCGCATTTGGGTTTCAGTCAAGGGCGTCTTTACTTGGTTTTCGCTTGACTTGACGCTTTGCTTGACTCGAGCAGATGAGATGAAAGCAACAGTACCTTCAACCAGCTGTGGGGCACCACCCATGATCAGCGTCTCACGACTCGCTGAAGCTGGGCAAAGATTCTTGTTCATTTATTATTAATATAATAATAATAATAATAATAATAATAATAATAATAATAATAATAATAATAATAATAATAATAATAATAATAATAATAATAATAATAATAATAATAATAATAATAAAACAATAACGATGAAATAACAATTAGGAATTCACAGAGCATATCAAATTATGCAACATTCATGTGATTCCCCCTTCCTTTCCCGCTCTGCGCATTCACTCGAGTTCCCCCAGTGGGAAAATGTGGGTGGCTTTTCTTTTTCTTAATGCGAAGTATTTCTTTGCGTGCTGTAGCACTTTGAGCATCTATCTATCTATCTATCTATCTATCTATCTATCTATCTATCTATCTATCTATCTATCTATCTATCTATCTATCTATCTATCTATCTATCTATCTATCTATCTATCTATCTATCTATCTATCTATCTATCAAGTTGCCTATGCCTTGGTGCTGTCATTATTACTTTCTAAATATGGGGTAAACAGAATGAGTATGGAAGAGTAAAATGGTTTGACGAATACGACTCACTGGTTGTGACTTGAAAAATGTCACAATCCCATCGCTACGTCGTCAAAACTTTCCTACAAACAGTGAAACGGTGGCACACACCCGGAATTGGGTAGGTGCCACTGGTATGGGGGTATGTGCCACAGGTGATTAATATTTAGTATCTACCAAAGATTGATGCGAACACACATCAGTAATCTTAACGCTAGAACGTGGACAAAAAATTGACATCATCAGCGTTGACCGGAGGAGTGCAAAGAATAAATGTGATTGTCCCAGCAGGAATCGAACCCTATAGCTTCCTGCGTGGCAATCAAATACTTTACTATTGCGCTACCTTTGAAATAGACACAAATGTTAATGAAATCTCAGTTGTGGTTGCAGTGATGGCGTTGCAAATTTAAAAAATTTCATATGTACTCCTAAAATATAGCCGTCACGTCGGGCTAACATCTATCGTGGTCAGGTGTCTTCCGCTTAAGTTGATTTATGTAGTAGGGTCCAGGGCTACGATCCTCGCGAGCACCAGCGATTTGTATCAGCTTACCGCTTCTGGTGTTGCTAATATTCATGTTGTTGTCGGCATCATTACGCAACTGTAAACAAATGATGATATTTAACGTACGTGAATAATTATCATAATTCACTGCGTGCATTTGCATACAACTTTACTGTGTTACTGTGTTACAAAAATTTGTAACACAGTAACCTTTCATGCGCATGCTTCGATTCCCACGGTAAACATCGATTCCCAAGGTACGTCAAATCTGCCCAGTTTTTTTACACTTTATTTAACCAAAGAGTGACTGAAATTAGGGTATATAACTTTTCGGGGCGAAAACTGGTCCAATGGATCAAACGAACTGTAGTGTTACCTCAGTGCGAAAGAAAATCAATAAACTGTGAGCTTCCTTTCTTTTCTTTATTACTCCGTCAGTTTCGGGAATAGTGAAGCGAAAAAACTAAACTACTGCTATAGGACGGCAAATCAATTCTAACTGGCTTATTTAGCGTTTACATTCAAGCGAACTTGTTTTGAATTATAAAGAAGAGTATTTTCAGGCTATTTAAACAAGTTGATATGTGGTGTTTAAGGTCCTAAAACCACCATATGAATATGAGAGATGCCGTAGTGGAGGGCTCCGGAAATTTCGACCACCTGGGGTTCTTTAACGTGCTCCCAAATCTGAGCAAACGAGCCTACAACATTTCCGCCTTCATCGGAAATACAGCTGCCGCAGCCGGGATTTGAACCCGTGACCTGCAGGTCAGCAGCCGAATACCTTAGCCAGTAGACCACCGCGGCGGGGGATTTAAACAAGTACCTTTAGTTTTTGGAGAGTTAATAAGCAATAAAACTCGCAAAGGCGAAACATATGTCGATGAAACGTTTAAGTGGCACTATGACGCTCAGCAAGCAATCATGCTCTACAGAGAGTACATAAGCGTAACGAACACACCAGCAGTTAGGGTGATGGATGGCAAGCAACAGTCGAGGCGGTGGTGCTCTCATAACGTCAATAGCTATTGCTGTGCTGATGAGTCGTTCAATAAAGACAACATTGTTAAATAAACGTTAGATTTGTACCATAATGACTCAGCATGTCATATCCAGGTACTGATCGATTCCTCAGAATTGTGCCAACGTGGCGTGGATTCATAAAAAAGGCTGCCACCTCAGTATGCGAACGTTAATAACCAGCGAAGGTTTATCAAACACCACACTTGTTGATGGAAGGGACGAGTTGGGTATGTTTTAGCATTACTTAAGAGTAATGGTTGTGGTAATCACATAGTGGTCGCTATTCTGAACCACGGTTGGCCCGCGATCATTTTCAACAAAGCTGGTTTGTTCTTTTCGTCGAGTAGTGCATTTGTACTGTTCTTCTGGTGGCGTTATTTTCATTTTCTTAAACTGCAGAAAAGGCCGCTAGGAGGCCGAAGTCTGCAGTCACACCTCACACGGGCTCCTGTTCTCGTGGCTATTTTCTCTGCAACCTTGCCTGGACACTGTTCACGTTTGGTGACCTGGACATCCTCACGTTACAAGGCATCATTCTACACCAGACCCATCGCAGTGAGTGTACTTTTTTACTATATATTGAACTGTAAACATAATATGCCTGTTCACTGGGACGCAACATCGCCAAGGAATCCAGAGGCCGCGCTGCACACGGATCCCACTCTGCCACGAGGACAGGCCTGCGATATGAATTGGACGTCAGCGGCTCGTAGGTTCACGAGCACCCTGCTCGCGCAACACACGGACACAGCGTCTGAGGTAAAGGGCCAACGATCTCATGGAAACGCAGACGGCTAACCCACGTCTGCAGGACCCGAGTACAATGCAAACGCACAACATGGAGGGTATTTAAAAAAACATTACCCTGGACGTTCATGAAAATAGTGACAAAACGATCGGCAAAGCTCAAATTGAGTAGCTACACGCTGGCCGGAAAGGCAGGTCAGTCAGAGAATTCAAGTCAGCCTAAGAAAGAGCTACACATCCTCTGAAGCGAAACGCCAAGTCTTAAGAGCAGCGTCGACGCCGCACTAGGATACGGTTATTCCCTACTGACGACTTCAAACTTGTATTCCGCCCGCAACCAGGACAAGATATCTCAAAACGAACACTCACAGAAGTTACACGTGCCTTTGGAAGATCCAGTGGCTTGGACCAGCAGGACTTCTATGACCATGTGCAAGTACAGGTGAAGAAAGTAGAGAATGTGATCATCGCAAGCACAGCAAGTACCGAACGAGCTTTCAAACTGCAAGGTATAAACGCTATACAGATCGGTGGAGTAATATATCAAGTAAATCCGCACAATAGACACCCCGGTGATGTGTGCCGTGGAGAGATCTACGGCCTCGAACAAGAAACAAGCCCCACGGAGATTGTTGCAGGACTTCGCGCAGACCCAACATACCACGTTCTTAGCGCAAGCATGCTGGGATCTTCCACTGCTGCAGTTATGAGTATCGACGGGCACCACGTTCTTTTTTACTTAACGTACCTCAGTGGGGACTACCGATGCGAAGCAAGCGAGAAGTCTATCCAATATTGCCGAACCTGTGACGCCATAGGTCAACAAGAGGACATCTTCCCTCAGAAGAAAGCGAACTTCTGTTACAAATGCGGCCACGACAAGGACACAGAACCACACGACCACCAACCGATGTGCAAGATTGGCGGAGAACGCAATGAGGCTGCTGGAAGGGAATTCAATAAGAAACTCCTCAGCGACTCCCCTCCTTATCACGTGAGGCGCCAGCATCTCGATAACGCTCGCGCCCGTGAAAATCGCTGGAGTGCTAACACCGATGATTCAGCCGGATTGGTTTCCACGCCAGAAAGTTCACGAGCTCCCTCTCTTCACAAAAATCTGACCAAAGTCGCTCTCGGTCCAAGAAAAAAAGTCGCTCTTGATCCCGCACGCAATCACTGTCTCACTCTGTTAGGGGAATCAATTAGGCCGCCGCGGTGACTGGTAGTAACGAACTCAGTTTCCTAAAGACCTTGAGTGCCTAGACCATCTCGCCTGCTCGGACAGCGACCATCCGGGCTCTATGAAATAAAGTCCAAGGTCTACGACGAAGGGTGCGACAACCCCCACCAGCTAAGTGTAGCACGCTAGAGCTTTGGGACAGCGTACTAAAACAGACGGTATGAAGCGGTTAGGAGAAAACCTGCAAGCACATGATGCGAAGATACTTGACCTCCTCGAACGACGCCTTGAAGCTTTCGAGGAAACCATTGCTGCGAAACTCTTCGCATTCACAAACATACTCACGGAGAAAGTGGTTACTAAAACTAAGGAAATTGTAGACCCAATGACGTTTACTCTAAGCACGCTCGACGCCAAGCTCGATGGCTTTATGGCACAACAGCATAACTTCATAACATATGCATACGAAAATATTGTTACCCATGAGGAGTAGGTGCAGCATTAAGAAACCAAGCGGAAAGATCGAAAGACTTTGGGGGATAAAACTCTAGCGGAAATTGGATCGACATCGCCAAATGCTCAGCGCCAGGCAAAAATAAACTGCCGAAATGGCAGCTCCCATCCGTAGACAGTCTGAGTAACTTCCCACTCTTCGAATTTGCCACTGTAATTGCAGATTCTACAGACCTCGTTCTGCAAACTTGCAAGAATATGCTAAAATGAATAATCCAGATATGATCGCCTTCCAGGAAACCCACCCAGAAAAAATCTAGCTTCCTGGCTACAGCACTCTCACATGCTCACCCCGCACCGCAATTCTAGTCAAGAAGACTCCAAACGCACAGGCTCGGGTAATTGAAGACATTGACATCGAACACGCCATTGTGGAGATAATCCCCACTCGGAAGACTCGACAGATCATACACCTGGCCAACATTTAGAGCCCTCCACAGGAGCAATTACATCAATATGACCACTTCATCTGCGAGTTCCGTCAAAATTTAACGGCTACCAGCTTGTCTGAGTTGGGGATTTCAATGCTCCACACGCAGCCTGAGGCTATTACAGCACCACAAAGAAGTAGGCGCGTCTTTACGACGCTGCCCAGCGACATGGTCTGACGCTGTGGATGACTTGCTCCATCCAACCCGAGCGGGCAACAGCGTGTCTAGGGATACTAATTCTGATTTTACGTTCACTAGAGGCGCGCAACGCAACGTGGACAAGACTACCGGACACTATAGGGAGCGACCATAACAATTCAAACAGAGGTTGAACAGACTCATGGCACGCTCAAGGCAGGAAAAGCTCGGCTCACGGACTGGACCGACTACAGGAATGAACTTGATGATGACTCGACTATTGAAGGTATTGAACCTGGTTAAACGGTATTGTAAGTGTTGCTGGCAGACATACCAAAACAATACACTGGAACGAGGACAATTCAGCAGTCGATAATCATCTCATTCACCTATGGTAAGCACGAAGATCACTTATGAAACTTTGGCAACGGCAAAAGCTCAAGCGCCAGCTCAAGTGCCGCGTTGCCGTACTCATCTGGCTGGCAAAAAATTATCCGAAAACCTTGCGAGCCAGAACTGGTAGTCGTTCTGCAACCAACTTCAAGGGACACTAAGAACAAAAAAGATTTGGCGCATTCTTCGAGGCCTGGTCGACGACACAGACACCAAAACTCATAAAAGACATACAATTCAGCGGCTCATGCACAACTATGAGGGCACAGAGCACCATTTACTCCAAGTATTTTGTGCACAGCGTCGTGTCTCTGTTAACCAGCAAGCTACCTTCATCAACACTTCCACACCCAGAGAGTACCGAGGAGCACCAAACGAAGCACCAAACCAGCCTTTCCCGCAGGCAGAGCTACACGCGGCCTTCGCTAAGCTTACGCGCAACGTTAGCCACGAAACAGACAGAATGACCTATAAGCACATACGACAGCTACCGTCCCAGCGTTGACGGCGCTCCTTTGGCAATATAAGGACTGCTGGAGAAAGGGCGAGCAACCACAAACCTGGAAGCACTCAGAGGTGACCATAGTACCAAGGCCAAACAAGCCAATCTCGATTGCGAATCTTCGTCCCAATTTCCTTACGTCTTGCACTGGGAACCTCTTTGAGCACATGGTAAACGAGTGGCTTAACAAACACCTCGAAGACAATGGTCACTAGCCAAACACCATGTTCGGATTCTGTCAAATGGCCAGCACATAAGACATCCTCTTGCAGATAAAGGAAGATATTCTTCTCTGCTTGAGCAAGCACAGTAAGTCATCTGTTCTAGCTCTGGACGTAAAGGGCGCATTCGGCAATGTGAGCCGCGAATCCATTCGGCATAGCCTTGAAGATCTCGGCTGCGGTGCCAAAACAAATGCCTACATTCTGGCTTTCCTCACCAACCGCACAGCCGCTGTAGAGATTGCCAATATCCGGAGCGAGCTTTTTCAACTCCCTAACGAGGGCACGCCGCAAGGCTCAGCGATATCACCACTGCTTTTCAACTTGCCCATCCTTAAGCTCTCACGCCTTTAGACGCTGTACCTGGGATACATCGCGCCTTATACGCCGATGATATCACTCTATGTACAAGAGGTGCAAGCACGGGAGAACAAAAATACTGACTTCAGGAGGCGGTTGACATCACTCGGCTGCTGACCCGCAGGTGAGTGAACTGAAGCGTCTGCATTTATTAAGTCACTAAAATACAAGTTGAATAGTGGCGTGCCCAAAATGCTTCTTAATGGCACATAATTTTTAAGTGTTAAGAAAGCAGACAGGTCATTGTCAATACTTAAAAGCTGAGTTCTATTTGCAAGATATGATTTCATAAAAGCTAGTGAATGTGCGTGTACTCTTTAAATACATAACTTGTATGTAAGAATGTCATGCCCAAGGCAGTCAAGGGCCTTGCTCAAATCAATGAAGAGGCTGAAGGTGAATTCTCCGCTATTTGTGCGTTGAACTATACTTTATTTCAAGGATAAAAGTGTTGCCTTTGTAGATTTACCTTTTCTAAAGCCAAACTGACAGTTTACTATCTTCTTATGTTTTTTTAAAACATGATGTGATTTTCTAAATATGGAGATCTTAAAATGAACTGATTCAGTTGTTAGACAGCCCTCCCTTATATGAAAAGCGGAAACATGCACTGAGTTCTGTGAAGACCGCTCGACGTCTTATCAATCTTATCTTTACAGTGAATGCGTGGCAGAGTGTCCCCTGTGTTGTATGCGCCTTATCATGCAGCGTGCAGTTTTAATGGCTGTTTTGCGGTTTTCATTATTGAATCTAATACTAAGCGCACCTTATGCCTAATTGCAAAGAAAAATATGCCGTTTGCCTAGAAAGCACTCCCAAACCACCAAAAGACGCTGGGATTCAGCTGTGGCGTAACAGTTTTGCACAAAACCAAGAGCAAACGCGTGAGTCGGCTCATCTGTCTCCGTCTCCGAATGCCCTTTTAAGCGTTCGAGGTGACAACGCAAAGAACTCGCGTCTGCTAGCAGAGGTGCATGCAAGCGCGAGCGTCTGTTGATGGTTTACAGGCTTGGCGTTTCATTTTCAGTCCAGAGAGACAAAGAAATTTTGGGGTAGAGCTATACAACTTCGCTGTAAAATGGGTGGGTCTGCCATAATCGATTTCAAACGTAAGCCCGAACAGTCCTTTGGTATGACCAATTGTTTGGAGATTATATCAGAACCACTACCTTGTAGGTGTTCGTAAGGGTGCACCCTATGAAACAACGTTAGACTTTCATTTATTTTATTTATTTATCAAATACTTACAGCTTGGAGGGGGCGAATACATTAAGTTCATAACACAAGGTACAGTTTACATGGAGTGAACACGACAACATTATCTGAACGATACTAATACACCATAACATGGAGAAACATTTAACAAAAGATGATTAAGCGCCTGTAAAAACAGGGCATTTGACCTTACTTTGACGACGTCCGTGAGTAAACGATTCCAGGCTCTAATTGTACTGGGGGAAAGTTACTTCTTGTACGTAGCTATATTACAGAATATTCATTTTACTTTTAGATAATGATACACTCTCACAGACACGAAATCAGGGTTGTGCAAATATTTCGTGCGATTATTCTATTGTGAATATTGAGTGTTCTGAAACAATTTAATTTTGTGAATCAAGCGTCTTAATGAGAAGTCTGTCCTACTAAATTATTTCTCTTACCTCAGATACACTGAATCGCCTTGAAAAATTTTGCAATACAAACCCCATGACTCTAGTCTTTATTTTTTCTAGCTTGTCTGTGTGCGTTCGTGCCAATGGACCCCAAACCATAGCGGCACAACACCTGTGTACTCGTCCATATGAACGCAGTTGTTTGCTGTCACTGTTTGAGATAAAGTCAAGCCTTTGCCTAGTCTGTGTAGCCGATGTGCCCACTCCGTCAGCAAGGAGGAAAAGGAATAATAAACTTTAATGATAACAAATGGAAGTGGGATTGAGGAAGCCAGGCTGGACGAGAGGAGGAGCTAGATTGCGAACCAGGGTCTCAAAACGATAGCAGATGAAGTTAATGCGCCATGCCGCACCATGCTTCATTTTGTAGAGTACGGTGGCTCACCCAGTGATACCTATTTACTTGCTCATTGATGGCCTTCATACGAGCACACGACGGGGGCTCTATTTGCCTGGGAACGTCACTGGTACTCTATCTGCCTTGGGAACGTCACTATTGTATCAGATAAATAAGATTGCAGTGCATGAAAATTACTGTCTCGGTAGTTGCGTGAACAAGCTTTATAAATTGTAGGGTAATGCATATTTTTATTGTTTAAGCCACTGGCACAGTATGCAATGCGGTCCTGTAAGAAGGATACACTCGCAAGGACTACTTAAACGTTGGGCTGATAGCTCGGATGTCTCGTCTAAATGCCAGGCTACGGCGCTGGCATTTGACTCAAGGTTGGTTTAAGGCCGCTGACAATAACAGCGAAAAAGCATTTCATACTTCAGCTGACACATGTGCTCTGACGAGAGCACCCACTTAACTTTGTACAAAAAGCTACTCTTTAGGTGTCACATTGTACTCGTCGTGCCCAGTAAGCCCACGTTATGCACACAACAACTCTAATCTCGCAAAATGTCGATCTGTCGGATAACATTTGACTCCAGTGTGACATAGGCAGCTCTTCGATTCCTGCTTCGAATGGCAACGACCCCTAAAATGCGTGGGAGCTGCCGGAATATATTATAGGGGTGAAAATGCACTTCAGACACTTTGCTTTCAAAAACGGAAACTTTTAATTAAAAACTTTTGTAAAGTTTTGACAAACAAAGAAGCATCCTGCGAACTTAAAGGCAAGTTACCCTGCCTGTTTTACTGGAATAATCAAGTGATTGTGATGATTTATTACACGTTCTCTGTGGCACGATTTTTTTTCTGTCTGATTTAAGGAGTGGAGTGACTCAGTAGTTGGCCATTGGATTTATTTCCCAAGTGCTCTGTGACCCACGGAAGGAACACGCAGCTATTCTATCTTTTCCTTCAACGACATATCGTTGCCACCTTTGCAAAGAGCGTTTGGCGTGTTTGTTTGAAAGGTGCAAAGCTTTTTTTTCTTATTCGCGTGCTTCTACGCTTAAATACTAAGTACTTGCCAGATCAAAACACTTGAACATAGTTCCTGAGATAGAAATATTTATTAGTTAGATTAAATTGAAAATTTAGTAGCAATATGAACCAACAAGGCAGTGCTGCCACTGCTAGAGTGGGTGTTTGGCTTGTTTATTTGAGAGATAGAATGCTGTTTTCTGCCTTTTCCACGCAAATCTGTGTCTAAATACAAAGTGCTGGCCTATAAAACACACATGAAGTCTATTTCAGTGACAAGTTGGTTTCTTCTCTCGGTGCTACACTTTGTTTAGCGCCCGTAAAGGCACGAGCCCTAATTAGGCATCCTGGAAAGTTTTGCAGCAGGAAATTTAGTGCATTTATTACAACGACACGCATTCCAAAACCTGCGGTAAACGTTTGCGAGCAGCGCGTAGAAGGAACATCTCGCCACTCGGTTTCATACAAAGAAATGCGCCGCCTCGAGTCCAATGCAGTAAACAATATATATTGCCTCTTGGCACTAAATACCATTGCAATGTATGCCTTTATTGTACTATCTTGTAAAGCTTACGTACTAGTGTGTGAGTTTGTTTGTGGAACCTAATCGTAAATATATTGCTGTGTTATGATGTGTCGGCGCTTTACAGTTAGGTTTCACAGCTGTATATAAATGTTTTACATATATCACTTTTTGTATTGATTGTTACGTTGCCATTCACAAAACAAGTTTTGTTTTTTTACATGAATTCTCCTTAGATTTTTACCCTTTTTATACCTACAGGTTGTGTCTGTCCTGCAATTATTCATAATCTATTGACAGCATGCACTAAATGACTAAAAATAAAATAAATATTAGTTGTATTTTAGAACTACAGAGAATAGCACAAGATGAAAAGCTCTCGCGCGTGTGTCACAGATGGGTCACGCCACACATAGTGCAAACACATTATTTTTGTTTGCGTCGGGGGTCACCGGTGAGCAACTGCAACAAACATGTTGAGGTCAAGTGTCATAATGTTGCAGCTACATGCAGATAACTCGACGTTCGCAGCCGTATAAGAAGCCCAACCGTGACCCACGAGTGACCAAGGATGCAGTAAACGTGTTCAAGAAAAAAATAGTAATATTGAGTTAGAGTTAGTTTGAAGTGCTAAAAAGTGTGAAAAAAAGTTTGAAGTTGTCAATATTTGTTTTGCTTGAAAGACTATTCACTTAGCCGCAGTAGCAAGGTAAAATCTCATTCCAATAGTTGTAGTGTTACGCTTACCTAAGAAAGAAGAATGTGTCGACGCTGAGGTAGCCGCCGGTAACGATCATATTTTCCCATCTCTCGAAATACAAGATGTTGTTGGCCAAGCCGGCTACAGTCGAAACATGAAAAGGGATGCGAATATTTGAAATAAACACGTGACATTGTATACTTTATAAAAAACGTAACAAAAGAGAAAGCTGCGTAGTTTGTTTAATGTTGGCCTTTCTCAGCTTCAGTGTTCTGATCCACGACAGCTGTGATGCCGATTTTACGGTGCGAAAATATCCTTCAATGTGTTCCAGCTGCATTTTCGTCTCATTACAAACGTCCACTTTGAACATTACTCTGCAAAACTATTTAGATATAAGATGCCGTTCAGTCTGATTACCGTGACAAATAAACCAATGTATTAGCAATGAAAAGTAATTTATGTGTATTGATGTGCTTCAAAGCGTATTTAGGTCATCATTCCAGCTTGCACGTATAGTATCAATTCGCATTTAGTTATCTATAGTTGTTTACAGATTTGATTAAATGTATTCGCATTGTGTACAAGTTGCTAGGTGAAAATAATGAGCACATTTTAAATACTCACAAAGAGTGTCTGAAATTGTGCCGTATGAGTGGCCCAGCATGATCCAGATCATGCTCAGCAACCTCATTCCGTGGAGAAAGCGCAGGGCGTAGGCATCCGAGTTCTTCTTGGTTGCTCTCGTTATCAATGCTGAGTTTCCCGCCGCCGAAAATACCATCAGGTACGTAGGAATCCCTACATGTGGCGTAAAAATAATTATTTGTGCAACACCTATACAGAATTAGAGCACCTTAGTTAAACAAGAGTTATTCGTAAGATAAGAATTGATTATTGCAGTTAGAATGATATGAACACTCAAAGCGCACTTTTGCCGCCCCCCATTCACCGTTAGCGTTGCCGTGCGGTTCTGCATAAAGCCAAAAGGCAGTTAGCTATGCGTAGTATGATTCATGAGTGAGTGAAAGCGGGCGAGTGCACCTGATGATGAAGGCTCTCGTCGAGAGGAAACTCGTCGTCAGTCATACTTCGCGCAAGAGGTCTATAGCAATGATCTCGAACACGTGGCTTGTGAATCTCTTGCTTGCGGCCTGCGGACTGCCTATGACTCTCTTCATCACTGATTTCTTGTTTTTTTTTGTGATGAGTGCATTCATGAGCTACATAAACATGAACGGTCCAAGGTATTCTTTTCGAGTGGCAATAAATCAAATCACCATGTGTAAATTACCAGACCGAAGAATGAGCGATCCCCACAGACCGCTTTCTCTACCTTTAGGAATGGGTGTCTTTATCAGTCATTGTGCAAATCACAGTTGGTGTTTCTGGAATCCTGGCTCTAAAGACGTTTAAAAAAGTCAGCCGCGCATTTCACGAAAATATTTTACGCGCAGGATTGCTCGTGGTTTATAGCACGCTACCCATTACACATAATTCAGTCATACGTGAAATTTCAACTGACACAAGCCACTTTCAACTTTATTGATTACAATTGTAGTAGTCCACAATTTCAACTTTTAGCGTAACATCATACAAGAAAACCACGCACTTATTGATTGAAGTACAACGTAGGGACAACATGTCGCTGTCATGCTCAACCCTTAAAGGTGAAACTGAGGGTTCTAAAATTGTTTTCCTTACTCAAAAAGCCTTTCTTCTTGACAAATATGTATGGATTTCTCTTTACATACAGAAAATAGGCAGATCGCAGTATAGCGCTTTGTAACATACACGATTTGTAGCCTTATTGCTTGTCCAACTTGTCGAAGATCGTGTAAAGTGTTAGGGATTTTCTGAATATTCTCAAGGGGGTATTTTTTTAACCCTCTCAATTGAAAAAAAAACATTGACAGGAAATAAAACCTACTAGACAGTGGTGCGTTCTCTACAATACATTTCCTGCTTACAGAAAAGAGGAAAGAACAAATAATTATAAAAGGAAAAAAAAGAAAGTTATTGTGAACTCTTACTTTAGGTCCCTTGCCTGAAGGAAGAAAAGAAAGGTAATCTTTCCAGTTTCTCTTTTTTTTTCATTCTTACTTTTGTTTGTTCGTCTTTAGCACTGTTTTTTGTATACGTTTTTTGTTCCTGTTGCTATCAATTTCTTTATTTCTCTTTCTTTATTTTTGCATCTCTTTCTCACTGTTTATCAATCTTTGTTTCTCATTTTTGTCTTTACTCCTCTATATCTATGAATTTTCTAACTCTTTTTTTTTGTTTCTTTTTAAATGTTATGCTTCCTCTGTCTGCTTTGCTTATTGTTTTGTATCTTTTTCTTCCTGTTTTTTTTTCTTTCTATTTGTCCTTCTCTCTGTTCCTTTCTCAGTCTGTCTAAATTATGATGTTCTTTTCCCCTTCTCTTCTCACTACTTTTCTCTGTCTATCGTTTTCTCTCGCTCGCTAGCTCGCTCTTGTTCTCTTTTTGCTATCTTTGTTACTTTCGAACGTTTTACAAGCTTCATTTTCATTTCTTACTTTTTTATTTCTATACATTTCTTCGGTTTTCTTGCTATATGTCGATCTTTGTTTGCCGATCACAGTTTTTGTTTACCGCTCACAGGTGCGGTATTCGGTTAGGGGGGATTGACCGATTCTTGTGGCGCTTACCCACCTGTAGTTTTTACGACTGGCAGAAACAGCTAAGCTATTCAAAAGGTTATCCAGTAGTGTACTAGTGGTTGGCCCCACAGCAGAGCAGTGCGGGTATAACTGATCAAAACTTCAAGTTCAATACAATTTTTTAGATGTGTTGGATCCCCATCACGGTGGTCCCGCTTCCATGGAAGTAAAATGCTAGACGCCCGTGTACTTGTAGATTTAAGCACCCGCAAAAGAAGACCGAGGAACCGATGTGATGTGCCACATCACAGCGGCCACCAAGGGGCCACTGTGACATCAACCATAATCATATCGTTGTTTTTGCGGGAGAAACACCAGCAAAATTATTATATTATTGATGAGATGAAATTTTGAAAGCCAACTGTGAAGAGACGTTTTTAAAGTATCCAGAAAGCTTGTGTAGGTGCTGTTACGACGACTGTTGTACAGTTTCACTGCGTGCAAACAATGCATAATTTTGTAGTGCTTACTAATGGAAAAAACTGCCTTTGTTAGCCAAGAACTTCCACGGGCAACTTTCAATTTCGCGTTTTCGCAAGCTTACAAGGCCAACAGGCCTAACAGTACCAATTAGGTGTGCTGGAGGGAAACGTTTTATTTTTGTAGAAGTTGTACTGTTCGTGTTTCCTTCACATTTGCTGTCTTCTTTTTTCTTTCGAATAAGAAGAATATCCTGCATACACCGATGTCTTCGATTTTTTTAGTTCAACTGGAAATATTGAATATATAGTGATTGTCAAAAGAAAATACAAAATGAAAAACGTACCCAGATTGTTTTTCGCTCGTTTCTTGCGCGCCAGGTACAGGTCCAAAATGGTGGCTGCCGCAATAATGGCACCCAGTATTGTCAGGAATACGCTGTTTAAAATGTACCGAATTTTCAATTAGGTAATTGCAAACTCACCATGCACTGCATTTGGTGGCACGCTAGCTTATGCGTGCTTTGAGAGTGCTCACCACACTTTAGTTATGAATAGGAAGGAGACATTCTCAAGATACCTTGAGATTGTCTCCTTCGTAAGTGCATACTCTCACGGCGTTGAGCACTTTAGCCTTTGATATGCTATTCCGGTATCTTTGTGTTGACTGAATCTCAGGTTTGATTAAAAGATGCCACGCTCAACTGTGAGCGTATTTACTGTTTATATTCAGCGCGCGTCAATTTTTCAGCACTTAGCGAGCTTGGTGTCAAAATTATTATCGCTGCGAAAGACAAGGGGTGTATTGAAGGGCACTTTGTTTTTTTTTGTCCTTCTTATTAGAGGCAGTTATGTGAAGGCAAACGTCATTAAACCAAAGAAAACACAGTGTATGTTATTTAGGAAGAACATTTCGTTGGGCGAGTCACTGTATGTCTGTGGTAAGTAACGTTGTGCGTACAATCGGACGAACACAGGAAGTAAAGAGGCGTTAACGGAATGTTATTCGTAGTATTTATTTAAAGTGTGGTAATTAAGAAGTGAGGCCTATTGGAAGAGGACCGAAAAAAAAAGACCTCCATCCTGTGGGCACCACTGACGAGGGCTTTGTAAGGTCGGCGTATTGCATACCCTAAATAATAAGGCTTGAAAGCACACAAGCTTACACGCTTTAGAGTCAGAACTTACTGTGATTATTCATCATTTCGAAGGCGTTGTTATCATTATATAGAGAAATAATACCTCCTTATAAAGCACCCATGACTGAGATATCGCTGCATTTTCATCAAAACTAAAAAAAAGTCTGGAGTTGCGGCTCGGACATTATTGGTATAGTAAACAAGAATATATATTTATACAAAAGTTGGTATTTTACTAATTGTTAAACTATTTGCTTAAAAAGACGCACGAAGTATTGGTCTTATATATACATAAATATATATATATATATATATATATATATATATATATATATATATATATATATATATAAATTGTAAGCACATTCCAAGCATTTGATCGTTCTCACTTGCACATACCCATCATCATCGTTCTCACTTGCTCATACCCATCATCATCGTCCTCTCTCTTGGTGTGGTTCTGAGCCGAGCCAGACATCGCAGAATAAACGCTTCTGCGATGTCTGGCTCGGCTCAGAACCACACCAAGAGAGAGGACGATGATGATGGGTATGAGCAAGTGAGAACGATGATGATGGGTATGTGCAAGTGAGAACGATCAAATGCTTGGAATGTGCTTACAATATATATATTGTCGAAAGAAACCCATGGGGAAGTATTGAAGGTTAATACTTAAAAATTCACGATAGGATGGCCACGAAAGACTGGAGGATTAAACAGGACGACACGTTACTAACAAATGATTTTTTTTAATTCTTAACGCACATTTATGTAAAATCTATATCAATAATCAGCCGCCCACCATGGCGACCAATGGACTGTAACCTAAAGCAGCACGTCATATCAGCTGGTACGTGTCGTTGTAGGTACCATATATCTTTTCCTTGTAGGCTAATAGAGGTGTGGCTTGTGCACCTAAAACCTTTCCCATGTGACTTGCTGAAGGAACGCCATTGAAAGTTACAGTTATTCGGCCAAATTGGTTGTCCTTAGAAATATGGGACCAGTTACTTCACCACTTTCAATGATAGACGTCGTCTTATCATGTCCTGCTGAGTGGACACTGTGGTTATTATAAAAATGCAACGAATCAATGCCTATATAAGTTATGTCCTAAATTTTGAATATTGAAAGAATAATTTTTTTTCGCAAGTCGTCTACGCTGCCCACTATATTCCGTCTATACGGACAAGCCTGAACTGCTTTTCGTACGACGTCTTTATGGGCACGTGCTATTCTATTATTTTGCCTTCCACGTCGTTTGCATATAGCTCGCGAAATGCAACACAAAAATTTGTAGTGCTATGTTATACATGTGGTTCAATGAAATGTCTGCTGAGAAAGTGCAGCACGTCCCATCCTAACACCTTTTTCACCCTTCGATTTTGCAAATCGTTTCTCAACAAAACCATCCTTACGGCAATGCGTTTATCTCCTTCCCACCAAGTGGACAAAAAAATTCTGCACTTCGATACTTACGTGATTCCTATTTGTACACCGCTCAACGGTACCGGTATACTTGTGACGCAGTTGTTGATTTCAATGTTCATGCCCGCAGGTTTCACTGATGATAACCGGGTTGACAGTCAGGAAGAAAAGAAATTATATGGACATTGAAATACAAGATGCTACGAGAAAAAAATATAAAATATTATAAGAAAGCTTGATATACAAAAGCTACACAGGTAGTTCATGTCACTTTTCACTGTGGAATAAAGAGCTCAAGACAGACTGCAGTATCTACAAAAGGGGATCATTAAATGCTGTCAAACTGTTCACTGAATGTAATTTTGTTAAAAATAGCACGTAGTTTCAAACAAGGTCAAAATGAAAAAGTAAAACAAGATGCAAGACGACCACTTTTCTTCATTTTGTCCACATATAAACTTCCGCGCTGCTCTTGACTAAATGATTGATCACCAATTGGCCCAAATGCACCTCCTGTTGTTTAAAATCTGCAACGTGATTTGCAGCATGACTAGTAGCAACCAGTAACTCCACGAGACACGGGAGGACACAACGTGTGATGTTAGGTACTCGGCTGACTTCGGACTACACGGTGCTTAGTATCAACCCGTGCGCTTCTCATCTCATTCCAGAATCATGTCTTGTAAAGATATGCTAAAGTAGCCCAAACTTCATGTGGGCGTGAAATGGGAAGACGAGCCATAGGCACTGAGGTGATTATTTTCTTTATCACCAAGAATTGCACGCTGTTTAAGGCTTGTGTTGATGATTAATCAAGTGTCTAGAGATCTCATCGACAAAAAAGGAAGGAAGGAAGAAAGAACAACGACAGAGAAGGCAGGTTGATATTCAAGAGACAAGTCATAGCGTCATTTTGCATTGGGTGTGGTTTTTTTCATTTCTTGTTCTGAGCACAAGGAATAGCACTTATTTCACTGCCAATTCTTCACAGAGAGCAGGGACAGTAGCTAAATCATATATAAAACCTAGGGCTTTCTACAAGCTAGTTTGCCACAACAATGTTGTTTTAAACCTGCGATAATCGAAACGACAATGCTGTGTTGTGAGGTGAATATTTACAGAAATATTTCAAACAAGCTTATAAAGGCAAATGTTAGGACCACGGTACTCTTACTTCCCAATCCAAAAGTTCCTTAATACAATTGGCTATGGTGAGGTCTATTTCGCCTCATAGCTTTTTTGATGTTCTTTGTTGTTTTTCTACAGAACAAATCCTTTATGCTACACAATTACGCGTCTAACAAAAGTGAAAGTGGGGTCCTGCCTATTATGAACAAATTCGCGTTCTGTGTGCCTATTACATACCTCCATATCTGACACTGTGCGCATCACAGCAACATCCATATAGAGGATTGATCACATGATCATATCAGATTCGTATATGAACATACATATGTAAATCTCATAAGCTCATATGGGCTCATGTGAACCTATGATATGTTTATATGAGTTATCATACTCCCATGATAATGTGCTGATATGAGTATGAAAAATCATATGAACCGATCACCAGAACATGTATGCAAATACATGCACAAGTAAATTTTCAACACTTGGACTTGGACATAGCAGGTTTCTACTATAGCAGCAGCTTGAAGGCTATATATATCCCTGCTTTGGGATAGCACACCGCGTACCGGTTTCAGACACAAAATTTAAAAGATAATTGTTGTTTTCTACTCAGCATTACGTTTATTTTATTTGTATATATGTGTGCCATTACGTAGCATGAAACGTCTATTACAGGGTAGTCAATAAAACTAGAGCTTGCCTAAATTTTGCTTACAATGTCACCTTTACGGGAAAATGTACTATGTACTGCGGCATCTACGAAAGATCTGGCCACGTAGGTGGCTTAATAGTTGCTTAGTTAAAAAGACTGAGAAAGGTTTCTTGTTTAGTGACGGCCAAATTGTTAGCTGTACTAGCTGGCGGCTAGTAAAAGTATGCTGCAAAGGTAATAAAATACTGTGAAAACCAGTAAACACAGGCGTTTACTAACTGATTGCTAACTTTTTATGAGTGTGCGTGAAATAGTTAATGATTATAGAACCTGTACCTAGACTGCATGTGTACACATAAATATATAAAAATCCACCCACATATGTTGTCATGCTGCTCCTTACACCAGAGCAGTGCCACTGGTGCCTACCTTTGCCAGCAGTGGTTGTGTGCCGGCGCGACAAAATTTGTTCTTTTTGTGTGGTAGCAATATGCTCTCGACCATAGAAGGGAGGCTGGGCAGGTGAATGTGTCGAGTATTGTTTTATGCTACGTGTTTCAGGATGAGCTAAATATATAAGTGAATAAACTGAAAACTGGTGAGGAGCATGTGCCCCGGTGATACCACCATCTGGCTGTTATCCCACCAACCATATGATTTCATTGCATAAACATGCGGGTAGCCCTAGTCTAAAAGCTTATCTCTCAAATTTACTAAAGTTCATTGGGCACCGTATTGTTTTAGTATATGTAAAACACTGCATTGTCAGCCTACAGTACGGCGCCCGTTTTTTATGATTTACGGTCAGTGTTTCTACGTATCATCAATATTGATATTAATTACGCTAACAATAATTACACGTGACCCTACATCGTTTAAGGTGCACATTCATGAATTTTCGGCACAGGCATAATCATCAGAACATATTGTAACAAAAGGTTAGCCTTCATTATACTCCTTCTGCCATTTTTGCGTGGGAAGTTTTGGACAAGGAGATAATGTGATGTATCTATCCATGCTGAAAGAAAAAATGGATCTCACATACGCGAGAGTTTTTCTACAGACTTCTAACACTACTGTTATGTTTCTCTCAGGTACGTTTTACTTCCAGTTACTTCTTCACAGCTCTCATAGGATTCAATAAAATTGGGAACCCTGCTTTTACGTCCCAAATATGCGGGACTGTTGCAATATGATAAGCTCCGAAGTACACTCCAAGCCGGCCAAGTGACCTTAGAATAGGGTGGTCACGTGGAATTTTTTCACTCATGTTGGCATGGCTTTAGCGCATTATTACCAGCATGAGTGTCCCAAACAACTAAAGAGGGAACAAGAAAATATAGGAGTTAGTGTCGTAAAGTGTTTGTGAAGCCAAGTTGTAAAAAAAATGATTGAGAAGCATGCTAAGAATCGAGCAGAGTTTATAGCAAAGAGGGGATGGGTGTCCAAGCAGGCTTGCTTGAGAACGCTAAGAGCGCGCTCGTGTATTTTTATTTTTGGTTCATGCACCCTCCTTGAAAGGAAATAAAACAAGAACGTCATTGGAAATGAGGAGGAACGCGAGGAAGAACGACTTTAGAGGAGTGTGGTCAAAAAACGCTGGGCGTGCCCACTCCCATGTTTTTCTTAACTCCATGCAAGTTACACTTACAACGTACTCTCGGTTGCAACGAACAAGAGCGTAGCCTTGGGGATTGTTATTGGAAAGATGAGGCGAATGACGTAACTGCTTTTGAACCAACTGCGTGCAAACCAATGGAAAAGAGAAAGATGCCTTTGAGATTGACGTGTTTTCGTCATCGCAATTTCTTATTGGTGTAGGCTAGTTATGTTTCTTTGTGCGAGGCAGGGTCCGAGGAGTTGTCACGGTTCGCAGTCGGACACAACACGCTGGCCGCGTTGCATGTGCATAGTTCTTATACGCCTATAAGCATTGGTGCCAAAAGAATCGCCTTTATTGGTTACATCTCTGCGGATGACACCGTTCTCAAATTCGCTGCTGTGCCCGTCGGCAAGATTGTCACTGAGTGCCGCAGTGAGCGCATAAGGGAAGAATTTTAGGAGTCAGTAGAGCAGGGTCATTATCATAGACTGTAACTTTGAGGACAATTTACTTTTCGCGAAACGTTTTACCACTTAGGACAAGCAAAGTGGACCAAGTCTGCGCCAAAAGTGCTACATTTTCACTTCGACACGCCAAAGATAATGGTAACAATCTCGCGAGTGTACCACCAAACGTTTTCGCTTGCCAGGCATTGACTAAGCTGGCACTAGATTTACTAAAAGAATATGACGTTACCGGGGTTGAAAAGAGTTTTTGTATCCCGGCTGTGGCGGCTGCATTTCCGATAGAGGCGGAAATGTTGTAGGCCTGTATGCTCAGATTTGGGTGCACGTTAAAGAACTCCAGGTAGTCCAAAATTCCTGAGCCCTCCACTACGGCGTCTCTCATAATCATATGGTAGTTGTGGGACGTTAAACCCCACAAATCAATCAAAAGAGTTCTTGTGCTGTTTGGGCTTGAATAAAACCACCAGGCAATGTTGCAAAGTTCTTGCAAATATGATGACTGAAATAAAAATGTGTACTGATAAATATTCTTTTCGTTTTTCTTTTTTCTCATCTGTGTCATTTGTCGACCCTGTCATTTATTGCTTACTGTCTACTCAAAAGCTTATGAACTGTGCTTCACTGCATATTGGTTTACCTGTGTCGACGAGCGCTTGAAGTTCAGTCTCATTGCAGTCCTTGAGCACACATATACCTATGCGAACGCCGGACAGCCTCTCGTCTGTGAAGTAGTCTGTGAACTTCGCTAGCTGCAAATTAGGGCAAAGAGCAAAAAAAAAAATGTAGGTTTTATTGCACATGCAGTGAAATTCGGAGGTTTAAACAATTGCGTCCACTATTAAAAAAAATGCAGAATTGAGGTATCTGCGTGCTATCTAAGGCGTCCCCTTTATTGCGACAGAAAGTATTTTCAGATGCGTATAAACCTTATTAAGGCGTAAATTATAAAAATAAACACTACGCTTCAAGAAGTGGAAACACATGGTTGAGTCATATGGGCGAATTTAAGTTCTTTCGGCGAATAGTCCACAGCTACTTCAAAATTCTGAAAGGTGGCCCCGGTAATCAGCGTGCTGCAATGAAATATGGCTAGTTTATAGGGTGAAACAATCTAACACTCACTCTGAATATGCCCTCTTTGAGGACACTGTTTTCGTGGCATCTGGGAAGGAGGATAAGCGAGTGTCGATAAGCGACCATGCGACTGGAACGCGCTGCCACGAAACAAAATGTGTGGATTTACAGTTGAATACTGCGAGGAAAACAGGGTCGTCTTTGAGGGCACTCTCGGCGTCTTGTGCGGTGAAAAAGCGTGCAGTTTCAACCAATGGCCCTTGCTTCTAGCTCCATCTTTCTGCTTAGGGATACTTCCGATAGCAAACAGGGAAGCCCAATCAGCTATAGTCATTTCCGTGTATGGGCGGCGCCACACAAACTTGGTAGTGTGCAACAAAACACTGCGCACGTGGGTAGCTTAGATTGACTTTTAAAGCTAAATGCTACAGTACGGTTTAGCAAGCCACTAAAGAGTTTAGAATTAGCGTTGCACTATGGCGGCTAATGGCGGTATCTCGTCCTGCATTTGGATTTCAGATTCTTGTATCTTTTGCTCCATATTCTGCCCACGTTTTTCTAGGTATAAGCTGTTCGTACCCCTAAGAAATCTATTTCATTTCGTTCACTCTCCAGCGGCTTTGTTCAAAACAAATCTAACAGAAAACTACTGTAATGCAATTGCTAACTAGCGCTACCTATTGAGCACCATTCCGACTACGGCTGCTGCAGTCACACATGCGTAACACTAGAAGGAGCCCGCTTTGCGGTAACGCGGGCAATGTGAGTGGGCAATAGCGGTAACGCGGGCAATAGCGGCTGCGGGGCTTTTTTAAATCGAAAAGGTGAACGGCAAAATTAGGTTAACTTGAAATGCACAGAAATTTTGGTATTATGATGACATCGGTGATCTCATTTGTTTTCGTGACAAAAAAAAGCCAAAACAGAAAACACTACAAGCTGTTAGCGTAGGCTGTGACGCTAATATTACGGTAAAATAAAAGCATTTCACCGCATCAGGAGAACCAAATGCAGGATTCCGTCCTAAATTGGGCAGCCAGATCATTTTTTTTCCATTTTCTTCCACCTTTCAAGTGTCACGTTTCTGTAATATAGCGTAATTTATCTTTGATATTGCACCGATGGTAATACAAGATTTTGATTTTTCATTCATTTTATTCGCCATACTATACAGACTTATTCATCATCCTGCTAATGACCATTTTTTTTTCTGTGTGTTACACAAACACAAGGGCATTTATTTCTTCAAGAATACAGGTAAAAAATGTGTGTAACAACCTACAATCCAACGCCCTCAGCATTCTTCAGTCCGATATAATGATAAGCGCTTTATAGCATTTTGCTTCGTCCATCGATTCAAACTCGTATATCTACGCAGTATGCTTTGTTAACATATAGGAGGTAGATAAGGTTTTAAGCACGTTTTTATATAGAGGAAGGTTTTGCTGCCTTAGACTGAATGTGAACCAGCTGAGAGTCATAAATATTCAGCCATGTGTATTAGGTATAATGTGAAAATGTAGCTTTGAGTGTTGTGCATAGTATGTGTGTAAAATTTACACTTAAGTGTTATCGTACTCCATGTGTCCAAAAGGACGCATGTGTTTATGGCGTGCAAAGCCAAGATATGACTGAGGAGCACACCGTAACGGGGTAATCCGCAATGATTTAGAACACGTGGGGGCTCTTTAAATGCCATAAATCTGAGCGCATAATTTTTTTCTTCGAATTTGGTCGCCCATGAAATGTGCCCATCGTGGCCAGTAATCGAACCCGTTCCTTCAAGCTTTGCAACTCGACAGCTGCTTAGATATCCATGGTGGTGCCTCATAGATGCGTCCCCGCATGTGCTGGTACCATTTCATGCGCACATGACGACCCCTGTCACTACAGCGGGTACTGAACCACCGAAATATTGGAGGTGATCTTGGGTCAGGAATATATGTGCCCATAGCGCGATTCAAAAATGCAAAAGTGCAGGCGCCCTATTTAAACGAGTTCTAGTTAGCTTGTACAAACCTGTTGCGTGATAACGTGTAGGCACAGCACTAGAAAGGTTTCGGCAAGTTGGTAGTAATTCATGGTACGTTTACTTGTAACACAATGCGCTTGTGCCTGTTTTCCTATTTTACCATTTCCTACATGAGGAGGGGGGCAAGCAGCCTCACCGCAAATATATATATATATATATATATATATATATATATATATATATATATATATATATATATATATATAAGGGAGAGAAGTGTATACCTAAGGGCTCGTATTTCCGTGTTTAACACAATATTAATGAGATATAACAGACAGTAATGCCAAGGAATGTACAGGGGAAGTTATTAAAACCAATGGAATGTAAATAAGAAGAAAGAAGAAAGAAATGTGTGTGAAAAGATAACTTGCCGTGGGCAGGATCCGACCCTGCGACCTTCGAATAACGCATTCGATGCTCTACCACTGAGCTACCTCGACAGCTATCCCCCCAGCCACTTTATTGGGTATCTATGTGAATTTAAACGTGGGAGTGTCAGTCAGCGGCACTAATAGCCATGGCGGCGAGTGTGGCACACTCTTTATGAGTCTGTTTTGGCGTCAAGTAGCACGTAAACTTACTACGTGTGGGGAGCTGACCAATAGTCCCTCGTGTACAACCTAAAGGCATCAAGTCTGCCAGTAGGAGACCCTCGTTAATGAATAAGGGTCTCTTATTCATTACCGCGTAATCATTATGATTGAACGTTCTACAACCAGGGGTAAATTCAGCCACTCATTTTAGAGGGAGTGGTGGCATAGAATAAAGCTTGGTAGGGGGGGGGGGTGTTTTTTGTTTTTACTAGGAGAAAAACCTCCTGATAGTTATATTACTGGTAATGTGTATTATTACTGTTCATCAACATTGATGAATTGTGGTCTGTCTTTCGTGATACGTTACTGAATTTACTTGAAGAATACATTCCTTCTAAATTCGTACCAAGTCGACGCCGCAATGACAAACCATGGATGAACAAGGAAATTCGAATTTTAATTAGCAGGAAACGCCACCTCTACGCTGAATATTTGAAAAATCGCAAACAGAGTGTGTCTGAAGAAATGCGTGACATAGGCTACAAAATAAAACACATAATTGGAGTAAATAAGAAAAAATACATTTCGTCGCTTGATGTAGCTCTGAAAAATAATGCTAAAGAATTCTGGAAGTTTATTAAAGTGAACAGTAAAAAGGTGAACGCGACATATATATTTTAGTCAACAGAGAAGCAGTGTTTGATGATTACGAAAAGGCTTGCTCTTTTAACTTTTATTTTAAATGCATATTTCCCCATACGTGTGCTAATCAACTTCCCGTAATTCCAGATTTACCATACCAGAATATGCCCATGGTCACTGTCACGTACAATGGTGTTCTGAAGCTGCTTAGTAACCTGAAAAACAATCCAGCTGGAGGTCCTGATGGCATACCCACCAAGATAATCAAAGCATGTCCTCAGAAAATTGCTCACTTGTTAGTCGTTCTGTTCAATAAATCTCTACACAGGAGCAGGAGCTGTTCTCATTCAAGGAAAAAAACCCGTCCCAAACATTCTATAAAAAACTATAGACCGATTTCACTAACTTCTCTATGTTGTAAACTTTATAGCATATCATTTACAGTGGTGTGATAAAACACCTCGAAGGCAATGGTTTCTTTCGACCTGCTCAACATGGTTTCAGGTCTGGCTTGTGCTGCACAACGCACTTGGTTGAATTTTGTCATGAACTTTTTTACTCCTAAGATTCAGGATTTCAAGTTGATTGCATTTTTTAGATTTGAGAAAGGCATTCGAAGCTGTTTCAAATGATTTGTTATGCATAATTTATCATCTCTCTGTATTCATTGGGAAATAGTTGTTTGTACTAAAAATTTCCTTGCCGGAAGAACACAGCATATTATAATTAATTAATGGCATTATGTCAATAGGAATAACAGTTACTTCGGGCGTGCCACAAGGATCTGTTTTGGGATCTCTGTTATTTTTTATTTATATCAATGTTATTGTGCAGCGTCTTCAATGCAATGTCAGATTATATGCAGATGACTGCATCATTCATAGGAACATAATAAACGAACACGATGTCATTAGCTTGCAAACTTATTTGAACGCATCTCGAACTTGGTGTTCCACATGGTGTATGTCTTTGAATAGTGCTAAATGACAATTTATGTCTTTTACGCGCAAATGGGCGTGTGAGATCAGATGATGATTTGGACGATATATCACTTGAACGGGTACATCATTACAAATACCTTGGCGTTTATTGTTGAGAAAATCTTTCATGGACTACACACGTTGAACATGTAACAATAAAATCTTCTCGAATGTTTAACCTCATTAGACGCAATTTTCAGAAAGCCCCCAGCAGTGCTAGAGAATACTTTTATAATACGAACGTTCGAGCATTACTCGAGATATATGCTTATATATATGAGATATATATGAGACCCAGGCACCTTTTGTCTTGTGAATAAGCTTAAGCGCATCCAGAATCGCGCAAGCGGGCTTGTCTCTGGTGATGGTAGCTATAAAAGCAGCACTTCTTTATTTAAAGACAACTTTGGCTGGAAAACCCTAGCCCATTGCCGCTTAGCAACAACATTGGAACTTTTTTTCATATTTCCTCTGATCTGACAGGTAATAACAAAAACTTGTATATTTTCCCTTCGCACATCATCTCTATGCGTCGTGACCATGACTGTAAAGTACATGAGACGCGATGCCGCACAAATGTGTTTCAATAATCAATTTTTTTCACACCTCCATGCTTTGGAACAGACTTTCTAAAGATATAGCTGATTGTAAAGCACTCTCCCAGTTCCAACTGTTTTTACATTCAAATTTACCGTGAGCTATAAACTAGTTGTCCCCCTGCTTTTGATTGTGCTGTCTTTCATTTTTTTCTTCTTTTGATGAGATTGTGCCTGAATTATGTGTCACCAGTTTTAATTGTTGCATACACAGCTTTTCAATTGGCTCATTTTTAATCTTTGTCTTTGTGTAAACAGATATTTTCACGTGATTATTTTTGTCACGTTACCACCCCCCTCCCAATAATGCACTCGTGGCACTGCAGGTACTTGTATAGATAAATAAAATAAAATGTGTGCTCGAACGGTTTTCACTCATTTGTATGAACTATTAACAGGAGGTGCGATACGAGCACTAAAATGGGGGGGAGGGGTGCTGACAGAACCTTTTGGAAGGGGTGATCTCCCGTACCGCCCCGCCCCCACCTCTGGATTCATCATTTACTGCAGCACTATAGGAAAAAAGAAAAGAAGAAAAAGACCCCCAACAACGTGTGTTCACGTTATCATGATGCGACAGCTTGCATGAGTTATGATAACGAGAGTTAAGTACAATATTCTCATTCAACTCACCCTTGGGTGGCCTATCCGGAAAGAAGCAACCAACTCGTGCATCAATGAAGGATCCCTCGTGAGACGCAGCCGGAGGTTACAGTACTGTGCACGCAGGGTCTCGCGACCAGACATTGGGTCGTGTAGCACCGTCTCTACGCACTCATCGAACGCTCCCGGATCGGAAGTCGTAGCTTGTAATAGGCCATTAGGGTACTTGCCGGATGCATCGAACACTGCGCAAATGAATAAACAAGTTAGTACTTATGTCCTGCCATAAGTCATTAGAAAAAAAAAGTAACGCATAAGTAATTGACTGTAGAAGGGTTGCTGCTATATATATATATAAAAAAATAGAGATCCAATTGGGTAGTTTAAATTTGCACCTAAATCTAGTGCAAAAACCTCTAGCGCTTCACCTTCTAGACATTGTGATCTAGGCATGCGATTTTTGACTCAGCAGCTGAGTACAGTAGCCATGTAGGACTGCTACGACTGATAGATTACTTGATGTTGTAAGTAGCGCGCTCTGGTTAAACACGCAACGATGCTTGCAATGAACATGATAACATCACAAATTATATGTAAGAATTGCCTTGCGGTTTCAATTGAGCAGCCTGGATTACATCTGCAATCAGACATGAAAAGCAGTCCATATCGTAGCCTGAAAAAAAAACACACAAGGGCTTTAGGTGAAGCGAACAAGGAATAGTTTCAATTCTTGTTTCATTGTCATCAATATCAGCCTGACTACACCCACTGCAGGGCAAAGGCCTCTCCCATGATCCGCCAATGAACCTGGACTTGCGCTTTCAGCTAGCACGTCATACTTGCGAACTTTTTAACCTTATCGGCCCACCTAACTTTCTCTCTAACCCTATAGCAGTTACTTCCTCTGGGAAACGAGTCAGTTACCCTTAATGGCCAGCTGTTATTCTGCATAGAAGTTACGTGCACAACCCATCTCAATTTCTTCTTGATTTCAACTGATATCTTTAACGCCGGTTTGTTTCCTGACTCACTGCGCTCTCTTCTTGTCTCTTAAGGTTACACCTGTCAATTTTCTTTCCATTGATTGCTGCGTCGTCCTCAATTTAAGCTCGTTCCTCGTTGTAAGGCTACAAGTTTTTGCTCTGTTGGTAAGTACCGGCAAGATGCAGCTGTTATATACTTATATTTGAGTGTTAGTGGTAGATTAACATACACGACTTGAGAGTGCCTGCCGAATGTGATCTACTCCGTCCTTATTCTTCTAGTTCTCTCATTCTCATAGTTCGGCTCCATGGTTACTATCTGTCCTTAGTAGGCATATTCCTACACAACCTCCAGCACATCTCGACCTACCGTAAAGCGCTGTTTACTTCCAATACTATTGCACATTACTTTAGTTTTGTGCACAATAATTTAAAGACCTATCCTCCTGCTTCCAGTGTCCATTTCAGTTATCAAGAGGTCTAATTTGCCCTATGAGTTACTGATCAAGGCAATGTCATCAAGGAATCACAGGCTACTGAGATACTCTCGATTATTTCGTGTCCCTAACTCTTCTCAATGCAGGGCCCGGAAAACCTCCTGCAAACACGTGGTCAATAGAAATTGAGAAATCGTGTCTCCCTGCCTTAGATACTTCTTTTTTGAGATTCAGTCACTCATCCAATGGAGAATTAGAGTCGCTGTCGATCCGCTGTATACTTCTTCCAGCATGTTTATGTGTAAGGTTCTTCGATGCCCTGATTCCGTAGTGCCTGCATTATTGTTGATGTTTCAAGTGAGTCAAAATGCCTTTTCGTAATATATGAAGGCTATGTATAGAGGTTGGTTGTATTTTGCGATTTTTTCTGTTATCTGATATATATTATGTATATGGTCTATTGTGGAGTAGCCTGTAGAAAATCTTGCATGGTCTTTTGGGTGGCTGAACTATAATGTCGTCTCATTCTATAGGCCAATTTTCTTGTAAATAGGTTGTACAAAATGAATAGTAAGCTGATCGGCGTGTAATTTTCAAGTACTTGACAAATCTTTTCCTATGAATTAAGATTATGTTCGTGTTGTTTAAGATTCTGGTACCCTTCTCCTCAAGAAACACTTCGTATATAAGATGGGCAGTTTTTCAAACACAATGTCTCCGCCATCTTTCAGCAGGTGCGTTGTTACATTATCTCCATCAGCGGCTTTGCTTTTTTTGCGTTCCTTCTAAGGCTTTCATTACTTCAACAGCGTCATTTGTAGTATGGCGAATTCCTCTGCGCTCACAATAAAAAATCTCATAATCAACATATAGAGCGTTCTTTAGCCTATTTTGCAGGCTTTTATTTAAAACAGGGCTGGCGACAAAGCAGCCGAAATTCCGCATTACTTTTTCAAAATATTCATTTACGAAAGTGCCAAAGCTTATACACATGATATTTTTTTATAAAAAGTTAGAATCGCATTACTTCAAGAAAACAGCATGCCAAGGTAACTTGTGACAACGAATAAAAAACAATTTTGGATATTTCTGAAACTTTTCCCACTTAATCTTTTGCGGATTAGCTTTGATAATCAATAAAAATGTTGCATAATGTGGTTTCACTTGCAGTTACGGCCCATCAAATATTGCCCTTGTGCAACAATAGGGAATTGTAGATTGAAGCCCGCTAAGTAAGAAATGCAGGCCAATACTTCAGTTACATAAAAGTAAACCAGCACTGAAACAGCTTTCGACTGCACTGAGGACGCCCATTTCGAAATGATTTGGTTACGGGAACGCCAATCAGTGCTCGATTACCAAACAAGCAAGCGCGCACAGTACGGCGTGTTCCGATGTGAAGAGGACCCATGGAATAAGGTCACTGCGCAAGACTGAGCACAACATTTAGCTCTGAAGATTGTATGAATTTTGTGATTGTGTACGGCCTTTTCAATTTGGCATGATATTGTATTTCGTATTGATGTCTTGCCACTGCAAATTAGCTGTGGTAAACACGGTAGTGAATGATTAGAAATTGGTGTTGTACGCGTGGGGTTCCTAGAGGCACAGAGGCACAGAGGCATGAAGTTGTGATGTATAAGTCAGTAACTCTGCGAAAGATTTGTTTCTTTGAAGTGAACTTCTTGTGTTCCGAATCGTAGTCCGCAGAATAATTTTGCTAGGAGTTATAATTTGCCGCTATGAAACGCACAGCAGCAGAGTAAAGCGCGAGCACTATCGGAGTCAAATAAAGTGTGAGCAGGGGACTGTGCCCACGGTCAGTACAGATCGTCTGCTGCCGTCGTCTGAGATGGGCAGGCACATCCGGTTGTCTATAGATTTGCAATGGCTTCCTCTTGATTTTTCTCCTTGAGTGCCACCTTTATGGCTTTCACAGAGATCAATTCGTGCTGCGCAGTTTCTCTGGCGAAAGCGGCTGTCACTCGCATGCGGAAAGCGAGCGCTCTCAGCATCCTGAGAAGAGTTTTCGCGGTACTTCCCGCCGAGAAATTGGAGTCAAACTTCAACTTGCCCGTCAACACCTTGAAATGTTTCTTGTGCGGGCGCCAAATGCGGTCGGGGAACAAGAGCTAAAAAACGCGAATCTGTGACGTTAGCCGATCGCCTCTGTTTACGCGCCAAGCACATGCGCTGGAATCCCACCATGCCCAAGTTTCATCAGTCACCTCAGGACGTTTTTGTTTAAATATAAACGTACGCATTGTAGAAGCGATCTTGTTTGAGCTTACTTTGAACACTCAAAAAGCGCAAACAAGGTCTGTTACCTCTGCAATGTTAACAGCGCGTGGCTGCTATGCAACCAAAGACCGGATAAAATAGCGATGCTCCAATCCGCATTCACAAAAGTTACCCCCAGCTTTATGGCAGTCTATCCGAATGAAGACACGAAAACGAGCCCTCTTCGCACCGGAACACGAGGACATGCACGCGCATGCTCGCTCGTCATTCCCGCACTCATGGCTGCTCCCATGAACAAATCACTTCAAAATTGGCGTCCCCAGTACAATCGGCCGCTATAGTTCTGTGCCGCGTTCATTTAATTGATTGATTGATATGTGGGGTTTAACGTCCCAAAACCACCATATGATTACGAGAGAGGCTGTAGTGGAGGGCTCCGGAAATTTCGACCACCTGGGGTTTTTTAACGTGCACCCAAATCTCAGCACACGGGCCTACAACATTTCCGCCTCCATCGGAAATGCAGCCGCCGCAGCCGGGATTCAATCCCGTGACCTGCGGGTAAGCAGCCGAGTACCTTAGCCACTAAACCACCACGGCGGGGCTCGCTTTTTTTTTAAGAAACTGACGTAGAGGCCTGCATTCTATAATTAACGGGCAGGAAGTCTGACCAACACTTGCCCATCCTAGAAAAAGGGCATCATTTGACGGGCTGTAACTGCAAGTGAAACCACTTCATGCAACATGTAATTTTATTCATTGTGAAAGCTGATGTGCAACAGAACAAGTGTTTAAAGCTTAGGATATATCAAACATGTTTTTTTTTTTTGGCGAGACGCTTCCCTAGCACGTAGTTTTCTTGAAGTTAGCAACATTGTATTTCAGCACATTGCAATTTATCCGCTCTGTTGTAGGTCTTTTTTGAAACAAAGGCCTGCAAAGTTAGCCAATACACCGCTTTCTGGGTCAATAATATGATTTTTTGTAAAAATACATGCTCTACCCAGGCAAGAGAAAACTAATTCAACATAAGCGAAAACGCACCTATATGTAGCTAAACACATTTTTAAGATACGTAGCTTGACATCATTTGTGTAGTTCATCGCCAATGTCGGAAAACAACAGCAGAACAGGTAAACGGGGCACTCCACCTCTTCGTCATTATCGATTTACTGTGCTTCTAACAATTTTTTCCTTCAAAAATATTTGCGAATCTCTTTTCTTCACTCACCAGGTAAAGATGTATAAAATTTTCAAAAAACTCAAGAAGTCAACATGCTTTGTGCGATTTTACGTGGAATCACTCAGTGTAGGCCTATTAGCCGAATAAAAGCGTCATTCACATGTATTCAGCATGATCACGCGTTTCCATTTTAACGCGAGAGCACTAAAGAGCTCGTTTTGCGAAAATTCTGCCGTCGGCATCGGTTTCGGTGTCGTATAGGTTGTGAGCGAAAAATCATCAGCTTGTGCATGACCAAAAAATCGGGAAAAATGAAAATAAAACAAATAATAAACAATGGTGGGTGCAAATGAGGGTCGAACCAGGTTGTTCGCGTGTCTAGCGGGTGGTCTACTACACAGCTATGCGTCTGCATGTGCATACAGTGAAAATTTTTTACTCTGCTTGCAAATTCAGTGAAAGTAACCTATGTTTTAGAAACACACGCGTCCTGTATGCAGGCTTAAAACTACAAGAATAAATATATCAGCAACAATGCGTGGTGCAAGCGTACATTGCCATGGGGCATCAAAACATTTGATTATCATGTTGACTGAATGGTTTAAAGCCAGTCACTCACTACAAAAGGCACACACGTTAGTGCGCCTATTCGCTTAACGTCACGTATTAGGTGCTTAGCAAGTTTGAAAAGATTTTGTGCAGTAAGTGTTTCAAGTGGGCACTAGAAAAGGGCTGATGGAGTGGTTGTAATTTTTGTGACATGCTGTATATAAGAACAAGAACAACTAGAAAGATTACTTACACGTTTCTTTAAGCAGTCATCTTGAAGGTTTATAATACAAGATTCAAACAGCTTAATGCGCCGATTCGGGTATAGATTTATTCCATCTTCTCTAAGATACAAACATGGTATCTTAATATGCAGGTAAACTGTCAATCTGCTGAGCGAGAGTGTGCGAGTTCGATGTCCATGCATGCAACGTTTATTTACATAGAAGTCAAAATGGAAGTAAAAACATCGTCCTCAAACCTATAGTCAAAGTCGTTTATGATTCTAAACTACAATAAAGTGCAAATACAGAAAAATATACAGGTGAGGGTCCCATAGTCGAAGACTGCCACGGGATCCTCTATCAAGACTTCATGGGATCACCCCTCCTTACGCCATTACAATATTTATCGGACGTTTCGACTGAAGTGCAATCTACTCGTTGAATATCAAGTTTCGGTCGCAAATCAATGAACAAACTTTGGCTTGGAAATACTACAGGTCCTCTACTTTGTTATATCAGTGCACGGTAAAGATCTCCAGACAGTCGAACTTTCCGGAGCCCTCCACTTTTTCTACTGTGAACAATTTATTCCTATCTCCAAGCACTGTCAAATTTGTCATCATGAATCAAAACCAGCCGAAAGCATCCGATCAAGTAAACCTTCACTTACGGCGTGCTTCAGAATCATATGAAGGGTTACGCTCGTAAAACTCCCGATATTACTATGAATAACTTCAGTGACATTTGTCAGTTATAAGTTCAGTGAAATCCAAAATACTCTAACCCAGAAATGTGCTTAACTAAACTACTGTTCTAATGGTGCGACAAGTCTGTAATGAACAAACACTTTCGAGGTAGAAAAAACATCAGTTTTATATGCGGGGAGTTATATCAGCAATTTCTATATTTATGTGTGCTGTTCGCGTCTTGATCTTCTTCAGCAACCGATATACCAAGAAAACAGACTGCTACAGAGAAGAGATTGCTCCCGGCCAGCTTTTGCTTTAAACATTTGAAAACATAGTTTGATTTCAAGTGCCCATTTAGGCTGGCGTAGAATGCAACATTGGCTGATATAACAGTAGGAGGAGAGAGAAAGCGAAAAAAAAAACTATGCAGTTGCTGCACAGGCTTCTTACTTTCTTCTTAAGTAGTGCGTAAATGCAAGGAGAATAAATGGCGTAAAGAAGGATAAAAAAAGCAAAAGTTCTCATTATACTTACTACGAAATGCCCAAGGCTCCAGGTTCCTCATACCACGAGCCATCTTCAAGAGACCAGCACTGCAAATGGGTGACACTTCGGCTTGCACTAGCATCCGTGATGCAGTCGACCAGGAGGTGTCGAAGGCGTTGGCAACCATTCCACGCAAATGGTCCATAAAATTCTCCCGCGGGATCAGTATTGATTTGTCCGTGGTGACGCCATCTTCAGTTACCGCGTAGCAGTGAGACACTCTCACTCCGCAGAAGAATGTTGCCGCGACCAGAACTACAGATGGTGAAATTGACCCACGGAAGTCTTTGCTGGGGTACATTTCTGGTTTGGTTGAAGTTCGCTGCGAATGATGACGAGCTGAAAGAAGAAAAGAAAGCTGTTTACCGCGTTACCACGATTTTACTTGTAGTTTAGTGGGTGGCTGTTGACAAAAATATCAGCAGGGCAAAAATGAAACGGATGACACAGGCCTCACGAAACCTGATGAGATGCTAAAAAGCACAAAATTCGGTAGAGAATGAAAGGAGCCTCAGTTTTTGATACGCACTCAGGCTTGCTTAAGTCTGGAAAATGAGCTATCAAAGCACCTTTCCAGAAATTATTAACGAGGACGTTACTTAGATTGATTAGAAATGAGAGGAATGACCTTTTGCTGATGCTAAGAGCAAGTGCTTAATCGGGACAAGAACACACATGGACAACTGTCAACAAGCGCGGATACTTTATAGTGGTCTCTAGCACCTATTCTCACCAACCCGCTACTTGTGGTGGATATTTTCAAAGTGCCGTAACGTTTGTGGCACCCCTCGACGGTAAGCCTTCCAGCGAAGTGCCAGATTTCGTGACTTACCGCTTGAACTGACGATAATGTTCTCCCAAGTCATTATTTGACGTGCGTGTCGTGGTGGGTTTTTCTTGAATCAAACGAAAAATGGAGGCAGCAAAGCGTGTCACTTTTGTTGTTGCGCGCCTATCTGAGGCCTTTCCTTGTTGAAGAAAGCGTGCTGGAGTCGAAACGCGACAAGGCCACATATGTGTCCGTAATCTGAAAGAGTAGGTAAAGAGTCTATGTAGATGCACAGCCTATGGAGAAATTTGGTGATAGGACTGGCATCGCTGAAAGCTCCATAATCGAGCTTTAGTGCCAAATATCTTGCCTAGTACTAATAACCATGGGTGCACACGTACATCTCCAGGCTCTCGCTGGAATTTTTTGTCAAGCTGAGCGTGGTGCGAATAAAGACAATCACAACAGCTACGAATGTAAACAAAATAGATTGGGATGTTGCATAGGGCTTGTATCGGTAGCCACTCTAACACAGCCACATCTGGCTAACAAAACAAATGACAACATGCCTTCTTCAGCAAGCATGAGTGAAAAAGAATTCTTATGCGTCATTCATGTGATAAGTCCTAAATTACCGTTAAAAGCAACATAGATTTTCTTCTATGCTTCCCGTCGCTTGTGTCTCACAAATAAGGAGCCCCTCGATCTATTGTCTTTGTTTACCACGACAGCGTGGTAGCACATGAGTGCAGGACAATATAAAATATGTGTACATATTTAATTCATAGCACAATATACCGTTCAGTACCGCCACTAAAGATCATGCTTCGTGCAAACAATTCAGCCCATTTCCAGTTGATTTAAGTGCGCATGATGTTGTTTTAATGCTCGTAATTAGCAAATAAGCTCTTAGGGGAGATATTAAGGTCATGATAGGTTAGCACAGATATGTTAGCAGTCGTAGAAAGAGGAAGCCAAATCCACTTAGCAATGTTCTTCCTTTACGCTTATTTGTGCAGATTGTGATGGTTATCTGGATCAGCTATGAAGACTATCACGATATTCTCTATATTTATCGGCCCGTCTACATGAAATCCCTGGCCGTCATGTCACTATCTTGTCGCTACAGCCACCTGCAGTGAGCCTACCGGAAACACTACTGAGGTTCATCAGTGGGCTCGTGTAACGGCATTTTGGCAATGCCGGTAGTCGTGGCAGAAAGAAGAGAAGTCCACTGAGCAACGTTCTTTTTATGCGCAGGTTGGCTGGACATTGTTTACACCACTAACTTTCCTTCTAGCTTTGTTATCACTGCTGCTGCTGCCAGTGTAGTTATTGCTGTAGTTATTGCTATAGTTATTGCTTCGTTTGCGTATTCCCTTCGAATGCTGAACTGTCACATGAAGTGCAACAGCTTCGAGCCAAATATAATTGACTCATGAAAGCGCTCTGTGATCAGCACTTCTTATTTACCTTCTTATGAAGAAATTAAAAAAAAAAAGCTGAACTCGCCACGCCTAAAACAAGTCAGCAGAAATTTACAGCTAATGATAAATTGACTGCTTAACTGGCTGACATGAGACAGCATTCGCGAATAAACAGCATTGAGATGAAGTGAGAGCAATGCAAAAAGGGTCACAACAGCACTGCTATTCTTCGGAAAATTCTGAATGTAATTGGCTGATTTCAACTTGGGATGGTGCCAAAAATACAGCACTTGTGAATAAAACAACGTTATTGTCAATCCGGCACAAAGGGAAAAGAGGTAAGAAAATTAAAGCAACACTCAAGCGTGCTCCGAGGTGCCGGAGCGGCAACCTTCTCGTGCAAACCTGTGAGGGCGCCGCTTTCAGCCGTTCGCGTTCCTTTGGTTGCCTGGCTCTTTGGCTGCCTGGCTCTTGGCTCATTATTTTGCTGCTTATGGTAGTCGGCATTGCTATTTGGTTACCCGGTGGTGGCGCATAGTCTCACAGAACGTTTCTCTGTGTGGCTCGCGCATACTTGCAGTGTTGGCATATATATGGCTTGTACTTGCAACTACCGTAGTGTGGCTGCTTCGCCGCGTTGTAGGTCTCAATGGGGTGGTAGATAGAGGCGTCTGCTAGTTCTGTACCACTGCAGAGCGTCACCGTAGGTTGTTATGGAATACTCTTCGTCTTCGGCATCCCGTCATTCCGGCTCCGAGGAATGTGTCGACGAAGACCCGCGTCTAGTTAGCGCGTGTGCCTGCGTATTTGCCTCCTCGTTGCGGTTCGGGCCGACGTCCCCAGAGCGCGCAGGAAACCACTTGACGTAACGTTGGTTTACGGTCTTGCTATTGTTGAACATACTGTTGCGGTGGTTCCATGGACGTTGTTTGTAGCAAAGTTCACTATTGGCGTCTTCGAGTCGCTGAGGACCATATGGCGATCCCGGATTGCCTGTGCCAGCGCGATTGTTAACTTCTCGGCCTGCGTGGTCGACTTGCACTGTATGCTTCTCGACGTTGTGAGTACTCCTGTGCAGCAGCAGTCATCGTAGCAGACACCGAAATACAGCACAAAAAAAAAACGGATCGAGGATACAAAACGACGCGCTACTAGCTAGCAGCCTGTCGTCGTATGTCTTTTTGTATATGTGCTGTATTTTTCACACCACTCCAAGTTATCATGAACACCAACTCGCACAGCTTTTCATTTTAGCAAATGGCTGCCCGAGGAAAAGGATGATATTGACATTATACACCTCGTGCTTGCCAAAAATGACATGAACCCAATCATGAGATTCTGTACTTGAATAAAAAAAATTTTGCGTAAAGTGTGCAAAGCCCATTCATTAACATAGTCACTTGACTTTCCTAATCACAAGACGACAAAGTGTATGTCAACTACCACCACACATCCAATGACAAAATACATTTTCTGCAAGTGCTCTCACTAACGGTAGAAAAGCAATAGAAGTTTCTGTGGATAGACAAAAGATTGCATCAAGGCACGGAAAACTGAGGACTGCTTAGTTCACGTCATCACCAGCATCTAAGCTGTAGCTCTGAGCTGGTAGCTCTGAGCATAGAGAAAGAAAAAGTTAAGAGAGGGCACTCCACAAAATCTGACCTCAGAAAGCACCTGACGACTACGTAACCAACTAGTGCTCTCGCCAAACGCCGCAGAACGCAAGCGCAAAAAATTTGCCCCGTATCTGCATGGTAATCTGCAAATAAATGTCGTCGAAAGACGATAGTCTTGCGTCTGGAGAGATTGCACAAAACGTTTGCTTGATGTTCTGCGTGAGAAAATTCGTGAATGGTATTCAGAAGGCGCTGTGTTAGAGTGCCTCGAGCGTGCAGCGGAAGCGAACGAGTGCACCAAGTCACGTCACACGTGAGACAAAAGCGATATCTGGCACTTATCTTGGACAACGAAGCGCGTGGCTCTGAGACGAGCGTGCGCACTTGTCTCAGAAGTGATAAGGTGTAGAATGCAAGGTGACAGGTAGGTGCCACAACCATGTCGTCTTGGCAAACCATTGAAAACAATTCCCTTTTCGTGCAATTGTTGGATGATCAGCGCCCGGTGATCAACGTTACGGTTCGTAGGATAGCTTATGTATGCTTTTTCTAGTAAAAGACGCACACACAGAATATATACGTGTTGTTTTGGTGCTTTAGATACGCGCGATAATTGCTTTTTAATTCACGATCGCACAGTTGTGAATGCTCAGCCTTGAGCAACATTGGTGGGCGCTGTGAATGAGGTTGTCTGTTTGGGATATCCGCTGGTGCCGTTTAAATTACCCGGTACTGTTTAGGGTGGACAAACAGGCTAATTGGCTGACAGACCAAATTGATTTTTGCTTCGAAAGTCCCCAAGAAAGACTATCCTCTTTAAAAACGGAGAAGTTATCATCTACGCAACAGAAAGTTTTTTTATAAAATAATAAGTATATGCCTATATATAGAATGTTCTTCATATAGAAAAACAATATAATTGACACACTTTACATGCCTATTTTTGTTAAGCCACACTTACATAAACAGCATCTACGATTCGTGCGGATTCGACTACACGCCATACCAGCATGCAACAGGTCAAGCCATAACAGCGGGAAGGTTTCGTCAACGTTAGCTGTTTCGATGTTTTTTTTTGTGTGTGTAGGTGTGCGTGTGTGTGTGACAGCAAATGAGGCACGTTTTGAAGAAAGGCTTGTTGAATGACAGATTGCTGGGATAGTTGGGTCATTGATTCACAAAAGAGTTACAACTGCGCGATTAAGACACCATGTAAGAGACATGAAAACGACCACGCACGTTGCGCTGCATGTGGGGCATGTTTTTATGTTCCTTACGTGGTGTTTTATTCGCGAAGTTGTATCCTTTTGCTGAAGTTTGTGATGATGGAGAAGTTCGCTAAAATACAATTTACGGCTGTATGCGGCGCCAAGACATGAACATTGTGCAACGTGTGCTGTATACGAAAGTATTTCTGTGCGATGATCTTCCTATTTTTTTTATATGTTCAGCCCAAACGTTGCCTTAAAAAATTTAATGCTGAAGCTGTATCTCCTGTCTCTTTGACTTATGTATAGATTGACCACTTGTTCCAAAAGAAAAACAAGCGTGTTGAAAGAAGCAGTACTCATATATGTTTACCTGCGTATTTTTCTACTATACTTTCATTGATTTGCGGGGTTTAACGTCCCAAAACCACCATATGATTAAGAGAGACGCCGTAGTGGAGAGCTTCGGCAATTTCAACCACCTGGAGTTCTTTAACGTGCACCCAAATCTGAGCACACGGGCCTACAGTGTTTCCGCCTCCACCAAAAACGCAGCCGCCGCAGCCGGGATTCGATCCCACTACCTGCGAGTCAGCAGCCGAGTACCTTCGCCACTACACCACCGCGGTGGGCATTTCTGATGTACCTTAGCCAAAATTAAAAAAAGAACAACTTAAGCTCAGTTTGCACGAGCAACTTCGAGCTAAAACAATAGAGAATCACTAAATCAAAGCGGCAAAGAATAGCCTTACTATTTTGGCGGAGATAAGTGGTCTGAAATCAATACCTTTCACCATAGCCAAACATCGGTTGTGCCCAGTAATCAAGAATTTGCGCCAGTGAATCCAAAACTGGAAATGCAGGCCAGTTGATCTCACAGCCAACGAGGTGCGCTAGGGTCAATTGACCGCCGAAGTCTATGGGAGTGTTCACTATTAACTTCTTTCTTTTCATTTTTTTGGCACTCTGAGCAAGGTCTATTGAATAAGGTGGCGAAAGTTTGGGTGGAAAGCGGTTCAGAAGTTATTGCCCGAGAGATCAGCATGGGGCGTTATACGAGCGACGACTGAAGCACGAGTATGTTTGGAGGAAATAAACATGAATACTTGAAAATCAGTTTTTATTCGGAGGCGAAGAAGTACTAAGGGTCACCAATGACATTTCTTTGCCCAAAAAGTATTATCATAAAAAAATGTCTGTCATTATAAAAAAATCTCTTTTTCTAGCGCCCTACGCCGACGCCACTATGGCTCAATGCGACCCTCGCACTGCATTGGAAAGACACGCTCGTAAAATTCGTCTGCGATGACACACCCCCTGTTGTGATTTAGTATTACTAACTTGCTTGCGTTCTCTGCTGTGCGTGAAGTTTTCAGGCGTGTTCTATAGTTTGGGAAAGCCTTGAGTGCGCTGCCCAACGCCCAGCGGAACGATGTGTGTTATATTTAACGCTCAGTGCTTTCGTCAAGGCCTCCGAAAAGAGGACGTGCTGCGCATAGACGCAGTAACGAGAAACACATACGCCAGGTGACAAATCTCATTTAGAAGAGAAAAAATGGCAATAGCTGTGAATACTGTGCTCACTGGACTTTCATGCATCAGTAATCCTGTGGACCAGTTTCCTTCTCCAACACGCAGCGCCTAGCCCCGCAGCAGTGGTCTAATGGCTAAAGGTACTCGATTACAGACCTGCACGTCTCGGGATCGAATCTCAGCTATAGTGGCTGCATTTTTGGATAGAGCCGAAAATGCTGTAGGCCTGTGTGCTCAGAATTCGATGCACGTTAAATAATCCCAGGTGGTTGAAATTTTCGGAGTAATACTTCACTATTTCCGGCAGTAGTCGCGCAAAAGTAGCGCATGAGTCAGCTGAGTATATAGCTTCAAATAGCCGTAATGTCTCTTGACCCACGTAGGAGTGTAATTGGCAAGAGTCGCCTCACTCCCTAAGAAGCGTTAGTGTGATCCTTCCCAAAAGAGTGCTTTCACTCTTCCTGAGAGGGTCAGGGGACACTCCTATAGTGCGCTGGCTCTGACCCCCCAAGCAAGTCACCCTTTTTTTCTAAAGAGAGTCGTATATATGGCAAGCCAAAACTACCTGAAAAGAGGGAGGTACACTCTTTTTGTTTTTTTTAGGGCGCAGGATGTCGAATTACCCCAGGGTAATATTGCTTTTACGATACCACCTAGGTTGTTTCGGTTTCTGTACTGCTCTCTGTAGAGCTCCTCCGCCACCGCTGCCATCCTATCTATATTGATTTTAACATTGCCTTTCTTGTCTCTCTGAATTGAGTTTTTTTTCTCTTGTTTACAACAGAAAGCAAGCACAAGCTAAAGGCCGTGGGACCTGACAAAAGCTTCTGCTTCTGTTAAAGTTCTGCACGCAGGTCGTATACGTATCACACAAATTATTACAAAAACATACGGCACGTACAGAATCATCAGAAATATTCATCACACAAAAAAGACATCTACCCACAGGAAAAAGTTGAAAAATGTGACAGTCATTGAACGAGATGTCGTGTGTTCAGGAATACTTAGAAACATTTCACATGGTTCAATGCAAGAACGTGTTGCTGCTTTAAACAACTAAAATCTTTCATAAAGACAAAGGAACTGAGAATATAAATTGTACTTTGTTGAAGCAAACTGAATATTGTGTGAAATGAGAATGGTTTTGAACGATATACAGCAGGCAATAAACGTTCACCTATTTTAAGCCCACACGATTCCAAACTTTGCCAAGCTTCACGCTTACTATCCCGATGCATTACCCAGCAACATGTGCCCCTCGTGTGGACACACGGTGACACTCACACACATGGTCCGGGCGTGTAGAAAAGCTTGTCTGGACTCTACCTCAAAAACAAGTTGCTGAGGTCCCTCAGAAGTTCATTTCTCGCATCCCCGTGCAGGAGGCCCATGAAGCGGCTGCCAGGTACTCACCCTGGGTTCCTACAATGGAGACGCCCGCTACGTGCTATGCGCGTCTTGCAGGACTGAAATAGTGTTTTTCTATTCCATTACATTCATTACACCTTTTCATAGTCTTTTCGTGAAATTCGCATAGTCTATTAGGTAGCGATGGCGCTTGATAACTATGGAAGTGTTTCCCGTACTTCGTTTCTAATTTTTCGGTGTTTTCAAATGTTGATTTTTATACGTTTAGCGTGTCTTTGTAGGGTACAATTATAACGTCATGTGCACTTTTTTGTTTGAAGTGTATCATTAACTTGTAGTTGAACACCTGATTGGTCTTCACCATAGAGTACATCATAAAGAAAGGCTTCGTTCTAAAGTTTTGTAAAGGTACACGATAACCATCAAATGCACGTATACAGGACTCTTTTTTCTATTACCATCAGCTCGTTGTAATTTTTTGCGTGGTAGAGCCCACAGTTATTACACAATAGGGTAATCAGGATTAAAATAGGGCATAGTATAATGCAGTATTCAACCAAGTAGGAACAATGGTACTCAATTCATATAAGCAACGAACAGTTTTTATAAGCACCAAACCTAATTCTGTTGCAAATTTATCCACGTATATGCGCTAGGTCAAATATTCTTCAAACAACACACCATAATTTTTTTCTTTTTGCCTTCTCTATTACTTCATCTTCCAAAAAAATGGTTAAGTTGCAGTTCTGCGGTTCAGCTGTAGCACCAATTGTCATATATCTTGTTTTTGGGGTACTCATTGGTAACCTATTTAGTCGGTCGTAACCAGGAAGAAAGTTGCTTCATGTAGTTGTTAACCTTCAACTCGAGATCTGTTATGGTAGTAGCTTAAAAAAATGTAAGCCTCACCTGCATGCACAGCTAAATGTGCACAATCAGGGATCTCACACAAATGACAAATATTCATTTAAAACAAAAAGGTCGAACTGTTGCGCTTACTGGTACACTTGTAGTTATGTTTGCGTATGATGAAACATCATTATTTATGCTGACACACTGGTAACGGTTTCTTTAGTAATAACTGAAAAGTTGGAGTATGAAACCGTGCACCAAGTTTTTCTAACTTGCGTAATCATAAGCTGGGATAAATTAAATAAAACGCTTCTTCTGAGATATCTAAATATACCTTACATATAGAATCGATTTTCAAAATTTGTTACTATTTGATCTTCAATATTATGAACAGTGGCTTCACAGGATTTATTTTTCTGGAAAGCATACTGTATGCGACTGATTACAATAGGTTCGATAAAAAAATTCTGTAGTCCGATATTAAATGCACTCTTAAAAACTTCAGGTAATACTGTTAAAAGCATCATTGGTCTGTAATTTGTTAATAATTGTTTATGACCTCCTTAAAAAATGGGGCAAACTAGGCCTATTTTTGAAGGTCAATCATCTACTGCATTCAAACATTCTGCTTATAATCTGAACAAAAACAGGTGCGCCATTCGCATTATGTTTAGTTGGTACTGGTTTAACATCGTCGTAACGAGAAGAAACATCGTTCTTCACTTTAAAGAGTAGTTGCATAAATTCTGCAAGATAACAGATGCCAGTATTACCGAGTTTCAGAGGCTGAAATTGGTCACGACAGCTGAGTTCGCGTGCTACTCTTCAACAGTATACTTGGAACTAGTAATGAAATATTCGTTAAGAGCAGCTACTGCTTCTGTACCTCTGCACCTATGTAATGTTCATATTACTGCTCTCTTTTCATGGTAATAATGTTTCAAACTTCATTCCAAAGTATACTTGGGTTGTTCTTCAATTTATCAAATATTTTTTTGTTGTATTTCATTTTTGCCTGCATTAGTTCAACGTGGACCATATTTCTAAATTTTTTGAAGTTCGTCAACATAGCAGCGCTTTTGCAATCCGAAAATTTTCTTAATGTATCCATCTGATTTTTGCCTTCTCTATAGGCTGGCTTCTAGGCTTATGCCGCGTTTTATAGCCTATTCAATTCTTTCCATGTTCAATTCTTTCCAAAAAGTAACCTCCTGATGTTGGCTACTTTACACCTATTGATTAACTGCAAAAGCTCCACTAGCTCTAATTTGTCGGTTTCCTTTAGGCCTTTGAATATTTGTCGTCTCTTAATGAAATTTTGTGTCTGCTGATATAGTTTGCCACTGTCTCGTCTTGTCACTGTACCGCCGACTTCCACTGCACACTCTTTGATGATGCTAGTAATATTATCATTGATTGTGCCAACGTTAACACTGGTTACTTTTCTTGGAGCGTCGAGTATATTCTGAAGTGATACTTTTAATTTCTGTACTTTCTCTCTCACCCCTAGCTCAATATTTGGCTTCTTGAGTGTCAGTTTTCGCCTTTGCTTTTTCAAAAATACAGGTGAATACGAGCTCTTACCATTGTATGGTCACTGCATCGGATCTTCCCATACATTTCTACATCCTGATGATTGCCTGGTTGTGCACACAAAATGAAGTCTGTTTCATCTTTAGCTTAGCCATTATAACTTCGCCACGTCCACTTACTGTTATGCTGTTTTATTCATGGTGAAGGTATTCAGGATCTCTAAATTATTATGGTCTGCAAAGTCTATTATTACTATCCTCGGGAATTTCTAGAGCCGATACTATATTCTGCCGCTGCGTGGTCTCCGACCTTAATCTTGTTACTTTGGCGCTAAAATCACCAATCAGAAAAACATACTATGTCTTCATTTTATTAATGGTTCACTCTCCCTATTCACAGAAGCGTTTACCAAGTGAGCATCATGGATCGATGTAGGTGCTTACGCCAGTACCACTTTCTTATTGTACCTTTTGTTAACCTGATTATAAAACTTGCCACCCTCTCAATTATGCCATAGTAATTTTCGTTGGCAGTGTTTTGTTAATATACCAATGTAAAGACTTGGTGCAAGTGGCCGCATCAGCCCTATCTTCATCACTAAATGGTATGAGCCGACTGTAGGCGACAGCCTTCTGTAAGATTGAATGATTGGTGTCATCGGGCCGTTCACTATGCAGCAGCAAACGATTTCAGCGTCTAGCGGTGTTGCAGGACACAGTTGCTGCAGAACAGTGAACTCTACTGGGTGGTAATACTTATTCATGATTTGTTAAATGGAAAATTTTGAAAGAAGGTTCTTTCGTTAAAACTGAAGCACATGTCTCATGTCTGTTTATGGTGGCTTGCCCATCGGATGTTCATTCTTATCCCCTCAAGGCTCCATAAAAAGCTTTTATGTCAATGTCAACTCACGTATGTCTTGTGTTTGAACTACAGCACTATACGAGCTGGTTTTTGGGCCCAGGTTCAGCCAGGCCCGAAAACTTCACGCTCTGTCCCGGTGTTTGTAAATACAGGTCATCCCGTCCCGGCTCATTTCAGCCAATTATACCTTGAGCTAGAACGAGAGATGTCTCATCTTCGGTTAATGTGAAGATAGCTTCCACAAAAATTATTTTTGAGAGTGTTTCCAGAACTTATTTTGGTGTCCTGGCGTTTTCTGGTACTGAGTATACTTTCGGGTACTTCTGCCTTTAACACCTATGCAATATATTTGGCGGGCAACATAAAATATATTTAAAGTCATAGGTGGCCGTCACAGTGTTAGCCAAGTACTACTATTTTTGCATTTCGAAGAATGATCAGAAAATATAATACCTCCATCAAGTAAAAAAGCAGCCGACTTTTATAGTTTGAGTCTACGTAAATTGTGTATATTGTGGGGCTGTTGAATAATACCCATGTTACAACGGCAAGCTAAGCGCGTTTACAACAACCGAGGTCAATCGCGGTTAACCGCGGTTAGCGCTAACCACGGCTCGTCGATGTTACACAGGGCGAAAGCATCCTCGGTTGAGCTTCCTCGGTTTTCACATGTGCTCGCCGGCATGCAAACATCGGTGGTAGGCGCTGCCATTTTTCCAGTTGCCAAGCTCGGTTTCTTAAAACCATGGCAAGAAACATAACCACAGTTCTGTGTGCCGTGTAACATCAGCAAGCCAGCGGTGAACGTAACTGTGGCTGAGGCTGCCTGTGTGACAAGATTACAACAGTGCCAAGTCTCTTGAAAACTTGACCCACTTTACATTTTATTGAAGAAAAAAAAACTCAATCTTGCTGCTTCCTGGAGAAACACACCAGGCTGGACAGTGCCAAACAAAGTAAAGCTGTCGTGTCGACTCACCGGCAGGCAACTGTCCCGAATCCACTCTACGTTTTCACACTCAAAACTTGAGGGTTGTTTGACCCATCCTCCTTCCTCGAGTCACGGCTACCCCAGCGCCAAAGTAGACCTGTCCAAGCCATTCACGTCAGGTAGTGAGCGCAGACACCGTCTTCGCTGCTTCCAAAATACGCCTATTTCATCGTCTCTATGTTACAGCCTTTGAGCTTTGAAAGTGTTATGTCCTAAAGCAAGATTTAACTAAGGCCTTCCGAAAAAACTGTCCAACAGCGCACCGAAGAGAATCAGCCGGCTGTTTCACCAGCACTTGCCATCGAACGACGAAATCTGGGTGTCCGGAGAGCAATCCCCAGATGGAAGCTAAATCTAGAGAAGGGGTTGCCTAGTTACTGAAGGTCGAAGACCTTGGTAAGAACAGGGTATCAATGCCTGGCCGTCTCTGGCTTGCAGTTGTGGTTGCAGGCTTGCAGCTCGCGGCAGCGACAATGGCGGAGCATTAATAGTGGAGCATTACTTAGATATGGAGCAGAAACCTGGAGACTTACAAAGAGGGTTCAGCTTAAGTTGAGGATCAGGCATATTCTACTGCATATTTTACAGAAGGCATCAGCTTTTCAGTCGACTAAGTTCAATGATTGATTCAATACTTTCATATGGACCTGTCCGAAGCAAGAGGAACATGAACAGCAGTATAAGACCTGTAGTAATAATGTTGCACAAGGACAATGTGCTGAGGTCATAGAGCAGTTTAAATTATTGACTTGCAATGGGATTGACAACGAGCCGCGTAGGTCGTAAAAATTGTACCAAAGCATATATATTTATATACATTCAGCGTCACCTGCCTAAACGCCAACATTTGTCGGAACATGCATCTTGCAGGGGCGTATTTTTGTGTGTTTCTGTTAGGCAAAGCCATCTTTTGTTGTGGTGCCTTGAACAATTTATAACTCTTAAGAAAAACGCGTATCACTTAGAATGTTTTTATAGGTTTTAGAAGTGAAATCTTGCGTGCAGAGAGATGCGCATTAGCTCCTAATGAGGCCGTTCCATTTCGAAAAAGTGCCATATCACACAGTCACAACTCGGTTTCCATCAAAACCTTTTGCGGAGTTTTACAGTTAGAGAGCCAGAAGAAATTGTGTGAGGCCCTTGTAAAAACACAAGTAAAATACCGCCTCTGATGCCGCAGCATATTCGGTGTTCTACGCTTCTCCGTGTGTCAGGAGAACTTTGTCTCTCTCATACATTCTCCGTATGGCACTCGAGGCAAGTTTAGACTTTTTCACTGCATGCTTGGAACTTTTACAGACTACCATTACGAGAAGGACGACATAAATAATGTGGGAAGTTTTAATTAGAGTTTATTTCTAAAATTAGGACACGAGTGAAGTCGCAAATGCGTCTTTGGTGCCTGTTCTGTGCAAACGAAGCTTTTCTCATTATCGGTGCTCGGTCCCGTGGCAGTCATGGTGCTTGGCTACAGACCCGGAGGTCCTTCGTTCAAGCTCTGCCATGGCGGTCGTATTTTGAGGGAGGCGCAAGACTAGAGAACGTTGTACGAGGTCATGTCAGTGCAAACGAAAAAAAAAAACAAGATGGTGTAAATTTCCGGAGCCTTCCACAGGTGTCCCTCAAAATCATATCGTTGTTTTAGGACTTCAAAGACCAACAAACTTGCCTAAAGATTTTTATTGGCGTTGGGAAATATTATACTATACTTGAAAGCATCATTTCCTTGTTGCATGCAACAATTTCAAATTGTCACTAAATGGACACACAATAGCGTCATGGCAAGCTCGCACGTATGCACGAAATAGTCTTGTGAGGGGTACAAAGCTATGTGGTGGAGCAAAGAGCACATTGTTTGAATCAAGTGACACTTTGATTGTTGCGTGGAGATCTGTCTAGATTTAGATCTTGTAGGCATTCTCCCATGTTATTGACTGCCCCACAAAAGGCATCGAGAGATCTCAGAAATTTCCCCTCTTCCTTCCTGCTAAACGCACTATTTTCATATATATATATTTATATATATATATATATATATATATATATATATATATATACATATATATATATAAATATATATATATATATATATATATATATACATATATATATATATAAATATATATATATATATATATATATATATATATATATATATATATATATATATATATATATATATATATCCGTTTTTTGTCCTTTCACACGCTCTTGTATCCGCCAACGGGCGCTAATCATGTCTCCATGGTTATTTTCAGTTGTGAATTTGCATTTCCGTTGAAAACAACCAGTTTAATTGCCACCAGTGCTTGTTATGAGGCGCATTGTCAACCATTTTATTGGTAGTTCTCGTGGCTTTTTTCTTCAGCCTGTACACTCTTGTGCGTGAATATTTTGTCGCGAACAAGCACCTTCTTATATAGGGCATCCCACTGTACCCGTCCATTTTACACAGCGTCCATAATGACATGACCAACAAATTTTGAGCAACTATCGACAAACCTCGAGGCGCGGCGCTTTCTTTGTGAAAAAACGCACCAGAATAACATTTCGTGAGAGAAGTCGAGTGCCGAATGGTATATCTTGGAGGGCGGGTTTTTCAAAGGGCGACTGAATGGAAGCGTAGAACTTTTTTTTTCGTAGAAATGCTATCTCTCAGTGCGACAATTGTTCGAAGTGTGGTGAGTCATTGTCATAACAGGAATGATTTCGGCGTTTTCTCCCGTTACTTGGTGCTGCTTCTGAACTTCTTCCGGGGTGCCAGCGCCGTTCTTGATGTCTCGGTTGAACACGAGCTTCTCTAGTTGCGCAACGGGAAGATCGCAGACGAGAGTTAATATGAAGCTGAGCATATAGCTCCACACAAGGACGATGAAGCAGTTGGATACCTGCATAATGATGAAAAGGTTACGGTGAACACTCACATGACAGTCGCATCACAACAGATCTAAAAATGTGTCTTTGTGCTAGGCTCTACTGTTTACATAGGTATTCGTTACACAATTGAGGAAACATTCTGCAACACTCATAATCGTTCTTCGACGAAGTGCTTTTTTGTATGCATGAAATTCTTTTAGTTCCCAATGTCAGCTGCCACCACGTGGCCTAGATCCAAAAGCCGGAGTCGTTATCAAGAGCATCAAACGAGAATAACAAGGCGAACTTGCGAGATCAAAACGAAAACATCGGGGCAAATCATAGAAAGTTTCGCGCACTGTGATTGACTTGTTGGGTTAGCACAAGGGCGAATATGAAAAGTTACGTCCACTCGACAGTAGTTCCTGTAGGAGTATAGTGGTTCTGTACGAAGTACAGTGCGGTTTCCACACACCCGCACTAACACAAAAAAATAGAAGCAGTAGAGAGGAAGGCCATAAAAGCTATCTAAGGCTAATTTTGGCGTTTATACTCACCCACTAAAATTCTATTTCTGGACTTCTTATGCTAGAATAACTAGAGCAAGAGGCACGTTTAAAATTTATTTATTACCTCCTGTCCAATTATTTTAAAATATGCATTTCAAATTACGTGTCTTCTTCAATAACACTAGCCACAAGACACAAACATACAAACACATTAGTGCAATTCGAAGGCAACACTCATGTCTGCAAATTTTCTCTGGTTGCCATTCGTGAATGAAATGTACTGGCACCTCATATTACTAAAACCGATTCTTTGTCTCAGTTTCAATAAGCAATTGCCAAAACTTCAGAGCACGTTTTATTAGCAATTGACAAGTTTATTGAAACAAGTGAGTAAATTGTAAGCATTCTTTAAGGTTGAATTTCTCGCTATCTATGCACTTGCATTTTGTTTATAAACATGTGTTGTACATATTGCGCGTGTACAAAGTGGCAAGTTGTTGTTCCTGTTGTTTTTTATTTGTTGATTTGATACTACAATGAATAATATAGCATCTGTACCTTGTGCCTACCCGCTTTTTATTAGTAGGGACTCGTGGTATTGCAAACAAAAAAAATAAATATTAGCTCTTTATTTTTTGTGCATAACATACTTCAATATTATTTATATTGCTGAGACTGCACAATTTGTTCGCAGAGAAATTTCTATTCCAAAAGATATACTCAGTACTGAGTGAGGAGCTGAAAAAAAATCATGGTATTTTGCAATTAGAGTCTTATATTATTTGCTATTGTGTGCTTGTTTTATAGGGCATGTTACAAAACAGTTTTTGGCTCACCAATATGAAGTGAGAGTAGAACCGGCGCTCTCTGGTTATACGGTGCATGAGGTTGTAGAACGGCACGTGTATGAGGTACACGCCGAAGGAAAGCCGGCCAAGAGGCACAAATCCGTTCCATGAGAGAAACCGGTTGACGAACCCTGCAGTGGGAAAATGACCAAAGTTCACAAACTCACACCATCCTGAGGAAACTGTGCAAACAGCAATGGAAGTTAGACGGTGGCTGTGGTCTCAACTTCAGTATTGTATTCAAATGTCCTTCATGATCTTTTAGTTCTCGCCGTAAGAGCAGTCATCATCATCAGCCTGACTACGCCCACTGCAGAGAAAAGGCCTTTCCCAGGATTCGGCAATGAACCAGGCGTTGTGCTTTCTGCTGCCAAGTTATACCTGCGACTTTTTATTCTTATCAGCCCCCATCACTTTCTGTATTTCTGCCCCACCGCGGTGATCTAGTGGCTAAGGTACTCGGCTGCTGACCCGCAGGTTTCGGGATCTAATCCCGGCTGTGGCGGCTGCATTTTCGACGAAGGTAAAAATGCTGTAGGCTCGTGTGCTCAGATTTTGGTGCTCGTAAGAGAACACCACGTGGTCTAAATTTCAGAAGCTTTCTACTACGGCGTCACTCATAATCTTATGGTCGTTTTGGGACGTTAAACACCAAATATCAATCAACTTTTTGTCTCCCCCTTTTGCGTTTTCTTCAATGCGAATCAGACCAGTAAGCATGATGACTTGTGGTTATACTGCCAACGTTCTACGTGCCCACCATTGTTCATTTCTTCTTATTGATTTCAACTATAATATCCTAAAGCCAGGTTCGTTCCCGGTCCCACTCTGCTCTTTTTTCTCTCTTTTAATGTTGCACCTATCATTTTTCTTTCCATCAGTCACTGAATCCTCTTCAATTTAAGCTGAACCGTCATTTTAAACCTACAGGTTTCTGCTCCGTAGGCAAGTACCAGGAAGATGCACTTGTTATATGCCTTCTTTTTGAGGGTTAGTGGAATTACCATACATTATATGAAAATTGTTGCCGAATGTGCACCACACCAAGATTATTTGTCTGGTTATTTCACTGTCAAGGTTCAACTCTGCGGTTACTACCTGTGCTTAAGTAGAGATATTCATCTACACCTTCCAGCGTCGCTTCACCTATCCAAAATTGCGTTTTTTTCGACATGGTGACACAGTGCTTTAGTTGCGTGCATATAATTTTCGGATGCACTCTATTGCTTTCCTTGTCCAGTTCAGTCATCATAAGATGTAATTCTTCCCCTGAGTTCATCATCAAGGTAAAGTCATCAGTGCCTCACAGGTTACTAACATGTTCTTAATTAGGTCCTATCCCCAACTCTTCCTAATCTAGGGCCCTGAAAACCTTCTGTAAACACGCGGTGAATAACACGAAGGATATCGTGTCTCACTGGCTTGCGCCCTTCTTTATTTGGTTCTGTCACTTTACTTATAAAGAACTATGGTGGTTGTGGATCCACTGTAGATTTCTTCCAGCATGTTTATGTAGGGACTGTTGATACCCTCATTCCGTGGTGCTTGCATTACTGCTAATGTCCTGACTGTGTCAAACGCCTTCTTGTAATCATTGAAAGCTATGTATAGGGGCTTGTTTTCTGTGCGTTTTTGTTTTACGGAACGGTACAGGTTCACACCCATAGTCACGGAACGGTACAGGTTTAATCGGAGGGATTAAGGCCAAAGTGAGACAATTGGAGAATTTGCCGTTGAGCTCAAGAAGCTAGCAGCTACATGCGAGTTCGGCAGCTTCATTGAAGAAACATATCGAGATTGGCTAATTTCGGGTCTTCGCAGCGAGAACATCCGATGCCGTCTCCTGTCGTTACCGAACAAGGAGGTGACATGGGAACGAGTTCTAAACATCGACACCGCTATGGAAAGTGCCAAGAACAACACCAAAGAAATTCTTCAAGCACCTGCGGATAACAACTGGCAGAACAAGCCGACACATAAAAGGAAGCCAACGAGCAAAAGGAAAACAGCGACCACAAAGGGGACTGCCACTTGGAAACCTGGGAAGCGGCGGCAAGAAGGACTTTCTCGTGACGGACAAGGAAAATGTTTTAGGTATGGGGATGAACATTGTGCTTGGGCAGAGTCAAGGGCAGAGTAAACATTTATTTCTCACAATTACCCCTCAGAGGGCAACCATTAGTCCCCCAAATCACCTCAAAGGCTAACATTTAGTTATCACGTTTACGCCTTATCTGGCAACCGATAATCCCCACATATACATCTTACCAGGCAACCGTGAGTCCTCACAGTTGCAGTTTGCCGGATGATCGGTTGGTTCACTCAAATAATCTTATCGGATGAACTTTTTATCCCAAGTTTAAGTATTGTTGTCTATTCAGTCTCCGTCAGGCCTAATATTTTTTTCGCCCATTTTTCTGCACAGCGAGCAACATGTGACGCGGAAAAAAACACACGAAAAATTATTTAGCTATCTGTGTGCCACTGCATGCGAATTCATTGAAACAAAGAAAGACAAAAGTGAGACATTGAGATCTTTTATTTTTTATTAGCACACAAAGGTTCTCCATTCTTCAAGTGAATGCCTGGCGAAATATACAAGTCCAGCATCTTTGTCACATCTTGTACTGTCCTTGTGAAGCTCCTCACACAGCAGCGATACATGACCGGAATCGCAGACGCCAGCGCACACACCCTTTTGCATTTTGTGCGCCCACGGCTCTAAATAAGATTGTAAAAATAGTTAGTCACGCGGGGCAGAAGATGAAGGTGCACGCATACGACAAGTATGCGCAAGTTGATATAAAAACTTATGTGTAAAATATGACACGCAAATAACTTTACCTTCACATCTCGTAAAGTCCTTCTGAAGCTGTTCTGTCGAAAGCGATAGATGACAGGCATTGCAGACGCCGGCGCACACGGCCGCCGCTTTCTGCACAGTTTGTACCAAAAGCTGCACATAGGATTGTAAAAATAGTCAAGTCACACGTGACAGAGGTTGAATATGCACGAAATACGACAAGTACGTGCATGGTAATAAGAAAACGTACGTGTAAAATACGACACCCAAGTATCTAATTTCTCATATAGTCTTTCTACAGATGTTCCGACGTAAGCGATAGATGACAGGTATTGCAGACGCCAGCGCACACAGGCACAGTCGTCTGCATGTTGCACGCCCACGGCTGTACAATAAAATTGTAAAAATAGTAAGTCACGCGTGAGGGAAGATGAAAATGCACTTATACGACATGTACGCGCAAGTTGGTATAAAACCATATGTGTAAATTATGATATGCAAATTATTTCACCATGGTGTCACATATTGTCAAACACGTATTTCAATACCTGTAGCGCAACAGCTTAAGTGTGGTGGCCACAGGCATTACTCCGAGGCATCACGAACCACCAAGCCGCCGGCAAGTTGGGAGAATACTAAACGAACGACGTCGTTCAGCTCTAGCAAGTGAACGCGAGATCAAACACAGCGTTGCATGTGGAGCGTCTGCTGCCAGTGAACCTTGAACAGAAGAGCGAGCATGCTAGACCGCCGCCACGAACAGCACCAAGCTGTTTTAAAGCGAGCGCCGAAGAAACCGGTAGTAATGCGCCGATTTTACACTTACTCGAGTGAGTGCAGCGAGCCAACGCGACTCCGCCCCTGCTGTTGCTGCCAACAGCCGGCGCCGAGTGGCTTGTGACCGATTGACGGGGAAGGCAAATGTAACGGCGACCAAGTTTCACCGAGTTTCAACACTAGCGAAAGCTCTGCAAGCCCGTGCCGGCGCACTTGCAGCGCGCCACATCCAAGCTATTCGTTACCAGCAACTCCAACGTGTTTTGACGACTCGCAACAAAGCGACGAGGTCTCCGCCCAATAACGTGAGCCCAGAGCTCATCACGGCGGCGAACACAGGCGAGTACTCGATGAGCGAGCATACGGGTGGCTGACAGCAATGGCGGTCAATTTCCAGGTGGTCAAAGAGCAGAGGCGAACTGCAGACGCGCAAGCCGACCTTCGCGGGGCATTTCATGCGTGCGATATACAGCACAACCGAACCCGTCGCCGGCAACTGCGATCCGTATTACACACGCAACAATTATGGCAGAATAAGGAATGATCACCTACTTGTGAACAAATCCAGCGCTGATGCCTGCCCTTTGTCAGACTGATATAATGTATCCGATAGGCTGCTGTCTTCTCGGCCGCCATGTTGGCCTTCATTTCCAACCGGTGCTGTCGCGAGTTGACCGTGACCAACGTGACTAAACCAGAGATATACAGCGTGGCGTGGCGTCGTGTGGAGACCTGCTCCAGACTTCATGCATGGGTCTGGCGAAACGTAAAAGCAGCAGCGCACGCTACTACAAGCGTACAGACAAAGCACCGCGTCGCGACTCCTAGATCGTCGAGCTTTTCGAGCGCGCCGCAACACCAACCGTCACCATCAAAATGAGGGGGAAGACTCAGCCAGGAGAGAGGAAGACGGCAAGTGCCCTTGCCAACAGTATGCGTATGGACCGCATCTCCCACGCGGTTCATCCCTTTGGATACTAAGTGCTTTGCACGCGGCAACGCATCCCTCTCTGGCTACTCCTCAACGGTCGATCCGTTCATTGCGCACGACTATTTGGCTCCGTTACACATTTTCGGGTAATTTTCCTTTAGAGTTTACCTTTACGTCTCCAGCGGCTTTGCCTTTTTGCATTCCTTCTAGGGCTTTCTTTACTCTCTTGTCATCAATGGTATGTTTTCAAATTCCTCGGGACTATTGTTGTTTCTCACGATATCATCCTGGTTGTTTCGGCTTCTGTACATTCCTCTGTAATACTCCTCATCTCCTCCGTAAAACTCCTCTGTCATCTCGACTATCCTATCTATATTGGCTATGACATTGCCTTCCTTGTCCGTTAATACATAAATCCAATTTTGGCCTATGCCCAACTTTGCCTTCGCAGCTTTAAGGGTAATGCTGCTTTTTAGCCTGTTCGATTCTCTCCATGGTATACCTTCTAATGTCGGCTACCACGACTATTCATTAATATTTAAAGCCCCACTATCTTTATTTTGTCGGTTGCAATAGTTCTCTATCAAGTAATCTGACAACACCCCGCGTGATTGCGGAGCACTATGAGAAACGTTGGTACACCGAGTGAACCAGCTTTTTTTCCACCCGCTGCTCGTTGGTGCCGTGCGAGCACAAAACAAAATGAACCTGGCGCCGTTTGTTTATGGGGTCAGAACATAACTGAATCTATATCCACTCAATAAATGAAAAACAATAACGCAGTCAATGTAGGTATCGCTGGACGGGTGTAGATCGAACGTAAAAGATGAAAGGCATACGACTTCTAGTGTACCGATACATGTGGTCAAAACAAGCTATCGTGAAGAATGTGAGCTGGAACACTGAATGCATAGTTATTCGACGATGAGCTGCTCATAAAGCACCATCGCTTTCAATACTATCTTGGCTTGATTGGGATGTTAACACGTGACTGCAAAGAAGCGTTACAGTTACATATTTCTTTTAAATTTTTTTAACAAGTCAAGCGTGGTAAGAAAGGAAAAGTAAACACATTCTGAACGTGTTTACAGACGAAGGAATGGAACTAGAATTCACGTGCGAGATAATTTGCGTTTTTTTTATACAAGGCCTTATAAAATTTTCCGCATTTAGTGAGACGACTATTGAATTTCTCGTTGGCTCTTTAAAATATTGTTCATTAATGAATATTGATGTCAAACTAACGCCCGGCAAAGAAAAAAAAACAAAAAAGTTTGGGCTCAATACATGAGCAATCCTTTCCAGCTGCAAGAAGTCGCGGTGTCCAGCCTATACCACATTGCATCGGTTTGTTAACACCTCAATCGCACGGCAGACAAATATTATTTCGGACAAGTTCCACCCGTGATGAAACTAAGAATATTGCAGTTCTTACAGACATACGTTCTGCACAGTCTGAATGGACGTTGGCAAGTGATAGGAGGACGAGGGTTGTCTTTTCCGCACCATATATATAATAACATTCCTTTCATTACAGTGGCTTGTAGTAGGCTGCACTGCGAAGGTCGCAGGAGTCTGCAGCGTGCAGAGAAAAGTACTATAAGAGGCATGTCAATTGTTATTTCAATTGTTGTGTAGGAGATGCTAACTGAATTGTTTTTGTCTTTACATATATACATCGGTGAAACGAGTTCATGTATCAACACCCACCTCAGAGAGCATCAAAATTCAATAAATGATGCCATCTGATCGCACGTCACATTTTCAGTTATGCATATGCATCTTTGAAGGCCTGGTAATCTTGCAAAATCACACCAGACCACGCTAGAAATCTCGGAGACATATCATTAAGAACACCACATCTTGTTTAGGCTAATTAACCTTCGCTATCGCTACAACACAAGAACCTTGACTTAAATAATTAATAGTAAACACGTGTTATGGTTGTTAATCTTTTTGTACTTTATGACATGCGCGATTCACTCGCATTTTCTTACATAGGTGATAACCTTTAGGTCGTGTGTGGGCGGTTTCGGTGTGAATATTTATTTCCTGGTCCTGTTTTTTCTGTTTTTGCCGTGTAGGCTTTATTTCAACCTGCAGTTAAAGTGCCGAGGAAAGTTGTTAGACGCATATGCATAATGTATTTTATTTTAGGAAATTCTGCTTATTTCTAAAGCACTTTTGAATATACCAGAACGGCCCCACCGCAGTGGTCTAGTGGCTAAATTACTCGGCTGCTGACCCGTATGTTGCGGGATAAAATCCCGGCTGTGACGGCTGCTTTTCAAATGGAAGCGGAAATGTTGTAAGCCTCTGTTCTCAAATTTGGGTGCACGGCAAAAAACCCCAGGTGGTCGAAATTTCCGGAGTCCTCCACTACGGCGTCTCTCATATACATATGGTGGTTTTTAGACGTTAAAGCACACATATCAATCAATCAACTGATTATAGCAGAACCGAACAATTTACCCGTTAACAGCATCATACGACATTGATTCCTCATGTATACGTCAATTTATGAACCTTGCTTGCACTTTTTTAGCAACCAAGTTGTACTATGGTTTAATTAGGTCAAAGTAGAACAGATGCAATAAAATAACAATTAACTGACACTTTTGAACCAAACAGCTGGTTTAACAGAGAGAAAAGTGCAAATCGTGGACAGGTCATTGCGCAGAAATACTGAAGTTTGTGAGTGAATCACGCATTATTATATCACACCTTGCCGAATTCACTTGATCTGAGAAGCGCTGGCACAGTGCAAACGGAAAGTTGAAGCGTGAGGCTGGCACGCTGGTCGTGGCCGCTGCTGCGGCGCACGAACCTTGTCCATAAGCACTTGCATGCCCGTTGGTGGCTCTAGTGTGCTTGAAAAAGGTCTATTGAGGCTTTCATGGTTTGTCCTCTCCTAGATGGATTATTTGTATCCTGAGAAAGTTTGCCAGTGTCTTGACTTGTGACTATACCTCCTGTTTCCACTGCACATTCTTTGATGACACGAGTAAGATTATCGTTCATTGTGTCATTGTTAACGTCGGTTACCTCGTTTATAGCTTCGAATATATGCTGAAGTGAAACTGAATTCTAGTAGTTACCCTCGCACTGCTAGATCTTTATTTCGCTCCTTACGTATCAGTTTTTGCCTTTGCACTTGATAAATCTAGGTGAATGCGATCTCTTATACTATTTGATGGTCACTGCATAGGATCTTGCCAACTACTTCTACATCTTGTGCAGTTCCAATAGGTGTGCACACTAAATGAAGTCTATTGCAATTTTTAGTTTCGCCATTACTACTTCGCCACGTCCACTTACGGTTAGGCCGTTTTCTGAAGAAGGTATTCATTATCCGTAAACTAATACGTTCTGCGAACTCTACAAATAACTCCGCTGTTATTTTTAGAGCCGATGCAATGTTCCCCCATTGCATGGTTTACGGCCTGTTTGTGCCTACTTTGGCATTAAAATCACCAATCGGAATATTGTACTGCGCCCTTACTTTATTATTGACTGACTTTACGTCTTAGAAGCGTCCACAAAATAATCTTCATGGCTCTATATAGGTGCCTAGGTCATTACCAGCTTCAACTTGTAGCTTTTGTTAAACTCAATTATGATAGTTGCCACCCTATCACTGATATTATAGTATTTCTCTATGTTGGCAGCCATATTTTTGTGTATAATAAACCCAAACCCGCAATTCTTTTCTGTCAACTAATCAACAGTGGTATTGGAACTGTCCATTCTTCAGCCCTCGACACGCCTCACTTGTCCTCCTAACTTTGCTGAGTTCTAATAGATGCGCTTCATAAAGAAAGCGACGTAATCTCAATTAAGAAGGATGTAAGGCAAGGAGACACAATCTCACCAACGCTGTTCTCCGCGTGCTTACAGGAGGTTGTCGGGGCCCTAGATTATATACAGTTATGGATAAGAGATCATAGGGAGTATCTTAGTAACTTACGATTCGCGGATAACATTACTTTGATGAGTAACTCAGGAGAATAAGTGCAGCTCATGAATACAGATCTGGACACGCAAAGCAGAAAAATAGGCCTATAAATATTATAATATTATCCATAAAAATAAAGTATTGTGGAAAAGTCTTACCAGAATGCAGCGCTTTGTGATAAGTGGAGAATTGTTGAAAATGGTAAAGAAATATCTGAATTTAAAACAGGTCGTAACCGTGGAGCATAACCATGTGATTGGAGTAACTAGAAGAATAAAGATGGCTTGGATTACATTTGACAAGCATTCTCAAATGATGGATGGTAATCTACCACTAGCCCTCAAAGGCAAGGCATATAACCGCTGCATCTTGTTGGTACTTACCTACGGTGCAGAAGCCTGGAGGCTTACAAAGAGAGTTCCAGTTAAATTGAGGACCACACAGTGAGCGATGGAAAGGAAAATGATCGGACTAACCTTAAGAGACAAGAAGAGAGCAGAGTGGGTCAAAACAAACTGGGCTTAAGAATATCCTAGTTGAAATCGAGAAGAAGAAATAGACATCGGCTGAGCACGTAGCGCTTAGGCCAGATAACCGCTGGTCACTAAAAAAAAATACTGACTGAATTCCCAGAGTAGGCGAACGTGCGAGGGGGAGACTGAAAGTAAGTTAGGCTGATGAGAATAAAACGTTTGCAGGTATAATGTGGAAGGAGAAAGCACAATACCAGGTTAAGGGGTGTATTAGGGAAAAAACCTTTGTCCTGCAGTAGAAGCAGTCAGGCTGATGATGATGTTGGTAATGATGATAGTGAAATTTCATTACACGCCCACTAATTCCTCGACTAGCAGAGCTACATTAGCCTCATTAGATAGCATTAGAGAATTGAACGTAGCCAAGTTCAGATTACAGTGGCGGCCTGTTCGGACCCAGACATATTTTGCTCCCTCGGTTGCGTCGCATGTCTGAGCGGCACTTTGGACAGGTGCTTCGCCGCCGCTGGCGACTGAGAGCCAAGGTTTAATTGTTGTATTCATGGAGGTTATGGCCAAGTACCACACCAGGATGTCCAATCCTGCTTCGTTGAGAAAGTGCATTACCGGCAAGTGGTCGCCGGTGAGGCACCCACACAACGAAACCAGAATCAGGAGAGGAAAATTTCACCTCTGTAGAATCGTATTCTGGCCACATCGAATGAAGACATGCGATTATATAGGGCGTTCCAATTTTTTTCTTTTTTTGCGGATCCAGCGTTTTTGAAAAAACATGACAAATCAGCGAATTGAAGGTACACCTTCCGACATATTACTCTCACAACAGCTGTGAAAGATGGAAGCAAGCGAAAATTGAGGCGTTAGTTTTTCTTTTGTTGGACGCAATTATATTGAGAACTAACAAACGGTGATACCAAGGAAAGTATAGGGGCTCTTATTAATAGTACTTACGATGTGATTGCGAAAAAATATAAGTGGGCGAAAAGATAATTTGCGTCTTGAAAGGACTAAACGTGCCTTTTTCGAATAACGCGTCTAATGCTGCACCAACTGAGCTATATTATCGGTCATTTCACCGTCCACTTGATCGTGTATACACATAAGTTTAAGCATACCTGGGAATATATTAATAATATTTATTGAGGTTTAACGTCTCAAATTCTCCATATTGTCTGAAGACTTCAAAAGTGCAGGCGTCTTTTTAATTAATCGAGATCTAGCCGGCTCTCGAAAAGCGCGTCCGTCGCGCCATGGCTCTCGAGAATAGAAACACGCGATCTTTTGCGTTTTTAGAGTTAGGGTCGCTCTTGTTCTCAAAACATTACATGCAGTTGGCATTAGTCACTATTCCAAAATATAACAAAAGAATGAAAAAAGAAACAAAAAAGATAACATCGCCCCAATGCTGCAACATAGGCACGTGAATAAAAAAGAATTACAAAACCCCGATGAAGAGAAAGTAGAAAATAAAGAGCGTGAAATTAAGAAAAATCTATGACCGAAGAAGCCAGTTCAAAAAATAAATAAATAATACCCGTGGGTGACGAAAAAAAATAAAACGGTGACTGAACGGTTTCTTGCGCGCAACATGAACTACGTCCGTACTTGGTCGTGTCCTGGTACGTGACTGCGGTGAAGAGTGCGGGACCACTTCGTAGTTCACGTCCTTGACGGGGCGTACGTAGCACTTTTTACGGGACGAAACACCGGCTTAGTAACGTTTTACTGATGTCTCGGTGGTGAACGGACATCCACCCCCAGACTTGGTCTCCTGGGTTGTAGACCGCTTCCTTGTGACATGTATTACAGCTTCGTGCGTCTGCCTGCTGTTGCTCGCCGATGCTCAGTCATGCGAGTTCTCAAGCTTCCTCGGCACGCTCTCCGAATCACTCGGCGTCAGCTGCCAACTTTTCGTCGTCTTGACACGGTAGCATGGAGTGGAGCATGGTTTGCACTTCGCGGCCCTAGAGAAGCCGAAATGGCGTGAATCACGTGGTGTCTTGCACGGAAGTGTTATACACGAATGTCAGGTAAGGCGAATTCCGGTCCCATATTTTCTGCTCTACGTCGAGGTACATGGTGATCATGTCTGCGAGCCTCTTAATCAGCCGCTCGCTAAGTCCGTTGTTTTGCGGATGGTACGTTGTTGTCTTATGGTGCCTAGTGTTGCTTGGTTCAAAAACTGTGTTCATAAGCTGTGCCGTGAGTACTGTTCCTCTGTCCGTTATAACTCTATAAGGTGCACCATGATGCAACAGGATGTGGTGGTTCAAAAATGGCGCTACCTCAAAGGGCCTGGCTCTCGGGATTGCTTGTGTCTCAGCGTAGCGTGGTAAATACTTGGTCGCTACAATGACATACTTGTTACCGTGAGCATACAGGGGAAATGGTCCGAGAATGCCCTTGCCATCTTGGTCGATCGGCGTGCAAGGTAATTAAATTGGCTAAAGTAAGCCAGCCTGCTTAACAGAAGCTTGCTTTCGGTGCTGGCATTCCCGACAGCCTTTGGCGTACTGTTTGACACTTGCTGAAAGACCGGGTCTATAGTACTTAATGCTCACTCTGGCAAGTGTTCCTGAGTTGCCTAGGTGGCCAGATGTGGCTTCGTCATGGCAAGTGAAAAGGACGTCGTCTGGCATATCCCAAGGAACCACCACGAGGTAGGCACGGTCATTCAAACAGGCGTTCTTCTCGCATTGTCTCGCAGGGAAAACGACGTCCACGAGTGGTACAGATGACGTGGTATGGTTGTGTGGTGGCCCCGATCGATGATTGGCCGAATTTAATCGTCGCCGCGCTGTCATCTGCCCAATTCCGAAGAGTTAATTGCTCTTAAGAAGCTTTCATCAACCTCTACTCCCTGACTGACCGGACAAATGGATGTGTGCGACAGTTTGTCAGCGTCTTCGTGCTTACGGCCAGATTCATAAACGATGGGGACATCGAATTGCTGCAGCTGCAATATCCACCTTGCTAGTTGTCTCGAATGGTCGCGCATGTTTGCCAACCATCAGAGGGCATGGTGATCCGTCACTATCTTGAAGAGAGGACCATGAAAGTACGCGTGAAAGTTGTGATGGCCCTTACTACTAGAAGGCAATATTTCTCCATAGTAGAATATTCACCTCGGCACGCGATAAGGAGCGGCTAGCAGAAGCTATGTATTGTTCAATGTCATCTTGACACTGAACGAGCACTGCATCGTGACTAATGTTACTGGCATCAGTATGCATGAGCGAGAACGGGCGCTGATTATATGCGCTGTCGCAGTTCAGCAAATGATGCTTGTTGCTCGGGTTCCCACACAAATGGTGTGTCGGCTCTTGTGAGGCAATTCAGGGATTCTACTATCTGTTAAAAGCCGTGAAATAAACTTCATTATTAGGCACAAAATCCTAAAAATTGCCGGAGCGCCTTCTTCTTGACCGGAACTAGTAATTGGGCAACAGCGGCAAGCTTGTCTGTACCGGGCCAGAGCTTTTTGGTGCTAACTTCATGTCCAAGAAACTTGAGTTCCTCATAATCGAAGTGGCACTTGTGCGGCTTTAGGGTGAGGTTTGCCAATTGAACAGCATCCAGCGCACTGCGCAAGCGGTGAAGATGCTACTAGAACGTGGCAAAAAAATCACGATATCATCAAGGTAGCCAAGTCTGCCACTTCAGCCTTGTGAGTCAATGTGACTCATTCGCTGAAAGGTTGCCGGTGCTGAACACAAGCTGAAAGAAAGCACTCAAAATTGTTAGTGGTGTCACGAAGGCTGTTTTTTGCGATCTCGCTCATCTACCTTGATTTGCCAGTCCCCACTTTTCAGATCCAGAGAAAGAAATATTGGGCATGGTGAAGTCTAGCTAATGAGTCGTCGATACGCAGCAGCGGGTACACGTCATTTTTGGTTACGTTGCTAAGCATTCGGTAGTCGACGCAAAAGCGTAGTGTCGCCTCTTTCTTTTTAAAAAGGAGGACCGGAGATGACCACGAACGATTGAATGGTTTTATGACCCCATCGTCAACCATTTCTCGGATTTGCGAACTTACCCTGTGCCGAGTGATGGATATCTGGTGCATGGTATAACTGTCAGTTCAAGCGCATGAGTAAACTGAAAGGAAGAGAGTACAAGCGCTTTCTCACAAATAAACAATTTATTAGAAAGGGAAGAAACTATAAACAGGCCATCCAAATAAAACGCATGCGTGTGCGGGCAAAAAGAACACCCGTGGCACCTCGAGAACTCAGAGTAAAAGAAAGAGAGAATTTCTCGGAACATAATCTAGAAAAGCAAACTCTTTATTGTGCAGCAAAACCGAAGGCTGGCTGACGCATTGTTTTCCTCTTTTTCTTAAGTGAAAAGCTTCCGTCAACTCACGAGTTAATTGATTGTTAGATAGAAAAACTACTTCAGTATCCTGATAAAGAGGATAAAAACCGCATTCTCTGCAACGATCCGCGAGATGCGATGCACCCAAAGATTTCAAAGAAGAATCGTGCTCTCTAAGACGAACAGTGATGCACCTTCCCGACTGACCTATGTACATTTTACCAGAGCTAAAAAAAGTCATGTAAACAATGCCCAGTGCGCAGTCCACGAACCTTTTGCAGTGTTTCATGCGACATTGCGGAAACTCTCTGTGCATGCGCGAACAAATAGACACGCAGTTTGAGGAACTTGCGAAGCATGACCTTGACTTGAACAAGAGCGTGCGCGGCGTGGTCTGATTATGGGTCAACAGCGCAGGATTTACTTCGATATGACAGAGCACTGTGTTAGTGGTTTTGGTGGCCTTTGACGTGAAACAGTCGCTTACCTCTTCGATTTTGTTGACAAAAGCTATCTAAGTGCAGTGGAAACGGTGTCAATGCTCGTTGCGAAAGTAGGTAACAAGCAATTGCGATCGGCCACCCCGAAGCTTTAGAACACTGTTGCTTACACAGTTGTCGTTTTTTTCAGTAGCTGCTCTAAGTGCGTTTGGGCCACCGCTTTGCCAACACCCAAAATGCAGCATGTGACGGCAACCATGATGCTTGCTCGAGCAGAAAGCACGATGTTGTCTTCAGAAACATGAAGTACGTCGAGACGCCGTTCGTCGTCCTGTACATTGAAAATTTGACACGACGCCCTTGCAGGTAAATACTAGCGTCACACTCTTGCAGAAAGTGAACCCCATGAATAACGCCACGGGAGCACTCGCGTAGGACAAGACAGATTGTGACGAAAGTATCTCTATGATTATGAACTTTAGTAGCGCAGACACCCATTGCAGTAACAACAAGGCTGCCAGCCGTCCGAATCTTCGACCTGTACCACGGTAGGATTTCTTTTTACAGCTGCGAGGCCAGTTTCCCACTCAATCTAGAGTAGGCGGTGCCGGTGTCCACTGGCGCGTCAACCGCGTAACCATCAATTGTCCCTAGTAGGCCAAATGAAACCCGTTCCAACAGCAGAAAATGTTGGATCGGTATCGTCTTGTCTTTGGGTCGATCGGAGGTTTTCAGCACTTCGATGTTCAGTGACCCCACCGCCAAAGGTCACTCTAGTTAGTTTTCCCGGCAAGTGTTGAGAGACCATGCGGTAGAATACCGCTGAGGCAGCGATGAAAATCACCTCGACGACAGCGAACACAACTGGCACTTGGCGGTTGGTTGTGCAGGATGCTAGGCAAGGTAGTTTTCTATATTGCAGGGTCAGTGGCCATACCGCGGTGGCAGCGAGTTAGCAGATAAGCCGCGATGCCCAAGGCGATGGTATGGGCGCTGGTGGTACAAGTGTTCCGCTTCACCGCAATGTAAGCACAGAGGCCAGTGGACATGTGCCAGGCAAATATTTGACTTCGTAGGGGACGTGCGCCTATTACCGATGTCATGGATGGCATGCTCAAATGATAGCTCTCTGAAGCGGCACAGACAAAGGGTGGCAACGTATACCTGTCATCGTAGTACGCTATTGACAGCACCGACAGGAGCGACACGGTGGGAGGAGCGCGAACAAACAGTGGCGGAGGCAGCAGGCTGCTTTAAGGCTTCCGCATAGGTCATCTCACGACGGCATTCAGTGGGAGCTGGCGCAGAGCTGCCAGGAGGCGAGGGGCCCGTAGTGCCTGGTGCAGCTCTTCTCTAATATCAGCTGCAATCGAGCTAGATGTAGGATGAGGTGTCATGCCAGCATTCTACAACTCTTCCCGCACCACAGAACGAATGAGGTCTAGTAGGCTGTCGATGGTTAAAGTTGTGGTAAAAATGTCCGTGGCACATATGTCATTTCTTTGTCTTTCAAACATGCTGGAACGTTGCTGGGACATGATATATACTCCAACCAAAAGTTTTGAAGAAACCAACTTGGTTCTTTCCTCAGGGGTGACTGCGCGGACTACGTAGCAGCGGCGTCTTCAAAGCACTCGTGGGGCGGACAAACCCAAAACATCAACCGCTCTCGCCGAACCCTACCCCCAGTGTATACACATTGAGTGCGCTCCACGGCAAAACGAGAGAGATAGAGATAGAGAGAGAGAGAGAGAGCAGGTCATTATACACCCCGCGAGTGTTTTGAAGACGCCGCTGCTACGTAGTCCCCGTGGTCACCCCTGAGGAAGGAACCAAGTTGGTTTCGAAACGTCGGGTTTCTTCAAAACTTTTGGTTGGAGTTTAAATCATCTCCCAGTTTCATAACCAACCAGACAGACTTCTGTCAAATGTTTACACTCAAGTGCAACGTTGCTGCACCATCTTCTCCAAGGTGACAGCCTCGATCATGAACTCTACGACAGCCTTAGAAGGGCTCCACACGAGGCCGACAAAGAGCTGCTCTTTAATCCCCGCCTCAGATGATGCAACTTTTATTGCTCAGCCAAGTGGTAATCGTTTCATTTGGCAACCGGACCCAGGCCTAAATCGCTCGTTCCGCCGCGCCGCGGTGGTCTAGTGGCTAAGGTACTCGGCTGCTGACCCGCAGGTCACGGGATCGAATCCCGGCAGCGGCGGCTGGATTTATGATGGAGGAGGAAATGTCGAAGGCACGTGTGGTCAGATATGGGGGCACGTTAAAGAACCCCAGGCGGCCGAAATTTCCGTAGCCCTCCACAACGGCGTCTCTCATAAACATACGGTGGTTTTGGGGCGTTAAACCACACATATCAATCAAATCAATCGCTCCTTTCACTCTTTCTTGGCTATGGGCACTTGTGTTGGTCTCCAGAAGCTTACGATGGAACTCGCTCCACGACGTCAGGTGCTCCTTGCGAATCTGGTACCACGTAATGGCGCCATCCTCCAGCTAGAAGTAGACATGTCCTAGTTTTTCTGCGTCCCGTTGATTTAAGGTGGCTACGCATTCGAAACTGCCCCTTCGGTCTTCGACGTCTTCCCGTACCGTGCCATGAAACGTCATCGGAACCTTGGGGTTTCCAACGTATTCCACTTCAGCATCGCGGTTCCCGTGTCGGTTGAAGCTGTTTCAACTGAAATGCTGGTCACACCTATCGAAGTGATGGGTTTGTGTTGTTGACTTAGGGAGGCATTCCCCTGATTATGTGGCTGGCCCCAAGCACGGAGGTGTTAACTGGAACTGGACTCGTAGGGCGACTCCCTGGGGGGGGGGGGGGTCTGCAGTACCCGTGACACTTCCGGCAGTTTGTCACAAGACTTGAGAAGTCAGGGGTCTTTTAACTAACCAAGATGTAGTGAGCTCTCGAAAATCGCGTCCATACACGGCTGGCTCTTGAGCGAAGAAGAAGCACGCGATATTTAATTTTTAGGGTGAGAGTCGCTCTTACGTGCAGGTGGCAATATGATTATCAGAAACGCCGCAGTGGGAGGTTCCGGAAATGTAGGCCACCAAAGGTTCTTTGACGTGCACCATAAATTTAGGCAAACGGGCGTCAAGCATTCTTGCGTCCATTACTTGAAAATGTGGCCGCCGTAGTCGGCACTCAATCGCGCGAACTGCGGGTCAGTGGTCGAGTGCCTTGTTCATTAGACCACCGTGGAGGGTGAACCTCCGAATGCAAGTTAACGCCGCTATGAGGTCATGACGGTGAGTTTAAACACATGTTTATATATATATATATATATATATATATATATATATATATATATATATATATATATATATATATATATATATATATATATATATATATATATATATATATATATATATATATATATATATTTATATATATATATATATATTTATATATATGTATATATATATATAGGTAGGCATGGTGGTCGATTGGCCGTAGCGTTGCATATAGTCCAGTAGATCCTCCGTGAGCGGTCACAGCGTGGTTTATTTCGACGTTTCGGTCTAGAGTGTGGGCTTCATCACGATTAAAGGTACAGTTTGTTGGTGCTCAGCTTTATACAATCTCAAATCAGAGGAAAAAAAAGAGGAAAAAGACGGAAAAAAAGAAAAAAAAAACAAAGAAAAGGAAAAGAAGAGAAAAAGGAAAAAAGAAAAAAAGAGACAAAGAATATGAGTTGGACTCCCCTCGGGCATCCCCCTTCCACTCTTCACTCCACTTTCCCCTTCATCTATCTCCCCTTTCTCCCCTTCACCTTTCTGATGTCAGTGGTCTGTGTATTCTTCCTTTCACGAACGCATTCTTCCCGACCAGACGGCGCCTCTTGGCACTGGTGGTTCGGTGTGGGGCAAAAAAGAGCTTTTTTAGGAAGTTCTAAGCCTTCAACTACTCGGCGCCCCGTCAACATTTCGTCGTAGAAAGAGGGGTGCCGCGTACTGCGGCAGAGGCTGGTAAGCGGGCGCATTGCGAATTCTTTGCCCGCTTCTGGATTACGCGTGAAGTAGGGGCCTCCCGGATGTGCACAGGGTTGCTCTTGGGCATGTCATGCATGGCAATTTTGATTCGGTAGTAAAATAAAACAGAAAACAAACGACAGCTGCACTTAGGAAGAGTAGTTACACTTGAAATTGTTTTGAGTTGTCCAGTGCCCTTCGCAGCTGCAGTGCCGTGAACTCCGTTACTATTTTGATTATTGCCGTTATTGTTTTCTAATGCTTTAATTGCAGCAAGTGTACCAGGATTCTCATTTATTCCACTTACAAGGGTGTTAAATCGGTGGATAAGGTATGACTCTCATTGTTCACGTTCTCGATTTGATATAAATCCCGTCTCTAAGAGAGTTACTGATAGTTTGTCGAATGCATGGTCGGGAAGATTGAGATGTTTTCATAGAAGTAGACTTGGGGCTGATTTCGCATGGGCTCTGTGATTATTGAAGCGAATCGTAATGGTGTTTCTGTTTGGCAAGAAAACTTTTGAAAAGTTGTGTCGCGTCGCCACTTGACGGCACATGACAAAGGACGTCATAGCATACGTTCGCACTTGCCCTACATGCCAGACTGCAAAACCAAGCGGAGGAAATCAACGAGCCTCAAGAAATTTATAGAAAGCCGGTACACATGGGAAATAGTTGCCTGTAGTGTAATAGGCCCGTACCCCAGATCAACTAAGGAGTGCCGGCACTTGTTAATAGTCACTGAAATTTTTTTCGAAATGAGTGGAGCTGCACGAATTGCTCCGGCTAGATTCAAAAGTAACTTGGGATTGTCCGTCGCAGATATTCACTCACTTTGGTTTTACAATGCCGCTAATAACAAATATTGCCATATATTTCACAGGCAGAATATTTGCGGACACTTTCAAAGCTCTTGGTGTATGCCACAAAAGAACAACACCTTACCACCCTCAGGCCAACATTACTCAGCGCGTCAACAGAAACCTTAAAACATTGTGGGTGGCTTTCACTGACCGCTACAGGGACTGGGATGCCCGCGTACAGAAAATAGCATTGGCCACGCGAACAGTGAATCGTTCCACTGGCTTTACTCCGTCAGTCATTCTATTAGGCCACGAGCTAAATTTATCCATCGAACATGCCCCCATCCTTGACTCCGAATCACCGCACTGCAACTACGTGACGGTGGCGCAAACTCATACGAGTTACTGGAGCGAAACATTGTGGGAAGCCATGTAGAGCTAGTAAACTGCCCGCCTGGAACATTGCAATCGATATAACGAGAGAAGGTGACCTCTAGAGTTCGAGGTTGGTGATTTGGTGCTCCACCGCACGCATCTACTCAGTGATGCAGCAAAAAGGTTTGAAACCTTTATAGCACCACGATGAAATGGTTAGTACGTTATTGCAAAGTAAACTTCTAGGTTGGCGTACCTAAGTTGGCGTACCTTCTAGGATGTGTGTGTGTGTGTGTGTGTGTGTGTGTGTGTGTGTGTGTGTGTGTGTGTGTGTGTGTGTGTGTGTGTGTGTGTGTGTGTGTGTGGGAGGAGGGAGGTGTGTCGGGCTGATGTGCCCTTATCTGCAGCACGCACGGTGGAAGCAGGGTGAGGAGAACACACATACATTGACCATGCGTGTGACAATCGTCAACGTCGAAAAAAGTCACATGGGGTGGAACAATGTCTAGCTAATTAGAAGGGGTGTGAGAACAACGCAGAGGTTTTTTTTTTTTTTGAAATGCGTGGTGATGAGATGCAAGGACGGTCGCGCTAGGCGCGAAGTTTTTCCTCCGTGAGTGCTGCAGAGCAAAGGCGACGCTGGTTTTAGGTGTCAGGTAAGGCAAGTAGATGGCTCGCATTCCACTGCGAGTTGCGTGTGAGCTTGTTTTCTAGCCAATATGTTTCGCACTGGTTTTCCTGTTGTTATATTTCCCGCCTTATGTTTTATTGACTGCCAGTCTGCAGGGATTGTTCATTGCAGGCTTTTATACTCCTGCACGCGTTATTGCTATGTTGTGCCGGTCCGGAAAGCTGGTTGTGATTCCTTTTAGTAATGAATTAAAAGCTGCTCTTATTCCTAGCGTTGCTGGCTCGTGTCTTGTTAGTCGTGACTCACTAACCCACCTGTTCGGAGGTGGAGCCTTCAACTCTGAGACATGAGAGCAGCGGAGAAGCAGTTTTGGAGCATTTTTGACGCTTTCAATAGACGCAATGAACAAGAAAATTTTGCTGGCAGTTCAAAAAAGTGCGCCTTTTGCCAAGAAGGGCCTCTTACTCATCTAGCCAAGCCACTGTCATTCCACTCTGGAAACGAAGAACGGCGCCAAAAAAATACCAAACAGGACCTAATCCCACTAAATATTAGTATCTTGTTTTTTCGCTGAAATTCAGACTACTTTTGCATGGCCGATCGAAACTCAAATGAAATGTTCCTATGTATAAGAGCGAAATCAACATATTACTTTTGATTGGCGATGATAGAAGGATATGGCAGATTATAGCGTCAGTATAGGTGTGACGTTTTCGCTGACCAAAGCACACTGGTTAAAACCTGTTGCAGTAGGCCTGACCATAATATCAGCTTCAAAAAACTGTGTTGTTTGTATCTTTTGAAGTGGAGTTGGATCTTTTCGAGAAATAACGAACATCAAGTGTAAGGCAGCACCTTTTCTATGCTTAGAGGTATGCGTTTTGAGCCTCAGTACACAATAGTTAACCATCGAGTAAGTTGGAGGGTGTTTTATTTTATGATTTATGGGGCAGCATTTTTCTATGTACGTGAATGGAAATACGTGATTAAGAATTACCGTAGCTGTGGCATTGCACGTACGCGTCTGATTCAGCTACGGGCGGCGCGGGGTTCGATCCCCAGTGCCGGCCGGCCACCCACCGGTAGCTAAACAGGGTACAGGCGGGCTTCGAGGGGCTGTGACGCGTCGCCCCAGTGGTGAAGCTTACTCTGCCTGGATACTCCCAACACGCTGCGTGGGGACCCCGGTGATTAAGAATTGTTGAATTGCTGAGTAAAAAACCCTATAATATTTTCATTCACGTGATTTCGCAACCTTTTTCGAGTCCAAGAAAGAGAAGATTATTCAAATTTATTGCTCTTTATTAACCTTGCTCTGGCTAATCGTGGCCCAGCAAGTACCAGCCAAGCTGTTTTACGTTTGCAATGGTTCACGCTGTCATCACGCTTTCCGTCAACACAGTCGCATTTGCAACATTGAACACAATGTAGCCCATATGTCATCTTACCTCCTCTACCAGTGGTGCAGGTGAACCAGAACCAAGCCAAGCAGACAGACCAGAGAATTCTGTCGATGAAGGCAACCAACATCCGCTTAGCCTCACTGGCCATTACTTCATTGCCGTTCCACTTGAGCTTCATGAACACGCAACTCAGTCCACAGGACAGTGCTATGCACCACAAGAAAATCTGCATAATCTGCGTATACAAACCAAACAGAAATTACGTAGGTGAGCGTGTACAACACAGAAAACTCATGTCTAAATGCCATTGTGTTAATTAAAGCATGTAATTTATTTGCACGGTTACAAAACATGCATTTTCACCACAGTTTCGATACAGACATGTTGTAAACACCTTTTCATTTAAGGCTTTGGATACACAGACTGGACATTTCATTTTTATTCATTTATTTATTATAAGCGAAACAACCTTTTGACTATCCTATTAACGCTGTCCATGCGTGTCTCAATGCCAACGCCCCGCACCATGCTTCCCTCGCTGGAAGTGTTCGGTAGGTGCGAAGTAGGCCACGCCTTCCTTCGCAGTGCGCGGTGACGTTACTCTCTCCCGCACCTGCCATGCTCTCGCCGCGTGTCACCTCTCTCTCTCTCTCTCTCCACCCTCTACACCACTCACAACCTTCGAGCGCACAGCGAGTGAACACTCTTTCGGCTCATTTGATAAAGAGGACGCCGGAAAGCGAAGCTCCTTCGCCGGCTGAAGGATGCGCCTAAGGGAATTGGTCTAACCCCGTCGTCGCCGGCATTGTGAGAGTTAGCAGAGCCGATCGCATTCGCGAATGGCGATGTCGCGCCTGCAACACCGACAAGGCGAGAGCCAGGAAAGCCGAACCCAAGCTTCGGCAGTGGAAGACCAGCGACATCGATGAGGTGCGAGTTAAGCAAGCTGATCGCGTTCGAGAATTGAGACCACACTCGGGTAACACCGACGAGTCGCAAGCCAAGAAAGCCAAGCAAAAGCACCGACAGTGGAAGGCCAACGCCAGCGATTTCTCAACGTCCCCGTCGTCAGCAACGTCTCGATAGCGCCATGCGTCCTCGGCTGAAGAGCCCAAACGCAAGCGCCGGGCCCAGCCAGCCGATCCGAAGGCGACCTGGAAGAACAATCTGGAACCACTCAATGACGCTTCTGCTCCGACTGCGTTGCCGTGCGCGTCAATGACGATGCGGTCATCAGCCTGTACCTCACTCCCAACCTGCCGAAGGAACAGGTTCAACGATGTCTGAGCGAAACGCTAACTGATTAAGGTCATCAGGTGGGTTGATGAGGTGGGTCAACGCTCGCCTTTTATAGTCGTGGGAGACTTCAACATTGACGTCAACGGAAGAGGAATAGAATGGCTTGTCGATAGCGTGCGTGACGTGCACTCGCTAAAGTATGTGTAGGTGAAACGGAAACTACCCACCACGGTAAGGAGAACATGCGTCGATCCGGTGTGTGCGAACTTCGACGTCGAATGTCGATTGTCTGAAATCACCTCTCAATAACCAATCACAAGGCCGTGGCAGTCAAAGCGAAACGTGTGCCAGCTCCGGGCCTGCGCCCGTGTGCACTCTGAAGAAACGACAGGACCTATGCCAGCCTTCATTTCAAACAAATCTTCCAGTGCTAACCGCAGCATCCGTGCTACCGCCATTCAACCCATGACGCCAGCCGGGCGCAATGCTGCTGCATTGTATCCAATCAGGGTTCCCTTTCAAAAGATGTCGTGAACTTTTTTATGGTGCGTAACGATTTAAAACTTCCCGCGACAACGATCTTCAAATGCCACCACCGCTTATGTAGTGGTCGGCTTAGATGCGGACTTTTCGTTTTAGTTACGTCTTCATCAGGCGTGTTTGATAAAAATAGTATGTGATAAGGACCAAAGAGTGTGTACAGCGTGATATGATAAATTGCTCCAGGTATTCTTAGGGAGTAGGTTTACATTAGTGATACTGGACCTTTTGTGTAACGAGTTTAATTATGCGAAAAAATACAACAAATAAAAACAAGAAGGCTGGCGTAGCTTCCACTCATGGCGCAATGAATAAAGGATAGCGGAGCTGAACAGTTTCTAGCTGATCCTGGCCATACCAAATGATGCTAAGTAATGCCAAGCGACGCTATGTGATTATACAAAGTAATGCCAAGTGATGCCTATGTCCAGTGGAGCCCTGGACAGTCGCCTCTTGCCGTTTCAGCCGGTAAAACTAAGTTGCGAACGGCTGAAAAATAGCTTGAGAGCAGACGAAGCAGATGCTACGACATGGTGGCGTCTTATTCATCTCGCTCGTCATTATTCTGGGTAAAGGCTTTCTCATCGAGAGAGCGAACATTCTTCGGTATCCTCATGTCTGCGTTTGGTGTACCGACACCACGCGTCACCTTTACACAATGCAAAAAAGTTCATACGCAGTTGGCCATCAATGATCAATTCTTCGTATTTATTCTATTCTGCCATAATACCCTTCAACAACATTTATATTCTAAAATCGCTGCCCTTGAACCGTTCAGCTCAATGTCTAAACCATTATACCAAAAAAGTTTCCTAAAATTAACTAGAGGTGGCTCTGGCGCTGCGATTGTTCGGTGACCATGGGAATTATGCGTATGGCATGGATTTGCCTGGTCTTCGTGCTTTCGGGTGGCGAATCGTACTTGTGGCTTGGTTGATTGCTGTTTTTGGTTTTATTTTGAATGAAAAAACAAACCGTTTCAAAATTCGTGAACTGATTTGAAATGGTGATTCTGAAGGTGAACGTGATGAAGCGTAACTGGTGAACTTTGCTGGTTGTTGTTTTGGGACAAAAAAGCTTCAAGGGGCCCTAAAACACATTTTGAGTTACCATGAAATAAATCTACCAGAAAGCTTGCTGCCTCAAAAATGCATCGCCGCCAAAATTTCAAGAATCCGTCCAGTACAAGCGGAGATAGAAAGATTTGTCACACCCTGCAATCGCATTCTTTCTTCTCTCGTCCCGACGAAAGCACTGAAAGCTAAGCAGAGAGGTATGGCAGGGGCTAACAAAATAAGTCACGCGCGTCTCATGACATTGAGCACTTTCTACTTTTTTTCTTTGAACACGCAGCTTTTTCAGTGTGATCGTGCACGCACGCGTGGACAAGTGACGGCATCCCATCGTGGTCTCTGTAACTACTGAGCCCGCCATGTTCAAATCAGCCATTGGCTGATAGATGGGTATTTTACGAGTGATTTTGGGGCGTCTTTCGTCATTAGTCGAGGGAAGAGAAAGCAGTTTTAAACTGACTGTGATAATTTATTGTGAATTCCAGGCCACGTGCTGCACTACAACATTTAGACCGCATGTTCTCGGGAGCCTCTACTATACCGATCGGCGTTGTTTTCTGACCACGTTCCAAAGTCTTGCAGGGTCCTTTTAAAGCCGCCCGTAGCTAGAAGGAGCGTAAAGGACTCTTCAAAACATGACGCCCATTTACGGACAGAAAAGCGGACATGTAGTCTAGAAAAATAAACACACTCTATCTCTTCGCGAACATCATGGATAAAGCACACACTTAACAACCAAAGACTTCACGACTTCATGAATATTATAGATACGGCACACTTCTATCAATGATGTTTCCCTGAATAGTGGAAAAAACAAGTGTCTCCTCCGTGAAAAAAAAAAAAGAAACTTTGGCAAAAGTAATCGCTTGCAAATTTAGGTGACCTCCAGAAAATTATATTAATATGGCCGTCACATACCACTACCGCACTTATTTCGACGACGAGTTATGCACGGCTTTTATTCTACAAAACTGTATTAGGGGCGAAGCTCCTTATAGCGGCACCCGTTCGTCCCGCGTAGTATGTAACCAGTCTTACGTTTTGACCTGCAAACATTTTGACCTCCAAGGTGGTGCCGGTGAGAGATTCCTTCTGTGCGTTGTTGAACAACAAAAAATAGTGCTCAATGTACGTGCCAATAGCTGATACTGGGGTATGAGAGACAGGAGCATTCGGCTTTTAGTTAACGTGCACGCTGCGATCCCCATTAGCAGCCATTGCATGTACATTGAGCACTATCTGAAGGGAAAGGGTTGCTACGTTATACCCGCTGGGTGTAACCACCTTAGTTTTAGAAAGGTTTAGCGAGCGTTGAGCCGCAGTGCCATGAATAAAAGGAACTAGTATATACCATGAATGAACTCGAGGTAGTTAAAGGTGGGAAGTAGGTACGAAGTGCAAGCCTTAAAAAAGTAAAAGCCGAATTCTCCTGTCTCTCATTTCCCATGCAGCCATTGGCATGTACATTGAGCTCTATCTCCCAGGAAAAGGTTGCTACGTTATACTCGCTGGGCGTAACCTCCTTGGTTTTAGAAAGATTTAGCGAGTGTTGGGCCGCAGTGCCATGAATACAGTGAACTAGTATATACCATGAACTCGAGGTGGTTAAAGGTGGGAAGTAGACCTGAAGCGCAAGCTGTTAGAAAGTGTGCGTGTGCCACCTCTCGTTTAGTCCTTGGAATGTCCGCTGCATGGCGGTGTTTCTATATAAGGAATATATGATGAAAAGATGCGAGATGGTGGTACTTGGAGTGTTGAATAGATGGACGAACGGACACACAGACAGATGCATGAATGGACGCATGAACGGACGCAGGGGCGGATGCATGGACGAACGCAGAAAAGGACGCACGCACGGACGGGCGGATGGATGCATGGACGGTCGCACAGACGGAAGGAAGCAAGAACGAATGAACGGACGAATGCTTCGCCCCACTCTCCATCATTCACTCCGTGGATATGCTGCCAATTTTTTTTTCCCCAAACAGTGGTTTAGGCAGGCATAGCGGTAAGAGAAACCATTCGACCACGATAGGCGTAACACCATTGTCACTCATCCGTCAGCAGTTACTACTCTAACCACTACCCTGACTTCGGACTGCCCTCCTTAACGGCTAAACTAAACGTCAACGACGCACGCTCGAAACGGGACCCAGCTGGGGCTGCTTTTTTAATCTTGACTACATCTTCTAGGTGAATGCACAACTTCTCATTTATTCGCCGTTTGGCTTGCAGCTCGTACCCTAATGATCTGTGTCATGTAGTACCTACGCAATATCTCAGATTAGGGCACTTCTAGTTAAGTCGAGGCCACGAAACGCAGTGCTCCTTTGTCGATGTTACGTACAAGCTTTGATCTCAGCGCCACGTGGGGGTGATTCGAATAACTTGTTTTGTCGCGGCTTGTATCGTGCGTGATTTTTCCGAGGCGGATTGGATTGGATAAACTTTTATTGATTGGATAAACTTTTATTGATTGGATAAACTTTTATTGGAGTGCGCAATTATAGCAAAAAATACAGCTTTTACAGAAATCGCACATGATTGGTGTTTGTCGTGTTTAGATCTCATGCTTGACATCTTCATTTCGCTCTGATTACTTGTCCACAGCAGTTGTATTACTCTATGCCAACAGTGTTCGGGCTTGTTCACACCGTAGTACAGCCGTTTAATGTGTGCGCCTACTTTTATGCTGGAGGCGTAGATGACCCCCTGTTTACGGTGCCGTATTGCCACTGCGCCGAAAGACGAGGCGACATCTAGCGTGAAAATCTTCGCGCGCTGTAGCATACACACGTGTTCTCCCCGTCGAACCGAGGTTCATCTCCTTCGCGTTGTCTAATAAAAGGTGGCTGATGGCAAGTAGCATCGAGGTGCGAACAGACAGAGAGAGCTCCTAAAGGAATATAAAGTGGCATGCGAATTTTTCCAGAAAGCTAGAAACCGCGATTCGTAAAACGCATTGTAAAAAAAGAATAAAAATCTGCGCTTCGTCTGCCATGGTGGTATTGTGGTTATGGTGGTCAGCTGCAGACCACGCATTTTTGACGACTTTGATATATAGCCATGTTTTGACGGAGGGGAAATGATAGAGGTACGTGTATTGCGCATTGTCAGTGCACAATAAAGATGACCTAATGGTAAATATTTCTGGAGGCCTTAATCACAGCGTTTTTTATAATGATATTGCGGTTTTGGGACGTAAAGCCCCAGGAAATTTATTTAAAATCTGTTGATGTCCGATGCTGTTATGACCAAATTTTTTGTGTAGAACAATGGTAGGATTTTCAGAATTTGAAAAAAAGCATCGATATTTGGGATTTTCATAGATAGATAATATTTAGGGAAATAAGATAGTTCGTATCAGATGATTATCAGGCAGTTTTTTTTTCTGTTGGCAAAAATAATTTGATATGTGAACAGTTTGAAATAACCTTTACAGCTGGTGAGAAAAGTTTCAAAAAATAAGTTGGTTTTCGTACATGTTTGCTTGTAAATTTAGCATTGAGGTGGTCCTAGTAACAAAATATGATAAATAACACATTTATTAGTGACCTTCATTGGTTACTGGCTGAGAAAGAGATCAAGTTGCTTTTTATTTTAGGCGATAAAAGTATTTTTGATGTGGTTGCAGCACGCTGTGTTTGGCTGTGTTTATGCATTGTAGCACTGTGTCCTAGTGGCAAGCACTAGCTGCAAAGGCAATAGGAACAGATAAATAACATATTTTCATCCGTGCTTACCTGAATAGTTTGTTAACTAGTATTAGCCCGAGTAAGTGATAGATCTAAACTGTACTAGAATGCAATAAACCACATGCAGCTATTTGCTAACAGTTCGAAGAGTGTTCTGATGCAAAACTGGTAAGTGACGCCGATGCATGCAACAATCAATTACCTGTACAACAAGATTTGAAAGTGGCAAGACAACCACAATTAAGAAACTGATCTATTGATATAATAAAAAAAGGTTATGGTTTTGTCATGAACCAACACAACTGTATTGGAGTGACAATGCGTGTGCAGTAGTTGCAGCAAAGTTTAAACTTACGGATGAAAAAAAGGAACATGAAGACAGTGCTAACTACTGGTGTATAATAAAGCCTGTGCATAATATATGGCTGCTGTTATATGCAATTAAAACTGCTGGTGAAAGATTGGAAAGGTAAAAAATATTCAACATGAATGCAGTCGATTCTTCATAAGATGAAGCTTCATAAAGAAGTTGTGTTGATTCTATTCAGATCTGTTGGAAGTTTGCGGAGTGAAAGCTACTATTTTTGATGTCACTCCTACCTTAAAAAGAAGAAATTTGGTACTTATTGTTGGTAATAAAATATAATCAACTGATTGTTTCAGTTGGAAGCAAGAGTTGATAGTTCAATACTCTGAAGAAAATATAATCACTTCTATTTTTTCAATCGGAAACAATTAAGACCATTATTTTTCAATGCAACGTACTTTGCAAGGTCAAGTGACTGTTTTCAGAAACTAGGGTTGCTGGCAGAGGGCTACATTGCAGTTCAGCACCACGACTGCTGGGCACCGTTCAAATGCAGACAGTGTTTTAGGGTTTACAGCTGTGCTGCATATGCTTAGACCTATTATTTAACTCTGAACTGATAAACAAACTAGCCAGGCTGCCTTTACAAGCATTTTTATTGGATATTTAGCTAAAAATATTTTTTTCATAAGTGAAGAAGCAGCAGTCATGCCTTTCTACAAAATCTGAAATGTTCATTATATCATGAAAAATATGGTCACTGCTGAAAGCAGGCCACGTGTTACACAGCGAGGAGAATAAAAAGGTACCTCCAGTCCAAGCAATGCCAAGGTAATAACTCCACGTGGGTAAACTATCACCCAAAATTTAAGCCTAATAGGGCTTTCACATTATTACGCAATGTTGTTGCACCACTAATGCAGTAATTAGAAAGCTAAATGCTGTACCAAACTGTTTGTGTTTAGAGTGGTCTCTTCTTCTTTCTTTAAATCAAACAGCATTTAGGACAGAATATGCTGCAAGCACATCAAGGCATGTAAACTAGCCGGCCAACTTGCTAATTTTAAACAAGAAATCTCTAGCATGTCATAATTGTCCTGGTGAACTGTGGGGTCATTGTCCTAAACATGGCGGGTGCACTGTACAGCAGCTGCAATGTAACTTTCTTAATTTTTGCTCGTTAGAGCTTTAGCATTTTTATAGTTTGCAGCTATTTTTTTCGCGCTATGGTGGTGGCTAGCCTGCTAAGAAGGCTGTTCAAGTGAAAAGAGGTTTTGGCTAATGTTTTATTCTAAATTGTTCAGCAGAGTGAATGACAGTGCAACTGTACCAAATCGATGGCTTGAAGAAGGGAAGAAACGAAGCTTAACTACTGCTACCTATTATATTTGCCATGATTGGCCACATTTAGTGCAACTTTCCATGTGTAGAACAGCAACAAATCTCTTGGTTGCAGATTAGGAAGCTTTCGTACAATGCAATTCATAGTTATCAGGGCTAACAATGATACAGGTGAATAAACCTACCCTATGCCCTCAAGGTCTCTATGGCTCAGTTGTGTACATCTTAAGGCATGGGCTGTATTAATTGTTACTTTTGAATCTTTTTTTTGTTGTTTTTATCTTTGCCTGATTGAAGCACGCCCATTAAGTTAACATGTCGCCAGTCCAAGTTGTAGAGATGGCTTTACACCACGATATGGACGTGGAGAAGGATGTGCTGTTGAAACTCAATAAAAGCAATCTGGTGATCTTATTTTGAACCCGATGTTGAGACAAATCTACTGCGAACTAGCATATCATCATAAACAGCCTGACCACGCCCACTGCAGAGCAAAGGCCTCTCCAATGTTGTGTCAATCAACCCGGTCTTGTGCTTTCTGCTTCTATGTTATAGGGGCAAACTTTTTGATTTCATCAGCCCACCTAACTTTCTGCCTCTCCTTCGTGCAATTACCTTTTCTGGGAACCCAGTAACTTCCCCTAATGACCAGTGGATACCATGCCTACGTGCCTGGCGAATCTCCATTTCTTCCTTGATTTGAACTCTTAACCCTAGTTTATTCCCTGACCCACTCTGCTCTCTTCTTGTCTCTTAAGGGTAAACACCTATTATTCTCCTTTCCATCCCTTACTGTGCTCTTCTTAATTTACGCTAAACCCTCTTTGCAAGCCTCCAGGTTCCTGCTTTGTAGGTAAGTGCCAGTAAGATACAGCTGTTATATGCTTTCTTCTGGAGGGTTAGTGGCAAATGACCATTGATAATTTAGGAATGATTGCCAAATGCCATCAATGCCATCTTTATTCTTGTAGTTATTTCAATCTCATGGTTCGGCTCCTTGATTAAGGCCTGTTATAAATGCATAATTCTTTACAACTTTCATCATCTCTCCACCTATTGCGAAGGGCCGTTTTCTGCCGAGACTGTTGCACATTAGTTTAGTTTTATGCGTATCAATTTTCAGGCCTACTCTTCTGCTTTCCGTGTCCAGTTCAGTTATCATGAGCATATATGTTGACGATTTTAGTTTATATTGAAACAGTACGGTAAGTCTGCGTCTCGCACCACCTCTGAAGTGGGTCTTGCTGCGGTAGATAAGGTTTTTAATACACCAGTATGTGTACTAAACGGGGAAAAGTTGCATGGCTGTTCCATTACTGCAACAATTCTAAGACTATGTTATGCTTTTTAATGCAATGATATTCTGAGGTGAAAGCACTGGAGAATGTTTTAGACTTCCAACTACCTTTCACATTATTGCGTCATCGAAAGCGCATGCTATGTTGTGCCTGACTGCCTTGTACAAGTCTGCATTCATTACCTACATTTGAGTTGCTTATCTAACATTCATTCTCTATAAGTGTCTATTGGTCCTCGTCAACAAAAGGATAATAAAGCAGAAAATTGGAATGTGAACTAGTCATTCTGGTAAAAATTTGGCAGAAAAAAAATTACAGTAATAATAAAAGGGGAGGCCTGTGTGAACATGTCGGCGCTAATAACAATACTGGATGTTTTACTAGTACAAAAACTTTTACCTAAATAAGACAATTTATAGTGGAGCTTCAACACTTAATACAATGGAGGCAAATCAGATGGCTAAAGTTGCTGTTTCATTCATTCAGCTGAGGTGCATTCATGCTGAGGTGCCCATTACCCAGATGGCAATTTCTGTTGCAAAATATGTGCCACCCGGTGGTCCTGCTTAGCAAGATTTGTCAAAATTTTTTAACAAACACTTGAAATAAAAGGCACATTGCAAAAACAAATCAAAAAACAGAACCAGGAAATGCATATGTCCACACAAAATCTCTTTGGGCTGGGTATTTTGCAGTCATGTGTCATATTTTACGTGCATGTCATAGGTCTAATAGAGGACTATAAATGCTTCCTTATTATGGCTTGGTAACACATGGCACAATTGCTCACTCGTGTCAATTATGCAAAATAATGAACTTGCTTATTTAGCTATACTAGAGTTCAGTGATTACATGCAGGTTGCATTGCCGCCTTTTTATTTAAATGCTGTGGTTCACTGAATTGCCTGCACCCAACAACTGAAGATATTTATTAAGTCTGGGTATTAGACCACATTACTGAGAGTTGGCTCCCTAGCCTGTTGGGTTCATTGCTTCTCTGTTGACCTGAAAGATGCTGGTTTGATTCTCATTGTAGTGGTTCCAGTTTGGTGAAGGTGAAATTCTACAGGTTCATGTACTGTTTACTGTCACTGTACATAAAAATTACCCCTGTTGGTCGAAATTATTTGAACCCCTTCATCATGGCATCTTATGGTTTCAGTCACTTTGATACAATAAACCCTACGAACCACACCCATTGCCTTTGCATTTGTGGATGAATTGGCTCTACTGTCTGGGCTGTCCCAATATCTAGCTAGCAGCTGTATGAAAAGAAGTTGACTGTTGATTTTAAGTGATGTCAATAATTTTAGATTAATTATTTGCCTAAAATAATAATATAGAGCAAACCTTTGTTGAATGGCATCGTTTATTGAAGCAGTAAGCGAAGCCAGCTTGTTAGGAAGGCACAGGACCAATTGTTCAGGCTTCTCACCTTCACTATTATATTTCAAAATGGATATTTTTCTCGTCTAGCACTCATGTGTTCGTGCATGACTATTGATGAATTGGGCTTTCATTTTGAGGTTTTAAGGATGCAAAACAGTTTCGATGCAGGGAACCAGTTAAACGAAGATTTATTAGTATTAGGTATGGAGTGTGTGACATAATAGTAATAAGCGGAATAAGCGGAATGGCTTCAAAATATATGAACCATCGTGAGACAGCACAGCTAAACACAACACAAAAGAACAAACAGTGAGTTTATTGTATACCAGTAACAGCGCTTCAGTCCAGTAAAACTATCTTGTGTTACAAAATCACTTACAGCACTGCGATACTCTCACAGATCACGAATGGATGCAAAAACAAAGAGAAAAGTAAACACAAAAAGCACTAAGTTCGAACAGAATCACATATTATTGTGACGAGAAGCAAGATTTTTTTTTGTCCTTGCCAGTGAGTTTTCAACCAGCAGTAAAGGAAATTCAATAATGCCATATCACACTCCAAAAAAAATTCCGCCATATCCACGAAGTGAACGATGATGAGTGGGCGAAGCTCCGGAGGTAAACCTGGTAAACCATGAATCCTCTGTACATTTTGCCCACTCGATTTTATTACATCGCTCCCCCTAGCGTACGTCGCCGCACTAAATCGAACGATTGCCTTCAACCAATGACACGCGCTATATGTGACATCATTCCTATTTTATAAGATCTCGCGTCTTTCATCAACTACAAGTACCGCTTTCTAGTTTATAACATCTTGCATCTTTTCATCAACAGCTACAAGTACCACCATCTAGTAAACACTACAAGAACTAAACGAGAGGTGGCTACATACAGGAGACGGTACCGCCATCTAGTGAACACTGCAAGAACTAAACTAGAGGTGGCTACATACAGGGGACGGTACCGCCATCTAGTGAACACTGCAAGAACTAAACTAGAGGTGGCTACATACAGGCTACAGGGGACGCACAGCCCACGCTCTAAGGAGCTTCGCCCCTAAAAAGCGTGTTTTTCTTTAGTTTGGGGTCACTGGGATGATGGTGAAGATTGCCCTTGAGAGTGCGTCATGTCGCTTGAGTTACGTAGGCAGAAAGCTGGTGGAAATACATATTTAAGAGATATTTCTCGAGTTTAAAAACTATTCCTTCTAGTAACTTCACCTATATTTATCAAGCACATAGGGCTTTAACATTAAATATTGTGCATATTTTTAGTCCGACCACCAAAGCAAGTTTTTTATGCTGAACAGGGAGCTTTTTCCAAAAAAAATTGAAATTCACAAATTTTCAGACTATCTGCTATACCATCAGTGCGTCCATTATTTTAAATTTGTAGCATGCCAAACAGGCCACCAGCACATATTTCATCTGTGTCCTTATCATTTGCCATGTTCGCAGCGAAAAATTCCACTCTTGGTAAATTTATCCAATATTGCTAGTGAAAAAGCCCTCGAAGAATTGATATGCACAAATAAGTCATCATTTTACAGTTAAATCAATTCATTACCTAGCCGGAATTTCATTTGTTGAGTGCATTTCAAAACATTCTTTGAAAAAAATTGTTGTTTGACGCCTTCTAACTCAGTCGACGCCAAACTACCAATTCTCATAAATATGGACGAAAACTTTTGACAACTGAATTAAATCACCAGGACGAGTTTGGCACTTCCAGAATCATGCGATAATTCTTTCGTCATATTCATGATGGTCGAAAAAATGCTGGGTGATCTGGCATAAAATGACCATAATCTTTCTGTTGTGTAATACATTGAATTACTCTTTTGCCCTTTTTGGCTCTACTAATATTGTTAGCGAATATTTTGGTGCATTTACAAAGTTGTGTGTGCTTTCAGCAATTTAATTTGGTGTAATATGTAGTAGTCATTATGTGTGGTCTTTATTTTTGTGCTGCAACACAGTGCCTCTAAATTGGCCTGTTAGGACTCTGGAATTAAATAAAATGAATGGTGCTCGTGCTATTACTTGCTCTGTACTCACCTTGTGAGATTCTGCTTACAAAACGTTTTTCCTCTTTTCCAGAAAAACCGTGTGCACAATAATATTACAATAGAAGAAATACAGGTGCTATAGTTATCTGAAATTTTTGTGATATTCCTTCTTCGTATCATAAACTCCAGACGCCGAAATAATAAAATAATTTTTGACAATTTCGTTCTCACAGTCCAGAATGTTTAGGCTGTATTTTGTTTTATAATCATAAGAAAACGAAATTTGATTTCATTGAGCAGGAAAATTCTCCTTGTTGGCTTTCAAACATTGATTTCACTTAATGTATTTTTTCGCATGTGTAGGCGCAGTCTAAAGTTCCCAGGCAACGCTACCACAAATAAAGTTGTAATAGTGGCCTGGGAAACTTCGAATGACCCTGTACTTGCAGGAGATAAATCTGATTATTTCGTATGCCTAATGTAGAATCTAATAAAAACAAGTTTGCTATTTATGGGCATGTATTCATGATAATGTGTGCAAAATGGCCCGACGGAGCCGTTGTCGTTCCGAAGCACCCGTTACATAATTTCCTCATTGCGAAGCTCTCCATGAAAATTGAACGGGATGTACGTTTCATGTGTTTTTCCTGATCTCTTCCTATACTATTTTCTTTTTACGAAAGTGGTTGGCAGCATGTTATCTACGCCTTCTTACGTAATCAGGCAAAATATTTTTGTGGTGTACGAATGCTAGAAAAATCCATGTGCTGCCCATAATTCGCATGCTCGCTAAAGTGCCGTGCGTTGTAGCTCCTATAAACACTAGCGCCACAGCTTCCTCCAGTGTACATTTAGGAAACTGTATTTTTATACCACCACCCCGTTCAGTGAAAACCACGTCTCACTGAACATGAATAACCACGGGCTGACTGAAAACAAGGTTAAGTACCATGCGGGTGGCTCACCTTAGATATCTTGGTCTGGCCGTATTGCTCAACGACGGTAAATGTGATGCATCCTGAGAAGAAGCAGACAGCGTGGTAGAATGGAAGTACGTAGTATTGTGATGTTGTGTCAATTATGGTTCTGTAAGAGAGATAAAATTTCCGTAGATCAATTGCCCAAGTTGAGACCTCTGAAGGACGGGGTGAATTACCCACCCTGCTTTGCAATACAGTGTTAAATATTCGGCCGGCCAAGACTGCAGCGGAGGCGAACACCCCGTCCAAGAGCAGCCAAATTTACTATGACTCACCGTTCGACGAAAAACTGACTCAGAACGTGCCCCAAACTAAAAGACAAAAGGGACAATTTAATTTGTATAAATGAATTCATGTCTTTCAATGTGTACATTCGTTGCAACGAGAGTCTATCAGAAGAGTTTGTAAACGTTTTTTTTTTGTTTTTCGTACATTGACATGCCATCTTCTATCTTTTTAGCGTCCGTAAGTGCCATGGTAAGATCCAAAGGAAGGTAGGTCCCACGATCACCTAAATTGATGTGGGACAATACATTTTCAACAATATCGACCTTACATGTTGTGCTTGAGAGGGCTTTAACTGCACCATCACGGTATATATGAAGAATACCTTCAGAGCAAGTGTTTTGTTTTATTGTGTCTGGTGCCAAAGGTACATTGCATTAACATTTCCCACATGTAGTCATGTCCTAAAAGCTTGCCTTTTCAGCCGTCCTGGTCAGGCAGTACACTCTGAGCAAAAAAAGCCGAAATAGAAGCAAATTACTGGTTGCACTCCCTGATGAAGTTTTGTGTACGGCGCCCAGGTGAAGTCAAACATTTATTCCAAATAACTACGAAGTTTGGAGAAGCCCTGAAATGAGTGGTTTTTACACCAGTCAAAAAAGTTTTACTGGTAAGTACGCGAGTAAACTTTTCGATCTATGAAAAAATAATAAATGCGTTTATTTTGTCACACTGTGCACCAGGGAATGTCTAATTAGCGTAGAAGTGCACTACATTGTTCAGAAGTAGGGTAGAGTGGGGTAAATTGTGACAAAGTATATAAAATAGTGATTATTTTTTGTTAGTATTTTACTAAGTATATATATGTATAGTTACAGATGTGAACGCAGAAACTTTCCTTAAGTTATAAAGTATGTGCCGCATAAACAGAAACATGCTGCCACCGTTAGAATGCGCGTTTTAAGAATAGACCGTGTACCAAATATGTGATTCCGCCCCAACATGGGGAGAAAACGAAAGAAAGCGTGGGACAAAAATAGAGAGTATTGCAAATTTGCATCACTTCAGGTTTTGCAACAAAAGCACCTCAAGGTCACTCCGTGTTTTCCCTAGACAGTATTCATGAGCCCATTCTTTGCACTGCACGCAATGAAACCGGACAGAACCCACCGCTGTGTTGCTCCAAAACACCTAGCAGATCAAACACCCCGGTATTTCTCTGTGATAAAGGTGCCTTTATTTGAATTTTTGCACTTCTTTAGAGTTTTCAAAATTTTATGCATACATATGTTATGACGCATCTTCATCTCTTTTTCGCGTTTTGATGCATAACTGCACTGGCATTTTGTGGCTTTCATTGTCGTCAGCCAGGATTTGTGAGGCAAGAAATTGCGAATTTGCTGTCGCTTTTTATTTGCGAAATCGCATTATTAATGAGGTATTATTAAACCTCCAGACCAAGACATGTTTGTGAACTGCTTGACTAGAAAATTCGTTTGACTTTCGTTAATGCTCCTTTTGAGAGTATCCTTAGGAATGCGAAATAGCCTCAATGTCCTGTCCTGAACAGCATTCGGTATGTTTTAATGTCGTTTTCTTTCCATGAACCTATATATATATAAATTTTTGTACGTGCTAACCATTCCAAACAGAAAATATTGTTTAATATTATCTTGAGTAAGTGGTTCACTTAACACATTTTTGTCACGTTTTGCACCTCCCACATGCACGAATTGAAAAAAAGCCGCCTGAAAAAGCCACCTGCAACTCGAGTAAATTTGTCACACAGTGGTGGGGGAAAGTAAAATCCAGGTTCTTTTCGATGTCGTAGAAACCAGCTCTCACCACTCGGCGCCCGAGACCCACCACCCAAGGTGGTATTTAGCAAAGGGGGAGACGAAACGAGCTGCCGCTATTCGAAAAGCGGCAATTCACTTGGTGGTCGTTTAAAGATGAAGCGAAAACGCTGGAGAAGTTCTAGTAGGCTGAGAAAAACTTATATTTACACACTCTACAAAAGTTACAAAAAAAAGAATTTTTTCAAACACTTAAAAAAACACTTTGAAATGAACCGTCTTCTGTAGGGCGACCCTACGAGATTCGGCAGAACCGATGGTGCCTAACACTTCAAGCCTGGTTCAGAACACTTGGCGGAACTTCGGAGCCTCTTCTTAATTTTCTTATCCCCTCGGTGCTCCGCCCTTACACAACTCTCGGCGAATCGTCGCCTGCTTGACCACTGATAAGACAGTGAACTTCGTCGATCAAAAACCAGCCCCGAGGGCGCGACCTTCTTGCACATGAAGGCCCATGCCCTCTCCACAAATATCACAACAACCAAAATGTAAATAACACAAAACTATAAAACGTCATTGAAACATGGACCAGCTCCGCGGCGCACAATTATCTAGACTTAGAGCTACACGTACTGGGCTTTGGCGGCCTTAGAACGGCTCCCTGTAATACGTCAACTTCTTGACGACGGGGCAACGATCCGCCTGTTCCCAGTGCGCTAAAAGAGGAACCGCCCGCTCACCGCCCGTAGTTCCGCTTACGAGCTCATTTGCAAGACTTCATGCGGCAGCAATAGAAGACATGCCAATTCAACAATAGGCTCCTCAGGTGCCGACTTGTCGCGAGCCCGACCGTTTCCGAGAGCTAACACCCCGGACCGGAACGAAAAGTTCACGGCAATCACTGCGGTTCCGCAATGCGCGCCACCGATTTTGCAGGCGCGCAAACGGTACATGGCCGGTGCTATAAGCTGAACCGATGAGAGGAGTTACCGTGGTGTGCTGGGATCAAAGAAAGTACATTTGTAATAGCTACAAAATTCGGTAAGTTCAAAAGGCCACGTTTTTCCCCGCGTCTAATTTTACCCCAAGCCACCCTAGCCTGCGCAAATATGCAAAAAACGTTCGCGAAGTATTGGAACACACACGCTGACTACTGCTTGCTGCTCGAATTGGCACCTTATTGTAATCTCTGTCACAGTTCTTTTTCGTTTATTCGTTAAACAAAAATACAGGTGTATTTGTACCAGGCTCTTTGTTTGCTTTGTTTGCTTTTGTTGAGAGCAGGCGTTGTCTGATGGCGTATTCGCATCAGAGTTTACGAGCATTTCGAAAGTGGCAGCGGGTTCAGTTAGCAGAATTCTAGCGCTCGCACAACCTTCAATTGGTTCTTTCGGAGCGTCAGATTCTGTCTCGGAACACTCCCGACCACTCCGACTTCGACGGGAAAACGTAACGAGATCTAGCCAGGAAGACGGGTAACGTGACACAGAGATTACCGGCAGGTTACAGCGCGAGTTGCAGAGGACATTGCCGGAAGCCTCAATACTTCGTGCACGTGCACGGGTCTCGCTCGTGGCGTTTATGAGCGTGTCCGTGGCGAGTTCATAACTTCTTTGCCATAAATCCACCATGTCAAAAAAAAAAAATTCAGGCCTAGAAGATGGAGGAAACAGCAATGCTGTTCTTACAGCAGCTAGCAGCTTGGGCGATGTCTACCACGATCGCCATATTAATCAGCTGTGGTCAGAAGACTGTCGCTGCGAAGATACGTACCGTATATGGCCATTTTAGGGTTCCTCAATGAGCGCACCCCTCCGCCACCACGGGCAAACGCATAAAAGAATTATAGGCCACTTAACCCCTTCCCCCCCAGACTATAAAATACTAACACTCCTTTAACAATGCCACCTCACTCTCGCCGCGCCGTCAACCTTCTTTTTCCCCCCTTCTTTTGCGGAGCCTGCGCATCTGCAGCGCCGAGTGGCTGAGACACATGCTACCCGCCAGTCAGGTGACCCTGACGTCACGTGACACGCGCGCCAGCAAGCTTAGTGCACCTTTCATTCACCACGCACGCCATAAACCCTACAGGTTCCGCGCTCCGAACGTGCTTCAGATTTGAACTCTGAGCTTCATTTTTCGTGGCGATGCATGGCTTTGCACCTTTCGTGCAGCAGCAGGTCAAAGAAAGTAGTAAATTTATTTTATATTTCCCAAGACGAAAAAGTGCCTAACGCATGAGGCAGTGTATTGAAATCATTAGGATAAAGAACTTCGCTCCTTTCGAGCACGTCGTTCTCTACAAGGTACTTGTTAGCACTTTCGCTGTATATCTCAACGAAGCTCATACTGGTCATCGCATAACCACACTGTCCGTTGACTAAAGTACGGAGTACAAATATGCATGAGTATAGCTTTTTCTGAGTGAGTCACTATGCTATGCTGCTTTCTCTGTACCCTGACAAAGCTCTCTTGTGTGTTCGTGCATGCGTTAGTTATCAAAATAAGCAATTTATAAGACAAAGTGTATACTTCCTAACCGGTGATTGTGAACGCATTTATGTGTGTGTACGTGTGCGCCTGCCTCCATGTGTGTGCGTTTGTGTTTGTGCGCACGTATCTGCTTGTGTGTGCAGGGGTTCACGTGCGGTTGTTTGCGATTCTGTATGAAGTGTGTGTGTGTGTGTGTTGTTTGTGTGTGTGTGTGTGTGTTTATGGGAGTACGTGTGCTTGTATGTCTGTATTCCCGCCTGCGTGTGCGCACACGTATGTCTGCGTCTGTGCATGTCAGAGTGTGCGTGCGCTTGTGTATGTCTATGTTCGCGCATGCGTATGTGGATGAGCGGCTGCGTGCGCTTGTGTTTGTGTTTGCGTGCTAGCTCGCGCGTGCGTGTGCGCACGTATTTTTGTGTCTATGTATGCGCCAACGTGTGCGTTCCTTGCGTTCCTTAACTATTATTTTAAGGCTCCAAAGTATTGGATGCTTTTGTACTGGCAGTCAGCTTTTTGTATCTTATTTGAAGACACTGAGTTAAGCCACAGAAGTGATGTCATGCAATATTTCATCGTTTCATTGCAATGAAATACAGACGCGCGCTTTATTTCCACTCTGGCTTTTTGGTAACATGACATAAATTTCCCATAGGTCTTAGTAAAGAAGTGTGTTCAGTCCACTTGTTGAATTGTTTGTAAACATATCACATTTTATTCGGCGGGAATTTTCGAGCTCATCACGACAACAATAAGTGAAAAAAAATTTGGTGTACACTTTCATCATTATCATCATCAGCCTGACTACGCCCACTAAAGGGCAGAGGCCTGTCTCATGATCCGCCAATAAACCAGGTCTTGTGTTTTCCGTTGCCACGTTATACCTGCGAAGGTTTTATTGTCATCAGCGCAACTAAATTTACGTGAATTTTTCTTCTAGTGCATTTTCTTTTTCTGGGAACCCCGTCAGTTGCGCCAAATTACCAGCAGTTATCCTGCCTACGTGCAACGGGCCCGGCCCATGTTCATTTCTTTTTGGTTTCGACGATGACATCCTTATCCCTGGTTTTTCCCCTGACCCCCTATGCTCTATTTTTGTCTCTTAAGGTTATACACCTATAATTTTGCTTTCCATCGCTGATTGTGTAATTCTCAATTGGGACTAACCCTCTTTGCAAGCCTCCAAGTTTCAGCTCCTTAGGTATGTATCGGCAAGTATAGAAGCTCCTATAAAGGGTATCTCTGTTAATTGGGTGCACGAATTAAAAAAAAAGCCGCCTGCGTTACTACATAAAATATAGTGCATAATAATACAATGTAATAGCCCATTGTATTTTTGGACAATTTTGTTTATAAACATGAGTTATTTCACATCTAATTGTAAAACAATTGTTGTAATTATTGAAGCATCAATGAGACAGTTGCAATGAAGCACGTGGGACATCAAACTGCACTATTCTCAATGACCTGTATTTTGCGTACTCTGTTTTTTTGAATGCTAAACGGTCACCAGGAAACATGAAAAGTACCACGTGACAGCGCTTCAACCCGCATCGTAAAGCAGCGCCCCCGAAGAAGTTGATTGAAAACGATTATTTGACCGATAACAGATCCGAAAAGACAGCGCATTTACTTGACTGTAATATAAAAGCAGGATGAGTCTATGCGGCTTATCAGCGATTCATTGCTCTCAGTTGAACGTCGTGTTTTTTACCCGCCTCTTACAACTGAATAATCCACTGGATTTGATTATATATGTGACATTTAACGTCACAAAACCACCACGTTATTATGAGAGACGCTGTAGTGAAGAGGGCTCCTGATACTTTGACTACCTGGGGTTCTTTATCGTGCACCCAAGTCTGAGCACACGGGCCTACAGCGTTTCCGCTTTCATCAGAAATGCAGCCACCACAGCTGGGATTTGATCCCGCAACCTGCGGGTCAGCCGCCGAGTACCTTAGCTACTAGATCACCGCGCCGGGGTACTGATCCATTGTATACGAATGGCTTTCGACATCATAGTCAAAGCACTGCTTGTGGCGCGGACGAAACTTGAAAAGCAACGAAACAGACGATAAATGCTTTTAAATTTCAATTCGGTAGAATGATGAGTGGATGAAGGAATAAACAATCGTGACCGTGTTCGTGTTTCATTTGTCACGTGCGCCAAGCCCGAAGCAGAAAGTCGCGTTTGCTGTTGAACGGGCAGTTACTGCTACTTGGTCTGCACGGACAATTCTTTTCCTTTTGCAATGGAGCCGGTCACTACAGAAGTGGGTTTTCGAAGTCCGCCTAAAGGTTTGAAATACGTTTTCTTCATCCTTGACACTATGCCCTATTCTAATGATGAGAAGGCGGGCATAATCCTTGCCTTGGGAGCCACATAACGCAACACAAGAAAGGCCGCGATGATTTATCGCTCATGAAAGTGTGTCCGTAGACCTAACGCATCAGTAATCTTGAGAATATATGAAAACCTGCAAAAAGACAGGCTGTTTCACAAAACAGAGGCTGACAACTCCATCTGTGAGTCACAACCTACTTTCCGATCTTCCGGCATTTCCGGCAGCAAACCCTTGGGTTAGCGTGCGAGACGCGGCCACCCATGCATCCATTTGATGATGATTGATGTCTGAAGCTTAACGTCCCAAAACCACCACATGATAATGAGAGACGCCATAGTGAAGGGCTCCGGAAATTTCGACCTCCTAGGGTTCTTTATAGTGCACGTAAATCTGAGCACACGGGTTACAACATTTTCACCGCCATCAAAAATGCAGCCGCCATTGCCGGGATTCACCCATTTCCAAGTCGTCAGTTTGTCGGGTATTGAATAACTCGGATTTGCATTCATACCACCTTATCCTGCACCAGAGCTTAGAAGAGAGAAAATTGCAGAATCGCCTAGATTCCTCGAACTGGATCTTCGCAAAATGCGACGGGTCTCCAAAGCTCCTTTGTCAAGTAATCTGGACAGACGAAGCGAATTTTTGCAAAAACACCCAAGCAAATCGGCATACCTTCCACTGCTGGATTGGCTGCGATCCACACTGGGTAAAGCGCCACTCGCCACCAGTACCAGTGGTATTTTAATGTTTAGTGCGGAACTTATGCCGGGGCCTGGAGGTATATTCGGACCTATCTTCTTCGATTTCACGCTGGCTGGACAGTGTTACGAAGATAAAATCCTTAAAGGAACAGCGGATTGATTTTGCAGTAAATTCCTCTATCATCTTTTTCACTCTTGTAGTACCAGAAATTTGGGGCGCCAGCACATAGCAGCAGCCACACAAAAAACTGGTTGGATGTGACTCTTCTTGAACAGTGAGTGGAAAGCACAGGAATTGTCCACTGGCCGCCTAGGTAACCTGATTTCCCTCCACTGGATTTATTTTTGTGGGGATACATGAAAAATTGTGTGTACATGACGGAGACGAAGGCGCCAGATGACCTGAAGGCCACAATACCGGATGTATGCATCAGAATTTCTCCGCCGGTCATCGAAAAAGCAACTGAGGATGTTGTAAAGCCGGCTCAGTACAGAGAAGCTGCAGAAAGAGACATATTTGAACACGTTCTGTAAGCGATATCGAGTGATTATTGGTGCTTGCGAATGCACCAGTAATAAAGCAACAATAATATCTCACTTTTTTCTTTTTTTTTTGCGCAAACGTCATGATTGCCAGATTGGTACATTTGGCAGTGGCACACTCAGCTTCTTCAACGCATTGCTTTTGCTTTCTTTCTACACGTTGGTAAATTTCTGGCATGCTTGTTTTGGTTTTATTTGTTTTTGTAAATGCCTGAGTTTTGCGGCAGATAATTAAAAAATTCAAGCCATATAATAATTGTGTTTTCCTTCTAAGCGAGTTTATGACGAAAGATATAGCTGCACAAGCACATTTTCATTGCGGTGCTAGTAGAACCAATATTTTGAAATACTCTACGTCTGTTTTCTTGCCTTGAAGGTTTTGTCTGGGGTACAAGCAGTGTTTCGAACATGCTGTTGGAAGACATTCTTATCAAGTGGATCAGTAAGTCTTAAGAGGCGGGTTAGAAAGGCGACGTAAAACCAACGCCTCCTTCATTTCTTTCAATGCCAGTGCCAAAGAGCACTGTTCAACCGTTGCCGTCTGTCCGCCTTAGTTCAGAGAGTGGTCGTGGTGCCACACCACAGTAGGGGTAGGGCTGCTTGCATCACGCTGACTTCCGAGCAGTTTTCCAAGGAAACGCGATAGAGGTTTGTCCATCTCCAATATCATGCGTCTGTCAGATTTGTTCTTTCATGCTCCTACTTTGTGACTGGAAGTAATGCTGCCGCCACCTCACCGCTCTAGTTATGCAGAGGCGTCACCGTGACGCGTCCCCATTGGTTGCCCGCATAGCGCCAGGAACGGCGACGCGCTATCTGAAAACACCGTATCACTTGCAGAGCGAGCGCTACCGCCAACATTGTGATAACGAGCAATGCAAGACGCCTCGCCACAGATTTGTACAAAACTTTGCAAAAAAATGCCTAATATTATTCTCGTAGTGAGACACTGCATAAAGGACTCTCTTCCACACGACCACAAAGCACGGGTGAAGGCTAGGTCATAGGCGAGAGCAGGAGAGGGCTAGAGAAGATGATGGTGAACAGCAGGATCGGGCACATCTGGCTGGAATCGATAAAACAGAGGAGTCGCTGGTATATCTGAGAGAAATAAATCGCTGATGAGCTGCGTAGCTTGCTCCTGCTTCCATATAACAGTCAAGGGGATGCGCTGTCTATTCGGATGTGCGATCGGCAAATGATTTGCTTTCATAAGTTTCTTCGGGGGCACTGCTTTACGATGCGGTTGGAAGCGCTGTCACGTGGTACTTTTTATATTTCGTGGAGATCATTTTATCATTCAGAAAGACTGAGCACGAAAATCATACTTCGCTTAAAACAGCTCAGTTTAATGCTCCACGTTTTTTACTTCAACTGTATCATTCACGCTTCAATGATTAGTACAGTAGATTTAGAATTATATGTTCAACTATTTCACGTTATTAAAAGTAATTAGCAGAAAAATTACTATCAGCTAACTCACTGTACGAGAAATCACATGCAAAAGGGTTTTTTTTTTCGTAAAGCCAGCGGCTTTTCTTAAATCGTCCTGCTAGTCGACTGGGAAACCCAGACCACCTTTCTATTGAAGGTTAGTGGCAGATTACATTTCATGATTTGAGAATTAATTCTGAGTGTGACCCACCTCATCTTTATTCGTCTCATTATTTGACTCGCATGGGTCGGCTCCACGGTTACTACCTGTCCTAAGTAAACATATTCCCTTACAACGCACAACATGTCTCCACTTATCGCAAAGGGCTGTTTTCTGCTGAGACTGTTGTACATTTTTTTTATTTTGGTGTATACTAATTTTCACATCTTTTCTGCTTTCCGTGTCCTTTTTTTATTCATGAGGTGTTATTCATCTCCAGAGTTACTCATAAAGGCAATGCCATCAGTGAATCGCTGGTTACCAAGATACTCTCAATTATCTCTTTTCCAAAACTGTTCGCAATCTAGGCCCCTGAAAACCTCCTGTGAACATGCGGTGAATAACATTGGAGATATCTTGTCTCACTGCCTTACAAGCTTCTTCGTAGTGAATCTGTAGCTTACTTTATGGAGAGCTATACGGTGACTGTTGATGCACTGTAGACTTACTCAGTATGTTTATGTAGGGTTCGCTGATTCCTTGATTTCGTAATGCCTGCATTACTGCTGATGTCCCGACTGAGTTAAACGCCTTCTCGTATTCAATGAAAGCAATATATAAGGGTTCCTTGTATTCCGCGCATTTTCTATTACCTGATTGATAGTATGAATGTTGTCTCTTGTGAAGTAGCTTGTATGAAATCGGTCTTTTGGTTGCTAAAACTCTAATGTTGCCTCAGTGCTAATATATGTTACATTTGTAAATAGTTTGTAGAGAACGAACAGTAAGCTGATCAACCTTTGGTTTTCAAGTTTTTGACGTCTCGTTTCTCATGAATTAAATTCATGCCGGCGTTCTTGGAAGATTCTGGTACACTTTTGTGACGCAAGGCACTTTTTATTGTTATGAATTAGGAGCTATCAAGGTTTCAGCCTCTGAGAGTCTTAACGAAGGGCAAAGTCATTGGTTTTTAACAAAAGCCACACAAAAAGTTTAAATAAAAGGTAGAAAGAATAAAATTGTCACAAGAAGTGATCAGCAAAACGCACGAGCTTGGGGTTGCTGTGGAGATTATCGAATGGGTCACTGTCTATTGGCGCAACAGGGAGCAGTTCGTAGAAAAATCGATAACACACTCACACACATTGACTGTTGGATCCGGAGTACCACAGGATTATGTCTTGGGTTCAAATTTATGTATGTTTCAAATTAAAGATATTGTAAAATATGTTCACTTTTCCGTTGATGTGACACTGTTCGTGGATGATTGGGTGTTACTTACAAGATTAAGAAGTATTGCTGAGCAGGTTTCGTTCAATGATGATTTTTGTGCTGTTATAGAGTGGGGTGAAAAATGGGATATGAAAATTAATTTCACACAAGACTACTTGTATGTCGGTATCAAATAAGAAAGCGCCATAACGTTTACATGTAAAATAAAAAAGAAAGAAGTTAAATGAGCTAGTGAGGTAGAATATCCCGGTGTTACAATAACTTCGAACCTAACCTGAAACAAGCATTTTGAAAATATTTGTAGTTCTCCCGACCGTAAGATGGGTGCTCTGCGGCAAAAGCTAAGATATGCCATGCTTTAAACACAGCCGATGACTTGCGAAACAGTAGTGCGTCCAACACTAGAATATGCCAGTAGTATCTGGAACCCACACAGTCAGAAGCTTGTTGATAAGCTGGAACGTATCCAGCAAATGGCAGCCAAATTTATTTGATCGGGCTGCCAGACAATGCATTCAATCACCACGCTACTTCAAAGGGCCAACGTTCAGAAGCTGTCAGAGCACAGACAAATCGCACGCTTTAAGTTTCTTTATCGATTGTATAATACCACACTAAACATTGATCCATCTTTGTACTTGTACCCTCCAGCTCGAGTGTCACCGCGAACAAATCATTCGTATGACATTTTGCCAAGTGCCACGAGGATGGATGTATTCAAGTGTCCTTTTTTGCCTCACACGATCGTTGACTGTAACAAGCTTGATTCCAGTGTATTTAATGCTAGCGAGTCAGCTGAAGTTTTCTAGTGACGTTGGAAACAAATTAATACATAGCAGTGTATAGCTTGCTTTCACACCTCTGTAACAGCCTGCGAGGGCTAACAGTATTGTAAATAAAAATACAAATAAAATAATTATAAAATAAAATCTTCCACAGAACAACACACCGAATAAAAATTTGAATGCATGTGGCAAAACCATCTTAATTACCAACAAAACACCAGTTCAGTTAATACAACTGAATGACAGTCCAAACGCGAGTGAGTTGCAGAGTGGTGAAGAGTGTTTGTTCGCACTAAACGGTGCTGCTGGAGTCGTATAGAGTGCCAACGGTCAGCTCGTTGAGGCAAAGGAACGCTGGCTTGTGATGAGGAGTGAACGCTAATGGCTAGCGATGCGTTGAGAAACCAGATCGGAACGTAGTAGCTCTGGCTTTAGGACGTGAAGAGGCTGGTAATGAGTGAACGCTGGCTGCTGGCGACGCGTCGAGAAACCAGAGTCAACATGGCCAGGCAGCTGGCCCTACAGCTCAGGCCCCATAGCCCAACGGCTGTTGCTCGCCCGTCGGCACCGAAGTCTGCAGGCTCAGGGCAGGAGTTTAGAACCGGATGTCTACGGTCCCCTCGAGCGTGTACGGGACGGCGTGAGGCCCCAGACGGCTCAAGTCTTCGAGGCTCGGGTTCGACACCCGACGGCCCTTCTTCAGTGCCCGGTCGGGTGACAACCTTCTCGTAAAAATGTCCTGTTCGAACTCCCCTTGCTCTTTTCTGCTTGGGCTTCCTCTCTCGAACTATGGCTCACTTTACCCGTCTTAATGAGCGATTTTGCAGCATTGTGGAGCCCAGCCATTAGATGATGGAATCTCTGTGGTGACTTCGCGTTGGGCCACTTGCACGTCCATCCCCACGCCACGTGTCTCCATGCTCGATGCTACTTCGACATCGTCGTTCTCGTTAGCGCAGAAACTCGCGTGCACTCCATAAGGTCTTGCTCTTCGTGACGTGCACTTTTCAAAGGCGCAGACTCCACTCATCGCACCTTCTAATCAAAAGATACCTTTTATATAAGATGCCCAGTTTTTCTAACACAATTTCTCCGCCATCTTTCAGCAGGTCCATCGTTAGCTTATCCACACCAGCAACTATGTTTCTTTTTATTCCTTCTGAGGCTTTTCTTACTTCCCCTGTTGTTGATGGTAAGATGTCGAATTCCTCTGGGCTATCATTTCTTCCTAGTATATTATCCTTTTTGTTTCGGCTTCTTTACAGCTCTCTGTAGAACTCTACTTCCACTGCAAATATGCTCTCTATATTGGTTATGACATTGTCTTCCTTGTCTGTTATTGCATTCATCCGACTTTCGACTATGCACAAGTTTGCCTTCGTAGATTTTTAGACTTCTGCCACTTTTTGCAGCCTGCTCAATCCTCTCCATGTTGTACCTTCTGATTTCGACTACCTTATGCCTCTTGATTAACTTCGAAAGCTCCACTAGCTGTATTTGTCGGTGTCATTTGATGTAAACTTTATTCGCTTAGATTATAGTGGTCAACATGCCTCCGCATTACGGACAGCCGAAGCGTAGACGGGGTAAGCCCCTCAGCCACTAATTGGTACTATTTTTGAAAAGTCTTTGCGCTTGTATATATAGAAACGCAATGAAGAGTATATGAGCCACAGCGTTTACTTGAAGCGAATGTTTGTCCAGGTGTTTTTAATGCTTGAGAACCTTGTATAACACGTCAAGGAGCGGAATTAACAAGCGGGCTCATTGATTTTATTGCAGATACAACGAGCCAGCGGAGGGTTCAGCGTGTCGTGCACGCCGCGCCAGCCAGAAGGGTGTAAAAATTGGCAGATCCCACGTACACTGGTGATCGTTGATATCCTAAGCACGAATCAAGAAGGTTGATATGTCACTTTAAAATAGCCACAAAGTTGCGAGGCGCATGGATGTAGTACAAAATAAACACAAGTAGAAAAGTTATGCGGACTCAGGCATCTGGATGAGATGTAAGTAAGTTATTCGGAGTTGCGGAACGACGGCACCACTAACGTTTTCAATACCAGCCCCAACTGCGTGAGACATGTATATTATGCCATACATGATTTCCATCTCATGATTAATATGTTTGCGCCTGGCATTTATGTTCGTCCTTCATTCACGTCGCGTAATACCAAATTTGGTATACGTGAAGCTTGCAAAACAGCCGTGAGCGTGCTGTGAGCGTAGCATGTGGCAACGTTTTTAGATACTGTCAGTTAGAAAAGCTCTCTCCGGAGATGGCACCAACTCGTAGTGGCGCTGGCGTAGCGTTCAAATTCAGCCGCCGCCGCCGGCTTCCTACGGTAGCGTTGAATGCCTTTGTTTTAATACCTTGCTGAGAACACAGCGACGGGAGCTTGAAGTGAGGGTTCAAATTCAGTCAGAGCAAATAGTTTTTAACATGTAAGACAGCAATCAAGCATGCTTGAGTGAATTAGCAGTTTGACATGGTAAACATGCCGACCTGTGGTGCGCCGGGCTATCGAAGTGGTTATGCCTCTGAGAAAAACGCTTGTAATCTGGGAGCCACCTTCAAACCCCTAAAATTACCCTGCGGTTCTCAGGGCCTGAAGAGCTGCTGTTCCACGAAAATAATTCAAGGTGACAGTCAAGACATACATTTCCTACTTACATTTCGAATCCGAGGGCCTTGCTACAAACACATCGTAAGGGGAAGCGTGAAAAATTCCATGTGGTAGGTGGACACCTGAGCCCGGTGCTGTTCCTCAAACTTTCCCGAATATTCCTGCGCACTTGTCTAAACCAGCAGCATTAAAGCGCAAAAGGAGACCACCAAAACTTAGGGAAACCCCGAATTTCGAGGGCCGTGTGTCGGCAAGTGATGGCGATATGTCGGATGTTAACATAAAGAACAGCGATGTTGACAAAATTACTGGTGTCCCCTCTGATCCTGAGTTATGTCAAGAGGTAGCAACTTGGTTCCCTGCATTACAATACCGAACAATGTTCAATCCTGCAATGCCGCAGCAGAAGATACAATCAAAGCAGTTTGTGTATGAAAAGCATCTTCACATAAAATTTATACCATTTATGTCAGTTGTGCCAGCTGTGAGGCTTGCAAGCTCTTTGATATGAAGCACAGCAGGATTATGGCGCTAATTCGCGCAAGACTGCTCGTGTAGCCTGTCTATTTTTCCTTAGCTGTTCAAAAAAAGCATAACTGTTTTAAAATATATTCTTGCACGCAATTTATACGATGTGCAATTACAACAGGTTTGTTCGCTTATAATCGTCCACAACCTGAAGACACATTGATTGATTTCTGGTGTTTAACCTCCCAAAACCACCATACGATTATGAGAGACGCCGTAGTGGAGGGCTCCGGAAATTTCGACCACCTGGGGTTCTTTAACGTGCACCCAAATCTGAGCACACGGGCCTACAACATTTCCGCCTCCATCGGAAATGCAGCCGCCACAGCCGGGATTTGATCCCGCGACCTGCGGGTCAGCAGCCGAGTACCTTAGCCACTAGACCACCGTGGCGGGGCAACCTGAAGACGCAGTTGAACTCTCTTTATTGCAGAGGCGCAAGCAGAATTTTTTTTGGTAGGTAGGCGCACCACCTTGATCTGAAGAAGGTGTGGGACAGAAAAGTGTGGCCGAGTGTCAGTTTTTGCTTTGTAACAATAGCGGAAAGATTTTTTTAAGGGGGGGGGGGGGAGAACAACGGCACCGGCCTGGTGTGCCACCCGCGGACCCCACCACTCTACTCACTCATTGCAGGAAAAGAAATAATCATAATTTTTTAGGTACAGGCATGGCACTTATTTATCACTCAATAGTATTCTATTGGCTCTCATCTGTCTGCTTTAGCTGAAATACGCGTATTCGAAAACGAATTTGCTACTGTTTCACATTAATAGGTAGGAGACGATGCTCCTTCGTGAATTCCAAAGCGACAGCAGCCACCTCTGCACGGGATACAGGAGAAGGCCGCTCCTCGCCGCTGCGACCACGCGGGCTTACCCAGCTGACAGTATCTAAGACGTTGGCTTGTGGTCATGCTTTACGTGACTCGATTGATTGATATGTGGGGTTTAACGTCCCAAAACCACCATATGATTATGAGAGACGCCGTAGTGGAGGGCTCCGGAAATTTCAACCACCTGGGGTTCTTTAACGTGCACCCAAATCTGAGCACACGGGCCTACAACATTTCCGCCTCCATCGGGCTTTACATGACTCACATATAACGATTATCTTGTTTGGATGTGTCATTTAACTTTATCGTCCATTCACGTCACGTATTACCAACTGTTGTACATGTGAAGCTATCGAACCAGCCGCGAATGCATCTTGAGCGTGGAACCTATACATAAAGAACATGAAACGCATGTAATGAGTGTCATGTTTTCACCAGTAATATACCTTCGTCATCCATTCCCGTCACGTTAAACCAAACTTGCTTTATGTGAAGCTAGCGAAGCGACTGCGTGTTCACCATCAGCGTATGGCGTGTAGTCATGTTCTTACGTGACACACGTATCATGATCATCGTGTTCGTACCAGTCATATACCTTCGTTATCCATTCCCGTCACGTAAAGCCAAATTTGGTATATGTGAAGCCAGCGAAGCGATTGCGAGCGCACCATGACCATATGCGTGTAGTGATGACTTACATGGCATGCATGTCATGATTTCCACGTTAGGGTCCGCTACCTACGTTCGCCGTGCAGTCATTTCAGACCATACTAGTTTTGAAAAATGTCATGTAAACGAAACAGCCGCAAAAACAGCAAGACCATTACACGTACATTATCACGTTCGTCACATGCATGTCATGTTTTTTATGTTATGACTAGTCCAATATACTTGTAGTAAAGTCATGTTATGGCATAAATATTTTGCTACTAACAGCTTCATCGAAACTGCTAGGAGAGGTGGAAGTATTAAGCGGCTAGATAGATAGATAGATAGATAGATAGATAGATAGATAGATAGATAGATAGATAGATAGATAGATAGATAGATAGATAGATAGACAGATAGATAGATAGATAGATAGATAGATAGATAGATAGATAGATAGATAGATAGATAGATAGATAGATAGATAGATAGATAGATAGATAGATAGATAGATAGATAGATAGATAGATAGATAGATAGATAGATGCGCTCAAAGTCGCTGAAGTTGGTTAAGAAGTGCTTCGCATTTATAATGCAAGAAGAGTTCAGGAGAAAAACGCACACTCAGAAGAGAGTGTGGCAACTTTCAACGTCATCTCTCGATGCAGCGCACAAATGTTGACCCCGCGGCTTTCTGCCCTGGCTCCACAGTGGCGCAACAGGCGCGCTGCTCCTAATTGCCTTAAAAATTTAGCTGCTCCTAAAACCCTTGACCTAAGAAAGTAACGGCACTCTTCTTCGCGCACGCTTTTCCTTCTCGATTCTCCTCACCCTCCCTCGGCGCGTGCTGCACACAGCGCCAGTTTTCGCCGGGGATATCACAGTCGCGTCACGGAATTCAATGGAGGCACGTGATATCGTGACACTTGCGCACTCCGGTAGTATAAAGATTTGGCAATAATGGTGATCACAATACAGAGAACACCAAAATGAACGTTTATTAGAAGTTTAGTTTCTTCTGAAGGTCGTGTAAATGTGGCTTGCTGCATTAAAAGCAGCTTCAAAGAGAGTTCTATGATGAGGATTTTTTAGAGGATAACAAGATTTACGTTTGCCTGATTTATAGTTTAGCTTGTGGCATCTGCTATAGACGTGAAAAGGAGCAGGTAGCAGCAACTAGTTACTACTATCAACTCGAGGTTCGTGTCCTTGTTACGCCTGAGAGTCCAGACCTTTGCAAAGGCAATCTGTGTCAAAGTCAGCGAGCGAGCCCGCTTGACGCCATCAGCTCAACGACGTCATCAAGCGGTGGCGCCGGTCTGCCTTACGCAACGCACGGCGAGCTCCCTCAACCCAAGGACCCGATAGCAGCCCGGTGATGCAAGCGGCGCGATCGAGTCTGGCGAGTCTTACGCAATGTGTGGCAACATTTCTCGTCCTTGGGTGCAACCCAGCGCAGCGGCTCCGGATTTGAGGATCATGACGCAACCCAGCGGCGGGTCCTCCCTGGAGGATCCTGATGCGACCCGGCGGCAGTTCTGATTGGACTTTGATGACGTAATGGATCACCTGGGGCCTATAAAGAACCACGCGGTACTTCGCCAAGCAGCCGAAATATGTGTCAGAGAGAAGATATCTCGGCTCTTCGACTCCCTAAGCTGTCGGCCCGAGTGCCGATTATGTAACGCCTCTATTTCAATGCTGTATATGCATCTTGCCTTAACTCACTGTCGTCTTGTCCACTCGTCTATCAGCTCTGTGCAGAAGCAGTCGCGAGCTGAGAAACACAAGATACCAAACGACTGGTGACCTTGGCGCACTACACAACAGTGTTTGCGGCGGTGCGAGTCGTAACATTGTAGAAGGGCTGCTTGTGCTTCACGGTAGAGTGGTGGAAAAATGGTATTCGAATTGTGTAAGTTTTTTTTTTCAAAATTGTTAGAAAATTTGCGACTTTGTTGGTCACCAAAGAAACTTATGAAGGATGTATAGAAAGCTGGTCACCCGTCATACACGATGTATAATTTCATTCGCAAATTGACAAGTGGCTAATAAGCTGCAGTGCTAAAGATTATTGGCACAGAACTTCTCTGAATTAATACGTAAGAATCATATACTTAGCTTACTGCAACACACTTATCGATGCCAGATTTCGGGCTCTTGTTACTTTAATAAAAATTGCCCCCAAAACTGCGGAAAGGTAACTCAAAAGCATTCACTGCGTGTGCGAGACTTTCAGGCCCGCCTATGTGCCTAGAAATGGATATCACCCGCAAGCCAGTACAATCCCGTGAACACTGCTCGGACGTCACCCGTATGCACGAGAAAACCAAATAATCGGCCTCCTGTTATGCAAACTTGACATTCAAATTAAAAAAGTAGATTTTTCAACTGAAATTTGCAACTTAATCCAGCTAGCACAGCAGGTTCTGTGCAATACCACTGGTGTGCTTACCGTTTAGACTAAACTGTTAGATGCCTCAATAAAAATGAAATATTACTGTCGGCGTCCCGCGTCGAAGGTGTTTCACGTCATCGAGAGGAGGTGATGCAAATAATCATCGTCATAAGTTGAAGTCACCATACGACTGCACGGTGACATCACATCACAAAATTGGTAGGTTCATAATGCTATGACGGGGCCATGTGATTAAACTTACGCCACGTGACATAACGGCTCATTTTCGCTGTTCATAGGGGAACGTTTCTCTCGACAGTTATGTTTTTTCAGGCAGTGCTCATTTTTCTTTTTTTCTAGCGCCAGATCACACCAATGCCATTATTTCATGTAGCCCTTCTCTCTAGAGTTGGCAGCGTATCCATCGAGTTAGCGATGATGAGTGGGGCGAAGAGTCCGTTCATCCTCCGTCCTGACCGACGACCGAAAGCTCGGAAGGACGTACTGACGGACGCACTGACGGACGCATGGATGGATGCATGGATTGACGGAAGCGCTCACGGACAGACAGAAAAACAGAAACACGGACGGACGAACAGAAGCATGGACGGACATACAAACAGATGGACGCACGGATGAAATCACGAACAGATGAATGGATGGAAAGAAGCATGGATGGACGGACAAATGGACACACGTACGGAGAGATGGTCGCTTCGCCCCACTGATGATCATTCACTCCGTAGATTTGCTGTGAAAATGGCTAGTTACAATATTGCCATGGACATATGCACACTATGCCATCTGGTGAGCAACTCGTAAACTAGAGGTGGCTAGGTATCACTACTACGACTACAGAGGAGAGAACTACCGACGGCCAAAGAAGCTTCGGTCCTGAAATAAGGAAGTTCATTTGGTGACCATCGCCAGTGTTACCTTGTTCTATACGTTCATTCGCTTACTTTTACTCACTCAGTTTCAACGGATTTTAAAAATCATAATAAGCGCGATTGAAAAGCTGTATCATAGCACGCAACTGATCCCTTCGGACAGCAGCTTCCGTATTTCATGTCAGACCTAATAACAGTTGCCTACGTGCGATTTTATGAAATCTCGGCAGAATATTCAGCATATTTAGTACAATCATATTATTATGCAACGCATAATTAGCCGGAAAGAGAACTACAATAGACATATATAAAATAAATAAAGTATTCTGAGATTCTTTCGTACGAGCAGTTAAAGAAGCGTGGTAATTAGCGAAGAACTTGCTCTTTGATGGAACGAAGTTCTTTCAGCCGATGTAGTGCAGTGATTGCTGCTTAAGAAAGCTATCGCGGTTACCCTCGATTTGGAATAAAGATGAACGCAGTCGTTTGTAGCGCGAAAAACAATACGCGCGAAATTTTCGCTATGCGAGATACGCGCAGCCCCGGCTAAAATTTGCATGAACGATAAAGAAAAATATCTGCAAAGTGCCTGGGTATTGCGTCACTATTAGCAACCGCTAAGGAGAGCAATCATCGCACAGAAGCAGCGACGGAGAACGGCAGGACACAAAAGGTAGGAGGCGGGAGAGAGAAGGTGGCATGCTCGGCGGCGAGTAGAATGCATGGCAGTACTTTCCTAAGATCAGGGAGTTTTAGCTGCTCCTATAGCCCCTTGTTGGGGTCTTTGGAGCTCAGAAATTGCCAGTTTAGTCGGTTGGCGTGCTGCTCCTCGCACTCCAATTGTGATCTGCCTTGACATATGGCGACTCCGAAGCAGAGACGACCGGAGCTGCCAGCCGAATGTGCATAGCAGAGTACGATAATCTCTTTCAGGAAGGCAGAGAACTCAAACACGTGGCCCACGGCTGGCACAAGACTGTCTTTGCCCCCATTTTTCTCTATTTTCGTTATAAGTGGGCTCGTAAGCTACTCAGACTACAAGAAAGCATTGGATATTTTGAAGAACTCCATGTGGTGGCCATATATATAGATAAGCGTAAAACAAAAACTATACTTCAGAACCGGTGGCCGAATTTCAGTCATTCTAAATATCAGTATCCCCACCCTTGGCACAAACTCTCGTTCAAGAATGACTAACATCAGGTAGGGGTATTTCCTTCATGTGACCACGTTCGCTCACAAATTGACAGTTTGTACTTGTTCAACCCCCGCCCCTTAATTAACACAAGCTTTTACCTTCCACACTATCCCGGCCCTCGCAGGACTTTGTGCGTGCGAAATTGTGCAAACCCCTGATGTATGGATTTCTACATAATGAAGAAAGATTGTATGTACCTTCTAAATAAAACATTAGAGTCATTATGTGTTAGAATTTTCTAGCATGTGGCTTGAAATATTAGACGTATGATGCGCCTTACCGGTAAGATGGGTGCAAAGCAGTAACAAATGGTGTCATGTTGGTACCGTATATTTGCCATGCAGCGATGCCACAACACAGAAGTGACAGCACCGCGAAGATGAAAACAGTGAGCCATTTCTTTCTGCAAAAAAAAAAAAAGCACCAACACTGTGATGACTTTTGAGACAGCAAAAAAGTGTTTTACGGTTCGTGCAATTTTCTCGACAAGACAATCGATCCAAAAGAATGATTCACACATTGACAAAACAGAAGTCCATTGGTTGCGCACTGTATGCACTAAAATACTAAGTGGGCAAAGAGAGTACACCATAGCGACAACGAAGAGCTTGTGGCGTGTAATATTAGGATGTATCAAAATTTATGGCAGCCACAGACCACCGAGACACACGATAATGAACGTCGCGCTTGATGAACAAGATTGAATTATATGAAACACGGTGGTGCGCAAAGCGTAATGGCTACGTCAGTGTCCTGCGCATAGGTGTAATCCATCAACTCCTGCATACGTAAGATAATTTTTTTCAGGTTTCATTAAGCATCAACAAGATGCGAAGCCAATTGAACGCCTCTGCCCCCGTTCTTAATCGCACCAGTGCTGTGAACGTGACTCGTCTGTCGTAAGACATGAATTAATTATTTGATCATGCTACCACTAACATAATATTAATCAAGAAATAAATTTATCAACGCACCCAGGAACAACCATAAGGTGTTTGTGTAGGCGCGCGCACATAGAAAGGCAATATAGATGTGCAATACTATGAAATGTACAAAAAATAAAAAAGAGCGAAAACGCACATACGGAGTCAACGCAAAATAGGAAGAATGAAAGACAAGACGAGAATGGTGAAACGGCAGTGCGAAATAAAGGGTAATATACACAACTATGTGGAAGGCTTCCTGAGAGACGGAAAAGAGAAGAATCTGTATATTGAGAAAACCTATGTTGAGACAGCGCAAAGCTGAGATAAAAACAATGACAGTGGACTGTGAAAAACATCTAGATCATAAAACTTAACAACTTACATATAGACTTTCTATTCTGCGAGCTGTAGAATGTTGAAAGAAGTTGGCAGGTACTTAAAAAAAACGCCAGGCTTGCGCGGAAGGCGCAGCACGGTCACAGCGAAAGCTAGAAGAGCGGGCTTTCAGAGCCCTTTCTAAACACTCACTGGTTAACTGCTGCAAGCACACCTGCTTGATGCCCACTATGGCATTAATAAAAAAATTGAGGGTAGTAGGCCGGCATTCGCTATGCTATTTTTCATCATTCTTCTGTGAAGCGTGGTATCCGCTAAACTATTGAGAGGGGTTTTGTGCCAATGGTTCATGCAGTGGCTGACGACGATGAAGAATTATGCCTCAAAAGGGGTATGCGCCACAGTTATTAGCTGAGCAAAAACAAGCTTTTGCAATGGGTTGGAGCATTGGACGACCCACTTGTTACGCTATTCACATTGTGCGATGACTGTTGTTCTTTCGCTGTTTTAAAACGCTTTATAAGTCGTAATATTGCGATATCTTTCCTGATATCAAGCCTTCTTAAGGTAAGTTTGTCAGGAAGTCCGAAGCACAAGCGTATCTCAGTGGTAGAATACTGGCCTGGCACTCGGCGGACCCGCGTCTGAGCCGCACTGTGTCAATGGTACAAAATTTGCTTTTCTAATTTTGCGCGATGTGGTTATGGACACCGGTGGCGGCGGCGGCGGACAAATACGGCGCAGCGCGCACGAGACCCGAGTTGTGATCTTATAACAGCTTTCGCTGTAACAGTCCATTCTGTGTTGGTACCCTATCACAAAAACCAGTGGCACTGGCCCAGTGCCATACCTGATTACTGGACCATGCAGTGCGGCGCTGACACTGGGACAGTGAAACGCTGCACGAGGCACGCTGACGCTTCACACTGGGACACTTATTATGGGGCAAATCTGGCGTTTAAACTGTTTTTAAAAATTTTGGTCATGCGCACATCGTAATTAGGGCTAAAACACGTGCGCAGGCAGGAAAGAACAAGAAAAGCTGATTAGCCAGAATCGAACTCTTTACGCTTACACGTCACACATCCTAAGCCTGGCACGCTTCCCACTACACCGCACCTGAAAGACGAGCATGAGTGTATTTTTTAATTTGAAAGTAATTCAGGTATAGATTATTTTCATTTTGTTGCTTGCATACGCAGTGTCTTGTCTCTTCTTGCTCGCGGCAAACTAACAGGTGATTGTTAGCTTATTTTTCGCGGGTTGCCTTGGATCACATCCATCTGGCACGTTTCCTGCAAAGCTTGTTAGCGCAGCTGAAGATGTGTTACGGCAATCGTAGTGACTTGCTATGCAGTTAGTCCTACCAATGTAGAAAATAGCGTTCACATGAGCTGCTTACTGAACAATGCACATTTCCTCCCTCGATAGTTTGGAAGTATTTTATGTCCTCCTTGCTTACGTTCCGCGTACGAAGGCCACAGCCATTCACTCTAGCCTAAACGACCATTAGGCTTCGGGCCGTACTTCTTGTGCCACGATTGCTGCGAAGATTGTAGATAATCAGTTAGAAAGTGTCTAATAACCGTTTAAGTGTAGTTTAGATCATAACTGGCCCATGATCGAGTGGTCATGTTTTCACCATCGACAACACAACTCAGAAGCTAAAAACATTTCCCGCCGTGGTGGTCTAGTGGCTAAGGTACTCAGCTGCTGACCCGCAGGTCGCGAGATCAAATCCCGGATGCATCGGCTGCATTTCCGATGGAGGGGGAGTGTTGTAGGCCCGTTTGCTTAGATTTGAGTGCACGTGAAAGAACCTCAGGTGGTCGAAATTTCCGGAGCCCTCCACTACGGCGTCTCTCATAATCAGATGGTGGTTTTGGGACGTTAAACCCCACATAAATCTATCAATCAAGCTAAAAACACCGAGATTTGGCATTTCAGTGAATGTCTGCTGCCAGGAAGGTGCGGTTTTTAGCTACGAGCCACAACGACTCACTGCTAGAGTAGGTTGGTCTTGATTATCAGACTGATACTATTGGCATACTGTTTTGCGAAACATCAGTTTGATTGATGCCGGTTATAAAATACAATGACGCAACTCGATCAAACGTCAAGGAAAGCGCACCCGCGCCAAGTGAGAGGGGCCATATATGGGTGGGCTGGAGCCTTTTTTCCCGAAATTCTCGCAAGGCCCCCTTTGCCCCCACCCGCAAGAGCAAGCGTAGTTAAAACACGACGTATAAGTTCTGTGCCTTCTTCTCTTCTTGCAGGAACACAATTGTCGTTGGTCTCTCCAGCGAAATCCTGGCCGCACTCCTGACCAACGCACTCGACATAATCATGCTTTAGCGTACTCGCATCCATTGCATTAAAACTGAATCTATATATGTGTAGCGCACAGATGAGCATACCATCATGTTCGGTAAATTTTACGCTCGACATCTCGCGATTCAATATGAAGTCTCACAGAAAGTGCGCCGATCGCGCCTTGTTTCTTCAATGTGCCGCTAACGTTATCACTGTGCGGTAGAGACTCTACAGCGTAACTAGTGCCTCCCAGCGCGCTTTAAGACACTGGGCGACGCTGTACAGTGTGGCCCAGTGATTGAAATAAGTAAGAGACGGTTAGAGTATTGGTGGCAGAAAATTAGAGAGAAAGGACAAAAATAAATATTGGAAAAATAAAATATGGACAGTGTGCCGTAAACAGCAGAGAACTTAAGCTGAAAATTTACCTTTTTTTTTCCATTAAGATAGAATTTATCGAAGTAGAGGCATTAGGCCAAAATAAAAAAAAAAGAAAAAAGGTTTTTTTTTTGTCGAGCCTGGTGGCATACTTGTCACCACCCCGTTATAAAGGGGACGCTCATAGCATCCATCCATCCATCCATCCAGTGCGTGTCTGTGCACTGGGCGACTCTAAAACACCGTATAGTGTGTCCCAGTGCTTCGCAGCGGGCTGGGACACACTGGGCACACTGTACGCTGGGACACACTGTACAGCGTTTCCAGTGTCACCCAGCCACTGAAACGCACTGGGAGACACTGGAAACGCTTTTTTTTTCTTTTTCAACAGGGTAATTTACGCGGAATTTTATTTTATAGAACGGAGAAGTGAAGGGCAGGATATCATAGCGTGAACTAGTTTAGGTCAGCGTAATTGTGTCGGCAGTGAAAACATGGAAATGATAATAATCTTGAAGAGTTGAATAAAATTCAGAGAAATTTGTAGCAGATCAATTGGATGTGAGTGCTTATGAGTTTTTTTGACTAGCCTAATGGTGTTGCTGCATATTTCACGATGCAATTCCAGATCACAGATACATATTCAAGTTGAGGAATACATATTGCGGTGTGCAATTTCTGGAAGGCTCTGGGCCAACTGAATTCTTTTGATATTCTGCAAACACGGCTGAGAGAAGGAACGCATGGCAGCACGTTAAGTGTGAGCAGAAAAATTTAGCATGCGATCAAAGTGAGCACCGAGATCACTGTACTCCGAAATCTCACATAACGACATGATATTGCCAGAGTATGTAAGTGACTTGGTAATAATATAATAAATATATAGTTATAATATTAATAATATTATAAATAATAATATTACTTTAGGTTATAAAAAGGAAATGACGCTTGTTACGGCAGCTGATAAAGAAACTTAGCGCAGTGTCCTTATAGAGCATCATTGAAGAAGAAGAAAAAATTGGCCAAATCTGACTACCTTGGGAATCAATGTATGTAGAAGCATGCACATTGAAGCTGGCTGTGTTATATTATTTTTATTCAGTCAAACGTTACGACGTATCACAGAAAGACATGCACAAATTCACGCTTGAACAAAAGTTAAACTGTCGAAATGATTTTATATAACTAGTTGTGTATAGTTGCGTAACGATGCCAACAGCAGCGTGGATATTAGCAACACAAGAAGCGGTAAGCTGTTTTCAAACACTCCAGTTCGCAAGGATGGTAGCCCTAAACACTGCTACAGAATCCAATTCGGAGAATGACCTTTAACTACAATTGACGTTTTTTTTTCTTTATACACAAGTTACCCCGCTTTGGCCTTGTGTGTTACACCAAGAGGGGGGAGGAAGTTACAACAGAGATACAAATAAGTCTTCATTTGCACAAAATACTTCCTTTTCAGAAAGCTCATTTATTCTTCTACGCATTTTTAAGATTTCATGGGAGGCTGTACGAAACGGCTGCGTCATAGAAGTATATACGTAATATTTATGAAATTGGATAGCCAGCAATGCAAAATAATGGACTTTTCACGAATAATATGGTCTATTGGAAAAAATAGTTGCGATATCTGGCGAGGCTCCCTGCTAGAATATTTGATTGGTATGCAGAATGCCGGGATTCAATCCCTGTTGGGATCCTGACATTTATTCTTTGCAATCGTCGGTTAAACGCTGCCGATATCAGCTTTTAATTCTGCTCACGCATTCAAATTGCTCATATCTCTTGTCGCTCTTCGCGGGTAGGTACAAACTCTCAATTCCTATGGTACATACGCGCACACCTGTGGCGCATACCCGCCCGCTGCTATGATCACACGTCTGGCGTAGAGGACTTGATGACGTGCACGATGGGATTGTCACATTATTCATGTCATGACCGGCGAGCCACATTAGTCAAACCATTTTACCTTCCTTAACTAACTTTTGTTTACCGAATTTAGGGTTTGATCACGACAGAACCCGTACATAGGCGGCTTTAGAGATAGATAGATAGATAGATAGATAGATAGATAGATAGATAGATAGATAGATAGATAGATAGATAGATAGATAGATAGATAGATAGATAGATAGATTAACAGGCGCTCAAAGTGCGTGCAGTACGCACAGAAATAATTTGCAATAAAAGAAAGAACAAAACGCTTGGGAGCTTCAGCTCCCCTTTACCTTTTCCCAGAGTACAGTAGCCGACCGGCATGTGCCTGGTTTACAAAACCTCCCTTTTTTTCTCTCGTTCGTTTTCTACCTTTATTCTCCTTTACATGAAAGCTTTGTTTTTTCATTTAAAATTTTCTTTCTGAATAGCTATCCAGAGACCACTTTCTTTGTGATACGAAAAAAAAAAAAGAGAATACTTGCTTTTATACAGCAACTGCACTAAGTGTTATATTCCTAGCGAGTGTCAGCTTGACTAACTCTGTCTTCAAGAAGGGTTATCTGCCCAATTGATCCTAGTAAAGCGAAATAAATGAAGGCGCATGTCTAGACCTACTGTCTCTCCTGCTCTAAGTGGATCATCCAACAACTCGCGAACCACTAATGTGTCTACTAGATCATTGATTGATTGATACGTGGGGTTGAACCTCTGAAAACCGCCATAGAATTATGAGAGACGCCTTAGTGGAGGGCTCTGGAAATTCCTACCAACTGGGGCTCTTTAACGTGCACCAAATCAGAGCACATGAGCCTACGACTTCTTGGCCTCCACCGAAAATGCACCCACTGCCACTGTGATTAGATCCCGCTACCTGCGGGTCAGCAGCCGAGTACCTTAGCCATTAGACCACCACAGTAGGGGCGTCTACTGGATGGTCTAATTACCATAATTCTGAATCCATATGCTATGTAATACCTGAGGCATATATGGTTAAGAACAACGGTGACATCTTTGCCAGATGGTGGAAGAACTACGGTAACTTACCTTCTAAATGTCTGTATTACTGCTACTGACACGAAGAAGAGCTGAAAATCTGCGGAGAGGTACCACAAGTGCGCCATGGTGACCTGTTGAAATTATAAAATGAAAGCAAAATGGTCACAAATGTACATTTGTCACCCACCAGGTTCATACGTTTGAAAAATTACCCATTTTTTATTTTTCACAGCAATGAAAATGCACCTAATTTTAGTGAGATAAGTATACTACAACCTTACACACTTTAGTTTTATGCACTACCATTATTTTTCATCGGACACACTGCCCTCTGATACGAAAGTAGTTGGTATGGCACTCTGAAAGCCATTGGCAGTTGGAAGGACAACCGTTCTTGGAAGGACATTTTAGCTCTTAAACGTCATTTGGCGGCTAGTCACACATTTAATTAGTTTTCTAACAGCACGATTGAGTTTATAAGTCAAGGAAAACTAGAAAGCAAAAAATAATAAAAAGGTACATACAGAGTAAGACCAACAAAATATATGCGATTGCCCTATCATACTTTTGGTGAATTTTCTGTAGCATAACCTGAAGGCTACGGAAGTGATAGTTCAAGAAAACCTTAGCTGTTACGATCAACTTTAAGGACGAAATTGACGGTGCCGTGGAGAACATCGACTATAAAAGAGTACGACTACCCTGTTCTTGTTCCTAATATGTACTGCACCCAATATTTCGTATTTAAAAGTCATCACTTCAATCTAGTCCAAATGCCTCTTTTCCTACAATACATGTACAGTATATTAAAGGGCCACTCACCAGGCTCCCAAAATACAAAAAAGGCGAGCAATATTCTTTCTTGATGATTCTCGTCCTTCTTGGTGCACCACTTTGAGGTAGGGAGTGTTTCGCGTAACGTGAACAGCGTGCATGCTCTCGATTCGTCGATTTACGCAAAATATCACAAGTGAATTGTCTCCTGCACTGCTGTGCCATGCAGCCGCTCATCTGTTCTTCTTTGTCTCACATAAATATCCTGCACCATCAACGCAATCAAACATCAACTTTTGTGTGTACAACTGCGCAAGCGGTGATAACAGCATGTGACCGAGAAGTGCGAAATACTGATAGACTCCAACGCTGAGCGCTAATATTGTTCACGCGCATTCAAAAACTAAGGGGCGAGGAGGATGTATCGTGTGTATGAAGGAGAGGAGAAAACCACCCCCTTGTCTTTAAACGCGGGGTGGTGAGTGGCCCTTTTAAAATAGCGTGACTACCGGGAATAAGAATACAGTCTACTAAATGGGAATACGAGAATACGGGCTAGAAAGAGCCCCGCCACGGTGGTCTAGGGGCTAAGGTACTGGGCTGCTGACCCGCAGGTCGCGGGATCAAATCCCGGCTGTGGCGGCTGTATTTCCGATGGAGGCGGAAATGTTGTAGGCCCGTGTACTCAGATTTGGGTGCACGTTACAGAACCACAGGTGGTAGAAATTTCCGGAGGCCTCAATTACGGCGTCTCTCGTAATCATGTAGTGGTTTTGGGACGTTAAACCCCACAAGATCAATTAAATCAAATCAGGCTAGAAATACCGCGAATGCGCATTCGCCAAGGCATTCTCAAGCTGGAATGCGCCAACCAATTTTTCGAAACGTTTATCATAGCCCGGGCATTGGCCTTTTTGTATATCCTTCGGAGGTAATGCATGCGTGTGCTTCTCATGTATTTTTTTATTCGATGGCAAGTTAAACTTTGTGCGCAATCGGCTGTAGCACCTGCCTCCGTGAAAATTATACCCCCTTCGCTTCCGCACGTGCGCTAAAGCCTACATATTGAAGAGAAACAAAAATATGCACTGGTTAAATGTTAGCACTGCCCTCACCTGTTTTCTTGTTACTGAGTCCCTGTTTATCCTTTTCCTCACACCCGTTTTGTTTAAAAAATGAAAATTCAATGGCTAAGAGGCCTTTTGTGAAGGTCACTGATGCTCATGTTTTATGTTCGGCAAGGACACTGAGCACTCTTCGTTGAGACACCTTGGCAGTACACATAGTTTTTTTACACGTATGTTCATTCACTAGATACCAAACCTAACCAGACAAACCGGAAAACGGCCACAAATCGTCCCAAACGGCTCGGTTTCCTCCATATTTTGTTTAACATCACTACGAGTTCTTCTAAGCTTCCTCAGATACTTCGCATTGTTCTAGTTTAAACTGATGACCGTGCCCGATGGTGGGCTACTAAAGAACACACAGCATACTAGCTGTTCCATCACTATATTTGTGCCATGGACTTACTTTCGTTTGCGTGCCAGATCAATTTGGTTTAAGGAACCGCGTTGAGTCTGTTTTATTTTATTGCAATAACAATTATATGGGCACTCTCGGCTAGATTTTGCCGACGGCGTCGACGTCAGCGTCTCTCACGGCTTATGTATACGTATCTATTTATATATGAAAATGCAAAAGAAAAAGAAAAGAAAAAGACTCTTGCGCGGGGAACTGCATTTGGGTCCTCTGAATCATGAGTGCGAGGCGTTAACCACTACGCCACCGAGGAGCATGTCCTCCAACGTTCAAACGGCAAGCTAATTATACTACCACTTACCGCTTCTGACGGGCACCTTGGGGGGGGGGGGGGGATTGTGTTTTCAGCATTACCAGCAAGATGGCGCAATAAACGCGTGGCGGCGAGTTCTCTAGTCTCTTACGTGTACTTTGCCCGGCTCATAGGAGGAGAAAGACGCTCCCTGCCACGCCCTTAACTCGCGGTGGAAAGGAGGGGTGAATCGTACGCCTTGACTGGCCTCGGGTTTTACCTGGAACAATTATGTTGTAGTTACCGGGCGCACAAATGTCACTGCGATCATTGCAGTCTCTGTTCGCCAAAAGCGCGCGCTTTTCAGATACAGCAAAGTAACAACTGAGACGCTTATTCACGTGCATCTGTACCTGTAAGTACGTTTCGTGCGTCATTTGTGCGTGAGAAACGCAGGGCACGTTTCGATCTGCTTTTCATTCTGTGCGTGACTTTCCAAATTTTTGCTATGCCGTTCCTTGTTTGAGCTTTGTGGCAAAGCTGTGAGTATTTAGAAACGAAAACCACTATATCAATATGCTGACCTTCAAGTGGAACGGCCATATTTGCAAAGCATCTCACTCATAAATTGTGCCATTGTTTGGCTGCCTTCGTTAAAGTGGCGTGTACAATTCAGAGGCCGAATTCACAAAAGTCTCTCAAGCTAGAGTTTTGCACAAAGAACATTTTATCATAACTGTATGTTACGCATAAATAATGCACAGCACCAGCATTCGGCAAAGATGTCTTATGAAACTAATTCGGCCCCCACAATAGTCTCAGTTTCTTAAAAATAATTTTAGCTTAAAAGCGGTAACAAATATAAATCCATACTTTGTGTCTAAGAAACACAGATGTGCAAACTGAAAGTAGCACCATTCTATTAACAATAGTATTTCGAGTTTTACGTTCCCAAACCACGATATTAATATCAAAGGCGCCTTAGATAAGAGCTACAGAAAATTGCGACCATCTGGTGTCCTTAAACTTGCACTGCCATTTCATGACATTTCAATGTAAACGGGCTTCTAGCACTTCGTCTTCTAAATGTGACGTCCATGGCTGGGATCGAACCCGCGACCTTCGTCAGGTACGAATTGATTTCACCTTCACGTGGAAATGCCAAACCAACTACTAACTACATTGGAACTGTTTAGCTACATCTACAGGCAACGTAACGGTGCATAGAAGTGACTCCGTCGCTCAGTTTTCGAAAAAATGAATTAATTAGCGAGTGTGTCTATAGAGGAGAGACTTCAAGAAAAGGTAAATTATGTGCAACGTGGTGGCATATAGGTAGATGAGCTTATATCTATGAAAAAAAATTGCTAGTGCTGCCACTTCAGTGAGCTGTTTGTTATTCATAGCTCTTCCCCGCATGCATACAAAGTGTTGCAAGACAGTGTAACTTCACTGAAGCTAGGTATTGTGTGTTGGAAACGACCCTTTTTTTAGTGTTACTGTTGTTTTTCATCCTTCATTAGGTGAGAGATTTTATGTAATGAATGAAGAAGAAACAAAATGAATGTGTGCCGACGAAAATGAATGAAAAGACTTGTAAAATAACAAAGTTACGCTTAGGCTACCGTACGGTATCCTTGCTTACAAGTATGTGGCACAGCGAGGCGAGCTTATGTTCCTTTTAGAACGCTGCAGACATAACTTGCGTACGCTAGTGGCAGACTGCAATCATTTCCGTTCAGTGCTTTTTTTATATACGAAAATATTTCATACCAGCGTCCACACGGTTTCGCTGACGCATTGTTGCAACGGGTACGAAGTTGTATAACAAGTATTCTGACAGATTACCAAGGAAAGAAGGAGAAGGCAAGCTTCTTTCGTGGTGCCTCGAACCAGCAATCTCTAAATTCGCAGCACGCGGCGCTCACTTTTGGGCCACAGAACGTGCGTTCTCAGGCTGCTAACGGCAAGCTATTTGTATAAAAGATATATGGTTCGGGGGTCGCCTGAGCTCCGCTGCTTGAGCGCGTTTTCGTCAGCAGAAGCGAGATGGCGCAAAATCTCACGTTGGGCGCGCTCTTAAGTTTCTCGCATCTAACCTTTTGATTAGTGCCGGCCCCACGAAGCTTGGTCTTTCCCGCATGTGCGCTTTACAAACTTGTGATTCGGAAGTGCACGAAGGTCACTTCACTCTCTGCCATGGCCAAATTTATGGAAGAAGCGCGCTGCTATAACACGAAGAGGTAAGAACTGTGGCAGTTGTTCACGTTTATCCTTTGTATGCTTGTGCGTTCGTTTCGTGCGCCTTTACTTTTCTTTATACAGCGCGCTTTACGTGTTGAGTTGTGACAGCTGTTAGTCCGTGCTCGTCCTGTGCATGCTAATTCCGTGCGTGCTTTCTGATTGAGGGGCGCGCAGGAAGTTTTGAGCTGCTTGCGCGAGTTGGCCATTTCTGGCTGTAGTAGTATAGTACTAGACCTATGCTTCAGCCACACATCAAAAGGCCAAGCATTTAGACAGCCTGCGAGATCAAGCGACACTGTTCTTCTTCGCCTTCGGCGCCGATACAGTTAAGCCGGGTGGTGATGGAGAAAGAAGGAGGAGGGTAAAAGATAGATTGAGCGATTGGACAATAAAACAAGGCAGTGTGACAGTTCAGCATACGCAGACGGGCAATTGGGACAGCAGGAGTCAGGTTTATATTTATAGAAAACAAGGAGAAAGGTTGTGAGTGGGTAATTTAGTTGTATATACTGTCAAATTCGGGCCTGTAGAACTGTGAGAGATAGTTGAGGGTGAAGGTATAGACGCTTGTTGAGTTTGAACTGGAGGTGCATCTTCTTGTTGCTATAGAGCAAGGATATCGTCCCGTCGTTCCTCATGACACTCTCAGTGTCCTCCAAAGGTGTGGGTCAGAGAATGAGCGGTGCCCAGTGCAATATATCACAAGCGAGCTCATGAGCCAGCTCATTTTCGTCAATCCCTTAATGCCCAGGAACCCAGCGTAGGCAAACACTGGAAGGTTGGAGTGAGAAGAGGGCTTGCTCGACCTCCTTTTCTAGAGAAGGGGGTAACGTGCAGTTCTGTATGTGACGGATGGTGGCGCAAGACTCGAAAAAGATTGTGTACTCGAGAGGAAAATCACTGTAAAGCTTGGACAATGGAACAGACCTCAAGAGACAGTACATTGCGCAGGTGCAAGTAAAGCCCGCTGGTGTGGGTTGAGGAGTCGAAAGGTGTGGATAATTTATAGCGTAGACGCAGGATCCTCGAGGAGCCACGTACGAGGCATCCGTGTAGGTGACTTCCTGTGTAGAGAAAGGAGTGGAATGTGCGGCGCTGCTGCTTGACGACAGCCTGCGTGCTGAAAGGGAGAGATGTTTGGCGGGACGGGAATACCGCGAAGGTTGTAAGCAGGAGTGCACACGGGGGAAGGCAATGTGGGAACGGGATGTGAGGTATACCCGCTTGCGCTAATAGCCATTCACCCTGACTGGTAAGAGAAAGGCGAGTAATCTGATAGTCGCAGTGGAGAGAAATAAGAGAACATTAAAGATGGAAGAGGCATGTAGCAAAGAGCTCAGTGATACAGGTAGTGATAGAGAGGTTTACAGGTGCCTTGTATAAGCCAAGAAGAGCTGTTTCGGAGGTGCATTTATTTCTTCGCCTTTGTGGCGAAACATTGCCTAATACACGTTCAGCTACCTCTGTGAAGACACGTTTCTCTTTCGTGTTACCGATTCCTAGAAAGAGAGATCAGCCACGTTCTTTTTTAGTAGTCTGGATAAGATGAGATTTCAGAGACCTGAACACCGCTTCATTTCTTTTGTGATTACAGTTGCCTTGGCCCAACTAGTATTGTGAATAAATGTAGCCACGTCTCCCGCAAGTGCGTTGTATACTACTTATTCTTCCTTACGTCATAAATGTGGTCTTCCAGTGGTCTTTTACAATCACCACTATCCTCGATATAACATAGTGGCAGTCTGCACAAGAAATTTTATATTAATTGCATGGGAACTTTACTTTCTTGATTGGGCTTTTCACTTGCACCAGTTCGTGTTTAAGTTTGCGAGTGAAAAAATGCGCGAGGTGTACGACGAATATTCGCAGAACCCATGCCAACGATTCTCTGACACCTAGAACCAATGAGGGAAGATGGCTGCATGAACTTGTGGCTGCACAGCGGAATGTGGAGACGTTGTGCGAGTGGTGCTCTCAGGAACAAAAAAACCTGACATGGCACGCTTTGTCAGAAAGCTTGCTACGCCCTTTGTAAAAGTCAGTTGCATGGTCGGCGTCACTTGAGCAAGTGATATGTGTGTTCTGTGCCAGAGAAGTAGGGAGAAAACGTTTCTGGCAGGCCGGCTAGACTAACTGTAACGCAGGTATAATCCGGTGTGCGTCACTCATTTCTAAAGACAACAAAAAAGAGGCTGCTATCTTTTTTTCACAAACAAGGCTACCAAACTGTAGCACAGATACCATTGTTATATGTAATAAATGTTTTCATTTTGGTCGGTGCTCATTCATTTTGTTTGTTCTCCATTCGTCTTGCCGAACAGATATTGCTTTGTCAAACCAACGACTTTACGTTGTTACTTCGCGTGCGTCAAAATTTAACTTCGATGCATTATTAGGTTTTGCCGTTGTGGTAGCTTTGCGTCTAAGCTTTGGCACTGCTCAACTCGCTGTCGGGGGCTAGCTGTGGCAGCCGCATAGTGGTAGGAGTAAAATTCAAAAATAAAACATTCAGCACTGCTATATTTAAAGTTACCTTTGTGTAATAATATCAGTGCTATAAGAATTAGCACAGCGTGCGCACTCTACAGCATGCATAATTAATATACTGATAAAGCATGTCAAGCACCCGATTTTAATTTCTTTTAAACGCTTTGTTAACCGAAACTGTTTGTGTCGGAGAATTCCTAGAAAATGGGCTACTTCATACTGGGACCGTTATTCGTAGGTGCAGTCGCATAACAGCCGAGTGAATAAAATAAGTAGAAATGAAAACGTGGAGTTTTTTCTTCATAGAACGCAAACTTTCAACGGAAAGTAAGTTGAAGAGACTCCTGGTGGTTTCGCAAGGCTTAACTTCAAACCATGGGGTGAAGTCTTCAGCCTATAAGAGTGTGCCCAATAGAACATGCGTAGAAGTAATAATTATCAATTTACTTTAGTCAGTAACATTTTTTCTTATGAATCTTGCTCTCTGGCAACAATTTACTGCTGCTCTTTTCAACTGCAGACATTGCGCAACTTTACGTCATGCCAGCAAAATAGCTATGAAAAAAATACGCTTCTTACCACATCGAAATCTGTCTCTGTCCAATTTCGAATTTGTGCAACCAAGTGCCACCAGTGGTCTCGTACTTCCTTGTAGAACCTGTCATAGAATTCTTTCGAGTTGGGTCCTGAGGCGATCAGTGGCAGCAGGTACATGCACATGATCATGAAGAACATGGGAATGGTGCCCCTGGAAGAAAAGATCCAATTCACGTTCTCCGAAAGTGGTGTTCCCACCTCCACACACATTCAGTCCGCTAACTTGCTCACCACTGGACATGCTCTTCATATCGCAGGTTTTCGTTCAAGGCAGTGTAGCTAATTTTTATACCTGATTCAAAAATATCACCGGCACCTATTCGTGGGCTAGCTGAAAGACGTATGTTCCTGTGGTCATCGCCTTGCATGGTACCAAACGACACCTTGCTTTGCGTCTAAAATTTGCGATGACGATATATACAAGGCTGGCTGGTGCACACAACTTTTGTAGTTTATACAGTTTTGTTTATATTTATTTATTTATTTTTGAGTTCATTTGTTCATCAGGTTTGTACAAGTGCAATGGGTGCTCTGAAGGAATATTCTTGATCTCGTAGGCAAACGTTTTTGAACAAGAAAATTATTATTTTAATATTGTCATCTAAGAACGTTGAAGATCAGTTCTGCTGATTTCTTCAAGGTGGCGAAAGAGCTAAGAGAAAGAAATTGTCAGCTACACGTTTCTAGCAGGAAGCCGCAAGAAAGTACGACTTCCGGGATTGCGCAAAATTGAAATTTCGATAGTCTGTTCCATGGCACACTGAAATGGTAATTATTATACATGGTGCTGTCAATTGGTAGTTTGTCAGCTGTGTTGGTAAAAAGACCGATTTCTAAAGGAGTTGGTCAGAGGTTTGACACCTTGACAAGGGCAGATCTTTTGGGCAACAAAGAAGATTTTTTTTTCTGAGAAATTTACAGGCTTTCTTACTGGCTTTTAGCTACAAATAGGTAGTTATCAATAGCAAGATCTAACCGCGAGTTGCACTACTCCACTGCTGGCGCAGTTGCTGCTGGTACTTTGAGCACTCGGTACGTTCAGCTGCATTGGCGAGCTGCATCAACGAGTTTGAGCAGCCGTGTTTGCATGAATCGTGGTGGTTGGTTTCACGTGCCGTGCTGGTATGCTAAAAGAGCTTCCCGGAGCAAAAGAACGACGAATTAGGTTCAATGAAACGGCAATTATTGTGCTCTTTCAACGTGTAGTTTAAAGTGTTCGCGAGCTCAGGGTGTATAACATGACACATGGTTTGAATTTTGAAAATTTATTTAACACGAGACATGTATTTATTACAAAAGCACAAGTTTGGGCCCCAGAATATTTGTTGAAGGGTACCTACCAAGGGTATCTGTAGTAAAAACTTATGTAGCAGCTTTTATTGTACGCTTTGTGGTAAGGTCAAAAAGAACATAGGAGTGTAAATTACGCAGAACAAACATGTACGGTACAGAAAATGCCAGCAAGTTACACAATTTTTCAACAATACCTTATAAGAAATCTCGTCTTAAAAGGGAAGAAGTAAAAAAAGAAACGGCGAGCAAGTGTGTTATACCTTGTCAATAAGGGAGTGCATTAGTTTTTCAGCAATGTATTCAACTATGTTATACTGGATCGGTTGCAGTTAAGATTATTCCAGGGAGATGTACCTTGAATGTTAAGTGTAGAACGATCGTGATTGGTAGCTATCTTAGGCAGGATAAAACGACGACGAAATACATCCATAGTAGTGCGAGGTGATTGGTGGTGTGAGACGGTCGTCATGGCAAGTTTCTCATTGATTATTTGATGCATGAGTGAGGCAATGTTGGATAGGACCAGATCGTGAAAATTGGGAATGTTGATACCTTAAAAATCTGTGCTCTTAATGTGCATCGTGTTAGGTCCTACAATGCGGAGAGCCCTTTTTATAGCGTGACACTGGTGACAATTGAGTTTTGTATGTTCAACCCCAAATCCTTACACAGTAACTAATGTGAGAGTGAAAAAATGCATAGTAGTAAAGATGTAGAAGTATCCTCAAAGTGAAGCAGTTTCGACTTTGTGAATGTACGTGCAATTCATAGAAAGTTTTGTTGACTACAGAGCGCACATAAAGGTGAAATCTTAGGTGTTTGACAATTATAACACTAAACACTTTGTATCGTTAGATTGTTTCATGGATGGTGATCTTAAAAGTCGTCTGAATGAATACTCGTTTTCATTTTTTCACAGTGAAATAAAATAAAAACTTTCTTCGTTGGGTTAAGGTGAAGAGCGTTCGAATTGCACCATTAGTGCAACATTTCTCATTCTGAATTAAGCTTATTGATAAGGTCAGACTCATCACAATTGGATATTATAAGGTTCGCGTCATCTGCATAGAGCACAGGGGTCTCACATGCAAGTTGGGAGGGCAAGCCATTTATGTACAGTAAGAAAAATAGGAGTCCCAAAATGGACCCCTGGGGAACTCCAATGTCGATAAGGGTGCTACTGGCGTGCGAATCTTCTAGCTGAATCATTTGTTGCCGGTGTTATGACCGGCATCAGTAGGCGCCATGCTGTCGCTGAGAAGCGTGGCCGGGCAGCGTTCCCACGCCTAGAACCCAGTTTTCTCGGAACCAGCGTCCAGAAATGACGGGGGAGCGGCGCTCTGTTAATCTTCAAACAAGTAGCCAGCTCGCCGAATGCCTATGCCCGCCAGGTATTGTCCATGCTAGCCGGCGGATGAGACGTCATGTCGCCACAAAGCTGTAAGCCGTTCCAGAGGGGACAACAAAGACAGCGTATTCCTTTGAAAAAACGGCGACCGCCGCCACAAAGTGCCCTGCTAATTGAGCGGACAGATTGGCGGACCGTTTGATGTGTGCTGTCCGAAGCTTGGAACCCCTCGACCAGCGACATACACGACGAGCAAGAGCCTCTCTGGCGCCACTTTTAAGTGCAGTGATCTTGACTCGAAATTGGCTGTTCACGTGCGCCGTGCATGCTCGTACCCCTCACCTGTTGTGTGTGTATGTGATTGGTGTTCCACTGAAGAAGGAAGAGCCCGACAGGGCTTATAACGGCGCCGCAGAGTGCAGGACGGCGCTCTGAACCAAGTAAAGGTTTAACCACCACGCTCGTGGTTTGTGAACTCTTAACCTTATGCTGTAAATATTTGTAAATAGTGCCATAAACCTTGTTTGTTTTTCGTATCCCCATCTTGTAAGCGGTCGTTTTCTCAACCCGAAGCTACACCACGCTACCACAGCACCCCGGGATCACGACAACTGGTGGCAGCGGTAGGACACGGCACAGAACCCCTGGATCCACCACAACTGGTGGCAGCGGTGGGATTCGAAGCTACAAGTGACAACAACAGTCGGCCCAAGAGAAGCAGTTGGCTCGAGACATGGATCACGTATGGGTGAGTGCTTGGCTTTTCCTTTGAGTGAACCAGGTTCTAAAAGAGGATTAAATTTTAGAACTGGTAGTTAACTTTGCCGAAAGACTCAGTTTCGCCGTTTCGGAAAGTTATTTTGGAAGTAGCGAGCACTCAGTACGATCATGGACTTACGGGAGCTGCAGAAGTCAGACTTGTTGCTGTTGTGTGAGGAGTTGGGGATCGATACAAAGGGTTTGGCACGAAAACCCATAATCATTCAAGCGATTAATGATTTGGGGGCTGATGATGAGGAACTAAGTGAAGAATGGGACCTCATCATCGAAAGAAAACTAAGAGCAGCTCAGATGGAAGGAAAGAGTGAACACGAGAGAGAAGGCCTCAAGAGAAAGTTTTCCAAACAAGACTATGAGTTGAGTATGAGGTTAGGACCCCAGCGAGGAGTACTTCTCGAAAAGGAGGCAGAGTTCGAGATGTCTAGGTACATGCAGCCATATGAGGTATCATGGGATATGGGCCTGTATCTCAGACTCTTTGAACGAAAGTGTAGTCAACTTAAGTGTGAGCGAGACACCTGGTCTCAGAAGCTACGCACGGTTCTGCCCTGCGAGGCAGCGGACGTTGTTGCGCGACTCAGTGAGCAGCACGCGAACAACTATGAAGTTATCAAATCAGAGCTGATCGGAAAATTCGGAACTTCTGTTAGCAAAAAGAAAGAAAGACTCGCGCCGGAGTCTGAAAGCGAGGCGCGTCGCAAAGCGCCGGAAGTTGAGGCGCCTCATAAAGCGCGACAGGAACAGATTGCGCCAGAGAAGGGCCCACATATTCTCGAATGCATCCATGTAAATGATGTAGAGAACGAGGCCGTGGCCAGTCTGGAGGTGGGGACGATGTCGAAAGACGCTCCTTGCGCGGATGAAGAGGGTGCCAGCAGCCCTAATGGGCCCAGTAAGAGGCTGGAAACCTTCTTCGTGCCTCGGGGGGACCTTTCGACATTGTCAAATTTAGGCATGGTTAGCGCAGTGGCAGATGAGAGCAAGAGCGCCACGCTTCAGCAGTGCAGCGATAACACCAAGCAGGTTTGCAAACATCGCCGAAAAAGAAAGAAGCAGAAGCGTTCGTCACTGTGCAAGCCTAGGTCAGGCCCCACTCAGTCGCAAGAAAGACGAGAGGGTAGGCCGTTAATCCGGTCCAGGAAACGTCCATGGTGGCGTTCCGAGAGGTACAAGCGGCAAGCCAGGTGTAGAGGGGGAAAACGAGGTGCGTTACCCCAACGAAAAGCGCGGTTGCGTTCGACAACTTCGGGAAAGCGGCCTTGCCTGAAGGATCAAAGTCGAAAGCACAGAGTGGCTAAAAACCGCGTCGGGGCGAGCACAAAGAGACAATGTCCCCTGTCTCCACCCTGTTTCTGGCGTCCTTTTCACATTCCTGAGGGGAACAGGAAGAAGTGGAAAATGAGGTATGACGGCAGTGCACTGCTTAGAGTTTGTGCATTTTGTAGCTTCTGGCGTGCTCGAAAACCGCCGGGACCGCGACCCCATCGTGTACGAATAAAGGAACCATGAGAAAAGGGGGAACGGTCAGTTCGAGTAACTTTTGCACAGGCGTGTCAAATATTGTTACTCAGTTTTGCATTGGAAATGCAGATTTGAGCCTTTTAATTTTGTAAGTAATGTAAAGCGGTGTAAATTTTTGAAAGGGAAAACCGCCGAACTAAAGGCTGAAAATTGAAGTCCATTAATCATTTGTACGAATATACCGAGAAGGTAAAAACTAAAAAAAAATTGTTCTGTTTTTTTTGGTGTTTCAAAGGTTTAGTTTAATATCGTATGCCTTTACTGTCATGTGGATGTGGCATGCATTGGCATTTAAACAAGAAGATATTAAACATAGACCAGATGATTTCGTAAAATTGTTAAGTTTGGCGCAACACAGTGCAGTTGTCGTTGCGCGTTATGAGAATTGAGAGCCATTGGTGCACAGTTTTAGCGAAACCCTATGCAATTATTGTGAGGTGCATTTGATGAGTATTGCACTTAGCATTATTTTTGTGTTGTACACGGTGTGTTGCAACGTAATGTAAGGATGAACGTTTAGACCATGTGTGAAGGCCTAAGCGTTTGGTTAGTAGTGCCATGAATTTTGCAGCGCCGTAAGAATGAGAAGAATTGAAAGCGCTCAAAAGAACTCAGTGTTTTGTTTTTTAATCAAAGGTGTTAGCAAAGGCAGGTAACTAACCGAACTAACCTGCTAGAAGGCAGTGTTTGTTACTTTTGTTGAAGAATGGTTGATCTAGTGATCATGAGCAGATCCTCAAGCTTTCCCTAACCGTGAGGTAGACCATTTGGTCACAGCTTAGGTTAAGGTTGCGGGAGGCTGGTGAGTTTAATGTCTCAGTGGTAGACAATTATGGGCGGCCGTAAACAAAGACGGACGTTCGGACAATATTAGCGCTCACTGAATCCGAGTTCCTGACTGATGCTCTCAGCGGGACAGAACCGATGAAAGTAGTCAGCGATGAAAAAGAGCCTGCTGTTTTATATCAGGACGACAATGGTATCAAGCAAAGCTGCGCTTTGCTTGCACCAGAATTTGGGCTCTCGTGAGATAACGTACTGCGCTTCAGGAAATGAATGCGCTTGCCTTGTGTAGGCCATTCATCAGTTGCAGGTTATCTCAGAGGTGCTAAATTTAAAGTAGGGACAGACCATTTTCCCCTTACTTGGCTGCAAACCGTGACATAAAAGAACAGTCGCCTTAGGAGGCAGAGCTTGATTCTTCGAAAATACAATTTTGGCATTAGGTAAAAGAAGGGCAAATTGAATGGAAACGTTGACACGCTCAGCCGCCATTCTGGGGTGCTCTTTCTGTATCCAAATTGATATTTTAGTTTTTTTCATGCATCTTATGTAAATTTGTAAGGTAGCACGTCCGGTTTTTCAGCTCAAGTGAGTCCTGAGAGTTTTGAGTGTGAGCTTTTGTTAAAGCTAGGAAATGAAAATTGGTTTCCATCCCTCTTTTGGCTTGGTTTGATCGAAGGGGGCCGAGTGCTTGCTTGTACAGGTGGTCGAGTATCAGAGATGCTGTCGAAGATTCGGCAATTACCCGGACCATGCCACAAGCGAAGGCCAGTTCCTGGCATTCAACTACTGACTTTTTTGTCGTCCCTGCGAGCAGCAGTGTTGACTGCTGCCCTCCGTGACTCATCTGGCGAGGGGGAAGCTGTTATGACCGGCATCAGTAGGCGCCATGCTGTCGCTGAGAAGCGTGGCCGGGCAGCGTTCCCACGCCTAGAACCCAGTTTTCTCGGAACCAGCGTCCAGAAATGACGGGGGAGCGGCGCTCTTTTAATCTTCAAACAAGTAGCCAGCTCGCCGAATGCCTATGCCCGCCAGGTATTGTCCGTGCTAGCCGGCGGATGAGACGTCATGTCGCCACAAAGCTGTAAGCCGTTCCAGAGGGGACAACAAAGACAGCGTATTCCTTTGAAGAAACGGCGACCGCCGCCACAAAGTGCCCTGCTAATTGAGCGGACAGATTGGCGGACCGTTTGATGTGTGCTGTCCGAAGCTTGGAACCCCTCGACCAGCGACATACACGACGAGCAAGAGCCTCTCTGGCGCCACCTTTAAGTGCAGTGATCTTGACTCGAAATTGGCTGTTCACGTGCGCCGTGCATGCTCGTACCCCTCACCTGTTGTGTGTGTATGTGATTGGTGTTCCACTGAAGAAGGAGGAGCCCGACAGGGCTTATAACGGCGCCGCAGAGTGCAGGACGGCGCTCTGAACCAAGTAAAGGTTTAACCACCACGCTCGTGGTTTGTGAACTCTTAACCTTATGCTGCAAATATTTGTAAATAGTGCCATAAACCTTGTTTGTTTTTCGTATCCCCATCTTGTAAGCGGTCGTTTCCTCAACCCGAAGCTACACCACGCTACCACAGCACCCCGGGATCACAACAACTGGTGATCAGCGGTGGGATCACGACACCGGTCTTCCAAATACCCGCGAATTAACGTCTGAGGTAAATCAATAACTCAATAAGAGTGAGCATGGCGAAATGCACCAAGCAGCAATGCTTACCAAGCTCTGTCACTTCGTTATGCAGGCAGTCCTTCTCGGAGGCTTGTTCTTCAAGCCCGCCAGCTATCAAGAGCCCGTCTTTTCCCCGAAAATCAACTTATCTCAGCGAGCCACACCATTCATCACAACTGGACCAGTGCACGTGTGGTTCAACTTCCCTGCCGTCACCGACGACATGGCGCTACGCTATGTGACGTCATCATCGTTGGCACCTATAAACTCCGGCCCTTGGCGGTTCAACTTCAGTGGGCATGGCGAAATGCACCAAGCAGCAATGCTTACCAAGCTCTGTCACTTCGTTATGCAGGCAGTCCTTCTCGGAGCTTGTTCTTCGAGCCCGCCAGCTATCAAGAGCCCGTCTTTTCCCCGGAAATCAACTTATCTCAGCGAGCCACACCATTCATCACAACTGGGCCAGTGCACGTGTGGTTCAACTTCCCTGCCGTCACCGACGACATGGCGCTACGCTCTGTGACGTCATCATCGTTGGCACCTATAAACTCCGGCCCTCAGCGGTTCAACTTCAGTGGGCATGGCGAAATGCACCAAGCAGCAATGCTTACCAAGCTCTTTCACTTCGTTATGCAGGTTGGTTGTACGCGTTCTTCTGTTTGTTCAAGCAACAGGTTCTTGGTTGTTGTGCCATGCCCACGCACCTGCCTCGGTGTTTTATACGACTGTTTTTTCGTGTGCAAACTTATGCTCTGTGGCGATATTGAGTCAAACCCTGGACCCGATATCCAAAAAATACTAGATAAGGTTTTGGAAGGGCAGAAAGAAATTCTGAAGAGTATCTCTGATATAAAGTCGGAACAAAACGCCCAACGGGAAACATTCACAGCTGTCCTTCAAAAAGTTTCTAATCTAGAAACGCTTCTTAACACCATGAACAAATCTACTTGCAAGATCGATAACTTTGATACAAGTTTAAATGAACTAAAAACATCGGTAGCAGATCGGTCGGAGAAGATAGTCGATATTGAAGACCGTAGTCGGCGATCAAACCTAGTAGTGTACGGCCTCACTGAAAAACCCAACGAAACTGAGGCCGTCTTAAGAAAAGAAGTAGTGGATGAACTGTTTTGTAAAAAACTTAATGTATCCTGCAACTCGATTGGTCGTATACATAGACTTGGTAGGCAAGCTGGAAATCGTCCCGTAATCATGTATCTTCAGGACTTCACGGAAAAACAAGAAATATTAAAAAACGCAAAAAACGATTATTAAAAACATTCAAAACGATTATTCCCGTTGCACACTGCGTCGACGTAAACTACTGTGGGAAAGTGGAAAAATTGACAAAGCAAATGGGAAAAAGCCAAATCTTGTACACAATAAGTTACGAATCGATGACGACACTTTTATGTGGGACGATAGCAAGAACATGCGCGTGAAGGTTCTAACCGTTCCAAAGCCGACACCAGTTTCAGGCACAGTTAGTGCATGACAAGCCCTTCGCCGATGTAATCAAAATTTGCGCCTCCTTAATATTAATGCTCAAAGCATTGTTAATAAAACTGTAGAACTCGAAAGTATCTTGTTAACCTACGCACCCCACATCACCGTTCTTACGGAAACTTGGGGTTAAACGATAATCATTCTGATGAAGATATAGTACCGGAAAGCTACAAAATAATTTGACGAGATAGACCGAATAGAGGTGATGGTGTCGCTGTTGTCTTGAATACTCACACAACCACTATTCTTTTAGATCAAATAGAAGATCCTGAAAGCTTATGCCTACAGTTAAACGTCTTTGGAAATACAATTATCTTAATTGCCGTTTACCGTCCCCCGTCTTCAGAAGTAGAATTTTTAACCAAGCTTTATGATTTCTCACTCAGGCATTCCAAAAACCACTTGATTATTGCCGGTGATTTTATTCTCCCGAACATCAACTGGGCAAAGTTACGCTCTCCATGTTTTAGCGATCAAGTTGTTTTTGATATTATGTTGGCGTGTGATCTAGATCAAGCAGTAGGAACTCCAACACGCGTTCAGGAAAATACGGCATCCATTCTTGATCGCGTTTTTCATAGTAAAAGTTTCTCCAATGTATATGTATCTGTAGAAGACGGTCTGTCCGACCATAAGCTTGTCCTTTTCTCATGTTCTGTAGTAGATCTATCTGACCAGGTGCCCTTACAGCGAAAAATGTTTAAAGACTTTAGTAGGGCTAATGATGAATCTGTTCTCGACTATCTTGATTTGTCTTTCGATGGTTTTTCAGGCAATGATGCTAATTATCTGTGGAAAAAGTTCCGGTCGCTGTGTGAGTTTTGCCTTCCAACAAAGCTAAACAAAGCTAAAAAAGTCAAACAAAGCTAAAAAGCTTTGTTTGACTTTGTTAGCTTTATTTGATTCCAAACAAAGCTAAAAATTCAAAGCACAGAAACCCTTGGATAACCAGAGAAATTATTCATTTAACGCGCAAGGTTAAGAAAACGAAAAGGCGGCAACCGAAAGGCCCGCTGCTTCAAAAGTTAAAAAATACACTTGCTAATAATATACGCGCAGCTAAACTTCATTACTTCTCGGTGACCCTGCCACAGTTCCTAAAAAATGATCCGGCAAAATTCTGGCGCAAACTTCAGCCTAAGAAACAAAAATCAGTCGAATGTATTAAGCTCGGAGACGAGATTATTCGAGATTCTAAGCAAATCGCGATTGAATTTAACCGCTATTTCCGCTCAGTGTTTTCTGACCCGTCCGTGTGTGCCAATTCAAATGATAACTGTATTAAGGTTGATCCAGATTTCATAACATTTGAAGGCATATTTGCCATGCTTCTTAATATCAAATCTAAAACATCATGTGGCCCAGACAACATCCCTAATGTATTTCTTCGTCGCTATGCCGAGTCACTCGCACGTTTCCTGGTTGAAATTTTTCGCTCGTCCTTGTCGCAAGGCATTGTCCCGAAAGACTGGCTCATCACCCGGGTGGTCCCAGTGTTTAAAAAGAGAGATAATGCCATCGTAACAAACTATAAGCCCATATCACTAACTGTGTCGTGTTGTAAGCTCATGGAGCACATTATTTCGAACTACATTTTGAACTTCTTAGATGAGCGTAATATTCTGTCATCATTGCAGCATGGGTTTCGTAAGGGCCTTTCTACCACTACTCAGCTTATTACTTCTATTCATTCGTTCTCTGCTGTAATTGACAAATCAGGCCGAACCGACGTAGTTTTTCATAGATTTCAGTAAAGCTTTCGACAGAATTTCCCATTAAAAGTTAATTTTCAAGCTTAATTTACTGGGTCTTCTATCTACAATCGTAAACTGGATAAAATCTTACCTGCATTCCCGCGTTCAATTTGTGGTTATAAATGGCTCTCATTCAGACTTCCTTCCTGTAAACTCCAGCGTCCCCCAGGGAAGTGTTCTGGGACCATTACTTTTCCTGATTTATAATAACGATCTAGTATCATGTGTTAAAGAAGGCGTTGAAATACGATTATTTGCAGATGACTGTTTGTTATCCAGCACAATTAATTCTTCTAATGATCAGCAAATTCTAAACGATAGCCTTGACGCAATAAATAATTGGTGCGACCTTTGGGACATGAAACTAAATACTGAGAAAACCGCATTTATGCGTATTACTAAGAAAAATCAACCTTATGAACATCAGTAAACAATCAATGGTCTTCCTATCTCGCGAACTGATAGCTTTAAATATCTTGGCGTTACAATTACTAGTAATCTAACATGGTCCTCCCACATTCTTAAAGTATGCGCCTCAGCACGACAAAAACTAGCCTTACTAAGACATAAACTGAAAAATTCGCCTGCGAACATAAAGCTTCTTGCGTATAACACAATAGTACGACCATGCCTTGAATACGCGTGCATAGTCTGGGATCCACATACTACAAAAGACATTGACAATCTCGAGAAAATCCAAAGATTAGCCGTCCGCTTCATTTACAACCGATACCGCCGTTATGACTCCCCGACAGAACTAATGCAGATGAATAAAATCCCTACTTTGGAATCTTGACGCAAAATGAATAGGCTAAAATTTCTTTTCCAATTATCACACGGGAATATCAGACCCGAAACATCGGCCTTCCTGACTCCGTTATCATCGCGTCCCACCAGGAATTACCATTCTGCAAAGTTCTCGCCTATCACAGCGCGCACTAACAATTTTAAATATTCTTTTTTTCCCTGCACTATAACCGACTGGAATAACCTCCCGCATGAAAATCTTTTCTCTGACAATGTGCTGAAATCTATTGATCAAATGTTTGACTTGTAAAATTTTGTATTAATATTTTACAGTGTTTTCAAAATATTTTGTATTGTCCTGTTTATTGTTCTTACCTCGCTAAAGATTGTATAATTGTTCTAACGGCTCTGTAACACCCCCCTCCTGCTTGGGCCCGTTTGTGGCCTGCAGTATTGTATAAATAAATAAATAAATAAATAAGTAAATAAATAAATAAATAAATAAACTCAAGAGAGAAATATTTTCTCTTTCAGTATACCAAGGTTTATTGAATCAAAGACTGCAGCGAAGTCTGTGAACACTCCTGCCTATAAACAGCCATGGTCTTTGAAATTACGAATTATCTCTGTAAAAGTTCACACTGCATTTTGCGTAGACAGATATTTTCTTAAATTGAGGTGGCGCCAAGAAAATAGTTATGCATTTCCAAATAGTCATTAAGGGCAAAGCGAATATTTTTCAAGTATAGTGGTAAAGAATAGCAACATAAAATTGGGACGATAATTTTCTATCATATTTTTGTCCTTCGGCTTGTAAATTGGCAGTACCAAGGCAATTTTCATCCGTGCTGAGAACACACTCGATACAAATGTAGTATTGATGATATGAGTCAGATTTGGTGACACGATATCTGCGACAAGTTTAACGGCATGCCCAGAAACTTGGTCAATTACAGAGGCTGTGTTTCGTAAGCTAGCAATAATTTAAGCTACCTTGAGTCCATCTGTGGGATAAAAGTAAAATGGAGCATTTGTGTGGGGTATATATGTAGCATCAAAAGTTTTGTCTTTGCATATACTCTGGGAGAAAAAGAGGCGCTAAAAGCTTGACATATAATTCAGAGTGTGTTATACGTGGCATCATTGTAAATCCTTTTTTTTCTGCTGGTTATTGTTTTACGTCTCGTCCGAGAAACTGGTTAAGAGGGCCCCTGTTTTTTTAGTTATTGCGATCCAGTTGACTAAAGTGGCTAAAACAATTATTCTTTGCCTATAATAGGTGTTGTATTAAAGTATCGCGAGTATTTCGAGTATCCTTCTCTCAAGGAAGTGTTTTAAGGTTGTTTTAATTATCCATGCTTTTTATATTTTGTTTTATTGGAACTTAGGAGCACACCACTGACCGAAAGGTCTCGGGGAATTTAATGCCTACTGCACGCACGGTGAGTTGTGGACGCGTTGGATACTGCTTCTGCAAACTTGTATGCAAACGTTTTGTAAGATGTCACAGAACATTTCAAAGAGCACACGGGAGACCATTCAATCAAGTTTACATTTTCTACAATTACGTCTACATTAAATAATGTCCGCGTAAATCAGGTATTCCCTGATTTCAGGTACATTGACATTACAAACAGCACAGGGTAGTGATCGGTAATGCTCACATCGAGAACTTCTGTACGTTAGCAAACTGAAGTGTTTGACAACACATGGTCTATGAGTGCTCTACTGTGTTCGGTTAGATGTGTTGGTGTGTTTACAGGTTGTACATAGCCATAACTAGTAAAATACGAGACATACTTATAACAAGACGAAAAATGAATACCACTTACATTAATATTAACATCGCCTATTACTATCACATGAGCAATGAAACCAAAGAATTTACTAAAAGGCAGAGTCAAGGTCTTCAGAGAAACACTCTTAAGGTGAAGACGGTGACCTATATATTAGGCCCACAATAAGGTTCTGTGACAGCTGTAACTGACTTTTATCGACATTGACCTACACTGTCTCACGATGAGGTGTTAACAATTGGACATCAAGTGGTCGCCCGTACGCAATGCCGCCATCTATGTACACAGAAGCAGCACCACGAGCCATGCTAGATTGATTGTGAATAGTAAGACATTTTCCTTCGAGCTTGCAACTAGGTGTATGGTACAGTCCGACTTCATTCTTTGACAACCATATGTCGAGTATATGACAATAAAAGCAAACTTTTTGCTTAATAGGATTATACATTTGCCAATTTCATCCTGGTTTTTCTGTAAACTGCGTAAAAAAAAGTGTGCGCCCAGCAGCACGTTTTCAGAAACTGTCAAAGCATTAAGTTTTTTCGCTCAGAGATCAACCATGATGCCATTTGACTTGCTATATAGCTGATACTACTGAGATCAGCCTCGCAAGTAATACGCACTACAGAACTATCAGGTGCTTTGCGTGTCTTCATTTGACCTAATTCTATCCAAACAAACATCCACTTTTTTGTTTCAGTGCCTCAATCAACAATTTCTTCTTTACAGGGTGAGGTGCTCATCTAAGTAGATCGGCTGTTTTCCTACGGAGAAAAAGGCCACTAGATTCTAGAGTAGTCTCACTTTTCTCGCTCCTTGATAAAACCAGTCCCGGAATTTCCTTGAGACAAACCAAAAGATTATGTTATTATTAGATGCATTATGCATTAGTGAGATACAATCAGAAACAACAATGTCTTTGGAATGATTGGGATAACTATGTTCCTCTGTATGTTTTTGAACCAGTACTTTGCAGTTGTCATTACGTGTCACAGGTATTCTCTTGATCTCAACGCTCTTATTGTCCCTTGTTTTCAACGTTTTTCCCCTTGAATATTGCTCAAAGAACATGAAGTTGCTTAACAGCTCCTCATTTTGTCGCTGCAGAGGCCCGTCAATTTTCTGCAACGTTGCGTATTCCGTCGTTGCTCGGTTGCATTTAATCAAAAAAGATTAAAAGTTTGAATTCTTGAGCTTCACGCTCTCTTCTATGCACCTGAACTGGGTCGGTAATTGCGCAAGATTGTGCAGACGTATAGTTGTATCATCGAGACTAAGCTCAAGTGCATGCACACTTAAATTGCTCGAGCTACCTGTCTTAGCAGTACAACCTATAGTTTCGTTCGCGTCCGCCATGGCACTTGCAGTAGCTGAGCTGCCCCTTCACCTTGCAGAGGAGCACGTTGGGTGCTTCCACATTTTTATTGCAACCACAGTCTTCTCTTTAAAGAGTGCGTCGTTTGTACCGTAACATTTTTTATGCGTTCATCAGTGATGTAAATACAGCAGTATTGCATGATAACAAGCCTTCTGCATCACCAATAGACTGATCAGCGTCAGCAATACTGCATTCAACGCGTGCTAGATCCCTGGCCGGGGCGATCACAGTCAGCGGTGGCTAATGATACAACGTGACCCGCAGGTCGTGCGATCAAATCTCGGCTGCGGCGGCTGCATTTCCGATATAGGCGGAAATGCTGTAGGCCCGTGTGCTCAGATTCTGGGGCACGTTAAAGAACCCCAGGTGGTAGAAATTTCCGAAGCCCTCCACTACGGCGTCTCACATAATCATATGATGCTTTTGGGACGTCAAACCTCACATATCAATCACTTTGATACAACGTATTTTCAGACCAGACACCGAGTTCACCTAAACGAACGTCTAACTAAAAGCGATAGTGACTGTGAAGTATATTACTTGAATGAGACCTGTAATATACAGAGGGTGCTCATATGTGCGTGCTCTATAAGTTTACACAGCTGCACGCCATGTACTGCCTAAGGAAAACTGCCGTGCCTGCATCGCAGCCGATGACGACGCAATAATAGCCCCATTTATTTCAAAATGTGATATGGAGGAAACGTAAAGCGTCATCAGCGCTAGCAAAGATTAGCTTCTTAAATGAGCGTAGGTGCACTGCAGTTTCAAAAAAAAAATAGGTTTGCGATGATATCGGAGCCGAGCCGTCGATCTGCTGAGGCCTTCGCCGTTAGCCGGAAAGTGGGCAAATACTCGTCCGCCCCAATGCGTGTGCCACCTTAAGCGGGAGACACATGATGCGATTTGGCATTCGATGCGGCGCGCGACGCCGCACGCCGCGTACGACGGTTCACGACACATGGCCCGAACAGCCATCAGCACTCAGGCTCCGCCCACATACGGTCCCCTGAGGTTGCCCGCTCGGAAGACATCGTATCCTCTTATTAGGCGCAAAATAAAAAAGCTCACAAAAGCATGCCTTGTAGTCTCTAACAACATCGTCAACAAAGCTACGCCTTCGCAAGCGACAAACATCGACACAGCCCACATTCATTATCGACTCCGAGCGTAGGCCTAGCAAGGACGGCAATGCAAAGGTGGAAACGAAGTGGGCCGGTTCACCGAGACCACTGGTACCACTGTTTGTTTAACCGAGAAATGGGCCTTCATATCGGCTCGACATCTCGTCGTTAGTTCGGAAACCGGCGTTGCCTTGCAGAAATAGCACACTTCAATCATCATTTTATTCAATCGTGTGTTATTTCAAGTCAGAAACAGTCTATCCAGTGTTTTAGATGCCACTGGCGACGGCAATATCCAAGGGCGATCGGAGGGGTGAGACAGAAGCTTGCGATGGCGCCGACTTGTGGCACCCCTGTCATGGTCTTGCGCTGCCATTGGCTGCGGCCGCCAAACCGGCGCGGCTGCCGCGCGGTTGCTTTTGGCATGTTGGATGCACGCGCGGCGTGCGAATCGTCACCGCATGCTGTTGGACGCTTGTCGAATGCGGCTATTGGCACGAGCAGCCGTACGGCAAATCGCATCCGAATCCGCACCATGTGTCTCCCACTTTAACCGGCTATGCGGTGGTGCGATGCGATGATACGTCACGAAACGTCACGAAACGTCGCCACTCCGGCTGTCGCATCGTCGCATCGCACGCCGCATCGCGCGGAAAATCGCACGTCTGTCTCGCGCTATAGCCTCTTACAGACTGATCTATCTCTTGTGCAGTAGTAAATATTTTGACGTTCATAATATTTCTGCCACGGTAAACTTTTGAAATGTCATGTGGCCAATCACTGTTCCGTGGACGCGCTTCATCCTAAAAAAACCGTGGTATAATCGCCAGCTTAAACGCTTGTCTAATAATAAAACGAAGCGTCTCTCCAAATCGGTTAAAGTTATCAATAGTACGGCTCGTTCGTCAGATTACAAGAAGTGTGCTGATGAATACGCGCAGGCCTTAAAAGTTGCCAAAGACCGTTTTCTAAGCAACACCTTACCTATATGATGTTGAAGACTAACCCTAAAAAAATTTGGCGAGTGATCAATCCTAACGAAAGTTAACTTATAGTGCTTAATGATCTTAGCGGTAACGCTATACTGACCGACCAATGCTTGAACATGCCTAATGATGTTTTTTTAAAAAAATATCTTTACCCACCACCCCCAACGCTCCCCATGTGCAACCATATCACCACGATCATATTGCTACGATCCCTAGGGGGCGCGTGGAAGAAGAGGAGAACGAGGTTGGCACGAGCGGTGATCGGCCAGATCCCTGGACTCTCGCATTCTTCTTCTCCTGTAAATAAAGGCATCTCACCGTAACAAGATTGGTGGAAGGTGCGGGGTACAGCGGAGCGATCCCAGGCGAACGATCACGGAAGCGCTACCTCAAGAACTACGCTGAAGCCGCCGACTGGCTGGTCTACCACCGCTCTCTATGGATCCGATTGCTGATGGCGACAGCACGCATTCTTCGTCTGGCGCTACGTGGCCCCGAGACATAGTACCACGAAGCTTCTCTTGGAGGGTCGGAGAAGATGCCGACGAATGGCTGAAACACTTCAACCGTGTGAGTAAATAAAATTGTTGGCATGCGGCCTCCCGGTTGTCCAACGTCGGATTGTTTCTTCAAGGGACGGCGTTGGTGTGGTTTGAAAACCACGAAGAAACAATAACGACCTGGGAAGCGTTTGAGAAAGAAATAGCGAGCTGCTTCGGGGACCCATTGATGAAGGAGAAGCATGCTGAGCAAACTTTGATTCAACGTGCTCAAGTCCCCGGTGAAACATGCACAACGTACATTAAAGAGATTCTGAAATTGTGCAAGTCTGTAGACCCACGCATGAAAGAAGATGACAAGGTAGGGCATCTCCTCAAAGGGGTTGCTGAGGATGTCTACAATTTCCTCATCGGCAAGGACACCTTAGCGTCTGTAGCGGACGTAATACAACACTGCCGTACGTTTGAGACCCTGAAGGCTAGGCGCATCACTCCCAAATTTGGCAGACTTGCCAACGTCACCACCGTTGCAAGTGTCGACGTCCCTCCAACATCCTCCTGTGATCTTGCCTCAATGATCAGGCAAATCGTACGCGAAGAACTTGGACGACGTGATGCCATCAACCCGCCGAGAGCACCTGCTATCAACACCTCCCCGCCATACGACGCAATGTGTGCTGCCGTTGATGCCATGCTATAGGATGTGCCCCAATCAAGAGCACCAGAGCCCCCAACCGACAACTTACATCATCGCCATGGTTTCCAGAACGCCTCCCGCCAACCACCTACAATGGTGTCTTCATGGGACGATCATGGGCACATGGCGCCTCGTGGAAGGCTTGGCGACGTGCGTGAGGCCCCTGTGTGCTATAACTGCGGTTTCCGTGGACATGTGGCTCGAATCTGTGGTCAAAGGCGTCGCCCCCAGCAGCGCCACTACGAGGGATCATCAGCTTCTTCTCGACAAAACCGCTGGCGCGGTGGTATGCGTTCAATGCGGGACGCGTACGTTGGGGACGGCTTCCAGCAAACGACCCACAGTGATACACATGTAGGACGCAGTTTCCACCAGAATTTAAGCAACCACTCGCCTTCCTCCGTGCGAAGCTTGACGCCCCCCACAACACGCCGGTTCGGTTGCCTATCTCCTGGTCGACGCGTCACCTCCCCGCCTCCAAGAAACTAGGTGGTGCGGCCAATGGAGGTGAGGTCGCCGAACATTTGTCACTACATCCGCCTATGGCTCCACCCGTTTTTATGACGCAAAATAGGGTCCCGTGCTTATTGATGGACTTCCTACGATGGCTTTGATAGATACTGGAGCAGCTGTTTCAGTGATGAGTTTTAACTTGAAATTGCGGCTAGGACATAAAGTGATGCTTTACTGGGACAGTTGTGCATCATTTCGTTCAGTGAGCGGGGAGACACTGTGCGCGATCGGTGTGTGTGCTGTTAGTGTCACTTTGGATGACAAGGTCTTCGAGGCTGAATTCATTGTCCTGACCAGCTCCACCCATGACATCATGTTGGGGATCGATTTTCTACGCGAGTGCAGCACTACTGTAGATTGCGGTGCTGGCGAGATTATGCTATCGGCATTTACTGACGATCCTAGGTGCTGTCAAGGATCTATCACCGTTATTGAGGATGTTTTCTTGCCGCCCAACTCGATGAAGACCGCACGCGTTGACGCCTCTTCCTCCTCGGACGCCGGAAAGTTTGATGTTCTTGTGAAGCCCATTTCTCTCAACTGCGCCAAGAAAAATGTGCTCGTTCCACATTGTGTTCTGTCGATCTGTGATAGGCGATCGGCCTTATGGGTGTCGAACTATTCAAATGAACCTGTTATGCTACCTTGCGGAATGCGACTCGCCCTCTTCGAACAAAATGCGACCAGTTTTATTGCATCTTTAAGTGACGAGAGAGTAGATCCTATTCGTGCAACGTACCATACAGAAGCCAACTTTCTGAGTATTGTAAACAAGTCGCTATCATCAAAAAAACGTCAAGCTTTGGTCGCAGTCCTTGCGAAGCACGCTACTATATTTGACTTTGCGCAGAAAGAAGAGCAAATAAGTGTACCCGAGGTACGTACTCGCCATGGGATTGACACAGGATCCGCTCACCCTATCCGGCAGAAACCATACCGTGTCTCAGCGGCGGAGCGCAAGGTCATTACTCAACAGGTAGAAGAGATGTTAAAGAAAAGGGTCATCCAAGAGTCGTGTAGCCCTTGGGCTGCCCCTGTGATTCTTGTCCGAAAGAAGGATGGTATATGGCGATTCTGCGTGGATTACAGACGGCTCAACTCTGTTACTAAAAAGGATGTCTACCCGCTTCCCAGGATTGATGATGTCATCGATTGTTTACATTCGGCATCGTATTTCTTTCTCCTCCGTGGATTTGAGATCTGGTTATTGGCAAATCACCATGCACCCGAATGACAAAGAGAAAACGGTATTCATAACCCTAGATGGTATATTTGAATTAATTGTAATGCCGTTTGGCCTATGCAACGTTCCAGCCACGTTTGAGCGCTACATGAACTCTGTGTTACGTGGACTAAAGCGGGAAGTTTGTCTTTGCTACCTGGATGACATTATAATTTTTGGCCGTACATTCGATGAACACAACCATCGTCTAGACATTGTTCTCGCCTGCGTTGAGAGAGCTAAGCTCACCCTGAACTCTAAGAAGTGTCACTTTGGCAGCCGTGAGACTCTCGTTTTCGGTCACCTGGTGGACAAGCATGGCGTTCGACCCGACCCCCAGAAAGTCGCTGCAGTCAGCAGCTTCAAACAACCTCAGTCGGTACGAGAGTTGCGAAGCTTTTTGGGCCTATGCTCGTACTTCTGTCGCTTCGTGCCCAGGTTCGCCGACCTCGCTTACCCTTTGACGTCTCTACTCAACAAGAGCGCACCTTTTCGGTGGTCAGCGGATTGCGAGTCGTCTTTTTCGCAACTCAAGTTTGTTCTTACGTCAGGGCCCGTACTTCGCTACTATGACCCATCTGCTGCCACAGAAGTTCATACCGACGCCAGTGGTGTAGGTATTGGCGCCGTCTTGGTCCAACGCCATGAAGCTGCTGAACACGTCGTTGCCTATGCCAGTCGCTGTTTAAGTAAACCGAAGCGAAACTATACTGCCACAGAGCAGGAATGTCTCGCGGTCATATTCGCCGTGCACAAGTTTCGCCCTTATATCTATGGACGCTGATTCTCGATTGTCACGGACCACTATTCTTTATGTTGGCTCACTGGACAACGGGACCCATCTAGTCGTCTTGCTCGTTGGGCGTTACGATTGCAAGAACATGACTTTGAAGTCTTTTACAAGAGCGGTCGTCGTCATGCCGACGCCGATTGCCTTTCACGACTTTCCCTTCCGACAACCGAGTGTGACGCTGACAACTTTGATGAATATTTGGCTGTTGTGGATACTCCGTTTCCTTACCTAACAACTTTTCGAGCAGAGCAATGCAATGACAACAGTCTCGCTTCTTTCTTTGTTTCCGGAACGAACGGTCAACGTGGTTTCGTCGTAAAGGATGGCGTTCTTTACAAAAAGAATTATTTCGGCGTAGGCCCTCGCCTACTTGTAGTTGTGCCTACAAGTCTACGACAACACGTACTTCGAGCAATGCACTACGACCCAACATCTGGCCACATGGGTTTTTCTAGGACATTTTATCGCACGCAAGAACGCTTCTTCTGGCCAAAGATGCGTAAAAGTGTGACTGCATACGTTGCGAGCGCTGAGCAATGTCAACGCCGCAAGCGTCCTACTACTCCGCCAGCTGGACTACTTCATCCCATGGCACCTCCGAGTTCACCATTTGATGTCGTAGGTGTCGACCTGCTCGGCCCTTTTCCGCAATCAACGAACGCCAACCGATGGATTACTGTGGGCGTTGACCACCTCACACGTTACGCCGAAACTGCGGCGATTCCTGCGGCAACGGCCACTCAAGTTTCACAGTTCATGCTGTCACACGTTATATTACGCCATAGATCCCCCCGTGTCATCATCAGTGATTGCGGGAGGCAATTTGTTGCCGATGTAGTTGAAGACCTCCTTCGTCTTGCTTCGTGCCATTTTCGTCACACTACCCTGTATCACCCGCAGGCTAAGGGTTTGACGGAGCGAACTAATAGGACTCTCGTCAACATGATTTCCATGTATGTTGATTCTGGACACAAAGCATGGGATGCTATTTTGCCATTTATAACTTTCGCCTACCACACTGCACAGCACGAAATAACTAGATACAGTCCATTTTATCTGCTCTACGCACGCCAACCCCACACAGCTCTTGACACTATCCTTCCTTTTTGCGAGACTGATCAACCTACTCTCGGCGAAACCATTTGCCGCGCAGAAGAGGCCCGGCGCATCGCCTGTCTTTGAATTTTTGTCTCACAGAAACGCTCCAAGAACTGTTACGACAGAAGTCACCGGCACGTAATGTTTGAGAAAGGGGATTTGGTGTGGCTTCGGACGCCGCTTCTCAAGCGCGGCCTCTGCCAAAAGTTTCTGGCAAACTACACCGGTCCGTTTGTTGTCCTGGAACGTCTCAGCTATGTCACGTACGTGATATTTCAGCTGTTGTCAACTGGCCGCCGCTCAAGCAAGACCAACGTCGTTCATGTTGCCCGTGTAAAACGCTATCATCATCGCAACGAAGCCTAACTCGCCCGGTGGGCATCGTCTGCAAAGGGGTAATTGCTACGATACTGAGGGAGCGCGTGGAAGAAGAGGAGAACGAGGTTGGCACGAGCGGTGATTGGCCAGATCCCTGGACTCTCGCATTCTTTATCTCCTGTAAATAAAGGCATCTCACCGTAACAATATGTTTCCTAACATTCTTAGCTACGATGGTGTCGCCAGCATTATTAAGTCACTGAAACCATCCTCGGTACCGGGTAGCGATCAAATAAACGTCAAATTTCTCCGAAATACTGTCTGTTACTCATCCATAATACTAACCAAAATTTTTCAATAGTCGCTCAACGACGATGTTCTCCCAACTGAGTGGAAAGTCGGGAAGGTAGTTCCAATCCACAAATCGGGTAGCAAGCATTCTCCCTTAAACTACAGACCCATTTCTCTCAATAGTATACCTTGTAAAATATTAAAACACATTTTGACTTTTCACCTAGCAAATTTTCTAGAGTCACACTCATTTTTCACTCAATCGCAACATGGATTTCGCAAATAATACTCTTGCGAAACTCAATTAACACTTTTCGTCCATAAACTTAACACCATTCATGACAACAGCTTGTTCGCCGACTGCATTTTCCTCGATTTTTCCAAAGTCTTTGGCAAGGTGTGCCACAAACTGCTCATTTTGAAATTACGACTACTTAACCCTGACCCCTGCTTTGTAACTTGGATTGAAAGTTTGCTTACTAACCGCTCGCAATTCGTTTCGGCAAATGGAATTAATTCCGCGGAATGTGCGGTACATTCTGGTGTACCACAGGGCTCCGTTCTTGGTCCGCTTCTTTTTCTAATCTATATTAACGATCTGCCATTTTGCGTCACCTCATCTGTTCATCTTTTTGCCGATTATTGCGTAATTTTTTGTGAAATAACTGGACCTAACGACGTCGCCCTTCTTCAATCTGACATCACTGCTGTCCTTAACTGGTGTAATACATGACTCATGGAATTAAACATTGAAAAATGTAAATTCATGCGTGTGTCAAGAAAGATCACCACTTTACCTACTTATAACTTACATAACACACAATTAGACAGCATCACCTCATACAAGTACCTCGGAGTTCATATTAGTAACAACCTAACATGGAATACTCATATTAAATATGCTGTTTGTAACGCTAATCGCATGCTCGGATATCTTCGTCGTAATTTCATCAAATCACCTTCTGTCAAGCTGATGTTTTATAAAACACTAGTTCGTACTAAACTTGAATATGCCGCATCTGATTGGGATCCATACCACCACAATTTGGTGCATTCATTAGAAATGGTACAAAATAACACTGTCCGCTTCATAACAGCTAATTACGATCGAAACACGAGCATTACACTAATGAAATCTACCCTTAAATTACGTTCACTTGCTTCTCGTCGTACTACGATCCGCTTAACCTTTTTCTATAAAGTATATCACCACTCATACTTCCGTGATTTACTAATCCTTCCGCCGCCTTATGTTTCTCGTCGTTTAGATCACGCTCATAAATTTGGCATCCCATCGTCTCAAACAGAGTCATTTCGACAATCATACGTACCATGCACTTCTCACGATTGGAATTGCCTTCCCGAATCGTTCGTAACAATTTCAGATCATGACGCATTTGTGACTGTATTAACCAGTTCTTTGAATACCTGGTCGTAGTATTTCACCTTATACATTTCTAAAAATAAGATTTCACTGTTACCTTTTGTATTTGTTGTACCTGTTGCACTGAAGTGTGACAATGCTCATTGTATACTTAGAAACGTTATTTTTATCCTTTTTATAAGAATGTATCTTTCTATTTCGTTATATGCCATTTTGATATTTCTCATTTCTTTCTTTTTTTTGTTTCAATCTGCTGTTGTATAACCAAAACCTTGCATTGCCTCTTGTACTTACAAACTTGTTTTGTTGTTTTTACCACTCCTTTCTATAATGTCTCTTGACCCTGAGGGTAAACAAATAAATAAATAAATAAATAAATAAATAAATAAATAATCAATCACGTTTAACGCAACACTATAATCGAAAAAATGCATTGACATAACAGTGTACATGATGTGTTGCTTGAACGAAGGAGGTGTGCAAAAGTGGCTTTTTTTTTTCATCCCATCGGTTTGTGTTTTCAAGGCTTTGAATTGCGGAAATGGGGAAGCTCTTTTCCGCATAATTAACTTGCATTGCTCACGTTCACTAAAGATGATTTTTGTTCGCATGATGACACAGACTGAATTCTTGTTGTTTATTAAATACTATAGATTCATCGAAGCGCTACAAGCGCATCAACACGCCGAAATGACCTGGCCACAAGTAAGCACAGTCGACTGCTCTCTTGTTTTAACTCAAAGATATGCAGTGCAACTTGAAATGCAGTAAGATGCACTGGAGGTTTGGACACAAGTTTTCACCATGTTGAATTGTATTGTGCACCTAGGATATTGCCTAACTCCAAGATACTTTAATCACACAACAAGCAGCCGCCCTAGCCACACCCCGAGTACTCTGCTGAGATGGTGGCAGCGCCATTGTCGGAAACCCGCGACTGGGCAGATCATCTGGTAAATTCAGTCTATTTTCCTTGGAGTCATGCATTAAATGGTCACACTTCAGCTAATTAGAGTTGAAAAATTCTGCTTCAAATCAGCTTTATAGAGCGCACTATGTAATATTCAAAGCTGTATACCTTGGTGGCCGAAATTTATTATACGATGATTATATGGTGATATCGGGGGTTTAACGTCTCAAAACCATCATATGTTCAAGAGAGACGCCGTTGTGGAGGGCTTCGGAAATTTTGACAACCTGAGGTTCTTTAGCGTGCACCCAAATTCGAGCACACGGGCCTACAGCATTTACTCCTTCATCGAAAATGCAGCCGCAGCAGCCGAGATTTGATCCCTCGACCTGCGGGTCAGCAGCCGAGTACCTTAGCCACTAGACCACCATGGCGGGGCAAATTCATCATACAACATGATTACTTTGTCACTACCTTATAAAAGGACCATGCTCAACTGTAGAGCGGCTATTCTGGTTATTTTTACAGGAGAAAGCAAGGCGGAATTGTTTATGGTTTGTTTTGTTCGCAAAACACCGTTTATTAAGCATTATAACTATGCCGTCAGTGAAAACCAAGCAGAAGTTGTGGAGTTGCACGAGATTGGCTCCAAGAAGCATATCTGCTAGATTTACTGTGCATAACATTTTAATTTCTTGCTGCCACATTCGTCGCCTCGATTTGCGGCGAACAAAAATTATTTGTAGTGTCTCAATATACGTACACACTGCCTTACGCAGCATGCAGAAAAACTTCAAATCGTCAACACTTAATCACAGCCTTTTGTCGAGAAGCCTTGCTTCTCCCTGGTCGAATAACAAGAATTTCATGTTAGTACGTGACAAAGCTCGTACATCAGTGTGAAAAGCATGAAGCAATCACATGTGCACCACCCATTGGGCTCCTGCATTTTCCCAGCGTCCGAGTCTTATAGATTAGTAGTTCACGCTTATGTAAACTTTAGTCGGCCGGCATATCTACCCCTTGTATTTTTCCGTGAAAGATGACTTTCACTAGCCCAGTACATTAGCGTATATCTCACAAATGCTTTATTTAGTAGAGTTACTACCGTCGTCCTTATAGAAGTTCTTTCGGCGGTTGAAACTGGACGAAAAGATTTAGACGCACACCAAGCAAGGGTGAGCCGTTGAGAAGGGCTGATGTCCTCTCTGTCAACAGTGAAAGAAGTGTCCCAGGACTGGTTCGGCGCTAGCAAAACGCACGAAAGAGGAAATGCCATTGTCACCTTGACTCCACAACTTTTGCAAAGGCTTTCCGTGCCTGCAACGAGGCACGTGGGAAATTTTTGAAGCCATTGTAGATTTGTAGAGTTCTAAAGCAGCGTGGTATTTGCTGTATGGGCTGGAAGTTAAAACCTAAACGGGTTGTAGCTTCACCTTTCGAGGAGAAGCGGGGTCTCGGGGATTTGCAAATTTCCGAAGCCTTCCACTACGGCATCTCTTATATTCATATGGTGGTTTTGGCACGCTAAGCCCACATATAAATAAATCATTATCAAGCGGTGCGACATGTCATCTCCGTAGTAAAAGGACAGTATGTTGATGATGATGATTATGATGATCATGCTCTTTCAATCGGGCGATCGAAAAGCATTGCTCAGATCAGATCTTTAAAGAACTTTTGAACAGGAACTAATTATAAAGTTAAAAAAACGTCCTATTTGAGCTCCTTTGTGTGGTCACTTGCCTGATTTTTTTTTGTGAGCCACCATTGGTCGAGCCACCGTTTTTATTTGTTTACACTGCTCCCCAGTCAAGCGGAGCCTTGTGTCCGCTGAAACCAAGCGCTGACGCGAGGGCACATTTCCAATTCGTTCAGTCAATCGGTTTTTGTGTGGCCTTGTCTGCAGTTTTTCCACTCGAGCACAACATGCATATGGTCTCCTCAACCATGCAGCAATGGAGTTTGATGTGTGCGCCCAGGATTGCCGATGTTTTGAAACCGTTTAGTGACACAGTTGCTGGCAAAAATTAAGAGTAGAGGGGCGTAAAAAATAATAATTGTAGTTTTGTAATTAAAGCTACTTTCTCAAGATAAGCGTCTGTAGTGGTCGTACTTTTCTTGCTTCAAGCAGCCAAAAATAAAATTTAATTCTAGAGGTTAAAAGATTTGAAAAACTGGAATTGCCGGGTCATGTTTAGGTGCAGCGATAATCACTGTACTTGTTACAAATAACCCTTCTTATCTTTTTAAGTGGGTATGCCTCGCCAATTCACGAGCTATAATATAAATGCCGCATACAAACTATAGTGTACTTAGTAAAAACCACTGTTAGTGATATTCCTTGAAAAAATTATATTTATGGTGAAACTAATGTTCATTATGCATTTGGACAAACTGATATAAGCTTCTTCAAACTGTCGTGGGGCGCAAGTGCTTTCCTGAAATGCTTTAATATCTCCAGAACACACAAATAAAGCAAATGTCTAGAATATAACATGAAAAGGGTGCAGTTGCCCACGTTAAAATTACCTACTGAACTGCAAAATAGTGCATCCACCACTCCACTTATTCACTCAGTTTCAGCACTTTCTGTTTGGGTAACTTCAAAGTAAGGAAAAAAAGTGTGCAAAACATGCAATAACTTTTGCCAACCTCACCTGATAAACCGCCTAACAAGAGCAATGACCGCAACGATGGCACGATTCTGTTTTTGCTTCTTAAGAGTGAAGTACAGAAGATATCCACTGGAAGAAAAGAAGAGTTGACAAAAGGTATAATGGCGCTAAGTAATATATACATTTGTTAAGCTCATAGGATATGACACAAGTTACAACTTGACAGCTTGACCAACTGGTAAGCAGAAAAACACCAATTTTAATAAACTTTTCAGGGAGGGAGGGAGGGGCAATCACTTTCTGTAAACTAGTTTGTGCCTCTTGGCGCACAAGCGTCTCACGTAAAGGCCAGAAATCGGCCTAAAAGAGGTATATAGCTCAGTGGTGGCTCGGGTTCACCAACATTATGGTTAGCGTGGTATGCACCCGGCAGTGAGGCTGGGTGGCCCCGCACAATGCAGTAATGGCTGTCATAGGCGTTGGAGAGAAGAGTGGGTTGGACGTCTCCTAAGAGGGATCTGCGGGAGCGGGCAACAGCGGATCATTTCCTGTACGTGTATTCCAGCTGAGCCATAGATCGGTGACGCCACATTCACGTTACTTTGTGTTTGTTGTTGTGTTGTTTGAGTGCATTCTAATATTGCATAAGCTTATTCAGAATGTCACTAGTGACGTATTCAATTAGTCTGGCAATATCGTCGACGGATGACTATATTTAAACGATGTTTGGTCTGCCTGACCACGTCGGCTGTGTCCGTGTATTCTGAGAGCGACGGCTCATTTGAGACCGTGAAACCTATGTTAAAACTTATAGTAAATGGTAGCCTGATATTCACTAAAGCTGAAAGAAATATTAGCATTTATGGGTACTGGTAGTTAAAAATACGTTGAGCTTGCCTCATGAAGAAAAACGTGTCCACAGCCATGAAGCCTGCTGATATGATTGGTGACTCCCAGCTTTCGAATATGAACACGGCGTTAGCGAGCCTTGCTGAAAAAAAACATGCGTTCTTTTTACAAATAGGTTGACAGAGCTCTCATAATCTGGCACACAATGTTATGTATTGGTGCCCTTTGAAATATCGAATCATCCAAAATGTGTTTTGTTAGGTCCTAGTATTTTCATGTCATTTGTTTCATTTTGTAGCTGATTCCAGCGACAACGTATTACTAGTTAGTGCTGTCCTCTTACAAATGTCTTAAAAAAGCAACAATTTTAAAGGTCAGACTTACTACAAGTTTTCTAAAGCAAACTCTCTAGTACGTATGTCTTTTCTTCAATGAAACTGAAAGGCTTACACGGATGCGCCTAAAAACCGAGTCGCATTAAAGTGTATGCTTTCAAATCTTTATTTAATAAAAGCCTATATGTGAAAGTCAAAATCATGAATACTGCTCAGCGAATTAACTTATGTGTTTGTATCTTTGTATACTTACTCCACGTTTCTGGAGAATTTGCCTACTTTGCGTAAAAAAGCGTAGTAATTTGTTCACTTACTTTCCAGGCACAAACTGACTAGTCACACCAACTGCTAAAATCTCTGCGAAATACTTGGTAATATAGTGCATTTCCAGTGCCTTCAAAAAATTTTGAAAATGAGACTAGAGGAAAGGCACGTGATAGGTAAGAGGCTGCATCCTATTATGCCAGCGTCTTACCGTTCTCACATTTAAAAATATACTTGAAGCTCTGGAAATGCAAGAAAAGTAGATTTTTAACTACAATATTGTTTCTTTCTTAAGCACTTGCTCTTAATTTTGTAAAAATACTTGCCTCTAGAAACGGTTTAAAAAAAACGTTCACCTCGATTTCTTCTAAATTATCCTAAGAACTAAACCCTAGTATTGCAACAAAAATTGTGCAAGCATCACCTGCTTCATAGAAGTTATGAAATTAGCTACATGTCTTACTGATGTGCTGCACACGACTTCGACGTTATATTTTAATGCTTCAACATCTGGTTGTTCCGTGACAAGCCATTATGGTGTAAAAGATAAAGGACATAGTTTGGTAGCGAGCAAGCTGGTATGAAAAAGGCTTTCCTGTTGGATTTAGCCGCTAGTTATTCTACTTTTCGGTGTGAGAGTTAGCATTTTCCCACGAGTGATTGTTTCAGCTGACTGCACTGAAATCATCCTACGTGTTGTTCTATTGCCCCCACCCCTAAGTTCTGTGGGGTGTCACCAACATCCGTGGGTGACTTCACGGCAGGTATTCTTTCATGCCCGCTGCAACTCGCCTACTTGACATGCACTTACTTGATATGCGGTTCAACTGTTTTCGATCACTTTTCGCTTGTCTTCGCATTCAGATTATGGATGAAAACAGCGTCAATAAGGCTCCTAGTGAAATGATTAAAAACTTTCTTGAGTACAATTGCCAAAGATTCTCGCGCTGCGTGCTATACACCTTGATTAGGTTTCTTGTATCGCACTGCTTAGCTAGAGGATGGGTTTGATTATTGGCCACGGAAGTCTCATTCTGATGAAAGGCGGTGTTATTATTGTTTGAGAAGGTATTATTTCATATTGTGATAGCACTGCAGCTCGCAGAAAGGTGCACCATCAAGGGCCTGAATTTCGCCTCTTAAAATAAAAACTACATTTTTGCATCAAATTATGCAGAAGTGTGCTATATGAGTGAATCATTAAAAAAACGTCAAAGGCATAAAGTATCACATGGCCACAATCACAATCAGTACAATATGTACACAAAAATTTTTATCTAAGGTAAAGAAATTGTACGTATAGTATCAGGTAATCTTACTTAGGTTTTCGTTGATTGTTGCATAGGAATGACCCAAGCATATCCAGAATATGCTTAAAAAACGTAGGCCAAACACAAACTTGTAGCATCGTGTTTCAGGGTTGCCATCCTTCGTAACTTGCAGGATTCGTTTACTGTTACCCAGGAGTGAGAATGCAGTGATGCACTTGTAGTAAATAGCTGAAATAATAAAACAGTGCAGATTCAGAAATAAAAGCGTTATATATAAAGACAGGCTGTTTCAACAAATATGTCCTCTTTTTATAGGAAACAATTACAAGAAGGATGTATCAGCGTGCTACATGCGGCGTTCCTGTTGGTGTGATAGAATGCATCTTCAGAAGAGTACAAACATTCGTTATGGCAGTAATCATAAAAATCGAAAAAATTAACTTTTCAACCACTAGAAATAAGGGGTCGAATGAAAGTTTTCGCGGTGAATATGCCATAGCCTTTTTGATAATTATTAAAGGCGGCATTTCGTTAGTACTGCAGAATGATGAAACCTGGATAACCTAGCCAGTAAAACCAAAACCGAAGCACAAAACAGCGCATCCATTATCACTCAAAACACCCTCAACGCCAGCACTGTTTTACTCGCCGAAACTATTTATTAATATGGAGCGCTTCATGCCAATCCTCTGCTGACACACAGCCGCTTATCGATGCTAGCTCGTGTTCCTCCCCCGGTGTGAGGGAAGCAGTTTTGTCATGGAGAAGGGTGTTTTTAAAGTGAATGGCTGATGCGTTCTCTGGTGGGTCGCTTTTGCTTCCGCCAGTGAAGTTAGAATCGATTGCATCATGGTGAGTACAGTGACCGCCTTTTCAAAAACAAATAACGAACTTGCCAAATAGACGAAGCAATGAACGCGATAACAACAATTTGAACGGCCGCGCGCGGAGTGAAAAGCAGATAGAAACGTGCCCCGCGTTTCTCGCGCACAAATTACCCACGAAACGTATTCACAGGTACTGATGCACGTGAATAAGCGTCTCATTTGTTACTTCGCTGAATCTGAAAAGCACGCGCTTTTGGCGAACGGAGACTGCAATAATTGCAGTGACCTTTATGCGCCCGGTAACTAAAACGGTATCGTTCCACGTAAAGCGCGAGGCCAGCCAAGGCATACGATTCTCCCTTCCTCGCCACCGCGAGATAAGGGCGCGCGAGGGAGCGTCGCTTCCCGTCTCTAAGCCGGGCAAAGTACGCGTAGGACATTAGAGCGGGCACCGCTGCACGATGTGGCGACGTGCGCTCATTGCGTCATCTTTCTGGTAATGCCAAAAACACAGCAGCGGTAAGCGGTAGATATGATTAGCTTGCCCTTCGACAGCTGCACAACGTTCTCTGGGGTGGTTCAGTGGATAACGCTTGGCTTTGAAGACGCGGAGGTCCCGCGTTGAATTCTGCATGCTGGAGGGCTTTTTTTCTGTTTTTTTTCTTTCTTGCTTTTTCAGATATATAGATACGTATACATATATGGTGCACGGCATCAATAACGATGCCGGCGGCAAAATCCAGCCGAGAGTGACAATATGATTGCTATCTCAAAAAAAAAAAAATAAAGGGGCTCCGGAATATTCGCAGAAAGGACCGTACGTCACCACCAAGAATTTACTTGTGTGAAAAAATTGTTTGAAACCTCAAATATACATACATATATCAAGGAAAAAAGCGTATTTATAAGAGCTTGTTTTGCCGTGTTTTACACAATAATAATGAAATTTAACAGGCAATAATGCCAAATAAAGTATAGGAGAGTTATTAGACGAAACTGTAATGTAAATAAGAAGAAAGAAAAGTGGAAGAAAGATAACTGGCCGTGGCCAGGAACCAAACCTGCGACCTTCGGATAACGCGTTCGATGCTCTATCACTCAGCTACCATGGCGGCTAACCTTTTAGCCACTCTATTAGGTATATATGTGAATTAAACGTTGGAGTGTCAGTCAGCGCCACCAGTAGCTATGGCGGCGAGTGTGGCACACTCGTTTGAGCCTGTTTGGCATCACGTAGCACGTGAACTTGTTACGAGTGGCAGCTTATCAATAGTCCCTCGTATACTACCTAAAGGCACTGAGTCTGCCAGTACAAGACCCTCGTTAATGAATAAGGAAAGAAGTGTGTACCTAAGGGCTCGTTTTTCCGTGCTTTACACAATATTATTGACATCTAACAGACAATAATGCCAAGAAAAGGATAGGGGAAGATATTAGACCAAATTGTAATGTAAATATGAAGAAACATGGGTGAAAAGATAACTTGCCGTGGGCAGGATCCAAACCTGCGACCTTGGAATGACGCGTTCGATGCTCTACCACTGAGATACCAGGACAGCTATCCCCCCAGCCACTTTATAGGGTTTATATGTGAATTAAATGTGGGAGTGTCAGTCAGCGCCACCAGTAGCTATGGCGGCAAGTGTGGCACACTCGTTTGAGCCTGTTTGGCGTCACGTAGCACGTGAACTTGTTACGAGTGGGCAGCTGATCAATAGTCCCTCGTATACAACCTAAAGGCACTGAGTATGCCAGTACGAGACCCTCGTTAATGAATAAGGAAAGAAGTGTGTACCTAAGGGCTCGTTTTTCCTTGTTTTTACACTATATTAAGGAGATCTAACAGACAATAATGCCAAGGAAAGTATAGGGGAAGATTAGGGGAAGATATTTGATATAATATTAATGTAAATATAAAGAAAAGTGGGTGAAAAGATAACTTGCCGTGGACAGGATCCGAACCTCCCCTTGGAATGTCGCGTTCGATGCTCATTCCGCCATTCCGCCATTTTGAACAAAATGGCGGACTCTTTAGCAGCAGTATCGCTGAGTGGGCGCACCATCCCAGTTTTAACAGATACGGATCACGTAAGAGCGCTAATGTTCCGAAATGCTTATTTGCAATGGGGAATAGGTAATTTGGATAAATTTAAAAATTTCGAGCATTTAAGGTATTGCTGGAATAAAGAGTGGTGTGTATCTCGCCAGTTAGATGACACTTAAACCAGACTGCGCTGTACAGTTCCAAAACTAAATTATTACCTTAACAAAGCTTGTCTCAAGGCGTCACCGCTGTGCATTTTTTGCAACAAAATTGAAACAATTGAACATTTCTTTTTATTCTGTTGTCATTACTCTTATCAGAGAGAAAGATTTTTAGTAGCCCTATTGCAAAAGCTAGGAATACAAGTAAAAACTACCCGTACTTTTATCACTTGGTGGTACTTGATTTGGTTACTGCCTAGGGATATATGCTCCACTAGATGTGGTTTATTACATCAACGCAACTAAAAGATTACCATGATAGTGAACCCTAACCTTTTCAGATCTTTAGTTTATAATTCGTAGTGACGCCTGTCAGGAACAAGAGTTGGTTTGATCGCTTCCTCAGCAAAGATTTTTGTTTATTCGCAATATTATCTCTAAACTAGATTGCAGATTGGCTTTAATTTCATTTTAGTTTCATATAGGTATCCTGCCGCCCGGTTCTTGGCCGATGCCCCTCTGTGGGTTCGCGCCATCCATTCCAGGTCATCAGCATCAGCATTAGTCTCCCAGACTGGGTATGTGCCAGTATTACCACGGAAAAAAACAAACAAACAAAGGCTCAGCTGTTGAGAACATGCTGCTTTTGCTGTTTTAAGGTGTACCTGTGATTTGTTTGCATTGTACCGCGACACTGGTGGAAGTGCTGGATCACAACCTTGCCTGATGCTCCACACTGCCATCTGGAGCCGTTCGTCAAGTCCAGACGCATTGTCCCTTAATGCAATTCCTGTGCAACTTCTTCAGTCGACAGTTGCGAGGCCTCGTACCAGAGCTCAATTTGTCGCTGGCATCTCCCAGGCATCGCTCACCTGAACTAATGGCATACGCAAGCCCACAACAGGTGCCCCAAAGCAGCTTTTCGACGCACCCATCTCAGGTGACCTTCTTTCAACCACTCGTTTCCGATCGCTTTAGTGGCGCCGCCCATGAAGACGTTGAAGAATGCCTTGACCACTATGAGCATGTTGCCGAGATAAATCAGAGATCAGAACAGGAAAAGCTTTTTCGCGCCTATTCCTACTTTGACGACAATGCTCGCACTTGGTATGAGAATAAAGAAGCCAATCTGTCAACTTGGCCCGACCTTTGGCAGAAGTTCGTCTATACCTTCGCCAACGCAGATCGATGGGACAATGCTCAAACGTTATTGGAGCTACGGGTTCGAAAACCCTAAGAAACCGTCGCAAAGTTTGCCGGTGACATGACTCGCCCCTTTTGTTGAGCCAACCCACACATGACAGAAGATAAAAAAGTTGAGTTACCTCATACGCGGTGTTAAGGAACAGCTTTTCGCCGGGCTACTGGGCAACCATCCAAGTATTGTGGTAGACTTTAATAATAAGAAGGCTACTGCTATCGAGCGGTACCTTCATCAATGCTGCAAGCAATATGACCGCATGTCCAGCAATGTCACAATAAATGCTTGTGCCATGACGTCTGAAAGTCAGAGCTCCTTAAGAGACTCGATTAGGTAGATAGTTCACAAAAAACTGCAGAAGGTATGGACTTCGGTTCCTGAAACTCCAATGCACCGGTCCTTGAAGTTGTACGCGACGAAATCCACCAAGCGTTGTCTACGGCTGGACCCGATGCTGAGTAGCGTCCCATGAGCTACGCTGCCGCTTTCCGATGCCCACCACCCGCTATGCCAATGCCGTAGCACCAAGTGCGAATAGTGCCTTGATCACCGCCGCAAGAGCAGACACTGCATCAACCACCCATGCTACAGACATACAACCAGCCGTCCCCCGCCATGCCATAGGCATCGATGCCAGAGGAGATGCTCAGACGTCCACCGATCCAAAAAAAAAAAAACAGATGATGGCACACAGTGCATACGGGTTCACTATGTTATCACTGGTACATGAGGTACATGACATATTGCCCGTCATTGCTGGCATCGAGGTGATCCATTCCAGCCTCTTTGAACTTGGTTTGACGATCGACGTGCCAGAGACGGATACACTCCTCGCCGCGACGACACCTCTTTCTATGTAGCCCGTTCTCACTTTGAGGACGACTGTAGCACTGCGCAGGATGCAATGTCTACTCTCCCACCATGTCTAGGACGTCGATCCCGCTCTCCGTCTTCCATGCAATCGCCTTTGTCGCCCCGCCACACCATTTGTGGACCTAAATACAAGAACGTCACCTAGCCCATGCCGGGGAAACTGAGGGTGGTGACCTCCGGGGGCAAGGTTGCTGACCATGAAGATGGCAAAAAAAGCCCCCACTGCGTGATGTCATACAGTCGATAAGCCGTGAAAGCGATAAAATCGTGACTGCCAACCTTAGTCTTGTTTTTCACGATCAGAAAGTGACAGCTTTAGTTGACACCGGCACCGAATTCTCTATTATCAGTCATGACCTCACCAACATCCTCAGAAAAGTGAAGACGCCATGGACGGGCCCTTATATAAGAACCGCAAGGGGTCAGTTATTGATGCCCTCTGGAAGATATACAGCAAGAATGGACATCAAGGTTGTCTTTTCACAGCGTCGTTAGTCGTGATCACCACATGCTGGAGAGATGTAATTCTTAGCATGGTTTTTTTACGAGAATATGGTGCCGTCATCAACATCACAGAGAGTTTGATTACTTTTTGCAACAGTTAGTGCTTACTCCAGTTTTCAGTGGCGCGACCAAACTAACTGCATCTTATTGAACACGACTTGGTTCTCTCTTCTAGGTCATGCACGCCTGTATCGCTGGCCGCCGCTATAAGCTCGCTTTTTTTCACCAACCGCATGTCCGTCGCATGAGGTATCGTCAGAGTTGCTGCTGGACGCACGGACGTGCTGCTGACCAACTTTAGGGCTGAGCACCGGCACCTTCCAAAGGACATTGCTGTCGCTCACTTGGACGATGTCGTAGATGCCGAAGGCTGCTTGGCGGGAGCCAACGAGGCGCTAAAACTTGATTCAGCGGCTGTTCTAGGTGTTAGCATTACTTTGCCGAAAGACGAGCGATGCAGAATACTTGTACTACTGGCCCGATTCCAACGCTAATTTTCGGCAACATCAATAGTTGGCCACACGCATCTAACCAAGCATCAAAAAATTACCGAGGAAATGGCGAGACCTATTCACCACAACCCTTATCACGTGGATCCAAAAGAACGAGATGTGATACAACAACAGCTAGAGAGAGTGCTTGAAGATGACATCATTCAGCCTTCATTGAGCGTCTGGGCATCGCGTGTGGTTTTCGTTAAGAAAAAGGACGGCAGCATGTGCTTCTGTGTGGATTACCAGAAGGTAAATAAGGTGACCAAGAAAGGCGTATATCTATTACCCCGTATAGACGACTCTCTCGACAGACTTCCACCTGCTTGATACTCCTCTTCAATGGACTTGCGGAGGGGATATTGGCAAATCGAGGTGGTCCCGACAGAGAGCTAGAAGACGGCTTTTGTGACACCAGATGGGTTATATGAATTTAAGGTCTTGTTATTCGGTTTGTGCTCAGCGCTTGCTACCTCTCAAAGACTCATGGATGCCGTGCATTCCTGGGGAAAGTGGAAAACCTGCTTAGTTTGAATCCTGAGAAGTGCTACTTCTGCTATTGCTGCAGTTTCTCTGTCACGTCGTCAGTCATGCAGGTGTTCGTCGTGATCCTGAAAAAAAAAACTGCAGCTATTGGACAGTTCCCTGCGCCGACCGATAGAAAGGCTGTCAGACGCTATCTCGGCCTGTGTGCATATTCGACGATTTATCCCGGACTTCGAATGCATCACATCACAATTAACTGGCCTCACGAGAAAAGACGTCACCTCTGAGTGGAACAACAAAGAAAAAGCTGCTTTTAACGATCTGTGCCAGCGACTGCAAACCCCTCTAGTTCTTGCCCACTTCGACTAGAGAGCCCCTGCGATTTATCGCACCGATGCTAGCAATGTAGGTCTGGGAGTTGTGCTTGTGCAGCAGCAAGACGGCGCAGAAAGGGCAACTGCCAATGCAAGCAGAACGCGAACACGCGCTGAGGCTGATTACTCCACGACTGAGAAGGAATGTCTCGCCGTGGTATGGGTGGTTACAAAATTTCGCCCTATTGAAATGGTCACCCCTTCAAAGTAATTGGCGACCACCACTCACTGTGTTGATTAACAAAGCTTAAAGACCATACCGGCTGCTTAGCGCGTTGGAGTCTCAGGCTGCAGGAGTTCTTTATAGTAGTCGTACATAAATCAGGGAAGTGACATTTGGACTCGGACTGTCTTTCCCGTTCACCCATTCAGTCGGCAAACTACCCGAGAAGGAGAAAACATCATTTCTTGGTGTCCTTGACAAGACCGCCATAGCGCAGCAACAACGAGACGACGCTGAGTTGCTTGGCCTAATTAACTACATGGATCGCAGATCTCAGAAGGAGCCAAGACTTTTCGCAAAAGTGTTGGCATTGTTGGCACACACCCGCATACCCCGTGTGGTGGTATGCGGGTATACGACATAGGCGATTGACAGTTTGTTGACCCTGGAGCGGCGGGAACAGACATTTGTATATTAATTGCGAAAGTGTCAAAAAATAACTTAAACCAACTGCGTTGACCCGTTGAAGGCAAGAGGTAAACATTATAGTCCCAGCAGGAGTCAAAACCAAGTTTTCTGCGTGGCAGTCAAGTGCAGTACCACAGCGCCACGTTAGGTCTCAAAACTGCTTTGGAAAAACAACCTATTGCTGTCGAAAGAGCAATTAAGGTTGTGTTGCTGGTCATTCAAATTTATAAACATCACATATTTACTCCTATGACACAGGATTCACTTTGGCTTAGTGTCGTTATAGAGTTCGACATCGTTGAAGTTGGTCTACGCAACACTAACCTGAGTTACTATCCTCGCAAGCACAAGCCCTACATATCAGCTTACCTCTTCTGAGTTGGTGATAACCATGTAGCTGTTGGCATTGTTGCACAACCGTAAACATTTGGTTAGGTGAAGGATACGCGACTGTTCAACGTATGTCCGAGCGATGAGGTTTGTACATATATTTAACTTAACTTCGTGAAGTTCGGCTTGATAAAAACTATAAGGTCATGACGCTCTACTTGCGCATGCTTCGCATTACATTGATCTCCATGTTACGTGGGATCCGCCAATTAAAATGATGAAAAGTCTCTCCTGTTTATGGCATTGGAACCTAATCAATCTTCAGGGCTTCTTCAAAGAATCTTCAGGGCTTCTTCAAAGAAAAGCATTGCAGTAAACCCTAAATTTCGTGTTTTATCTCAACCGTGTCTTATTGCAATATTCACTATATGGACACTACCAATAGGTTCCCGCCAACGACGTCGTCATCATCGTCATGTTCCGTAAAAAGTCCCCATCGACGTCAGTCCCCTGTTTACTGAATGTATACGCGCGGGCGAAAGCGCGTGAACGGCGGGGAGAAACACGGCTCATCAAACGTATCGGGCCCTCTCCGTCGATCAGATGGCACATGCGATAAGATTAACCCGCGGGTGAAGCATGCTATCAAATGCTGCCGAAGCAAAGCGTTAACGCCCTGTTTGATTTGAAGGTGGCTGAAGAAATGCGGAGGCGAAGGTGGGGTGGGGGGTGGGGGAAAAGCGTTCGAGCAGTGACTGTGAACTAGAGTACGGCACGGGCCTATTTTTTGCGGCCCGAACCCGGCCCTTCCCGAAAACATCTGGCTCAAGTCCGCCCAAGCCTGGCCCGATATCTTTAAATACGGCTCGCACGCTGTCCAGGCCCGAAAGGCTTGAGCCCGGCCTGGCCCGGCCCAGCCTGTTTCATCCAGTTATGCCTTGAACATAAACGAGTCACTGTCCATTCTTTGGTTATTGTGAAGATACCTTCCTGACTCAACATATATTCTAGTGAGTGTTTTGGAATTTCTTTCAGTGTCATGCCGTTTTCACTGGCACACTCTGTACTTTCAGATAATTACGCCTATAACACTTTTGAGAAATATTTGCAGGGTAATATAAAACATAGCCCCACCGTGGTGGTCTAGTGGTTAAGGTACTCGGCTGCTGACCCGCAGGTCGCGGGATCAAATCCCGGCTGCGGCGGCTGCATTTCCGATGGAGGCGGAAACGTTGTAGGCCCGTATGCTCAGATTAGGGCGAACGTTAAAGAACCCCAGGTGGTCGAAATTTCCGGATCCCTCCACTATGACGTCTCTTATAACCTTATGGTGGTTTTATGACGTTAAACACCACATATCAATCAATCAATATAAAACATAAGTGTAGTCATAGCTGGCTGTCTCATGTACATACATCGTGCTAACCACACAATGTTGTTTTGAATTTCAAAGAACGATTACAAAATATACTGCCACCATGGAGTGAAAAATATGTCAGGCTTTTATATTGTGAGTGTACATAATTTGCATGTGAGCCAGGGCTCTTGAGTAATTGTAGAAAGTCTGCGAAAAATGGCAATAAATATGCCACGCAATAAAAAACACGCTCTAGCTACTTCTGAAAGGAATACACCAGGCTGGACAGCGTTACATCAATTAAAGCTATTGCGTTGACTTCTCGGCTGTCTCCAACGTATAATGCATTTTCGATCTCAAAACAAGGTTATTTTACCCACCCTTCTCCCCCTTGTTACCACCACCACAGTTCCGTGATCTGTCACAGCGAGCCACATCCATTAGCAAGCGAGCCACCATCCTCGTTGTTCCTTGAGGATGCCTGCTTTTCCGTCTTCTCATGACGCCTTTAAACTTTTGAATTATGTCCTAGCGGGTAAATCTCAGTGGAGCGTTTATTAGCGCTCAGCGCAGAGTTGTCTACAACATGTCGTGCATTCAAACACTTCAAAAATCAACAAGCCTCTGTCCCACTACCCTTCTTCATCTCAGTGCGTGTCTCGTGCAAGTTATACATCCTCCCACCACGACAATTTCACTAACCTTTTCTTATTGTTCTCCGCTCGCAGATTTACATTCCATGTCATCCTTCCACAAATCCTTTCTCACAACAAATGGTGGTACAATTTTCACCTTACTTGCATGAGTTTAAGCGAAGTCCTATAATAATGTGTTTCAAAAGACTCGACTTCAGTTCATGACTTTTTGTCTTGAGCATTACAATTCCTTATCGCAATATGAAGCTCTGCACAATAAAAAGACGGAAAGCTTTCAGAGATGCGTTAGCCTCAATGACACTTCGATTTTGTGCACTGCTCTAACTGGCACACTTTCAACGACTTTCACGGTAGTCTCCTCCCACAGACACATGCACCATATCGACACTGCTGACTTGCAGCAGGTTCGATCAGGACACACTGCCATTTGGAAAAGTTTTGTAGTGATTAACCATAGAGTCTAAATTGTGTGCATGCATCAAAATTACATCGCATTTGTTTAAAACGTGGGTGCCATGTTAGTGACCAGAATCGTTCACTTGGCCCAGCGAGAGTGCCATGAAGGCCACAATGACGATGGCGTCGATGCATGTCACTCGCATTGATGTGTGCGTAACGCTGATATTGCGGCAGCCATTTAGGCCAGTTGTCATCTTCTGGAGTAGTCGTGTTGTCGAAGGGAGAGCTGACGCCACAAGGACCTATCTTCGACTGCCTCTTAATGTTAGAGATTAAAAGGTACTCTTCTGCTCCGTTCGAAGAGGCGTCACACACAGCTGCAGGTTGCTATTGTACCTCTGTCGCCTAATTCGCATGTTCGTTTTTCTTGTGTGACTTTTTACTTTTTACACAAGGTTGAACTGGTTCTTTTTTCAAAAAAATTACAGCCCTGTGATGATTCGTCGCTGATATTCTTCGTAGCGCGACTTCATTGCGACCGTTTCAGAAATTGATGACTTCGTTGAACGCTGTTATGTCGATGTCTTGCTTCGGAACGGTCTTTCCTGCAACAATACTGGTATCGAGCTCCGAAACCCGTTGTGACGAGTCAAAGAAGTTCTCCTCCTGATAAACCTTTGTTCGGACGCAGATACAATTGTTCGAATGCTGTCCACTTTCCTCCTCAATTATTACATGGTCCTCGGGGAGTTCACTCCATTTTCGTGTTAATGGTGACTAACTCTCCGTTACCCGCTAATCAATGGACTTCGTTGTCAGTTGGCATTACTTTCCGCAATCGGTCCGACCCAATGAGAAGACTTACTGTGGGTTTGCACGTGACGCTTGGGAAAACAACTACATCCGCCACTTCCACAATGAACGTCTGCACTGATTACTTCGTGAAGTTAATTCATATTTAAAGACTCATTGATGTTGCCGCAGATGAAAAGAATGACAGCCGCTTCAAACTACACGTCTGACGGAAGTAATTACAAAAAATAAATCTGACTTTTAACCAGCGGAAAACGTTAGTGTAGTCAAATGGGCCAATGGAAGTTGTTCCTACGAATATTCTATAGCCACTTTGAAACTTTTAGAAGATTGCCACTAGTAATCACGGCGAAGTGATGAAATCTGGCTAAATTTGCTCACGAAACCGACAAACCATACATCACATTTACCATTCAATTTGAAAAAGCGCGAATTGAGAAGGTTAAATTGAGCTATATTTTAGTTGTAGTTAATTCACTGCTGTAAGTAACGTTTGCACACATCTGAAGAGGCCTTCCGTCAAATTAAAGGCAACGCTGTATGCAGCATTTAGATGGATCCTTTTGTAATTTTAAAAAATAATGACCATATTTCTTGAAACACCCTGTATATGAGACCCGGGTCTAATGCGGGCTTGACCCCGACCTGGGCCTGACACGAGCCCAACCCGGCCCGTGGGATGGCCCGTGCCCGTGCAGTGCTTTACTGTGAACGTTGACTATAAGGGCGCTGTGGAGGATGCTATATTGTCAGGCATCAGCAGTGGGCTTGTATACCCTTCTACGTTCTTCGCTCTCAACGAGAAGCGACTGTGCGGATTCCCCTTTACAAACGCGAGCGGCTGTGTTCAGTTTTAGACGCGTTTTTTAAAGTTACGCAACAATGGTTGTAAAAACTTTGCTTTTATTGTTTTTGTTGCTACCACACTTATTATATCAACCTTGCGATGAAACTGCATATTTTTTCACAAGTTTTGATACCTAAAGTGCTGCGTGAACAGAAAACGACTAGCATTCTTCTCTCTAGACCATCATAAAGCTCTGTGCGCTGCATTAGATAGGTATGTGTGATAAGAAGTATGTTGATCAAAGCTTTCAGAAAGTTCCAGAGACTGATGATATCACAAGAAACAACAAATCGTCATCAAAACAACTTATTTTACGATAAAGATGAAGTCATTTTTGTAGCTCGAAAGAGAAAGAAAACCTGCGCTTATACACTTTTATCGCTTTTCAATTTTTCGTGGATTTGTAGGATTCTTTTTTAACTTTTTTGTATGTTTAATTCGCTCTACTCCTTTTTTTTCTTGGTGAAAAGCCCATACACATATATCCTTGCTCGAAAGTATAGCCAGCTCTCCTACGATTTCCGCGTTGATATCACCGGTACCGCAGTCTGTGATCACTGTGACAACGAAAAAACCACTCCGCATATCTTCTGTGATTGCTGACAGCATAGTGAACAGTGACTATGTCTTTTAAACTAGCTCAAAAAATCAGATAATCAATATTTGTCAAAGGAAAAAAATTGAATATTACAGCTGGGTGAAGGTTAAACTGACGAGAGCGGCGACAACTCCGAGGTACCCGGCATTGTGGCACCCCCAAATGTACTAACGGCTTTCATGAATGAGAAACCCTCTTATGAGGGCTACCGAAATATCGCTGTTTGAGGTGCGTCGTTTCCTAATAAGAGGTAATTAAGTTGCTTATTTCTTAAAATCTACATGGTATTTTTTGGAGTTCATTATTACGTTTTTGGAGAAAATATCCCTGCATTGCAGTTTAAATAATACTAATCCCCAATTCTGTGAAAAAGTGGCGTCTGCTTTCTCAGTATTCCCACATTTGTTCCAAAATCCGACTCAGTGGCATCTAAAAACGAGAACTTCAGAACATACTGAAGTTCCTTTAACTGCCAGGGAGGCGTGCACAAACACAATCAATCTGAAATACTTGAATAGATTATTTTGTCGGCATAACAATTCTAAAGCTTGTGGGAATATATGCAAATGTATACTTGTAATCAATTCAAAAATATTTTACGAGGTTGTTGTCACTGATGGAAGCCCACTGCTTTTGAGTGGTGGCTCTCGGTCTCTGAAGAAGGGGGTGTATCAAAATACCAAGTGATCTTTTGCTGTGCTGCTGAACCACTTGTTAGTATATCATGGCGATCCTAGGCCTAGGAAGCTCCTCGTCACATATGGCTGCAAAAACTGTCACTGCCTGTCATCCGCGAAGCTCCAACGACTCGTTGATGGTGATGAAAATGGGGCAATTTTTAATAAAAGGGTATGTCGACGAAATGTTTTTCGCATTATCTTCATATAGTTATTTATGTATTGAGGAGAGGGTACGAAGTGTAGACACGCTAGCGCTAAATAAATCAGTTCTGTTCTAGCTCACATCGACACACCCCTGTTTACGGATTGTTCATCGCAAGCTTCCATCTTGCCCTTTCTGCGGTTTTTTTATATTTCTGATATCGTTAATCGGTACTTGGCAGCGTGCACGCGAACAGACACTTCATTCGAAATAGTGCAAGAGATCCATCAAATTCTGTAAAATAACTGCAAAACTAAAGTGAAGTTTATATTAGCCAAACGGGTTGACCGATGGTATAGCCATGTCGCGGCACCACATCAAACCCGTGCCCAACCTCCTCCCGAATTTTCTTTTTGCAATGGCATACTTGACGAAAAGGCCTATATCAAAAAGATGCCCGCTGCCCCCCCCCCAAAAAAAAAAAAAATCTGCCTACGCCCTTGCGACGCGTCAATGACGGCTTAGATCATGCTCATTTGATAAAAGCAGAACGAGGTTATGATGGTCGTTAAAAATTCGGGGACACTGACGCTTCGCCTTTACGAGTTCAAAGCGATAACGATATTTTGTTCCTATAGTGCGCACTTGAAACACAATGCATAAAACTTTTTTGAACCAGCTATGCACTCTTTGCATAGCTTTAAGTAAACAGGCGCAGTAATGTGTGTACGATTCCTAATGGGTTACCGGCTTTAAACGAAGACATTGTGGTAATAACACGTTCTGACGCCTTACTTACATGGGCGCTTGCACGACGCATTATTACTGCAATATTTCATGTTGCATTGTGAAGCTTGTATACACGACGCATCTGTTTATAAAGCGTAGAGATTACTTTCCCTACATTCTCAAGTAGAGGAAGTTATTTCCATTCATTGTATTTACAAGCAGACGCTTGGCCATGTGCTAGAACATTCGCTTGACACTGAAACGACGCGGGATCAATTTCCACTCGGACAGAAGCAAAACAAGTTCAATCCACTGACCCATAATTTGAAAATCCTAACCCAGGGTTTTTCCTTATTTATTTTATTTGTGTCGTTATCGACCTTTGATTGACGCATGTGATAATTTTTTGCTGAAAACCAACGACGCCAAAGCCGAGACCATGGCAATGCTGGAATTTCTGCTAAACGATCTCTTTAACACTATTAAGTTAAAATAGGATATGACGAATAAAACAGAAATGTGAATGTTTTACAGGCGTAGGATTATTCATTTGTTATTTATCAGATGGCACGGAGCCCTAATTATAACATAGCACACATCGAGGGCAAACGCTGTTGTTGTCCTTGGTATTCTAGCCCCATCCGCACCATTGAGAAAAAGTCACATTTTTTATTCATAAATGTCTATGCCGCGCTTCTCTGTTGTGGATATGATGTCGCGACAGTGTCAACATAACCAATCACACCGTGGTGTAAGCGGGATGAAAAGCAGGCGCCACTGATGCATTGCCGAAAATTCCTCTTCCTGCGATCACTCTGGAGGAACTTACACTATATTTTTATTTCCCTTTATCCGCGCCCTTAGTTGAATTGAAAAGATTACCAGCAGGTACAAAAGTAGCATATCTACAAAGTAGAGCCTAGTTACAGACCTTTCGTTAGCATATTGGATGTGAAGCAGGAGTTTTTAAGTTCACTGTGATACCGGCTGCCTCGGTGAAGAGGCTCACATCGCTTCCACCTTTCCTGTACACAGTGAGGGTACACCAAAAAAGGCCATTGCATATGCGAACGCAGAACAGAAAACACATATGAACATTATTGGCAAAAAGCGAACGACCTACGGCGGCTTCAACTGTTGAAAAAACGATGCCAGTAACGGTGTACATGTACGTGGATTTGCCGCTTTGAGGCTTCCAAGATGGCGCGTTGCTGTGAAGTACTCCTCACTAGCCAACATTGGCGTAAGCGGAGGAACTCCCTTCGAATTTTTAAAGTTCTGTATGTGTCGACACTCTCACATATAAATGAACGGACGAGCATAAATAAGATATGTACAAATACCCCCCCCCCCCCCCCCATTACCTCGCTGACTGGCCAAGGTCAGCCGCATCGGCGGCGCGGTCCGATGTGCGCGGAACAGACGGCGAAGCGGTATAGCCAAGTAGACGCGGAAATGTGACAGTGTGGTTGCACATAGTTGCCATAGTAACGACACAGACATCTTCCACCGGCATCTTTGCTGCTGGCTGGTATTCCTAGAATTCTCGGCGCTCGTCACTTTCCGATAAAAAAAATTGTTGTCTATGGCTGATAACATCTGTGCCATTTTCGAGAGAAACTGGCGGAAGCGTGTCGATAATAGACACTTTTATTTGGGCGTGTGTAACGAGCCTACGTACGCTGCACGATACGTTGCATACGTTGCAGGCGAAGCGCTCAACGACACTTTTAGTTCACCGTATTGACCGTACCGAGATACGTTTGGTTCACCTAGACATATGTTATTGGAAATAAAACAGCTTTTGGGTGTTTTTAGCGCACTCGTACGGTAGCGGCCTTCATAATGGCATTAGTATCCAAGCCAAGGTGAACCATTTTGGATCCATGGTTTACGTCGGTTTTTTCCGGATGCCTAAACGGATCGCTGGTTTGTACTTGCAACATCGTCGCTCAAAGTAAAATATGCTCAACTTGGGCCAGCTTTGTTGCTCTCTGCGTGCGACGCCATGGCTACCGTTTTGCTATCTGGCTCCTATTTCCATCGATATGTCGCGAGAGCGTCACGCCACGTACGCTTCGCCTCGTCACGTTTACGCACGCCGCCATTTTTTTTTTTCAGGCGTACGTGCGTATCTCTGAAATCTATACGTTACGTACTGCACATGCGCAGTTCTCTTTCATGGCAGTGCTGCGTACGTGGGCCCATTACGTTCGCCCAACTAAAAGTGTCTAATACAGTTGAGAGGCATACAATATTTCAGGACCATTTTTGTGCGGCAAAACTACACTCTTTAAACACGTTTTTTTTTTTCTTTTTTTGTATACTCTGTGAGCTTAAATTTGGGTGCACGTTAATAAACCCCAGTTGGTCTAAATTTCCGGAGTCCTCCAATACGGCGTCTGTTACAATCATATGATGGTTTCGGAACGTTAAACACCACTTATCATATCTGTCTATCTGACTGGATATAATTAAGAATAATATTAACAACGATATCTAGTTTTACGTCCCAAAGCCACGTGACAATTTAGAACCACTAATAATAACGACTGCCGAACAAAGATATAAAGCATCTATAACTATGTCCACATTAGAGATTGATGGGCTAAGCTTTCGTAATGCCATTCTGTCAAAACAACTGATAAGAAATCGGGAAGTATTATTGAGAACTAACAATTGAAGGTCTCGGAAAAAATACCGAACTGATGCCAGATATTTTTGTGAGAGTGTGAAGCATCTGTAACCATTACGTTTTTTTTTCACATTTATCCGCTATAAATGCCTCTACAGAGGCTAGTTTATTATATAGTAAGACGAAAGTTTCGCATGATTTTGTTATATATCCTGAAAAACGCTTTTAAAGTTCCGTCCTTTAATACTGATGCAAGGAACGTGACTGAGTGTAACATCTAATGGTCCAACAAGTGCTTAAAAAGCCCAACCACGCTGCATCAAACCAATGTCATTCAGATAGGAAAAAAGAACTCTTAATCATGTATATAAAAGACAAATTCGTACATTTAAAAGTTTTCATAAATTGTTAAAAATAATTGGACAGTTAGTATTCAAAATCTGCACAAGAGAGGGGACAACCTCGCTTCTAAATAGAGAATATTATTGGCTGTGAATTTCGGTAATCCAATGAATAAATTTGGGCCTCCCTTCCCAAGCGTAGAAGAGTACAGAATTTATAAGCCAGTGCACCAGAATGTAAAACACATCCAAATTCTAATACGAAGCTAAACCACTGGTGCCCTGAAAAGCTGAATGTATGTAGATTTTGTAAAACGTACTTAGTGATTCTCTCCGTATACCTGATCGACTGCTGCACAGCCTTCGTAAGAATCTCAGTGCCCGTACTGCTTTCTTGGTCGAATGCCAAAAGACGTGGTTATCATAAGATATTCCTAGATATTTTACCGAGTTCAACTGTGATATGTTCCGCAGGTTGCAAGTTAATCTAGATATAAATAACTGAACTATCCAGAGGTTGAACTGTAATTGCGCTCTTCGAAACATTGACTTAAATGAATAGCCTGCCAGCGAAAAATAATGACTCACTTATAAGTTTGTAAGCGAATATACAGCGAGTGTATATCACTGTGTGAAGCAAAACAATGCTATATCGTTTGCATATACATGTGCGTATACATGACAGGAAATAGTGCTTAGCAATATATTAAAAAAAGAAGTGAGGTGACTGCTTCCTCAAGAACTTTTCGTAACCTGGAATGTATATTTCAAGAATGACACTTTAGTGAACAATGAAACTTCCTCCTCAGTTACAAACTCCCTAAACTACTCATCATATAACTTGAAGTATCTTACAATTTTAATTCATTGAAAAATATTTTATCTTATACTCTGTCGTAAGCTTTTCACTGAGGAGATCATTGTTACTTTTTCTCTTTTTTTTTTTGCTCGCGCGGAGAAGGACTACAGTGTGTGAAGAACGTGAACCCAACCACGTCGATAAGCTGACATGGGCGCGCTTGATTGCAGGTTTGCTCACGACATTGTCTGAGTCGCATTTACATAGTTGCTTTCACTCGCTGAGTAACCAACCTCTGAACCGAACTAAATCCGTACCGGTCTTGATCGCGAGCGAAAATGTCCATGCGACACCGAAATCATGGTGCGGTGTGAAAGCAAGCCTGACTGCGTCAATAAATTCTAGCCACAGCCACTTCGACGGCACCAAGCTGGAGGTATAAGCGTCATTTCGACAAGAACTAAATCAAAAAAATGAATATCTTACAATTTGCTTTCATACTCTCATTTCTAGCGTTCTCAAAGCTTTATAAATTCACCTTAGCGTAACGCAAGGCGCAAGCGACCTTAACTTAGGTAGCACGCACAAAAAAGTTGGTTATTACACAACCACAATTCCCTGTTCATACCCAAGCATAATGCTTTATGCCAAATGAACACGAAACCAAGAAGCAGCATGCTTCTATAATAACCCCACCAATACAGCAGCGCAGAAACTAAAAACAAACAAACAAAAAATGCGCTTCTTTTGATACACCAAGGGTGCGTCTACAACGGTCTGACATTTCGGGCGGAATGCTGTGGGCTGTTTGGCATCAAATGTCTGGAAAAAACTGTCAGTTCATTGCCAGTCGTCGCCGTCGAGGTAACGCCGACACAACGCACTATTTTATCTGCGCAATGAGGTGAAGTAACAGTCACAGGAATTGTGCATCGTTTTTTGAGTATATTTTATTGATCGCTACGTCAATGCGTACGTCATTGCGGGACTTTTGAATTCTTTAAGGTCGAAACGCCACGTGGTGTCGTTCACGCGAACTAAACCGGTGGTGTCCAGAAAAGCTAGATATGCTACTTAAATGCAACGTGTGTTGCATGCAATACATCAAACAAACAGAAAAGCTCTTTAACAGTTGTTTGATTAATCACAGATCCAACGCAAAATCAGCCCAAATCTACCTCTATCAGAACATTTTAACTTTCCCAGGCTTTCAGTCGGCAAATTGACAGTTGCGTTTTTAGAAACAGGAATTAAATCGAACCAGGAACGTCAACAATGAGTCATACCTTCATGATTGATGATTGATTATTATGTGGGGTTTAACGCCTCAAAAGCACCATACGATTATGAGACATGCAGTATTGGAGGGCTCCGGAAATTTCGATCACCCGGGGTTATTTAACGTGCCCCCAAGTTTGAGCACACGGGCCTACAGCATTTTCGCCTCCATCTAAAATGCAGCCGGCACCACCGGGATTTGATGCCGCGACCTTTGGTTGAGTCATACCTTATACTTCGATTTATCGCCCTCTAAAGAAGCATAAATGAGAGCCCGGGTACACCTAATAAAGTACTGTAAAATATTAACAATTGTATTAGACGTTTCGCAGCACTGTAACTGGGACGGTAACTGGACAATCAGAAATAGTTTTTATTGTGCCAACTCTTTTTATTGTGCCACTGCCGTCCATTTCTATCTTACCAAGCGAAAAAACATTGTAAGCCTGACATGTTTAGCAACCATCGCATACACAACAAAGAGCCCGCGGGAGAGGATTCTCAGAGCAGGATGGTATTCACTTTAAACGTCGATTTTCTTATCTGGCGACACCGCGTGGAGCCTCCCTCCAAGTAAGGCAGCTTTTTAGGAAACGTCGCCTTACTGTAGCCATAATACTCCGTTTTACGCGGAAGGAAATATTGAAGAAAGACGCCAACTGACTGTCCCGCCAGAGCCCAGGCACCTGATTAGGGACGGTTGCTCAAAAAAGAGGGTGCTCCCGCGACCCGCAAGCACTTATCTTAGCCGGCCTTCACTACACGGAAGGTGCCGCCACCTAAACACACCAATCGCAATGCTTCTGAAGAAATGAGCATTGACGACGTCACTCGCATAATGCAGTGATCCTCCCCTCTCTCATCCCTCCCCTTTTGTTCCTCTCTGTGTTCGTTGTTCTTGATCTCAAATTTTTTCGCACAAAATATGAAAGTGCGAGCAAATAACGTGTGCCCTCATTCCACATGAAGGCCACACTCTGGCCGATACTGTCGAAATAAACACTTCCATTGTTGCTGTGCATATAAAAAAATCTACTTCAATATATATATATATATATATATATATATATATATATATATATATATATATATATATATAGTGTTTGTGTGTGTGTGTGTGTGTGTGTGTGTGTGTGTAATCCAGGAATTGACTAACTGACATACTTTTCTGCAGTCAGTCATTCTTCTACTTAACTGAGCCTTCACATGGCTTCACATAATCGTAAAGTGTAGCTTGTGTTTGGTCTATGTTCCCGAGATATATTTTATCCGAGCAGCTAGGTCCCTCAGCAGTACTCCTGACGTCATCGCTCTAAATATTTTAACCTAAAGGACAATGCAGCTGCTTTCACGGTATAGCGTTGGCAGGCAATTTGCGCCAAATTGGCTACTTTAGGAGCCCATCAGGCGACATAAATGTCAGGTTGGCTTCATGGCTACTTTCAGCTACTTTGAATAATGACGTTGTCGAACTTAGAAGCCTGTGTTTCTTGAAGGCGTAAATAAATAGGCAACTCCAAAGATCGCCCACTGTTATCAAACTTTTTCTGGCGTGCAGTGCGCGCGTATGTGTTCACCCAACACCTCCTCTATTTTATCAATGCCAACCAGATACCCACAATTCCGCGGATCAAAACCCTCTGCTCTAGCCCATAATCGTAACCTTTCCTGCTCTCTTCTACCACCTAGCCTTTCTTTGTGATTTGCGGTCATAGGGGAGAGTAGCTTCTCATGCAGTGCCTTATGATGGAAGTTATATGAAGTAAGTTTTTGTTCAGTTGTGTACTGATCTCTGTGGTGGCATTTTGCATATCGTGTTCACAATATTGGCAGTCACGCTGTCTCTGTGAAATATACGGTGTTTTGAGATAGGGTGTCACCGTTGGTGGTGCTAGTGGGCAACCAGTTAGGAAGCTCTACTACAACGTTTCTGTGCGTGCGCTGCTCTGTGACGCGTAGGCGGCATCGTATCGAGCCAGAAAGAGCAGCACAAAAGAGCGAATACGACAGACGTATGATATTCTAAATGCTTTGACCTCCAGCATTACAGCCACAAACTACAGCCTATCCACTCAGTTTTTAACAACATACCAAAACTTTAGCCGCTTGAACATAGCTTCCTTCACGACACATTTATTTTGTCACTGCGCTATATAACCGAATCCCATGATTACCACTACGAGGTCGCTGTTTCATTTTGTAAAACACGAAGCTTTTTCTCTACAGCGCACACCAAACAATTGTAATCACCTTGCTTACCGGGGAAGTGGTAATAATTATCATTTTTGCTAGGCAGTGAGTCTGTACATTGTTCTTTTTTATTTACTGTATTTCCATTTATATTTCACCGCATTTTGTCCCCTGTCCTTTGTATTGAGATTATCCTCGCGGACTAATGACTCAATGAATGTGTAAACGAATGAATGAATAAATAAATAAATAAGTCATTTTTTTCGCAACACTACTGTGGGTCAAATACCAATCGACGACAAAAATTCTGCACCTAATTCAAAGTTTTTGCATAATAGAAATGATATTTGTTTCATTATATTAGGCGTTACAACGGATATAATACCAATTTTGTTGTTTTTGACTACAATCGCGGCAATGAACTTGATTAACATGACTATTTTCGCTACTTTAGCTTGCATTTCGGCTCCTTTTGAATGGTACTCAGTACCAACTCTGGCTACTTTAACGGTTCTGCAAATCCATAACAGGAAACAATGCAAGGCGTAACTTACCATTTTTCCGTTCTGTATCCCAATGTTTAGTGAACAGCTCAAAGGTTGTTCCGCCCGCAATAACTGTGGCGAGGACAGCCAGGAACGCACTGAAAAAGTGTGTACGCAGCTGAGTCGAATAAAAAACTTTTTACCCTACTTCAAGAACATTTTCTATATTACGCTCAATATGACGATAATCCATCTGTCATTCCTTTTGTCAAAGTTAGAAGTTAGACACACTGCCCTCCTTATGCCGACCATCCATCATCTCTCCTTCCACCTTAGCCCTTAAACTGACTCCATTCAGGCAAACATGTTCTCAAGCATAATAAACGTGCTCTTACCCCACATGTGTGTCCTCCCTCTTCCCTTTAACAGGACGCAAGAATTAGTGCTTAGAAGGCTTAGGGCTGGGGTGGCCTTAACACCAGCTGTTATCTCAACGTCAAGTGGACGCATATACCAATGGGTGACAAGTCTGTACTCATCTGTTTCATTGACGAAAGGACATGCATACCATCCTATATGTACCTGCCAAGGGGGGCAATTAAAACAATCCCATCACTTCCTGAAAGCCAGCATTCGCTACAGTCACTCAACGCGTTAATATAGCTTGATATATGACAACATATTCCACTAGACACTACGTTACTTCGTACACTACACCGACCTAACGGCACACATTAATTAGGTAGTGATAAACACGGAAAACATAAGGCGCTAATGGCAAATCTATATTTCAATAAAAAACTCTGATACGGTTCTTTTAGTACTTACATAATCCATGCTTGAACAGTGCTTATGCCTTCATACTCATTTGTCACACAGTCCTTGACGGTAATCTTCACCGTAGGTGCTGCCACTGTAAAAACAATAAATATTGGGAGTGAATAGCTAAGGTTTGCTTCGAATTCATGTGTCACAAAATAGCCGGAGGGCGTTCACTACTGCAGGCATCTTAGAGTCTGCACGCGTCCCGCATTAGCAATGGCCTTGTTTCATCATAACGATTCGCTTCACGCTTCTCAAAATTCTTTGAATTAATTCGTTATTTTCAGCCAACCGAAACCTTATCTGAGCTTTTGCACCAGTAACTAGTCACCAGGGCGTTCAGTCTTCTAAATGTAGAGCAGAATGCTGTTTAAACAATGTTAAGGCCAAATGCTTGAAAATAGAATGTGAAGTGGCAGGCTGATGATCAAGGCGTGCTAATGTCGCAGACATTGCGTTCGACACTCTTTTATTCTGTTTAAAAAAAGATGAATTGTTTCAAAGAGGATTCGCGCAAGATAATTTTTGTCGTTTACGTTCATTCAAATGACGCCGTATTAACCTCTCTTGTCAAACAATTAAGTCAAAAGAACACACTACCAAAAATACAATATGACCGGTAAAGTCTCGAATTTCAGCTGGTTCCTAACCATGAGGTTGCTTTTTCTTGTATCCTACAGGTACCGCTACTTTGTGTCCCGTTGGGCTTTAAGGTGAAGTCGTTCGGCTATTCTGGGTCCATCTCGAGAATTTTCTTTGAATTCTACATAGTTGACAAATTGAATACAAATGAGCAGCATGGTTGGAAATTCGCCAGCGAGCGTTTAGCTTCGAAAATGAAAGGTTACCAAGAGTGTAAAATGCAGAGAATGCTTCAAGTTAAGGCACAATCAGGTTTGTGATACGATTGAAGAAAACGTCATCATCATCATCAGCTTGACTATGTTCACCGCAGGACAAAGGCCTCTTCCATGTTCCGCCAGGGAACTCGGTACTGGGCTTGCTGCTGCCAATTTATACCCTCAAAGTTCTATGTCTCAACTGCCCCCCTAACCTTCTGTCTCCCCTAACCCGCTTGCCTTCTCTGGGAATCCAGTTAGTTTCCCCTAATGACCAGTGGTTATCTTGTCTACGCGCTACATGCCCAGCCCATGTCGATTTCCTCCTCTTGATTTTTACTACGATATCCTTAACCACCGTTTGTTCCCTAATCTACACTGTTCTTTTCTTGTCTCTTAAGGTTACGCCTACCATAGGCTTGTCTAACTTTTATAGGCTTGTATAAATTTCGCACTTGCAGCTGAAGACTTGTGTCTTATAAAGCCACTTTGTTGTGCTTTTTAGGGTAGTTTACTTAAAGCTGTACGTCGATTCCTTTTTGTTTCGCCTGGTCACCTTCGCAACCTTGTTGGAAAATGAAGTCAGTTCGAAAAATTGATTGAACAACAAATTTTAACCTTGTGTGTATTGTTGTGTGTTTTAAAACAAGGTATGTGTGTTAACCATTGCACACACCATGCTCGAATAGGCTGTTTATTTGCTTGTGGCGAAGTAGTTGAGACGCCTTCTCTCGACAAATTATGAAATAAAACTGTCTCTAAAGTTGCCTTCATTGCAATCGATAGTCAGTGCTGCCCATATTTCACAATATCTATGAAAATGGTGCCATGCTCATTCGTCAAAGCCGCTCATCGAGTATTCACACCTGTAGAGTGCAATTTCAAACTAACTTCTCAGTAGAAAAGGCCTGCGTTCAATGTTCTTGTTTATTTTTTGCTGTAAAGTGCTGAAATTCTTTAGCAATACACATTGCTTCAACAACAAATCATGACAGCTTTACTCGTAAATTGAAGCTTTAGCTTCGTGTCGAGGTGATTCAGTGTGTGTCTCAGCTTACACTTGTCATTATACAATTAGTTTCACCCATTTTCTTGCACTCAGACAATCATTGACTCGGCTACTCTCTGAAAATTTAAATGCTCAGCATCATGAGCTGATTTTGCTACGCCCTTCTTTTTATGTAGTAAAGTTTATCTTTAGAGTAGTAGTTGTATGTTTATAAAAAAATTGGGTCAGCTTATTTGTACTTGCCTTCTCGCCTGAGCTATGTTTGTGTACTACACACCCTTATTATATTGCTCATGTAAGGAAGTCAGATCGTTATTCATTAGTGAAGAAATCAATTTGCAAGAGCATACGAACTAGAAATACTTCCTAAAATCTAAACCCGGGAGTATTTCCACTTGAGCGAAAAAAAAAAAAAACATCTTGCGTGCACAATCCACTGCTTTTATGGGCGCCGGCCCGTCAGTTTGCTTCACTGCCCTGCAAACAGGATGTGGCTGACACTGAACCTAATTTCTTTCTTGTGCGTAGTCGAAGCGCGCATATTCATTTAAACTTTGAACTTTGAACTTTGAACTTTACTTAACACCAGATTTGGGGGGGGGGGGGAGAGTTCAATTAAGCAAAATGCTTTTCAAAACTGCTAGAGTTGGCCTTGGAACCACACAGACAGCCTAAATTGATGCAATCACACAAAAAACAATAGAAAGGCAGACATAACTTGATATCTCGAAATAATGGAACAATTACGCAGAGGAAGTAAAGAGGTGCGCAACATGCCAGACAAATTGAGAACGTCTTTCCAAATATATACGAAATAGAAAATCGAAATGAAGATATGCAGTCATGTGAATGTGAAATCAGTTTTAATGATATATTATTCATTAAACAAGTCTTATCATAGAATGGATTATTTGATATTTCTTGCTAATTTTGCCTAAGTCGAATCAAGCATTAAAGCTAAATTTCTGCAAACCAATAACTTCGTACTTTACTAAAGCAAGCAAAGCCGAGCTGCCATCCTAAAAAAACTTTTTTAAACTCATTCAGTCACGGTACTCTTTCTGGTCACTCTTTAATATGAGGCTTTTGAAAATCAATCACGTTGTAAAGAAACGTGAGGCACTTCGCCAAAGAAAAAAATGACTACTAATTGAGGCCGCACTTTAAAGCCAGTGATGTTGAACCCTTATTTAAATGGACTACCCGTCAAGGTTTCGGAGGTGATGCTTCGCAAACAAGCTGTTTATTTTTTCCATTACCAGGTTATACATGGCGTTTTCTTGCTCTAAGTTGCCACGACTTATAACTGCCAACAGAACTGCTTAACAATAGCATGTGATATCCAGTTGAAACAGAGCGTTTTATAGGTTCTATATATTTTAGTTCAACAATGGCAGAAAACAAGAGCTGCATGATTTCAGAGCATGCAAGTAGAATACTTCAAAAAAGTAATTGCTCAAACTTCCCTTCATCATTCAGTTGCGCTTAAGCCGTGAACCCGTGAACCATCTCTCATTTGGAGTGTGCTCGTCCTCGATTAGTAAACCGCACCTTACTTAGATTTATCCCTTTGTCCTTTTAATTCAACTTAACTCTTTTTCTTGAATTATTGCGAAAGCCGATCTTGATCTTTCATTAGAGGCGACAACTATGACTCGGTGCGCTAGTGGGGCAAGGCTGGAAACAACAGCGGTGAAAGTGCTCGACCTAGCTTGTCCGAGTTTTTGCTAGTGATGCCAAGTTTATGCTAGAAATGCTAAGATTTTGTTAGTAGTACTAAGTATCCTAACCCTGGGTTATCCTCCAAATTCACCCAAGTTCTCCACACTACACACGTGTCACGTGATTATTGAAAGATGTCACGTGAATAAGTGTTAGGTGATGCTGGTATTTAAGTGACGTAACTAGTTGCTGCATGATTCTTGGCAGGAACATGGTAGGTGACTAGGTTTAACGTGACTTTAGTCAAGCGACAACTTGTTACGTGATGTTACGTAATTTGAGTGGCGTGACTAGCTGTACAGGGGTTTCGGCAGGATTATGCCACAGGTCTAGATCTTACGTGGTTTTGGTAGAAACACGTCACGTGCCTAGCTGTTGCGTTATTTCACGTTATATTAGCTACGGGACCAGCTGTTACGTGATATTATGACATTTGTAGTCACGCGACTAAATTTGTTATGGTGACTAGATGTTACTTGAAATAGCGTGACTAGATGTTACTTGATGTGGCTGTCTTGGTGATAACACTTCACGAACTAGCGCTTACATGAGTTTAGGTCACGTGACTATATAATGCGTGGTTTATGCCGAAATTTTGTCACATTGCCCCGCCGCGGTGGTCTAGTGGCTAAGGTACTCGGCTGCTGACCCGCAGGTCGCAGGTTCGAATCCCGGCTGCGGCGGCTGCATTTCCAATAGAGGCGGAAATGTTGTAGGCCCGTGTGCTCAGATTCGGGTACACGTTAAAGAACCCCAGGTGTTCGAAATTTCCGGAGCCCTCCACTACGGCGTCTCGCATAATCATATTGTGGTTTTGGGACGTTAAGCCCCACATATCCAATCATCAAATCTTGTCACATTACAAGTTATTGCGTCATAGTAGGCGATTTCGGTCACCTGACTAGTTGCGCGACGCTATCGGATGTTAGTCACGTGACCAACGTGACAGTAGATAACGTTACGTTATGTTCATTACATTACAAGCTGTTTTCAATTTTCGGTGGTAACTTTTCACGTGAAATAGGTCTCGCGTTATTCAAGTCTCGTAAACAGTCGTTGCGTGGTTTAAGGTGAGGACATATATTCCTGCACGGATGGCACGTGAGGATACGTCGTTTTAGTAACGTATGAAGGTAATCGATGTTATATAATTGTTAGTTACGTCACTAGATGCTGTGTGACATTAAGCGGTTTTAGTCACATGAGTCGTTTTAACGCATTCTTTTAGAATATTATAGTCCCATGATTGGTTCCGTATGTTAGAAAACATTTAGTTGTCGAGTTATAAGGTAATTTTACGTGATTCACTCACGCCCCGCCGTGGTGGTCTAGTGGCTAAGGTACTTGGCTGCTGACCCGCAGGTCGCGGGTTCAAATCCCGGCTGCGGCGGCTGCATTTTCGATGGAGGCGGAAATGTTGTAGGCTCGTGGGCTCAGATTTCGGTGCACGTTAAAGAACCCCAGGTGGTCAAAATTTCCGGAGCCCTCCACTACGGCGTCTCTCGTAATCATATGGTGGTTTCGGGACGTTAAACCCCACAAATCAAATCAATCAATCAACGTGATTCACTCACGCGATAAATGTCATGTGATGTTACGTGATACTACATAATTTTTGGTCGTGCAACACGCTCGCCCACCACAGTTATTGCATACCGTGGCAAATCGAATCAGCGCACGCGTCTCGGAAGCTTAACAGAAAGTGACGAGGACAAAGTAAGAGCCCACCGGTTCATCCTGTTTCCACTACTAGGTACAACGAAAACATGTAACACTTCTATTGATAATAAAACTGGCGCAACGAATGGCAACAAAAATTCACCGAAGACTACGATACCGCCGAATGCGAATTCTCATTGCAGCTTCGGTTTGGGGCACGGCCAACTGTTTTTGAAGTTTTAGATTTTCGCAAGCCGTATTGACAACGCCAAAAACCATAATTTTTAAAATGCATGACAGCACTCACTACGCTATTCCCCAACTTCCTGCGGATACACAAGCTACCCGCTGCACATTTGCATGGTATTATCGGTTCGAGGTTGATGCCGCACGTGGCTGTTGACGAGAGCACTTTTCAGTGGGTTGCGCAATTACCAAAGCGTTGCGCACTTCGCATTGTGTGATAAATGGTTGTTACTTTACTCTTCCCCCACACTATACTGCATAGTTCAACCTAATTGCTTGCCTTGCATGATAGACTTATAGTCTTATTTGCACATGCACCAGCGGGCCTCTGTGGCAGAATAATAAAATGTCATATGTCATGCAAAGGACCCTGGGCTTAATCCTATTCTATCAGTGGTATTTTTTCCGCATTACATTTTCTTATGTGTATTAGCTACCTTTTTGTGTATATCGATTACGCCACCGATGGCTATGGCAAAACCACTCAACGCATAAACGGGTGCTAAAGCAGCGCTCTGAAACAGCACCCTAATGACGAGAACCGAGAGAGAAGGACGCACATGAGATATTTTCTGCCTTCGCCATTTAAGTGCTGGTTTTTTCTTGCGTTTCGCAACACCAACTGAGTAAACGTCGTTCACTGCTGCAGTTAGGTGATTCGCCCAGCCAGCATCAGAAATGATGTAATCCCATCGCTTCAAAGAACAGTAATGGGAGTTCCCAAAGGTGAAGTTGGGCAACAAGAAAAAGCTGTCGCAAAGCGAGTGTAGTGGTAAACAAATTGCGTAAATGGTGTGAATAGTTGTTTTTTAAGTTCCTGTCAGTCATCACTATCGCCTGAACTCAAATATGACTTGGATGTTGGCAATCATCACGATCACGGGGCTGAGATACGCCGCTATGTCTTCCTGGTTTGAGGCATATACCTTCTCACTTGATCGTTTTTCATTTTTATTTACAGAAACACTATAGATCATGTGGCCTAAATAGGAGGGGTAATATATAAACGTGATAAACAATGAAAAACTAAAAATACAACAAAACAACAACAATAAATGAATTCACAAAAACAAATTGATGCAAGCGCGAACAGAATACAATCGATATACTTGAATATGGGGCAATAAACAGCTGTTATCACAAGTGATTCATTGAAAATAACAAAAAATATTTAGCATAAAAATTTGTACTCAGTAATAACCTCTTGATTGCGCTATGGGCAAATGGTGGTCTGATGTCATGATACTCGTATATAGTATGTAAATGAGCGTGGGAAAAAGGAGAATTTAAATACATTTGTTTCCAGTAAAGCTTCTCCGTTAAACAGCATACATTGACGGAACACACAGTCAAAACAAGACAGCTTGAAATACCTGTCAGATTTTTTCTTTACACCCAATTTTTTTTTACTTAGAGTAATATGCATAGCGTAGGTAGACTTCACCGATGGTACGACAAGAAATAAGGAAAAGACAAGATGCGGGAGTGATCTCTAGTTCACATTTATTACACAAAAGTCCACTCTTTTAAAAAATCTAGGTTAAGAAAGCTGTATCCATGGGCCAGTTATGGTAGTAGTTCAAAATATTAATGTGCTCCAGGTCTCATCGCCATAAATGCTTCGTAATATTTTCACTCTAGGAGTCCTATGTACAACTTCGTGTATTGGTCAATCATTTCTGATCTATAGGATGATCAGTCTGCATAATCGCAAATGTTGAAGTTTTTTTTCGTTTTTTTTAAAGTCATGTGCAACGAAATTTGTGTCCCAGGCAGTCGTCAGACAAAATGTTCACATAATAATATAGAGTAGTAGCAAATAGATCACAAATATGAATGCTGACTAAACTAATTAACTAGCTGTTTGAGAATATTGCATAAAGGCGTGAAACTCACGAGTGTTGCCTATGTTGGCAAGGTCTTGTTCGTTGCAAGCATCGACGACGCACAAACCGAGTCGAATTCCTGGTAAGCTCTTCTCTTTCATTATGGATATGTACTTTTCCAGCTGAGGGGGTAGAATATATAAAATAAATGATGGCATAGCTGAGAAAAAAAGAAACATGAAAAATAAACAATGAGCGCTGAGGTCATTGTGGATATTATGACCACACTTTATGTTTCACCGTGCAGGCAGCTCTTAGTTTTGTAGATGCGAGAAAAATCTACGGCATTAAACGGCAGAAAACAGGCATGTTACATGCACAAAGCGAATAGATAAACGCTAGTTGTTTATAGGCAGCAATGTGAATTGGCACACTACGACATGCTGGAGATTGAAATAAACAAACCATTTTGAGTGTGTTTCATCCCGCATTGTGAACTGCAGGTGCTAAAGCTTTCAGCATTCAGCAATAAAACTGCTCATTTAAAAAATAAAAACGTGCGTTACCTTCTAGAAAGCGTTCCGAGCGTCAAGGCAAGGTACCATAAGATACTAAGGTTCAAGTTTGGATTTGAATGCTGGTCACAAATTTCATATCCATCATAATTTCACTGGCATTTATTTTGTTCTACTGTGCGTTCCTATACTCTGTCGAAGACTGTGGCGTTCTGATAATATTGTTAAGAGGCCATGGCTGCACCGTCGTAGACAAATCGATGAAGAAGAAGTGGACACGCCGCGCAAGATGCTGGCAGCCCTGGGGTGTCACACCTACATGTAAAGATTGGAAATACTCTCGTTTTTCTCTTCTGTGTGTTTTGTAATCCCCGTAATAAATTGGTGGACGTGCTGGGTAACGAAGTGCCATACAACGGAGCTCCGCACTGGTCGTCAAATAGCAGTTTCTGTGATGGAACACGGGACTGATCCCACGGCCACCTCTTTATTGGCCTCGGCAACGCCTCCACTGGTCCATCCCCACCCACGCACGTGCCGACCCACCCGAAGCATCTAGGAACGTTATGCGGTACGGACGAAGTTGATGTGGACGAGTGGAGAGCCGACTATGAACGTACCAGTGCACTCAACCGGTATGACCCGACTCTCATGCTGGCCAACGTGCTGTTTTACTTGAAAGGCACGGCCAAAGTCTGGTACGAAAACCATGAGGAGCAGATCGGCAGTTGGGACACCTACAAGGAGAAGCTTTGCGACTCATTTGGAAAGCTCATCGGTCGAAAGGCGGCTGCGAAAAAGGAGTTGTCTATACGTGCTCAGACGTCCACAGAGCCGTATATCTCGTATATACAGGACATGCTGGCTCTATGTCGTAAAGTCGACAACGACATGTCGGAGTCTAATAAGGTCAGCCGCGTCCTTAAGGGGATAGTGGACGACGCGTTCAACCTGCTAATGTGCCTGAACTGTGCGACCGTCGACGAAATTATTCAGGAATGCCGGCGTTTTGAACTGGCTAAAAGCAGGCGTATTTCAAGATCATTCACTCGACTGCCGAACACCACTGTGACATCCTCTAGCGAAGATGGACTGACCTCTCGCCGGCAGTTTTCACCGGCGTCTGAAACTACGCGAATCGTTCGGCGAAAGTTGAAGCAATTACACCAGCTCTTCCCACCAACGGCCACGTCAATTCACAAGCACCTCAGGTGTGCTTGGTACAGTCGATTGTGCGGGAAGAACTCGGCAATTTGGGCTTCGATGTCGGCGCCGTTGCTCAGGCTCGACCAATTCACTTCTGTTCAAGGTCGCCGCCTCGCCCCAGGTCACCGCCCCAGGAACGGTCTTATCCACGCTCTTGCAATACAGCCGAATGTCGAACTACGGATCATCAGCCGATCTGCTTTAACTGCCGCCGCATAGGCCACATCACATGGTATTGCCACAACCATTGGTCTTTATCCCGAACCTAGTGTAGCACTGTTCGCCGCGCCGACAGCTACCACTTTTCCAGCCTCCTGAGACGATCCCCGACAACTACCGCCACCTTCCACCCTTTGATTCCTACTCCTGCGTTGCCCCTGATACGCAGCACAGCCGCTCATCGTTGCCTCGACGTCACCAGTCTCGTTCGCCGCCTCGACGTCCCCGTCATCTCCTTCTCCTCTACGACGACACCCGACCTCCCCGCTCAATTCTCATCTGGGTAACTAAGCGGGGCAGCTATTAGAGGTGAAGATGCATTCTCAATACCGACCTCAAATCCTCTCCTTGTACTGCCGACACGACGAAATTGGATCGACGTCGACGTTGGCGGCCTGACTGTTTCTGCGCTTATTGACACCGGGGCGCATATTTCTGTGATGAGTGCCCGACCTCATCGCCGCCTGAAGAAAGGGCTCACACCGGCTGCTCCTGGCATTATTCTTGTCACTGACGGAGGAGGTCTTGCTATCACAGGAATGTGCACAGCCCGCATCACAATCGCAGATCAGCCCACATCTGTTCTCTTTGCAGTTATTGAGCAGTGCCCCAAAGACCTGATTCTTGGATTGGATTTCTTGTTTACTCATGTCGTTCTCATCGACTGTGCAACCGGCTTTCTACAACTTGAACTGCCTCGACTTGGGGCTGTGCCGTCCTCACCGTCACACCGCTTGTGCACTGTTGATTGTGTTCGGCTGTCACCGCAAGCCACCACGTGTGCGGCCTTAAAGATGTCACCAACTCTTCCTGACGGTGACTACATAGCGTCTCCATTAGTGGATGTGCTCTTGACCCGAAGTGTTGCTGTGCCACACACCATCGTGACTATCGTGGACAACTACGCACAGCATCAGCTTCCCAACTTTAGTAGTCCGTTCCGTGTTCTCCCGCAAGGCATTTAGTTAGCCCATGTTTCCCCACTTGATGCATGTAACATCGTGGCATTAGACCCTGAATACTGCTCGTCTCCTTTTGGAGCCAGCTGAGCAACCGCACCTACCGATGAAATGACGATGATGATTGCCCCTGATCTTCTGCCCTGTCAGGCTGCGCAACTTCACCACGTTCTGACCACTTACCGAGATATTTTTGACATCGAGGACCACCCTTTAGGTCAAACGTCCTTCGTTCGCCATCAAATACATACCAGCGATGCTAGTCTTGTTAGACGGTCACCATTTTGTGTTTCGCAGTTCAAACGCCAAGTCATACAACCAGAAGTCAAGAAGATGCTTTCCAGAGGAGTCATTGAGGCCTCTTCAAGTCCATGGGCGTCACCTGTTGTTTTAGTCAAAAATAAGGATGACAGTTGGAGATTCTGCGTTGACTACCGTGCCTTCAACCAGATAACCCACAAAGACGTATATTCGCTGCCACGAATCGACGACGCCCTTGACTGCCTTCATGGCGCGCGATACTTCTCATCTATAGAACTGCGCTCGGGCTATTGGCAAATTTCTGTCGACGACTAAGATCGAGAAAAAACCTGCCTTCGTCACACCGGACAGCCTTTATAAGTTCAAGGTTATGCCTTTTGGGCTGTGTAACGCCCCGGCAACGTTCGAACGCATGATGGACTCTCGCCTTCATGGTTTTAAATGGTCCATCTGCCTTTGCTACCTCGACAATAGCATTGTTTTTACCCAACATTTGAAAGCCACCTAACTCGTTTGTCGACCATTCTAGCCGTTTTTCGTCGAGCGGGACTCCAGTTGAACTCAAAAAAGTGCAATTTCGGCCGACGAGAAATCGCGGTCCTTGGTTATCGTGTAAGGGCTGCTGGCGTCCAACTGGACCCTGACAAGATCAGTGCTGTCAAGAACTTTTCTTTGCCTTTTCCACCAAAGATGTTCGTTGTTTTGTGGGCTTATGCTCATACTTCCGACGTTTATACGCAATTTCGCTACAGTTGCACGACCACTAACTGATCTTCTCGAAAAGAACGCGCCCATTTTGTGGGGCCAAGACCAAGCAGCTGCGTTTTCCACGCTGATCGACCTGCTCACTTCACCACCAATACTGCCTCACTTCGACTCGTCCGCGACGACTGAAGTTCGCACAGACGCCAGTGCTCAAGGCATCGGCGCCGTCCTCGCTGAACACCAGGGAGGCCAAACGCATGTTATTGCGTATGCCAGCCGTCTTTTCTCCACATATGAGTGAGACTATTCGGTAACGGAGCGCGAGTGTCCTGCGTTGGTTTGGGCTGTAGCGAAATGTCGCCGCTCCTTGTATGGCCGGAACTTCTCAGTTATTACGGACCACCACGCTCTGTGTTGGTTGTCGTCGCTCATGGACCCAACTGGTCGCCAAGGTCGCTGGGCTCTACGTCTCCAGGAGTATAACTTCGACGTAATTTAAAATCTGGCAGGTTGCACCAAGATGCCGTTTGTCTATCGCGTCATCCGGTGAAGCCTGCTAGCCTTGCTGCCTATGAGAGTGGTTCTTGTGTGCTCCCCATATCTGATGTGCGCGACATCGGCACAGAGCAGCGACGGGACGCAACCCTCAATAGGGTCATTGAGCGGATATCTTCAGGGCAATCCGACCCTTTGCCCAGTCAATATGTCCTCCGCAACAAAATTCTGTATCTTATTCAACATCTGCATGACGCTCCGACGGCAGAAAACTTGGGTTTTTCACGCACCTACCACCGCGTGCGGCAAAGGTTCTTTTGACCTGGCCTGTATAAATTTGTGCGCCCCTACGTCGCTGTTTGCGAGCACTACTAGCGTCGAAAACGTCCTGCTCTCCGTACGGCTGGCCTCTTCCAACCTATCGGCATTCCCCCGGAACAATTTTTCCGCGTCGGCCTCGACTTGCTTGAAGCTTTCCCGACGTCCGCGTCAGGCAATAAATGAATCTCTGTCGCAACTTACTATGCGACCAGATACGCTATAACTCGTGCCTTGCCAACTAGCTGCGCTACAGACGTCGAAGACTTTCTACTGAATTATGTCATTCTGTGGCATGGAGCTCAGCGCCAGTTTCTGACCGATCGTGGCCACTGCTTTCTCGCAAAAGTTATCGACGAAATTCTCCTTAGCTGCCCTACCGATTATCACCTTACTACAGCCTACTATTCCCAGACCAACGTGTGCCTCAACCTAACTCTTACAGACAAGTTGTCTATGTACGTCTCTATGACTGGGACGCAATGCTCCCCTACGTTACGTTTGCACACAATTCCTCAAGGCATGACACCACCGGCTATTCTCCGAGCTTTCTTCTGTACGGCCGCAACTTTGCGTTGCCATTCGACACACTCCTTACTTATGATTCTACCGAACCAACGGTGTATGCTCAGGACATTGCTTCTCAAGCCCACGTCGCTCATCAAATCATGCACACTAGGCTCACTGCTTCTCAGGGCTCACAAAAAGTCTGCTACGATGAGCAGTACCGTGACGTTGACTACCCTGCTGACTCTCTCGTATTGACGTGAAGGCTTGTGCGAGAAGCTCCTCCCACAATACACAAGGCCCTTCAGAGTTCTCCACAAGGTCACCGACGTTAACTACCTCATCACTCCCGTTCAACCACATTCATCTCCTGCCACACCACCTACTGATGTTGTTTATGCGTCGCGACTAAAACGCTACTATACTACCAGTCCTAATTGACTTAGCGGGGCCGTGACGGCGCTTCGTCTATCGGGGGCGATATCACGAGGCAGTGCACATAGCTCCGCCGTCGTAGACTAATCGATGAAGAAGCGGACTCGCCGCGCAAGATGCTGGCAGCTCTGCGGTTTCACACCTACCTGTAAATACTGAAAATACACTCGTTTCTCTCCTCCGTGTGTTTGTAATCCTCGTAGCAATATTATCATGAATGTCAATTTTTAAGAACAAAGGTCATATAAGAATGTCGAAGTCGACTCGTATACTCTGTGACTGTGACGATTTTAGTGAATTATGGTTGCCATAAGCAAACACAACTTTAAGATGGTAAGTTAGAGAGAAATAGACCTTTAAAAAAGTAAAAGACGCCACTTCTGCAGCCCTAATTCTGAGCACCGCTCCGGGCCTGTAGAGGGGGGGGGGGCTTAAAGATGTGAGGAAGAGAGAAAAAAAATAGAAATGGCGTCTATGACCAAGTACGTAGCGGGTGACCTCTATAGGCGGTTGTCTAGTCCAGTGTCCTCAAGGAATTGAAGAAACGCCTTGAAGACCTGGGCGTGGTGTTGTGCAGGAAAGAGAAGGTGCCTCTGTGTAGCCGCGGGAGACCGTGGCGACGGAGTGCGGCGAGCAAGACGCCGCGTTGTGTGCGAAGCGCTGGGCAAACACACAACAGGTGCTCGGTAATTTCATCTGCCCCGCAAAATGGTAGGTTAACGATTCCTTGAAGCAAACCAACTTCTTATTGGTTTTCTTTGTGTATGTTTCATATCGCGTGGACTCAAGCGCACCCTTTGAAACTTATAAACCGGCTAGTTGTATTCTAATAAAGCTGCTAATAAGGCATGACTGCGTATTTTCTGCCTCTTGGGAAATGGAAGTTTCTCGGCAGGATGTATAATAAAGTGTTGTCTAAGTAGTTGTCCTGCTAAAGCGGGTCAAAATCTTTGTAAACTTTGCAACTTCAGTGTGTGCATAAAGGAGACTGAAACCTTTTTTCGGAGGTGAGTTTACTCTGCCATATCAATCTTCTGCAGACAGAGATGGCTCTGTGCATGTGTGAGGCTCAGCAAATGCTAATTTGTCTTTTTGATAATAAATTCAATTTTCTCGCAGCGCACTTACCAACATCGATGACAACTTGACTTCCGGCTACAGTACTAATGCTGGTCACTTCGCGCAAAAAAACTAAGCCCCAAAACACAAAAACGGCAGCATACGTGTCGCCGTCTCGATCGTCTGCTCGTGCCGTACGGTCACTAGGGGCTTTTAGCTTGTGCGTATACTTCTATACGTTAGCGTGTTATCATATACCGAATAGAATCTGCATGAAAGCGGGTCATTACAGAACGTAAACCTTTACGCAAAATAAGCTACCCGCTAGATAGGCTTTGCGTTGGTGGTCCTATCCCGAAAGTCCACTTTAGTTCGTAGGAACTCGCGATGCCCACATAGCGGAGACTCAAGCCGTCATGTGAAAATGAGCCGAAATGCTATCGCCAATAGCGATTACATCGTTTCAGCCGGATCTCTAAAGCTGCAACTACTTACAAAGTCAAAACTGTGAACGTGTGAGCCCCTGACGGCTGGATAGGTGGCGCCATCTAGTGGTACAAAAATGAACCAGGAAATCACAATATTTTTCTTGATGAAAAATTGTGCATCATACGTCTGGCGTATAAAGCGCGTAGCAGCCTTATTAGGCACCTTTTTAATACTTTTTAGCTGAAAAAATTACGCGTAAGCCAACGTGTTTGTGACTGTAGTTGCACGAAGTGTCCCAAGATGTCGACACCATCATGGCAGTAACATTGTATTTCTTCCCCTGTTTGCACATACGAGAATTCTGTAGTAGATAAGAAGCGTTTCGTCAGTTTGCCGCAGCATTGCTTCAATTCTATCTCAGTTAAATTAGTATACTGTAGTTAGCATCACAATTCATGGTTTTCGAAAACGTCAAGCCATATTTTTGCGTACGTACGAAATCATGTTTACGTATGCAGAGCTAAAACATTGAAAAACATGCGTTCCGGTAAGACCGTAAACGCAAACCGGTATCAGGTAACACGTTAACGTAAAATAGTATAAATGCAAGTTGAAATCCCCTCCTTTCATCCAGCGTACTTGTGTAGCGAGTTAGCGGGGTCTGGAATAGTGTATCTGCACGCGAACACAAGATATACGCTTATCAGAGGGCAAATGAATTGTTTGATCTGGAAGTTTTTGCCATGACACCATTATCTTGCCCCACGAATTGTCTTGCGCGAGTGGAACAAAGAACACTAGGTGCAAGTTTCATCGATTGCAGTCCAATTCGGCGCTGAGACAAGTGGGGGCTGAGGTTGAAACCAAGCACAGCTTGCTTTGTTTGCTGTACATAACTCCGGACGTACACGCGCGGACGTACACGCGCAACAATTTGCGGTTGCTGACCGACTTCGAATTGTCGATGAAGAACATGCGCCTTAAGATTGATGGCCCCCAACGTTGTGTTCTCCTGCCGCGACAGTTGCCACACGTGCAGCGCGCAGCAGACGAAGCAGATAATCGAAAAAGCGACGCGCGGACTAGATACGTCACGAAAACTTGCGCGTGGCGATACTACCGTTTGATGGCGCTGATTATACCAAGTCGTGACGTCTGGGTGCAGTAGGAACCAAAACTAGCTTTTAAAAACATGCTGTAATTGATTTTAATGGGTGCGCTCACGCTGACCGATACGTTTCCTACGCTCTCGGGGGCATGGGCTCTCATTTCACGCAAGAAAATGATAGGTGAAAATTTTAGTTTGGGCACCACTTTAAAGTGCTGTGCCAATGCATTTGGTAGATCTTTCGCCATGCCAATCTAACGTTACTAGGCGGTCCCGTTTTGCCAAAGTACCAATCGTGAACATATCAGTATACGATCATGTGGAAAACGTTTCAATTAGTGCAGGTAAAGCTAAGTTTTAATGTACATAATATCTTCGAGAACGTTTATTTATAACTTCAACTTGACGGTGTTTGCAAGTTTTACAACTTGAACGTGATCAAGCTGTTATGTAAACAGTGGAATGAGGGGTTACCTTTTCATCCAGGGAGATCTACTTAAAATTTCTATAGCGGCTTTATACGACGTTTGGCACTTGGGAAACGCTTTTCTGAAACTATAATTGCTTGTTAACATTGGGTAATAGTAGAAAAAGTTATTAGGTGTTCAAGCACTTTTGATTATATGGTTATAAATGCTGGTGGATGGTTGGGTTGTGGCACGGGGCTCTCTAGCTAGCGTTGGTCTTCAATCTAAATTACGGGCTTCGTTGTAGCCCTTGTTTAGAGCGTCGCGTGGTTAATTTTTTTAGCTACTGTTTCCTTTAGGTTGCCGAAGTGGTGAACGTAGTCACCGTCGTCACTACAAATCTTTTTACACACCTCCCATGTACAACAAAATCCCCCTTTTTCAGTGTTGTGGGTGGGGACTAGTCTAATCTAAGTTTTGTTTGCCATATGTTAGCTATTTTGTAGCGGCGTTCTCATTTTTCTTCTTTGAATAGATGCCATCGCGTATTGGAAGGTCATTTCTTCTAAATAATAGTGCCTAGTAAGTGCAAGAATGGAGTGAAACTTGTTACAGTGGTCAATGAATGTGTTTAATGCGCTTACGTCATGTTCAATTATAAATAATATATCGTCTATATTATGGCAATGGGTGGAAGGCTTTTCTGTGGATAAATTTAGCAGCTTTGATAAGAGCTGTAAGACACTGCAACACATGATTGATGTAACCTTAGGAGACACGGAGAGAGCAGAGTGGGTCTGGGAATAAACATGTGAGAATGATATCAGTTGAAATGAAAAAGAAAAAAATAGGCATGCCTGGGGTGGTTGGCACGTAGACAGGCAAACACGGGTCATTAAGGGCAACGGAATAAGTTCCAAGAGAGCGCAAACACGCGAGGCGCAGGCAGAAATCTGTGTAGGCACATGAGATTAGGGTGTTTGTGAGTGCAACGTGGCAGCAAGAAGTGCAGGGACGGCTAGTATGATGGAGCGTGGGAGGGGGCATTTGCCGTGCAGTGGGCGTAGTCACGCTTATGATGATGATGATGATCATTACCTGTACGCATTGGCATTCTCATGCGCTGACGGATTGTTGCCAAGCCTAGATAGCGTATTTTAAGAAATGATTTCACCTAGGTACGCAAATCATGGCTGCCAGGTCCCCAAGTTATATAAATATATATATATATATATATATATATATATATATATGAGATCTAACAGACAGTAATGCCAATGAATGTACAGGGGAAGTTATTAGAACCAATGGAATGTAAAGAAGAAGAAAGAAAAGTGGATGAAAAAATAACCAGCCGTGGGCAGGAATCGAACCTAATCAGCTGCCCGCTCATAATAAGTTCACGTGCTACGTGACGCCAAACATGCGCATAAGAGTGTTTTCACACTCGCCGTTTGGCTTATAGATGGCGCTGACTGTCAATCCTACTTCTAAATTCACATATAAACCCAAAAAATTGGATGCAGGGAAGGCCGCTGTGGTAGCTCAGTAGTTAGAGCATCGAACGCGTTATTCAAAGGTCGGAGGTTCGATTCCTCGCCACGGCTGGTTATTTTTTCATCCACTTTTCTTTTTTCCTATTTACATTCCATTGGTTCTAATAACTTCCCCTGTACATTCCTTGGCATTACTCTCTGTTAGATCTCATTAATATTGTGTTAAAACACGGAAAAACGAGCCCTTAAGTATACACTCCTTTCCCTTATTTCATTGAACGAGGGTCTCGAAATGGCAGACTTGCTGTGTTTAGGTTATATAAGAGGGACAATTAATCAGCTGCCCGCTCATAATAAGTGTACGTGCTACGTGACGCCAAACATGCGCATAAGAGTGTTTTCGCACTCGCCGTTTGGCTTATAGATGGCGCTGCTGTCACTCCTACTTCTAATTTCACATCTAAACCCAAAAAAGTGGATGGAGGGAAGGCCGCTGTGGTAGCTCAGTGTTTAGAGCATCGAACGCGTTATTTGAAGGTCATATGTTCGATTCCTGCCCACGGTTGGTTATTATTTTATCCACTTTTCTTTCTTCTTATTTACAATTCATTGGTTCTAATAACTTCCCTTGTACATTCCTTGGCATTACTGTCTGTTAGATCTCAATAATATTGTGGTAAAACACGAAAAAACGAGCCCCTAGGTATACACTTCTTTCCCTTATATATATATATATATATATATATATATATATATATATATATATATATATATATAACAAACGAGCTCTTTCGCGTAACCTTTTCGACAATTATTAAATATGATGTCCGCTGGAAAGGCATCTTTTCATCAGTAGGCTGTTTTTGTGAATGGGCACCTCCAGAAATACTGAGTTCAAATCATTATCAGTAGTTCATCACAGCCAATGCTATTATTTTGGCTCTAAAACCTTCTTCTCACTACAGTAGATATAACCGTTGACGAATTGTGGCGGGTACTTTGGCATAAAGGCCATTTATGTACCGAAATGATAAATGTGGTGATGCAAGTTTTTGCGCAACATCACCAGGAGGCATGGACACTTTGAATAGATAAAAATGGCTGGAAATCTGTGTGCTCATAATCCAAGAATTACAAGATATTTTTTGCTCAGGTGCAACTTGCGGATCAAAATTTTTTGCTTGTGACCACGTGCAGAGTAAAAACATTTACTAGCAATAACAACCTACGTTTCTGTAGTAATAGTAATAAAGGAAGAATAAACGCCATTTATTAGGTATTTCTAGGTGCCACAAATTGATTTTTTAGGGGCGAAGCTCCTTAGGGCGTGGGCTGTGCGTCCCCTGTAGCCTGTATGTAGCCACCTCAAGTTTAGTTCTTGCAGTGTTCACTAGATGGCGGTACCGTCCCCTGTATGTAGTCACCTCTAGTTTAGTTCTTGCAGTGTTCACTAGATGGCGGTACCGTCTCCTGTATGTAGCCACCTCTCGTTTAGTTCTTGTAGTGTTTACTAGATGGTGGTACTTGTAGCTGATGATGAAAAGATGCAAGATGTTATAAACTAGAAAGCGGTACTTGTAGTTGATGAAAGACGCGAGATCTTATAAAATAGGAATGATGTCACATATGGCGCGTGTCATTGGTTGAAGGCAATCGTTCGATTTAGTGCGGCGACGTACGCTAGGGGGAGCGTTGTAATAAAATCCGTTCGCCGTTGGCGCGCGCTCGGAGTCGCCGGATGGATAAGGCTGCACAGCGGAGAGAGCACAAGGCGGCAGCAGCGCGCGCTCGCAGACAGAATCCCTATGTGCGAGCGCGCGAGGCAAGGGACATCGCAAGCCATCCATCGTCTAAGAACAAATAAAAGTTGATTTGTGTATATACACACACAGCGTTTCTCACGTCTTTACATGATGATCGACTGGGCGAATTACACGGAAGATTCACAGTTTACCGATGAATCCCTCCGGAGCTTCGCCCATTCATCATCATTCACCTAGTGAATATGCCGTAATTTTTTTAATAAGAACCACTTTGATGAAACCTCAAAGTTTATCCGAAACGTTTTTAGCACTTTTTTACTTTTAACGCTTGCGCATAGTTTTTATTGTAATTTAAGTTGAAAGCACCTTGTGTGTATCACATCAGCAGCTAAGTTTTGTTATTCAAGTGCTGAAGTTTCGGAAGCAATTTCGTCCCAAGATTGTCCTGTGCTAATGTGGATACTGCGTTTGATGGTTTGATGTACTTGTTCACGTGCTAGTGTTCCAGTGAGAATGTCTTTGGACATGGAACTTCATTTTATGCATGAATTAGCTCATGAAAAGCCTAAGTGTAGCCGGTGTCTTGTTTAAGTTCTATATGTTGTAATACTAAATAAGCATGAGAAGTGCCGGTAAACACAATGAATCTTACTTCTTTGAGTGAGCAAGTGCACACCATGAAGAAAAGTAAACACCACATCACGCATATTTATATTTTTGTATTTATGGTTATGTTTGAATTGGCAACTGCAAAACTGCTGCAGAATTCAGCCTGATTGAACTTTTTCAGATTACTACTTGGACTTTCGCATGCACGAAACCAATACATTATCAACGCAGTCGACGGAGCTGTGTATCTGTGGCACAGGGCACATCTCTAACATTTTATCATAGAAAACAGTCATTTTTTGTCTCTGTGCTAAGGCTGATAATACAAGACGTTTTTCATAATGAAGTAATTGGGTCCCTAAATGGACAGAGCAGCAAGATTAAATAACAAATAGGAAACCATTGGAGTTCACTATGCACAAGCAGTTCTGAAACTTGTACTGAGCGGGAAGGGCACTGCTCAGCTTGAGACGCCCGATGAAAGCTGGAAAGTTTAGCACGATATAGTCTATAACCATTTATGAATCACCAAAAGCCTATTCTGGCTACACCAATTGAAAAATAAGGCGCGGTAGACACAAGCACCATACAACGCCAGCACTGACGCACTCACCCGCTTGTTGTATTCTACTATGGGCGGTAACGCAAGCTCAGCGACTGATTCTTCGTCGCCTGGTGACAAATGCACGTCGCAGTACTGGCCGCGCACTTTCATTGTCCCATACTCATCTAGCACCACGGTCTCGATGCACTCGTCGTAGGCGCCGAGGTCGGCAAATGTACCTTGAAAGAAGCCAGAGGGGTACTTGCCAGTAGCGTCGATAACTATAGGGAAAAAAAAAGAGGTAATTCGCCTCCATTCCACACCGTTAAAGTTGACATTCAGATATATATCTACACAAGTACCGCCGGCCCTACTGACGTTATGCAAGAAAAGTTGACTGATTTGTGGGGTTTAACGTCCCAAAACCACGATATGAGTATGAGAGACGCCGTAGTGAAGGGCTCCGGAAATTTTGAGCACCTTGGGTTCTCTAACATGCACCCAAATCTGAGCACACGGGCCTACAACAATTCCGCTTCCATCGGAAATGCAGCCGCCGCAGCCGGGATTCGAACCCGCGCCCTGCGGGTCAGCAGCCGAGTACCTTAGCCACTAGACCACCGCGGCGGGGCATGCAAGAAGAGTTCTACCGAATCAACAGATGTTAGAGAACTGTCATCATAACAGCCGTTGAAGTAAATAAAATTGACATGAAAGGAAAAAGGTAAATGTCATGCTGGTTAATCCTAAATAATTTTTCCGAACTAAAATTACTCGCGCCTCGAGGAAACGCTTGGTTATTGAAGAAATGCCTAAAACAAAGGGAAAAAAGCCGCGCAATGTTCAACTTTTCGCACCAAGCTTCGTGACTCTATGTAATATGTTATTTTTTTAAATGCCTGTGCTGTTCCTAATCAGTGAAATCAATATACATTGTTGTCTATGTGGGGCAGAGGCTTCATGTTCGATATATCAGGAAATTTCTCTGAGCCAATATCGCAAAAATAAAACGAAGAATCTTCTGTATCCGTGAAATCACGCTGACATATATAGGTGTGCGGAAATTTTCGCTAGAAATATGAAAATGATTCTTTATTCTTCATTTGCTGTGCTATTATAAAAGTTGTTGTGCTGAAGTAATCAACACCAAACTTTTCAAACTGTTTTTTCTCAGGTTCATTTGATTAACTGTTTCACTTTAGGATTCAATCATGTTAGGCTCAGCTCAGTGACGCTGATTGCTCACGTTCATTACAGAACAATTGTTGGCGCTCTTTATTGTACTTATTAAACAAGCGAACGAGACCAAAATCTCGTGTTTTTTCTTGTTCAAATGAGGCATTGTGTTCCCGTAAAATTTTTAATGTCTAGTTTGGCTCTTTGTTGAATTATGTCACCTGCAAAGATTAACATTCTGCCGCGTGTGGCACATATACAAGGTCAGAGTATACGGATTTACACCAGAGGGGATAGATGGGCAAGAGGTTAAAGGGCCCATTACACTCGCTTTTTGAGCTTAATCTGTTTTATGTGGCTTAATACTTCTTAATTCACAAGTATACTGTTGGAATTTTAACGCCTTCGGTCAACTTTTCATTCATAAAATAAATATTTTATAAATACACGTGCTGGGCGAGAGTCGGGCCATACTTGCTCACTCTCGAGCCATGATGTAACAAGCAACCGGTGTGCGAGAGTCTGTATTCCGGAGAACAATATTGTTCTGTGATCAGCTGCGCATGAGTAAAAACAAGATAATTTATCTTTCTTCTACTTGGTACTAAAATTGAGCGATTTTTGGCAGCTGAAATTTTGGTAGAAGAAAACGATTTTGCTCCCTCCAGCCCGTAATATCACACGCAAATTGGCTGTCGTTGGTAGTGGGTGTGGTTTACATCTGAGGATAAATATGACTTTCTTTTCCCTGAAATATCCTTTTACGGTGCGACTTTCTTGTCTGCGTAAGCACGGGAGATGCTCTACTGAAGGTTTTTGTTGAAAACCGCTAATTGTTGGGTGAGCGTTTCAGGCCCCCTTTAATATTTGGTAACTTTATTGGCATCACAGTGAAGTCAACCTCTTTCACCGCTGTCAGCTGCTATTTACAATACATATGCGTGTATACTGTTGCTCTTTCACCTTCAATTTGAAAGGTAGGAGGATATTTCATGTTTATGATTCGTTTTACGTCAGAATGCAGCCAAATTTCTCAGTGAAGTCGAGCCTCTCTGCATACGGAATGAACTAACTCAAAACTATGTAGCTCTATGTTAAGGAAAGCATCGGGTGTACAAATTGTAGCTAGGCATCAGCCTATCTTATGTGTCAACGGGCTTCTTGCCATGAGCTCTAAGCGATCATTTTGCGCACAAGGTAACCCCATTTTATGTCTCCAATTTTTTAAATTTTGCAGCGGCACCTAAGTCCTTGGCGTATTCGGCAATCCCTTGCAGTCATGAGCATCAATAAAATTTTTCAGATGAAGAAGCACCAGCAGTTTTTATTATTCCCTTCAAATAAATAATACAATAACACGCCTTTATGCAGCGTAACCTTTGAGATAGTTTTTATAATAGTGGAACAAGAAATATTGTATACGAAAAAATGAGGTTTTTCACCTGATCACTCGGTAAAACCTCTTCAAGTGCGGCAACACCTCACATGAAAGGAAAAAAGACCATCTCCCGCACACAATGTGGTGTCCACATACTGAATTACCTTTTTTCAAGCATCTGAATATTGTTTAGGTAACATTTCTCATGTTTATTTTAATATGTGTGTTTATACAACGCAAAATCACAACATGCACAGCATGAGATGGTTTTGGGTAAAATTTATTGAAAAAAAGCCACTCCTATTATCGTAAGACTATTCGGGAACATGAAGGTGAGTCTTGGCAATTGTAGTAAAACATAACCAGTTACCGAGAACCATCCCGGCTGCGGCTGCTGCATTTCCGATGGAGGCGAAAATGTTGTAGGCCCGTGTGCTCAGATTTAGGTGCACGTTAAAGAACCCCAGGTGGTTGAAAATTCCGGAGCCCTCCACTACGGCGTCTCTCATAATCACATGGTCGTTTCGGGACGTTGAACCCCACATATCAATCAATCAGTTGCCGAGAACGCATCATAATTGCTCATTGAATGGACTTCAGTACGGAGTAACTGCGTTGTGCAAAGGTGTCGTGCGTAATGCATCGGGACGCACATCTTGCTTAAAATGAGGAATCTATGAAATTCTCACGTTGTTACTCTTTGAATAATCAAGTTTATTCGAGTGTTTGCCGTATTAAAGGCACAGATGCATGCGCGCCATGTTTGGGGGGACAGAATTTGCTGTCGTGAAGGCCCATTCGTCACCGTCACTTGTCATGTCGCGTGTTTTCGAGAACAGAAAATATCGCTTTTCGCTAGCGCGGAAGCCACCGTGATGATTTACGGCAACATGGCTGCACTCCCAATTAACGCTTCGGTCTTCATTTGCTCTCGGTGCTTGTTGCTCTCAATGCGTACTTAAAGGAATGCAAGGTATCGACCACCTGCTTACTTTGGACGCTCACGCGGAGAGGAGGACAGCGGCTGTATTTTGTCGTAAGTCTAGTTCTCGATGGTTTATTTTTATGTTTCTGTGGTAGCTTGTGACCAATTAGGTAGCTTGCTGCAATGTAAAATCGTCATGCGAAGTGCGTCGTAGCCATCGTAGCGTACAGTTCTGGGCGCCGTGTTGCGGTTAAACCAAAAATTGCACCACAGGAAGGTGGTTAAACGCTTTTGAGGCATTTTTATGCCACAGAAGACAGTGATAAATTGAACATGTTGTTAGCAACCTACTTTTTAACTTCTTTCCACAAATTATGGAAATCCATGCGATAATTTTTATTTTAGCAACAATTCAAGTTTTTCGCCTACTTGTGGATGATGCGGTAGCAACGGTACCACGAGACGGTGCAGCGGAGCACGTTTTTCGCTGTCGAATCATCTACATGTGGTTGTGCCCTATGCTCATATAAGTTAGGCCGGATTATTCAAAAAAATTCAAATATCAAATTGAGTATGGTTCTAATAAAGAAAATATTCTCCTAGTATTTGAAATTTCAAATGTTCACGCACCCCTTCGTTAAAGCAATAACGCACATTCACTTCGCAGTTTAGGGTCGCTCTTCCGCAGCTACACTAGACTTCTTCTTTCATATGAACGGGATAGAGAGTCCATGTTAGTCTTATAGAGCGAACAGAAATTTTCGACCATCTAAAAGGTATAGCCTGCAACAACCAAGTACTACACATTACTTCATTTTATTTAGACAACTGTAAATCGTCGACGACGGTCATGCCATCATTGCCTCAGCCGAGTTTTGTAGCATCGATTTGGTCAATGATAAGATGAGTTTTTTTTACTTATTTACTTACGAGGCCAGTCAGACATAACTTTGCATTGTTGGTCGAAATTTCTGGAGCCCTCCATTACGGCGTCTCTCATAATCATATGGTGGTTTTGGGACGTTAAACCCCACATATCAATCAATCAATCAACTTTGTATTGTTGTTGAACATTGCAGACTCAATCATTTTCATGAACCAAAATAGCGAACATTACCGAAATTTGGTCTCATAAATTCATAATAGTACTGCCTTGCCTGTAAGGTATGAAAAACTTTTTTGAGGCCCTTTAGAGTTTTTCATACGCCACATGTGTCTATTATTTTATTAACTTATGATATTCTTTTCTTCAGCTGCAGTGAACTCTTTATAGTTTCACAATGCACTCGGTTTGGCGATTTAGTGTGAACGTTTGCCGGCAGTAATTGTCCATTTGAGAACTGCAGGGTCTTTATGAAACGCATCATAAAGCTCTGTTTTTTATGTCAGTGCCTTTTTAAGAACATAGCATTTGCGTCCTACGCTTTCCGAATGACTGAGGTCACTTCATATTGCGTAAACTTATGCGCATCTACTTGACGAAATTCGTATCGACATAGGGACCAACCGCGTGAGTGTCCTTATGACTTAAACCCTAACCAAATCGCCATTTTTATATACACGTATTTGGTAATTTGGACGATTGCTTCGAAGAGAATGCGAGCCACATCAGTGTATATGTTGCACATGAACAAGTAGTGTACATGGAGGTGAAATGCACTTACGTCTCATGGCCCAGGGCTCTAGATCTTGGATGGCTCGCGTAAACTTCAGCAAGCCGAAGGTGCAGTCAGCAGATATGTCGGCTTGTAGCAGCTTTCGCGTCAGTTCACCTCCAGTTGTAGACATGAGCTCTTTCACCATGGCCTTGATGTCATCGAGAAACTTTGATCCTTTCGTTGCCTGCATCGTCGCTGGTGTAGCTGGCAATGCAGTGGGAAAAGCTTCCGCAGACTCTGTGAGCATAACGTCCATGAGGCTTCGAAACGTGGGTGCAGTTGTGGCATTCGTGGCAACATTTTCTTCTGTAATCATCAGTTCTTCAATTTCATTATTCGTAGGTTTTATAGTAGCTTCTGTATTTGCTGTAGCGGAAATCGGCATTTTGTCTTCGAATGAGCTTTCATTATTAATTTCTGACAGTTGAGATGTGCTCGAAATGTGGGAAGGCACTGCTGTGTCCCGTATTGTGGGCGATGTAGTATATGTAAACAGGTATGGTCTACCAACTTTCTCTGAAAAAGTACTCACTTGGGATGTCGTAAATGAGCTTGACGTGGTCACTTGTTCATTTGCGGAGATGTTGATTCGTGTCACAAAACTTGTAGATGCTGCACTTAGTTCACAAAACACTGGCAATAACAGGAGCAACACACCAGTAAAACAAAGTATATTCGCGTGTATTAATTTTGGTGACATTGCCCCTTCAGCTGTAAGTCCATGTGCACGTGATCAAAAGGTGTTCACTAATGATGAAATTGCCTTGTTCGTGGCTGATGCGCATCCATGCAGAAACAGCTACCCTAGAGCTAATAGCGTGGCTCACCTGGTTGTGTATTTCTGATTACTGCCTAGGAAATAACCCTTGCAAGCTAGGCCGCTTCAGCCACCACATGGTATAACTCATGAATGATTACACGCATGTCTCGAAACTGGCGTCATATAATCGAAATCGTTAAGGTGCAAAATCAGGAGTCTGTTTCAGCAGCCAATGTAATATGGCTCATGGCCAAAAATCCTAGCGCGTTGATGGTGCGTATAAAATTATCTAAGTTCTTTCGAAAGAGCCGGTGTTCTTTGCCAAGTGATCTCTACAGCTCGTGAATATTTATTATTACGACCACGATTTCAAAGTGGTCACGTGTTTCCCAAGATATACGTGCTTACTTTCGCAAGAAGAGATTCGCAAGTGCGAAGGTGAGCCATAGTTAACAATAGGAGTCGTTTCAGTTCGTACTAGCCAGTTGCGTGTGTGCTAAATAAAAAGGAAACTGCATCATTCCAATGTCATCTATGACGTCGTAGAAGAAATTTTATTGCGTTCTTTTTTCTTCCTCTACGTGCAATGGGTAGCTTATTATCACAATTCGCGGCTTTACCAAAACCTTATTTAGTTCATATGAGCATCTAGTTTAACGATGTTTCCGTCTTGCATGGGCTGATGGCGTAAAATATACACTGTGAACTGGCTCCTATGGTTGCATTGTAGTGAGACTGTTAGGTCTTTTTTTATGCATATTCTACCTCGTCATGTAAGATGACCTGCCATAGCATCATTTCGTAGAGACACCCTTCACGTAGCACCAAAGTTTGCTTTTTAAGCAAATTTGGGGGCATCTACGAGAACCGAGTAAACAAACCACTTGGGTTGAACAATAATGACCACTTTCACCTGGTAAAATGCAAGCCTGCAAAAATTCCTTCCTGCAACTTAGATAAAAAAATTATTCACGCTATAGCGTTAAAGAGCTCATTTCACAGAACTTCAGGCATGGGCATCAGTGTCGGCATCGGCCTCGGCGTCATCGGTTGTGACCAAAAAAATTATCTTTTGCGTGACTGGATAGTCGTGAAAAATGCACATAAAATAGGAATAATAAACTCCAGGTCTGAGTGAGGATCCAACTCGAGTGTTTGCACGGCAAGCAGGTGTTCTAACGCACGGTCATGCTTCTTTAATTATTTCGTAGCATTTATTGAAGTATGTGTTAAAATGAACATAAATCTGCACTAATAGTATGGAACGTAAGTAAAATCATGAGGCGACAATAAGCCCTCTAGCCATTATTGAAAGAACACTCGACCTTAAACGAGGTGCAGTAGAGCAACGAGAGTTCTTCAAATCGCGTGATACTCAAGAGGTGGTGAGACCACGCACCTCCCCAAGATGGGGTAGTAGTCAATTTTAAAACTTATTTCATCATAAATGTCTGTTAGTTGAACAGACATTCTACAAAAATGTGAGCTCAAAGAATTAATGAGCTCAGCTTTGAGGTCTTACATACGCGTTTTCCATAAGCTGTGCATACCCATGAGGGAAAACATATTGAACGACTCTCTATGAAGCGATAATGGCAAAAGACAACGCATAGAGTAAAAATTAATTACAAAAGTTTTCGTCGGAGTCCACTGAAGTACATAGCAGATGAAGATAGCATCTTTTAAAACTAACAAAGCAGTGCTCTGTCGTCTCCGCCTCTTCACATAGGTGGCAGTTAACACAAGGAACAAAATTAGCTTTTTCTTTTTAACCAAGCTTTCACGGGCAGCGTTTAAGTATGTAGTTTACAGAAGAATGTTTTTTTTGTTTGGAAATATACATATTTTGCAAACACGGTTCAGCTCATTATGACCTGAAAGATCGGAGTACAATGACCGGTACAATGGAGGTGTCAAAAGCATAAGTAGTAAAACCCTAAATGAAACATTCCGAAACACTATGTAGAAGTATTCTACAAAAAAGTGAACTTTAAAGAAACTTAATGCAGAACAAACTTCCTGCATGAATCCGCACAACTACACGCGCTCAAAAAAGTTGGAAGAAATAACTAAGTCAGACAAGCGATGAACCCGTGTAACCTGTAAAAATGAACGAGCTATGGCATAGTGATTGTGAAAGAAAAAAAAAAGCGGGAAGAAAAATAAAAAGCCATAAATAAAGATTTATAAACTGAAACCTTCGTCCATAACTGACCTGAATTTGTTTTAACGACGCATGGGCTCAAAAGTAGAGTACAATATAAAAGTTGCAAAAATCCGATGAACTTGTTGTACGTAATACGAAATACGTACTAGAGCTTTGTTGCTTGAAAAGCACCGCAGGTGTGACCTCTCCCTAATATAGATAGGCGATAGGAAACAAATGTCTGGGGTTGCCGTTCAAGCTTAGCAACAGGTTCCTTCCTGTAATGGGCACTGTATTTATACACATCGAACAGTACACCGAGGTATGCTGGTAAAGTTCTTGTCCAACTAATTTCTGCAAACTGAGTATTTGTACTACCCCACGAGCCAAACCATATTCATAATCTATTCTAAGAGTTCAAAGGAGCTCCTGATACAATGCGAAATTCGTCTATTGTAGATACTGCATTATCTACGCTTGGTTTATCTGTGTAAAAGTGCCCAGATTGTCTAGAGATGATTTATTTTGAGCCGCTGTACTTAAGTATATTCTGATTTAGTAGTACCCGTGGCTTCGATATGTTGGCAATGAAATTAAAGTTTAGCTTCTGCACGGCCACGTGTCTGCTTCAAAATGCACTGAAGATGAATTCCTCTGCATGGCAGTTCTGTGGAAGTAATTTTCAGCATTTACAAACACACCTGTTTCAGTATTGAAAAACACATGCTTCGCATTAGGACATGTACTTTATCAGTAATAAGGTCTGGTACAAGCGTATATTGCCATCGGGTGTCCGAATATGTGAATATGTTTTCTTTTTTTATTTACAAATACTGCAGGCACTACTCGGGCCCACGCAGGCACGAGAATATTTTGAAAAACAATACCAACAATATTATAATGACCTCATGGTTCCAAGCCGGCCTCCCATTGCAAAAGGCACACACGTTACTCCACCTATACCCTTAAGGTCATATTGTAGGTGAATAGCAAGTTAGACAAAATTTCACGAGAATAAATGCTTCTGATTGAAATAGAATGCGAAAGCTTCACCGACACAAGCCACTTTCCAATTTGTTGATCACATTTTAGTAATACACGAATAAACTTCTCGAGTAACATCGTTCAACCAAAAGTATGCGCTAAATGGTATAGGAGTGCCATTGGGGCAAGATATCAATATTGCGTTCAACTCTTAAAGGTGAAATTTAGGATTCCCCGAATTTTTCGTGGTGTCTTTTTAGGTCAAAGCATGCATCTGGTTCCCTGCACTTGCATTATATCTAAACTCACTATATCATTTTAACTTGGAGGTGGCATGGGTATACTAGGTGCGTGCGCAGGGAAGTTTACACCCTTAAGGATGTTTTCTCATACCTATAACTAATACGATTACAACCAAAAAAAAGAACAATTCTAAAATACACTTAGCATTGAAAAACAGAAAAGTGAAGACTGTGGTCAGGGACCATTTTGTTACATACGATTAGAAAGCGCACATGCAGGCATGCAACGCAGCACTGTAAAAACACCCTACACACAAAGCTCTTGAGCTGCACAACCATACAACGACAATTAGAAATACTTCGCCATGGTATCATGGGCCACCGTTTCTTGGCTAATGGGGATATCGTGTTCTGCATCATTAAAAAATAGGCGTTCTCAGAGCGCGCGTAAGATAATAATGTGCTAATTGGTATCCGAAAAACAGTCAGATATGCCAATTTAAAATTGCATAATATTCAACTGAAGGCACTTTGAAAGTTTCTATCTATCTATCTATCTATCTATCTATCTATCTATCTATCTATCTATCTATCTATCTATCTATCTATCTATCTATCTATCTATCTATCTATCTATCTATCTATCTATCTATCTATCTATCTATCTATCTATCTATCTATCTATCTATCTATCTATCTATCTATCTACGTATGGGTGCTCTTGGGATGATCTGTTTCACTTTGTATAAACTAAAGTTTGCCCAAAGGGACATGAGTTTGTGACGAACATGATGCACATAATCATATAGTGGTTTTGGGACGTTAAAACCCCACAAATCAATCAACGAACATGATGCATAGGTAACTGCATAAATAACGTGACCGGCCTGTCGCGTACGCCATGAAGCCCTTTCCTCGAATCATGTGATGCATATACACAGAACATGGCAGGTGGTGTACGGCTACGCGACCCTGGTGGTTCACTGTCTATATATATACTTTGGAAATCTTAAGAAGATGGTGTTAAACGGACTGTGTCACAAAAATCTCAATGGTGACATTGGCAACATTGTCCTTGAGTGAAAAATACCCTCTCCACAGCCCACAAATTAAAAAAAAAGAGTGGATGCAAAGCACAGAAAACACAGCTTGAGTCGGAATAGAACTTTTGTGTTTTTTTTTGCGTGGCAGTCAAATACTCTACTGCAGAGCCCCACCTGTGTCGGCGTACGAAAAAAAAAACATTCGAAAAGACATTCGATAAGTGTAACGTCAAAGCGATGCCACCAGTGGTGGCCATATTCCCTGTAGGCTTTAAAAACATTTTCACAAACAGGGAATATTTAAGGTATAGTCAATTGTTGCTCGTATACGCCGATGACATCAATGCTTATAATAAACATGTCAATGCACTATGGCCTGAACTGCTTTGCGATACAGTTCTTTGCTCTCTAATGTGAGTGCATCTGCTACGTTAGACCATTAGCCACCTTTTACATGCCACAGTAGCCAACGTCCTTGGCAAGTTTACGATATGCGCAAAATCACTACACTTGCTCAAAGTCGTCCCTGAACTTCGTAACGTTTTGTTCCAAGTAAAATTTGTGGCATATATAGGCTGATTTTCGTTGACTTCTTAGCATGGAATTTATTTCCACAATTCATGGGTTTTGTTGAATTCTGAATTCCTTAATACGCCAGTTTTAATTATCAGTTGCCTTTATTCTGGTGGTCTACATATACTTTGATGACCGCAAACACAATAAGTCCTTAAGGATGTTTAGGCAAAACATCACCCTTCACGCAAACAAATATTGCTATTTGAGGTAAAAAAAAACAACCTTACAGCGCTGTTTTTTATTGTTCTTGCTAGACAAAAAATGTTTCCGTGCTTGCAGCTCCTTTCATGGTACAAAGCGGTTTATAGTGGGACGTGGCTTTGTTGCGAAAAAAAAATCGCAAGCACGTATTTTGCTGAAAGAAAACGCAATCAAGCTGGGTGACGACTAATTTTGATGTGAAAGCAAGGCCCCACAAAAGTGTGTGCGTGTGTGTGTTTGTGTTATAACATTCCAACACTGACAGAAACATAAGAGTTTTTTTTTCTTTCTCTTTCCCCCGTTGCTGGCAAGAGCAAGTTGGTCGTTTTTGGGTTGGTACAATCTCTTCCTGCCTTTGTTTTGTCCCTTTGCTGCATATAGGGAAAAACATTGCTGATGAGAGCTATTTCGATGAGACCCTCTACCGTTACGCAGCTAATGGTCTTAAATGTTCCGCCTATTGCAGCATTTTAGTCACCCTAAGCGGTCGCAGCAGTTTTCCTCTATTACTGCCGTAGCCCTTTTGTATGAATACCAGATTGCCTAGAGTAGTATTGGGGGTCTTGTTGTTGTGACGCTTGTCAAATGGTCGTTTACGGGACTCCCTGTGTTTTTTTTTTAGCTATGCACAGTCTTCTTGGTCCCATCAAGGTGTACTGTTGTCTCTATTCTCAACGTGTCGTCTGCAGGCAGATACGCCGGTTAAACGAAGCTAACATGCTTGGGACTGCATTGCAAAGTACTTGTATGGAGCTGTTCTGATACGGCTCTGCTGTTTCTAGGCAACATTTCTATCCTCCTGTGAATTCCGGGTACATGTTTATGTATTGTTTTATGTGTTATATGACCTGTTCTGCGAGCCCATTGGCTGACGGATGATATGGGGCTGTAAACTTCCGAGTAAGTTTTCTTTAGATGTGAAGCAGCTCTTTGACTAGCCTGTATAACGCTGTCTCTCCGTATGAACGTGCCGCTCACCACAGGTGTTGGGGCGGTACCAAGTAGGTCACGCCGCTGCTGTGCGTTGAAGTCATGCTCCCCTGGCTGTGCGCGCTGACGTCACTTTCTCCCTCGCCTTGGCAGCTGCGGGCGCCACGCCCAGCGTGGCGCAGCACGGCGCCGAGCGCAGCTGTGACCTCGTCCGTTCGCCCGAAACACCTGCTGCGATGACCGCTCACTACACTACCGACTCGTCAGATTACGTGCAATAAACCTGACGCACGCCTAACATACGCATTGAAACATGTCTGCACGTGTTACCTACAAGACTTACGCCAGCCATCGCTTCAAAGGAATCTTCCAGCACCCACCGCATCCCCGCCGCTACTGCCATTCAACCCGTGACGCCACCCGCTCCCAACGCTACTGCGTCTCATTCCATCAGTAATCTCTTCCGAGACAATTTTGTTTAATACATTTATACATGTACTTGCAGTGCCAAGAGGAAATTATTGCAGGCGGAAATTCAGGAAAATATTTACAACAGCAAAACATATGCAAATATACCTACAGTCAAAAAAATGTGAGAGAGCGGTGCACTTCGCATACAAAATTTATCAACACCTGAAAACGAAAAAAACCATTGTGAATGCAGGCACAGTTTTGTCATAAAAACAAAACAACAACAAAAAATGTATCCGCAAAAGCAAGGAGACAGGTTATTATTATCTCACTGGAGATTAGAATGTAAAAACGATTGGAACTGAGATAATGCTTTACAATAGGATATACCTTTCGGAAGTCTGTTTCAATACACAGAGACGTGAGAAAAAAGAATATATAACCACATTCGTGTGGCAGCGCATTTCCAAAACTTTACACTCATGATCACAATTTGTAGAGATGAAGTGAGGGGGAAATGTGCAAGTTTTATTCACTCGAATGATATTAGAGTAAATTTAGAAAAAAAACTTCCAATTTAATGGTAAGGCATTGAGGGGTTCCCGACCAATGTTGTAGTTATTTAATAAAATTCTGCTGTTATAGGTGGTATTCACCTACGACGAACCCTGTGCTCCCGCAGCCTACACTTTGGCATATGCGCAACGCAAGCAGGTAATGCGGGAAAGGCAGTATTTCAAGCCGCCGTGACTAGAGCAATGTACAGTGCGGTCCACTGTTAGGGGGAACACGTGAGCCCGGGGCTGACGGTTCACGGGGCTCGAACTGCTGCCGATATTCGGAAACGCGGAGCATGCATTCAAAATCGAAAGGGTGATTCGTGCCCTGCATCGTCTGCTACTTCTATGCCCTAGCGCTCGACGCGCACTAAGGCCGTATAATGTTTCACTGGTTGTAAGGAGAGGCCGGCTATGCTCGTTTTATCATGCACCGATTCCCTTTTCTGTTATCAAAAGCAGGTGGCTGGTTCGAGCTGTGCAAAGCTTACGACTGACATTTCTGTGAGCATTGACACTATAGGTTACGCAAGTGATGGGCTTTGTTATCGCTTTCACAAAATTACACAGCGGGGGGCGTAATTCTTTGCTGAACGAATTTTCAGTAATACCAGCTCTTATATGTGGCACGGGGAGGGCACCTGAGGATGAAAGGCTTCGCATACTGAAGCTCTCCACTATAAGTAAAACAGTCAGCATGCTGTCGCTGCTGTGATAAATAGGCCAAAGAAGAACGTGACGGTGCTCATGTGCCCCCCCCCCCCCATCACCCGACTTGAAGGTAATTGAAAATGTTTGGGCAGAATAAAATGATATCTGTCTCGTTAAACTCTCCGCGCCAAATCTGTAGATGACCTCTGGGCTTCCCTTAAACGAAAAGTGGGAGTGGCTTAAGCACGATTGATTCTTCACAGAAGCTCTGTACAGGTGTCTGCCTGCAAGCATGAAGGCCATACTCGACGCTAGAGATGACATCACCCCATACTGAACGAAGCTTTTCATTATTCTAACGTTAAGATGCCGTAGATCTGGCCTGGCTCATCTTTTGTCCCAAAACTATGACAAATAGAGTTTCTCTTTCGTGTCTACTCCATAGTATAGTTTTACGCACTTCAATTTTCACGCGCGCACATATTGAAGAAGCGCAGTACTTTTTATTAAAGTGCATGTTATTCCGAATCAAAATAGGGAGTTTTTTCCGTTGTTGCTTCAATATTAAAAAAACACGTGGTTTAAAACGTTAAAACTAATATTTACCGGGATGTAGGAAGTTAGAGCCCGAACATCATTAGCGATCACGCCGAATTGATCATTCGAAGATATTTCATCCTCAAGTGTTTTTTTTTTTGACTCGCCACAATTTTATAGAGTTTATGTTGCCCGACTGCTGACCTAAAGGTCACGGGATCAAATCTCGGCCGCAGCAGCCACATTACCAATGGATGCGGGAATATTCGCGCCCCGTGTACTTTCATATCAACCCCAGGTGGTTGAAATTTCAGGGCCCTTCCCCTGGGTCACCCATATTAATACCGTTGTTATGCAATCTGAAGTCGCAATATTTATTATTATTAGGCGTTAATTAACATGTTTCTCATTATAATCACATGACTATTGATGTGAATCTCATCGTTTCAGAACTGGTGAGATACCACAGCAAAAAATGAGCGGGACCTTTTGGGTGCCTGCTGAGTACTTGATGGGGCGCCGGCAAAACAGGGGCGACATGAATAGCTTCGCAGAAAAATGAAAGCGCTTGGCAAGTGCAGGGGCGGAAAGTAGGAGACGAAACCTGACAAGCGCCGCCTTTGCGCTTTTCTGCGCGTGCGCCACGTTTACGAATCGCGCCCTTAGTTCGCACCATGTGGGCTGCGGCCACGTGTTCGCGTGTTCCCCTTAACAGTGGACCATACTGTACATTGTGTGTGCCTTGGGGTGATACTGAAATGGAGTCGTTTTTCGCACGCACCATTCGTTAGCACTCTTGATTGGGCCGCGATTGTGTGCAGCCATCGCACAAAATGAAAGAGTAAGCGGCCTAAAAGCACAAAAGCAGTTAAATTTTATTACTCGCCGAAGCTTATTCGCGGTCAATGCAGCCGTACACTGGAGCTTGTGGCGAAGCGTCGTGGCGAATGATTCAGCCATCTTCACCAGGCTGATTTGAACAAGGCCATGGGGTGAGTGCTTGAGAGTGGTTTACCTCCTAATGGAACCTCACTTCATATCTGACCGACATCTTTGAGTGATTCAGACGCGATCAAAGCACAAAAATAAGGAAATCACAATAACACAGTAAACGCAGTGAGTTTCAACGCTCTGGCCGAGACGTCTGCGGAAAGCGCAGCACAGCGGAGTACTCAACGTTCGACTATTCTTGTTATTACATGCGCAGTACACTATGAGCATAAGTTAGAGGCACACGCTTTTGTTTTCCTCGTTAAAGTGACCTGACTTAGCACACTTGCGTCAAAGCACAGGTGGCTTGTAAACTTGGTCTAGTGAATAATTTAACGCTGCAGATACTTTTCATTCGATTGATCAAAGCTGTGGATGAGCCAACCGCATCAAAATTTTATTCTCGTGTGCACTCTAACACAATCGAATGTGCCCCGTGCAATGTTGTTATCACTTGCGAGTTCGTAGCGCTGTTAAGCACGCAGCTTCAACTATATTAGTCAAACATCGCATTATACCATACACTTAATAAAAAAACTTGACTTCGGCGCTTACAAAAAGAATAGAAGTTCAGAATATTTTACCTTTGCGTGCATAGCGACGCAGTCATCGTGACTTTTCAGCGAGGGTTGTGGACAAATCCACTAGGGAAGCATTCAAAGGTTTCTTGGCTTTCAGTCGTTCGTGCGTCACAAAACTTGTCGTTTGCACCAAGCAGTCTTTTATGTCTCAAAAGTTTACTTTCGAAACGAGTGCGGTGTCAAATGCGGCCTCCTCGCTCAGCACAATGAGTGGTTCAAGGCACACTGTAGAGAGCCACTTTGTCTGTGTATTACTCTTCAGCATCAGTGTCCTATTTCTCAGTGTACACGCTCAAGCGAATCGAGGACGCATCACCCATGGCTGCAGCAGCTTCACAAACGATCAATCTCGTACCTTCAAAAGCCAAATAAATTAAAACAAGAGCAACATTCTGGCAGTAACTTGTGTCCGCCTGTTGGAAACAAGTGGCGCTTTCCGTACTACGCTGAAATATTCCTAATCAGAGAGATGAAAGTTCCCTATTTCAGGAATTTTCCCCTGAAAACGTAGACGTGATTCTCAGCATATTTCCCTGCACAACAGTACTAACTTCACCCCAATTCACGCACACACATACTATATTTACACGTGTCTGACGTACTGGTGACTTTTGAAATCATGACTAGCGTCTCCACTGCCACACAAAAGCATGACTTTATTAATTCATATACTGTTAGTACTTCGCACATTGTAGGCTTCAGGTCTAACACCATGCATTAGTGAACTCAAAATAACTGCACGCATACGTAAGAAACAGATTTCGTGACCTATGTTTGCGTGTTGCACGCTCCAGAACTGACTACGGCAGATATAGTGCACTGTGACCGCTAATTATTGGTCGTCATAGAAAAATTTTACCATGCCTGAAATTTTCTGCAATAGCATGAAGATTCGCTTTTTCTCTTTGGCTTAAAGTGACAGGCGATAATTCCCCGAGAAAGAAATAAAAATGCCTGCACGGAACATCGCTGTTGGAACCGCCGGACTGTACTGCCAGTATGCCACCGGCCACCGGTGCGGTGACCTTCTAATAGGTAGCCACGCGATTGCCAGCGCAGCTGGCACACTTTTCGCTGTCGCACCCACCAACCTGACGTGACGTCAAGTGAATACAACCATAGGGAACTAGAGCTGGAGTTTCCGTGGTGCCCTTAAAAATAAACCGCGCACTCCAAGTGTGCGGTCTATTTTAACTGCGACAATAGTTAGAATGCGACAATAGTTCAAATGCGACAATATTAGAAATGTGGTTAGTTCAAGTGCGACAATAGTTAGAAATGAGAGAGTACGTATCTCTGTGATTTGTTCCTTATTTATCATATCAATAAAAAGGAGGTTGCGTTGCATGCCGGCAGTCACACGAGCACACCATGTTCTCGACCCCATAATTCTGGTTCATGTGCAATTCGCGCCACCTCTCGTTCGCTTGCGATGGCGCTTCCCATCACGCTATGGGAATGTGGAGCAAAATAATTATAACTTTTCTTTCTGACAGGTTTTCTAAAAAAATGCCCCAACACGCTGGTCTAGTGGCTAAGGTACTCGTCTGCTGACCCGCAGGTCGCGGGATCAAATCGCGGCTGTGGCGGCTGCATTTACACTGGAGGAGAAAATGTTGTAGGCCCATGTACTCAGATTTGGGTGCACGTTAAAGAATCCCAGGTGGACGAAATTTCCGGAGCCCTTTACTACGGCGTCTCTTATAATAATATGATGGTTTTGCGACGTTAAATCTCACAAATCAACAATGAGGTTTTTTATAGCATTGTCGTTTATGGGCAGAAAATGTAGAAACTTTTCATTGATACGAGTTACGTACGAGTGGTCACAATATTGCGAGTTCGACAAACCATTATATATAACTGCACAGCGCCAATTGGAGCTCTCTAAATATTCAGCAGTGTTTTCCATTTAAATTGCCACTGTCGCAATGTGCCTGGAGATACCTAAATGCAGTCAGGGATTAAGGTACTGTAATCTGTTTGGTTTAGGTTTGTGCGCAGAATGTGTTAGCCAAGCAGTAAAAAAAAAGTTCGGTGGCCTGTTTTCTTCAGGGTGTGTCTGCCGCTAGGCACCTGCACCTCCCTCTCACGATAAGATGGTGTACTGTTTAGTGCGAAGTAAAATTGAAATATGGTACGTGTTTTCACTGAGGATTCTTATTCAAGGTACAATTATTACCCCGGTAAACAATATTTAGGATTCGTTGCGTCAGAGATTGAGCCGACTGTGCTAGTAATCTGTCAAGTTATTGTCAAAGAAGGCCTAATACTGATTTGCGAACATTTAGAGTGTGTTCATATACACGTGTGTTAACGTGATAGAGTAAAAGAGCTTGTGTCACAGAAAACACGCCGCCGGCATCGGCCCTGTTGGCTGTGAGCGAAAAATCGTCTGAGCGTCTGTGACCTAAAAATCAAGTTACCAATATAGCAGCGGGAAGCCGCTACTTGTGAATGCGTGCTCACGCGATCACACTGATAAAGCCGCGCATTTGAAGAAAAAAAAGTGCTCAAGGTCACGAGACGCGGTAGTTTGTTCGCCTTGCAACCTCTCCCTGCTTAGCCTTCAGCACTTTCGTCGGGACGAGAGAAGATATAATGCAATTGCAGCCACTGCGACTGTAGTTACAGATTCCTAAAATTTTTGCGGCGTTGGATTCGTGAGGCAATAAGCTCTCGATTGAATTTATTCTATGGTTACTTGAAAAAGTGTTTCAGGGCCCCTGTAACACATTTAGTTTGACAGGTGTCTCGACGAAAAGGAGCCCTTTCGGCAATAATAGCACACGCTGATCCAATCTACTGTGTGCGTGTTTGTGCGTATGTAACAAAACATACATGATCTCTGCACATATCTGCCTATAACTTTAGCAATTTTAGTTCTAGGAGGGTCAGAGGGGTGACTATTTGTTCGTGAAGATACAAGAAGTTCAACCGCTACAAATACTGCTATTACAAACGAAAGTTTAAAATTTTAGGAGTGGAAAACAGTGTGAATTTGTGAAAACAACAACAGTCAGACCACGTGTTTTTTACGATCGCTTGTAGCTTCAGTAATATTCTACCGGGAAACTTTCTACTTGAACAGCTGAAACTCCTTAGGGTAGACCTGACGCTACTGAAGTTTGGTCAGGCTAGGTTTAACAGTTCCAGAGTTATTCCGCAATCAATATTAAGCCTAATCACTAACAAGAATAAATTGGTAATATCACCTCGCAAACGCATTTAAATTTTGTCCGCATAATATAATAACAAACCGCATCCCATATGCTACCAGGAGGCCCGATTCCGTACACTCTAGGCCCTTAATTAAGGTGGTAATCAGCAAAAAGCTCATTTCATTAAAACAAATTTTCAAAAGGAGCTACAAACGCCACCGAAAAATAGCTAATATCTTCTTTTAGAAGACGTCCGGTTTTTTCCGTGTAAAAATAATTTTGATAGCTTAAGGTAACCGGAAGATACAGAGTTAGAAAGAATATAACAAAGACCGCTAATAAACGTGTAGCGCCCGCGTCTTCCCTCGCTCAGAGGGAGAGGGTGGCTCACTGCTCGGGAGAAAAGTACGCCCGTCAGATCAAAGTCTTGAACCACGTGTTTTTTTTTCCTTACGATCGCTTTTAACTTTGCTAATAACCTACCGGGAAACTTCTAACTCATACAGTGCAAAGCCCTAATTGTAGACCTGTCGCCGCTCAGGTTTCATCAGGACAGGAGTAATAGTACCGGAACTATTTCGTGACCAAAATAATCCCAATCACTAAAAATGATAAATTTGGTAACACCACCTCACAAACGAATTTAAATTTTGTCCGCTTCATATATATCAATAAACAGCACCACATAGGCTAATCGGAAGCCGAACTCCGTACTCTCTAGCCCCTAATTAATGGGGTAATCAGCAGAAATCTCATTTAATTAATACATATTTATAAAAACAACCACAAACTTGACTGATACACAACTGAAACCTACATTTAGAACATAACAATCCTGGTGTGGCGATGGCATAGTGGTTGGAGCATCGGCCTCGCATGAAAGAGGTCCGTGGTTCAAATCCCAATGCCGCGCAGTTCCCAACCGAAAAAAAAAATCCGCGTGTTGATGGATTGATTGATATGTGGGGTTTAACGTCCCAAAACCACTATATGATTATGAGAGACGCCGTAGTGGAGGGCTCCGGAAATTTAGACCACCTGGGGTTCTTTAACGTCCGCCCAAATCTGAGCACACGGGCTTACAACATTTCCGCCTCCATCGGAAATGCAGCCGCCGCAGCCAGGATTTGAACCTGCGCCCTGCGGGTCAGCAGCCGAGTACCTTAGCCACTAGACCACCGCGGCGGGGCCCGCGTGTTGATGGAACTGCATTAAGAGGCTTGAGGTGCGGCCTCACCGGTAACCACCGCCGGGAACGCACTCCCTCACCAGAGAAGGATTGGCCACCCTGGTGAAGTATCTGGCCACTACCTCCCACATGCATACGTCAAATGACTCACGGCCCTCAGTTCCCAGCAGCTGCGAAGCAACTGACCATGGCGGCGGTCAGATCTGCAACGCAGCAGAGGGTAGAACCTTATCTAGTGAGGGAAGTCTAGCTGTACTATTCGAGGAGCTAGAGGGTGTTAAATGGGATATAATAGGGCTCAGTGAGGTTAGGAGGTCAGATGAGGCCTATACTGTGCTACAGAATGGGCACGTCCTTTGCTATCGGGGCTTGGCAGACAGAAGAAAACTGGGAGTGGGGTTCCTCATTCACAGAAACATAGCTGGCAACATAGAGGAATACTATAGCATTAATGAAAGAGTGGTAGGTATTGTAATTAAACTGAATAAAAGATACAAGAAGAACGACACTACCATGGGTGGATGTAGGCTTACGCGCCTACATCCACCCATGATGACGCTTCAGTTGAAAGCTTCTATGAAGACGTGGAATCGGCAATGAGTAAGGTAAAAACACAGTATACTATAGTGATGGGTGATTTTAATGCAAAGGTAGGGAAGAAGCAGGCTGGAGACCAGGCAGTGGGAGATTATGGCATCGGCACTAGAAACGCCAGAGGAGAGCTACTAGTAGAATTCGCAGAACGCAATAATTTGCGGATTTTGAATACTTTCTACCGAAAACGAGAAAACCGCAAGTGGACATGGAGGAGCCCTAATGGCGAAAATAAGAACGAAATAGACTTTATAATGATTGCACACCCAGGAATCGTGCAGGAAGTGGTTGGCAAGGTACGATGCAGTGACCATAGAATGGTACGGTCTCGAATTCGCCTAGACTTGAAGAAGGAACGACAGAAACTGATACGCAAGAAGCCAATCATCGAGCTATCACTGGGAGAGAAAGTACAGGAATTCAGAGTGTCGCTGCAGAACAGGTACTCGGCTCTTAGTGAGGAAACCAACCTTAGCGTAGATACAATAAATGATAATCTAACGAGTATCATTACGGAGTGTGCAGTGGAAGTTGGAGGCAGGGTAGTTAGACAGGACACTGGAAAGCTTTCCCAGGAAACGAAGAACCTAATTAAGAAGCGTCAAAGCATGAAAGTGTCAAGTACAACAGACAAAATAGAACTGGCAGAGCTTTCAAAGTTTATTATTAGGCGTAAAGTATGCGATGTAAGAAGGTTTCACATGGAGAGAATTGAACACGCTCTGAAAAACGGAGGAAGCGTCAAAGCAGTGAAGAGAAAACTTGGGATAGGCAAAAAACGGATGTATGCACTAAGGGACAAAGAAGGCAAAATAACTACCAGTATGGATATGATAGTTAAAATAGCGGAGGAGTTTTACAGAGATCTGTACAGTATCCGAGACAACCACGACCTTAATACCATAAGAACTAGCAGTAACCCAGATGACACCCCACCAGTAATGATAGAAGAAGTCAGAAAAGCTTTGCAGAGTATGCAAAGAGGCAAATCTGCTGGTGAGGATCAGGTAACATCAGATCTGCTGAAAGATGAAGGACAGATTGTGTTAGAAAAACTAGCCACCCTGTTTACGAGGTGTCTCCTGACGGGAAGGGTACCATAGTCTTGGAAGAACGCTAACATCATCTTAATACATAAGAAAGGACATGACAAGGACTTGAAGAATTACAGGCCGATCAGCTTGCTCTCTATAGTATACAAGCTATTTACAAAGGTAATTGCTAACAGCGTAAAGAAAACATTAGAATTCAATCAACCAAAGGAACAAGCAGGATTTTGAACAGGCTACTCAACAATTGACTACATTCATACTATCAATCAGGTAATAGAGAAATGCTCAGAATATAACCAACCACTATACATAACCTTCATAGATTACGAGAAGGCGTTTGATTCAGTAGAAATATCAGCCGTCATGCAGACACTGCGGAATCAGGGCGTAGATGAAGTATATATAAACATTCTGGAAGAAATCTACAGGGGATCAACTGCTACCATAGTGCTTCATAAAGAAAGCAACATAATACCAATCAAGAAGGGTGTAAGGCAGGGGGAAACAATCTTCCAATGCTATTTACCGCGTGCTTACAGGAGGTTTTCAGAAGCCTAGAATGGGAACAGTTAGGAATAAAAGTTAATGGAGAATACCTTAGTAACCTGCGCTTCGCCGATGACATTGCATTGCTGAGTAACTCAGGGTACGAATTGCAACTGATGATTACGGAGTTATACAAGGAGAGCAGAAAGGTGGGTCTTAAAATTAATCGGCAGAAAACGAAAGTAATGTACAACAACCTCGGAAAGGAGCAGCGCTTCGAGATACGTAATAGTGCACTTGAAGTTTTAAAAGACTATGAGTACTTAGGGCAGGTAATAACCGCAGAGCCTAACCACAAGATTGAAGTAACTAGAAGAATAAGAATGGGGTGGAGTACATTTGGCAAGCACTCTCAAATTATGACAGGTCGATTGCCACTATCCCTCAAGAGGAAGGTTTATAACAGCTGTATCTTGCCGGTACTTAGCTACGGAGCAGAAACCTGGAGACTAACAAAGAGGGTTCAGCTTAAATTGAGGACGACGCAGCGAGCAATGGAAAAAATGGTAGGTGTAACCTTAAGAGACAAGAAGAGAGCAGAGTGTATTAGGTAACAAACGGGGGTTAAGGATATCATAGTTGAAATCAAGGAGAGGAAATGAACCTGGGACGGGCATGTAGCGCGTAGACAGGATAACCGCTGGTCATTAAGGGTGACTGACTGGATTCCCAGAGAAAGCCAGCGGGTTAGGAGAAGAGAGAAGGTTAGGTGGGCAGACGAGATTAAGAAGTTTGCGGGTATAAATTGGCAGCAGCAAGCACAGGCTCGGGTTAACTGGGGGAACATGGGAGAGGCCTTTGTCCTGCAGTGGACGTAGTCAGGCTGATGATGATGATGATGATGATGATGATGATGATGAACAAAACATAATAATAAGTATACAGTTAGCGCACTAGGAGCCGGATTCAGCCATAGCCTTTTACTGTGCACTCGAATTTCATAGGTTTTATGGTAGTTATATTTAATCATCAATAGTTACTGAAATAAATAACTATTAATCAGTTTTAGGTATTGGACCAGTTATCGTTGTGTCGCGTTTTGAATAATACTTATGCTAGGCTAAACCATGCTACACTGAGCAGCTCAAATAGGCTAATCGAAGTTATAATTCCAAGCTACGTGATAAAGCTACTTCACTCGAGTTAATCCACTAATCGATACTCAATCTATGTCGTTTGATAAGCCAGTGGCCAAAACTTTTGATGAGAGAGATCAATTGAAGGCTTCGTGGATATCTGAGTATGAATCTTTAAACGACCTAGTAACACTTAGCAAAATGTGGAAAAGCCTAGCCGAGCTAAGACTGGCGAGGCGATTACCGTAGAGCTCGACCGGCGGCGACTTGAGGGTCATTCGGAGTCAGCGTCACTTTCGGCGCACGCCTGTTACATCGTGGGTGATGGCACATGGCCCCTTGGTGGTGGCGTATATATAGAAACAGAAAATCAAGTTAAAAAAGCTATTTTTTGGCATTTTTACTTCATGCTTGGCCAACATATAGTACGTCATTTTACACTGTCCTGTCCTACATCAATATCGCAAGAACGACACAATTTTTCTGCATCCCGATTGGGAAGCGGTACAAAAAGACCTTCTCAAGAACCTTTATCAACTTGTCACATTAGCGCATTTCGGAATTAGTAGCAGCTTCGTTGGCGTGATTTAGTGTCTGCATATCACTCCTCGTCCTCCTCCATTCTCCCTTCAGTGTACTTAGGTCCTTCTTTTCCCTAACGAAATCATTTATTTATCTACCTTTACTTCAGGAACTGAAGTTTCGCAACAAAAGGCAGCCAAATGGCAAGTGTTTTGTAGTTTTTTTGTGATGTTTATCAGCCTACTATCCTCGTCAAATAAAACCCGAAAACCAAAACGAATTTGCGATGGTATATTTCGCGCCGTACACTTATCTCCATGGACAGGCACGTATATATGCGCAGAGCTGCCGAATAAGATGCACGTGCCAGCCAATGATGATAACTGGACAGTACGCACTATACCATCGCGAAGGCTTGCTGCTGTTCGAGTTACATTTGGCAGGATAGCACACATTGAAAACATTCAAAACAAAGTGGAGGGAACAGGGTGCATGATACTATCGAATGACAATCACCTAAACACCCACGTGCCATAAAACCGCACAGATAAAAATTTGAGGACCCTCAAAGTGCACCCTAAATAATGAACGCTATAGCGATATGCTGTCTCTTGTGTGCACTTAAACCGTTTAGTGCATACATTTTATTGTATGAATTATGACGTTACTCAAGAAGTTTAAATTGTGGATGACTACATTGAATCGATGAAGTTGGAAGTGGCTAGTGTCTGGGAAGCTTTCGAATTTGGTGACGTCCTGCGTAATGGGTAGCCTGTTTACACCACGAGCGCGTGAAAAACTTTATCCGCGTGAAATCTTTTTGAACTAGCTAACACCCACTATGTGCTATTCGGGGAATATGCGCAATAGCGTGCGTGCCTTTTGGAAGAATGAGTGGCCGGCTTTAAGGCACGAAGTCATTATGATAATCACATGTTCTGACGCCTTATGGTAATGTATGCTTGCACTAAAGAATTACTGTGGAGTTACAGGTTGTATTGTGAAGCCTGTACACAGAATGCGTGTGTTTGTAAATTACAAAAGTTGTTTTATTGACATTTCTAAGCATAGGAAGAGTTTTCTTAATCCACTTTCAAGCAGACGCGTGGCTGTTTCCTACTTCGATTCTCACTCAGACACGGAAATTTTTATTATAATAATTATTTACATATTTCTTGATTTTTCGGTCACCCAGAAGATCATTTTTTATTCACAACCAGAGGCACCGAATCGAACGGCGAAAGTTCAAAGAAATGAGCTCTGAAACAATATTTTGTTAAAATGCAGAGCATAAGGTAATTAAATTACTAATTACATTTGTCTAAAAAAGTCCAACCTCTTTGGGTGATAACAATATGGAAGCTACGTGAGCACTAACACATTCTTTTTATATGTTTTAATCAGTTCGCTCTCGCGTTTGGAGGCTGGGTACAATTAAAAGCGGGCGAGGAACCACATATTCTGAGCAGGCAATTCATTTCTTTCCTGGGAAACCACATACTCTGAGCAGGCAATTCTTTTCTCTAGTATCATAGCATTAACGGCATGCAGAACCACTTGGTTAGGATACGAATGGCCTTGTGGTAGTCTACACGAGCCAGTGTGTGTGAGGGGATTACCATCTTAACAAGTATAAGTGTTTCGTTATCTCATTTACCATGAGCAAGGGTTCACTGTGAGGTAGGAGGATTGCGGAGGCGGCGTAGTTCTCGGGCGGCATCGTACGCTCATTGAAAATTCAATGAACGCCTTTCTCAAACTGTGTGCCCACAGACGACAGGCTGGGGGAGGGGGAGGAAGAATGCTGACTACTGTCAGAGCCTGAGCCAGGCTCGCGACGTGAAAGAATGACCATTTTTTGTCCTCTTAAAACTAGACCTTCTCCCCCTTCCCCCCTCCTCGCTTAGTAGCCGGCTCGAAGGACTGGTAATCGTTATTGCAAGAGCAGGTTTTTTTTTTCGCTAACGTGCCGGTTGGCGGATGTGTGTGGAGGAAAGTGAAAATCGTGCTGTGCTGCTTACCGGGGTTGCAGAAATTAGGCGCCTTCTTCCTCTTCTAACCACCACCACTGCGACGGATCTGCGGCAGGAGTCCGGCATTGTTTTCGGCACAGATCCCCGCTGCGAGAAGCCAGTAGCCCGTGCTATCATAATAAACTCAGTCACTTCATAAAAGACTATGTGTTGGCTACTCAAGATCTCGTCAGATTTTTTTATCTGTTCTTATTGCGCATTCGTTATTGACCATTCTTTTTTCTGTAATCTGTTTCTTTAGTCCACTCAAATGTCTTATTCGCTCGTATTCTTATGAAATGAACGGGTACACGTTAGAGGTTTTTATACATGATTTCGCTACGTTTCAATATTACCCTGAAATGAGCGATGCCTACGTGCGTGCCTACATTGTTTGAATGTAGAGATTGAGACCTTGTGCTAACACTCGTAATATTTTTTCAGGTCGCATGCAGTAGAATATTCACGCTGTTGGGTGGTAAATTACCCTGAAAACTTTCAAACTGCTGCCTAAAGCATAGCCGCAATTTAATTAGCAGGCAAGTGTTGCCAAATGAACGATATTTGTGAGCCAACTTAAATTTATTTTTTTGGTGAAAGTGATAAATAAAGCGGGCAGGGGTGGCTTTTCTATTTGTAAGCAGCAACACGGATACACACTTCTTTAGTCTGGGTGTCACTCTCAATCTCTCCTTTTTTCTGGCCCGCTTCACATTATCTTTGCTTTCATCGGGCTGCTCTTTAATCTTACTTTGTAGCTTCTTTCTTTTACATCTCTAGACTTTTTTCTTGAATTAGCACCATCAGAGCAAAAAAGTGTCTTATTGTTTGCTAAATTCATATAACAAAGACATTCTTCTTTAATCCTTATTAATATTTTCATCCCACTTTTTAAAATATTTATATGAAAGTGCCGTCAATCACATAGAAGAGATTGTCACTGTTTTCCTGACCACATTCTCGATTATGACTTTCCCGTTTTTGGGGGGGGGGGGATATGTTGGCTGTGGCATCGTTCAGGTGTTCGCTATGGTATCTATAGAGACCCTCAGGTGTATTTTAAGGCATAATAGTTCAGGAACTGCAGTAGCTAGGTCATACGTGTGAATAAATCTGTGTTACCCACTTTGTGAACGTGCCGCTCCTTCACTACTTCAAGGCATGAGTAGTTGGGGCAGCAGGCTTTCAAACCTTTTATTTGTGCTGGGGACATAATTGACATTTCCTTCTCGACTTTGCACGGTTCCAAAGAACTCTTGACTCGATTGCACACTGATACCCTGCTCGCAACTGGTATTTCAACTAAACTGAAAAAAGTATCATAGTTGCGTCAAATGCTCCTAAAAGTGAGCGAATAGACGCGAAAAACACGTCAACGAATTAGTGTTTATGAATTCAGCTTTCTTTTGGGCTAATAAATAAAGAATATAGATGTGAATTGTCAGAGATGAATGCCTTTAAAAATATTTTTGGTGTAGTTGACCAAAATCTCTCGTTTCATGTGATGTTTGGTAGACGAATAAAGTGCTTAACAGCACAAACGACAGGAAGGGATAGAAGGGACAAGAAGGGACGAGTTCTCGTCTCTTCTACTCCCTCCTGTCGTTTGTGCTGTTTAGCACTTTCTTCGTCTATCACGCAGCACCAACCAGCTCAATCAAGTACCTTGTTATTGTGTGATGTTGCACTCTTAAAAGCGCCTAATTAACTGTTGCGTGCGCTCGGCTTCTACAAACATGAGTAATGCTGATGACAATTTCTTTTAAAATATTGGTGCTTATGTAGCTACAAGAAGCATTTGGTTGTGATGCTTATATATACTTGTTTATATTCTTCTAAATGTTTACTTTTAAAAGTTTTTGTATCTGCCAGCATGGTAGACAGAAGTAATGTTTTCGGAAGAGACAAGTGTCTATAAGCACAGCTCAAATATAACTGTATATTGTGAATGCATATTTGTGCCTTGTGTAGTTATGGTCGTGATATTTGGGTCTACTTGTAAATAAAATTTGAAGATTTGCACCGCATAATTTTGTACTTCGTCTCGTGACAAGCGTATGTGCTGCACACATTCTGTAGCAGTGTTCGTGTTATTTTTTGTTTTAGAATATTGATTCCTTACGAACACAGAAAACGCACTTAAAAATGTTTATATTACTAGATACACTAAAAATACATGACAATACGGATTTACAGCTCATGTAGTTTGATTAAAAGTGACCAGCGTAGTATTTTGCATATGCATTTCTTAGTATAGACCACCACTTAAACACTGAAAAAGATATTTGATCTTTTTTCTGAGTAGTTACATGGGATACATGACTCACGTTTACTCTAAATTGTGCCAGTCTGATTTGGTTTATGGCGGCAGCTCCGAAATCCATCCGCCAAAAGAACTCTAGAAAATATACGAAAGACAACTGCAATGCATTTCTTATTTGCATCTTTCTTTCGGTCACTGTGCATGCGCCCTTTATTACTCTTCACCACGTGGCATAGCGTCAATGAACAGGATGTGGACAATGTCGGTAAGACAAGCATTCTTAGTTTTGAATAACTGTATTTTCAAGCTGAGTGCTGAGAGCTGTAGCATTCTGCTTGCGCTAAGAATTTCGTTAAGCCAATATCTGCATCAGAGTCTTTATACGCGTACTTTGATGGCGTTCAAGAAAGTAACTACTTGGAGCTGAGGGGATTCTGACACCCCATAATTTTTTAATGCCTTGACATTTAAGGTTATATTGAAGCATTTACACGCCCTCACATAGACCACCAGTTGCCAGTATTAGCCATTTTCTATAAAAAACACCCACCCGGAAAACAATTCTTCGGAACGGCAGTAATGAAACTGCTTTGAATTGCTCAATTATTTCTTCAGTGTGCGAACTTCCACGACAAGCACGCTGCATGAAAAGATAGCCATAAGCACCGACCAGAGGATTAATGCCGTTAAACGTACAGATTTTGTATAGTTTAAATCGGCCTACAGCAATATATATATATTTTGTCATGACCAAGAAAGACGCTGTATGGTGCTTCGGCGCGTGGGTAGCTAGAGCAAAGAAGAGAAGAGCAGCTGGCCCAGGATCGGGTGTTATCTCTTTTTCCCTGTCTAGTACATGACAATGGCGCAGTCAACGAAGAAGAATTCTTACGTGTCGGCTTCGTCATCCAGGACAGCCATAATAAGCGCCGCTTGAGGACGGCGTCAAGGCCTCCTCGGCAGCTGTTCACCTGCCGCCACTGCCACCACCGTTCGGGGACGGCGTCAAGGCCTTCTCGGCGGCTGCAGTACACAAGGGACGCCGTCCACGCGTCCTTGGCAATGTATTCTGCCGTCAGCGCAAGCCGACAAGTGAACCCTCTGCGGGAAGCCACCGGTACGTGTCTTCATGGTTCGTCGGTATTGCGGGCTTCTCCATCCAGGAACACCGTTCACGATTCTTGGGCGATGGAGTTAACAACCCGGCCACCACTTCAGCTGCCCATCGGACAATCAGTGGACGGTGCCCATGCCTCCTCTGTAGTACCAGGGCATCACCCAATGGATACTAGGCTACCACTTTGCGGCCGTAATACGCACGGGCTCTTGTCCTTTGGGATTGCTGTTCAAGCTTCCCACGGCCTGCATTCTCTGTCCGGTACTATTCCAACACATAAGCCACCAAGAAACGCTGTTCATGCTTTCTTGGACGTGCGTGTCACCACCGTCAGTACTACTAGTACCACGTACTTCACGGACGCGAACCAAAGCGGTTCAGAAGCCTCGTGCGACAGTGCCCTGGAGCTGCGGCGTATCATTGCACTTCTCCGCGCCGAGACCAACAAACTGACAGCGTTGATTGCCGAGCGAGCTCCTACAATGTTGCCAGCATTGTGTGACATTAACGCAATGTTGGATGTAGCTGCCTCATACGACCTTGAGGCAAGCACACCAGAGCAACGCAGGGAGCTTGTCTTCTCTGATCGAGCTCTCACACCAGCTCGACTGCTTCGCGTCGGTGATCTCTGCGTTGCCACCTGCCACCTCACAATCACCAGCCGTCTGCGAACTACCGGAATTTCATGGGGTCGGGAGCGACGCCGACAGCTGGGTGGCAATAGTCAACGTGATCGCAATGCGCGAGGCCTGGACGGAATCTCAGAAATGGACCGTGGCTGTAGACCGTCTTCGGGAAGGTGCAGTGGCGTGGCACCGGTATGAAGGCTGGAAGCAGCAGTCATGGGCGGAGTGGAGCTGCAAGCTCATAGCTGCTTTTGGTCGTAATCCTTACCACCTCTCCACCACCACCCCGTCCAACCTGACCGGTATCGAGGAGCAAGAGCTGCAAGCTCATAGCTGATTTTGGTCGTAATCCTTACCACCTCTCCACCACCACCCCGTCCAACCTGACCGGTATCGAGGAGCAAGCTCCAGAGGCTTTCCACCTCGAGGCTGCAGCTGTGTGCTGCAGCTTACCACACGAGAAGTTGGACACTTTGTCGATACCCGAAGCAAGCTCACTGCAGCCAGAGGCCGCTACCGAAGTCGGACCTTTTGAAGGGCGTTGCTCCAACGAAACAGCCACAGAGAATCACCTCGACGGTGCTGCATTGTCCTTCACCGACGCACCCCCATTCGCACACCAAGCTGAAGTGAAGCAACACCTCGAAGATTTCTCGGAGCTCTTCAGCCGCGCAGCAGAAAGCTTCTCCACCTGTCCTACGAATGACGTCAGACGCAGGTGCGACACGCCACTGCTGCTCTCAGAACACGCGCCGGTGCGCGACGCCATCATGTCAGTGGAAGAGGCTAATACCAGTCCTCATACAGCTCAGTTAGAGAAGCCAGGCCCAATACCACCTTTACTGAGGCAAGTGGAGACACCAGCATCGCCTATGCTTCAGCCGCCTTCGGTCATGGCGGCGGTAGAGCCCAAGGTAACCACTGCTGGTCTCACTGACCCCTATCATGAGGAGAAAGTTGGCGCTTAAGATGCAGACAGCAGCCAATACGATGACAGCTTCCCAAAATGTCCTGCCGCAGATGCCAAAACCGGCCGTAAATTATATTCTCTGCCACACATCTCAGAAGTTGCGTACCCATTCTCGACACAAGCCAAGGTACCTAGCGCATCTTTTGGGATACTCTTTCGGCTACCCTCGTCCGGAGTTCAACGTGTGCCGCTGATCTTGCGGTCCGTTCAAAGCGCGCTGTCAGGTGCATGTTCTGCTTCCCACATAGAGTCCCTGCATGGCCGAGACCGACCACAACAGTGCAGCCAGTCTCGACCTCCCGATAGACTTTTGAAAGACTCTGGCACCCAGTTTCAGCGTGGCCAAGGCCGACCTCCGAGATGCAGCCAGTATATCGACCGCCAGATCTACCTTTGGGATACCGGGACCAAATCGCGGCACGGCCGAGGGCGTCCACCGCAACGGGGCAGCCAGTGCCGGCCGCCTGAGTCCACAGCACTTTTTCAAGAAACATCGTGGCGTGCAAAAAAGTGATTAGCTCGAGGCAGCCAGTGCCGTACACCAGAGACGCTTTCCCCAGACCGTCGCTCCATGTTGCATTGTGGTCCAGGCTGACCACCAAGATGCAGCCAAGCCTGCCCACCAGAAACTTTGCTGTCAGATCCGCGCGCGCGCAGTCATGGCCGAGTGTCATGACCAAGAAAGATGCTGCATGGTGCTTCGGCGCGTGGGTAGCTGGCCCAGGATCGGGTGTTGTCTGTTGTTCTCTGTCTCATCATCATCATCAGCCTGACTACGTCCACTGCAGGACAAAGGCCTCTCCCATGTTCCGCCAGTTAACCCGGTCCTGTGCTTGCTGCTGCCAATTTATACCCGCAAACTTCTTAACCCCATCTGCCCACCTAACCTTCTGTCTCCCCCTAACCCGCTTCCCTTCTCTGGGAATCCAGAGAAGGGAAGCGGGTTGTTCTCTGTCTAGTACATGACAATATATATATATATATATATATATATATATATATATATATATATATATATATATATACTGTAAAGTTCTTTAAGTGCGTCTACCACTCGTTAGTTTATTTACCTGTGGGTAATTGCGCATTTGCGAAAACTATTCATGCAATGTCTGCTCACCTAGTTCCATAACTTGCGCACGAGCAGCATTATAGCAGCCAGTGCTATGCACAGTACTTTTCGCTTTTCATTGTAACTGGCAGCCTATTTTAGATGTCTCTTCATGCACAGATCGTGATTTCTAAGCTTCAATGTAAAAATTTTGAATGGAATCTTTCTGACTGGATAGAAAACTTATAAGGTTCATGTGGGTTTAGCAGAGTTCGTAGATGGCCCGACGTTTCGTAAGAGATTCCGTCCCTTCCTCAGGGGAAGACTGTGTTGTCGTGTTTGTCATGGAAGCATCTCTGAGTCCGGTATTATCACGGCTCCGGCTCTCCCTTTCCCCTGCGTCTCGGAGGCCGTGACATTGTTCTTTAATGGTTTAAGTTTGTAGGTATGTTTTGAGTGTGCCACTGTCGAGCAAGAGCCTCCTTTAGAGATTCATTTCTGTTTCTAGAACAGATGCTCCGTAAAATTCGATCTTTTGGTCGTGCTTTTCAAAGGGCTCTGCAAGAGTGCAGCGTTGCGCTTCCATCTTCTTGGCGTCGTACCTATGTTTGCGTAATCTTAACGGAAGCGGGGGGGGGGGGGGGGGAGAGCGAAACTATTTTTGTACGGCAAGACGCACGCCAGCGCATAGCGAGTGACTACCACGTTGAGACCATCAGGCCAAACCTGTCAGTTGCTCTGTGGGCCCGCTGAACGAAAACACCCACTTTTGCCTCAGTAGGTTGCTCGACACTCAGAACACGGCATTACGGCACCTTGCTGACCACTTCTTTGTGCTGCTCCTGAGGTCGATCCTTCGGGTGCGGTTGCAAGCGAATGAGCGTCGGAACAGGCTTGTTAATCGCTGTGACTCAACTTTTCCAAGAATCCCGGAGAGCTCTTCCCTTGTACACGACACATATTGGATGATGATGCACTGGGATGGTTTCAATTATTTTTTGCTGTTGGCGTGACGAGGAAGGGAGGGTTGTAGCGGAGTGCGTATGTTGTGTGTGTGGTTCTTTCTTTTGGGGACTAATGGGGCTGCCATAACTATTATTCTCTTTAAGGACTAACGGCACCAGGTCTAGCAGTTAGTCCACACAGACAAACTTATGGGACTAACATTTAATCCTCACATTTACACCTTAGTGAGTAACCGTTAGTCCCACAATTCGACTCAAACGACTAACATTTAGTCCTCACATTTGCAACTTATAGAGCAACTGTTGATCTCGACATTTACACCTTACCGGGCAACCGTTAGTCCTCACAGATTCACCTTGCCGGACGAACGGTTGATCCACTCAAATACTCCGATCGGATGGACTTTTTGTTCCCAGTTCACACATAGTTTGTTGTTTATTTTCCGCCGGGCCTAATACTTTTTTCGCCTGTTTTCCTGTGCAGGGAGCAACAAAGTGCGCAAAAAAGAACACGCAAAAAAGTAGTTAGCCACCTATGTGTAACTGTTTTCGCAGTCACGGCAACAACGAAAGACAAAAGTGAGACATCAAAATCTTTTATTTTTCTACATACACATGAAGTTTCTCCATTCTTTTAAGGGAATTCATGGCGAAGCGTACAAGTCCAGTCTCATTATTAAATCTTGTTCACCATTTGAGTAGCTCCTCCGACAGAAGCGATAGATGGCAGGCATTGCTGACGCCCCCGCACGCAGCCTTCTGCCTGTTGTGTTCCCACGGCTACACTTACAATAATATAGTAAAAATAGTTAGACACACGTGACAGACGATAAACATGCACGCATATGACAAGTACGTGCAGGTTATTATAAAAACACGCAGTAAAATATGACAACCAAATAACTTTACCTTTACATCTCGCAGTCCTTCTGAAGCTGCTCTGACGAAAGAGATGGATGACAGGCATCGCAGACGCCAGCGACACAGTCTTCAGCACGGTGTGTGCCCCACGGCTGCACAATAAGTATGTAAAATAGTGAGTCACACGTGACAAAGGATGAATACAAATGCATATGAGAAATACGTGCAAGTTGAAATGAAAACACGTGAGATATGACATGCTAATAATTTTACCGTGATGTCACACATCGTCACACTCATTTAAATCCCCGTAGCGCAGCAGCCTACGAGCAGCGACCACAGCCACAACTCCAGGAACCTCCCTGCCGCCCACAAGTTGGCGAGTTCTAAGCGAGCGACGTCGTTCAGCTCGAGCAAGCAAACGCGAGACCAAGCATGGTGCTGCACGCGGAGTGTCCGCTGCCAGCGAACTCCAAACAGGAGAGCGAGTGTACGCTTGGCCGCCGCCACGAACAGCGCCGAGCTGGTTTGAAGCTAGCGCCGAAGAAATCGACGGTAATGCGGCCCCTTTCCACAAACTCAAGCGAGTGCAGCGAGCAAATGCGAGTCCACCGCCGCGGCCAACGGATAGGGCCGAGCTGCTTGCGACCGACTGACGGGAAAGCCAACTGCAATGGCGACCAATTTTCAGTGAGTTCCGACGCTAGCGAAAGCCCCGCCAGCCCGTGCTGGTGCACTTACAGCGCTCGATATACTACAACCAAGTTCTTTACGAGAACCCGCAACGTGTTTTCGATGACTGCCAACACAGCGACGAGGTCTCAGCCCAATATCGTCAGCCCGGAGCTCATGGCGGCGGCGAAGACAAGCGAGCACTCGACGAGCGAGCGTACGGGAGGCCGACAGCAATGGCGGCCCATTTCGAGGCAGTCGCAAAGCACAGGCGAACTGCAGACGCCGAAGCTGACCTTCGCGATGCATTTCGGGCGTGCGATATACAACACGACCAAGCCCGTTGCCAGGAAGCGCGACCCCTATCGCACACGCGACGAGTAGATTAGACTAAAAAATGATAACCTACTTGCCATAGAATCCAGCGCTGTTTTCTGCCCTGAGTCAGACTGAAGTATATATTCGATAGGCCTTTTGTTTTCTCGGCCGCCATATTGCCCTTGCCAACTGTTGCTGTCTTGTGTTGGTCGTGACTATCTTGAAGCCAGAGATATACAGCGCGGCGTGGTGACGTTTCGAGGCTTGCTCCTGACTTCATGGGTGCAGCGAAACGCAAAAGCAGCAGCCCACGCTCATCCAAGCATACACACAAGCACCACGTCGTAATATTGAGATCGTCGAATCCAGGCGGCCGTGGTCGAGCACTCCGAGCGCGACGCAACGCGAACCATCGCCGGCAAAATACGGGGAAAGACTGAGCCAGCGGAGGAGGAAAGGGAGGCCTGGTCACCTTGGCAACGCTTTTCACGCTGCCTGCAATGCCCGGGCGGTTCATCGCTTGGTTTCGCGCTCCACGCTTCCCTTTGTGGTTGCTCCTCAACAGTCTATTCCTAATCACGCGCGCCTATTGGGCTCCGTTACTTCTTTTCAGGTAATTTTGCCTTAAAGTGTATGAAAGTAGCGACCTTTTGTGCTGTAGCACTCTGGAAAGCAGCAGTCTTGGTACAGCAAGTTAAGCGGCCAACAGCCACTATTATGCACTGGTTTCCGGCAGGACTGATGGGAAGAGGCCCATAAATATCAATGCCGACACGGCCGAAGGATTGGGACGAGCATGGCAACGGCTGTATCAGCTGAGATGTGCGGGGTAGCCTTGCGGCACTGGCATTCAAGACAAGAGCGAATGAAGTTGCGAATGAAGGTGTACATACCACGCCAGCAGTATTGGTGCCAAATTCTTTCATACACCATGAAAACTTCTGCGTGGCCGCATTGTGGGTCAGTATGAAAGGCGGATCAGATCTCTAAATTTAAAGTTCGTGGTTCGAAAAGCAACCATGTGTCCCCCTCTGGAGCATAGTTGCGATGGTAAAAAACCCTGTCACGAATCGCCAAATGAACAACTTGGCGCTGGAGCATTCGCGATGGTGTGACTTTAGTGGTACCAGATAGAAGGTCGAGGAGAGACGCCGTCAAGGGGTTGTCACGTTGTTCCGCAGCATCTCCGTAACAATATTATGAAAGTCAGAGGAAGACAACGTGCGTTAACACGCAGGGTCATCGGCCGGTTTCAGGGCAAGAGGTGAGCGCTAAAGCGCATGAGTTCCGGAAAGTTTGCGCATAAATCACGCGTATGTCGTACTCCTTGATCTTCAAGGCCGAATGGGCAAGGTGGTCAGATGGGTCTTTCAACGTAGAAAGCCACCACAGCACTTTCTGGTCGGTGACGACGCTAAAAAAACGGCCCTATATATATATATGAACGAAACTTGCCAAGCGCCCAAAAAATGGCCGAACACTCCTTTTTTGTCACGCTTTAGTTGCTTTTGGCCTTGGTGAGTTTGCGACTCACGTATGCCACGACGTATACTGAGTGGCCAGGTTGACGCTGTGAAAGCACTGTACTCAGGTCTACGCCACTTGCCTCGGTGTGGACTTCAGTGGGAGCTTGGTGGTCAAAGGGGCGACGAATGGGTGGCGTCGTAAGGAGATGTCACAATGTTCTGAAAGCTTCATCGCAAGCTGCATAACACGACGAATAATTGTATGTGCCACCAAGAAGTTGCGTCAGAGATGATATTGACACGTGCGGTTCTTTTGGTTTACGAAGGAAGACGCTACCACTTTCTGTTAAGCGCAACGCAGGCCGCGTTTATCTTGTATGCCACTCTGGAACGCGTTACGACGCGTGTATAAAAAACTGACACGTGCGGTTATTTTCGTTTGCGAAGGAAGACGCTATCACTTTCTGTTAAGCGCAACGCAGGCCGCGTTTATCTTGTATGCCACTTTGGAACGCGTTACGACGCGTGTATAAAAAGCCGGCGCAGTGCGCCACTGGGGGTCTTTTTTTTTTCCGTCGGCCGACGACTGTTCACGCCGCTGTTGCTGTGAGTTGTGTTTGGCCCTGTTTTGCTGGGCACAAGTTCGCCCAATAAACAGTTCGCCTGACACCGCCCTGACTCCTGCGTGCTTCCTCTCAAGTGCTGCGTGTATCACAACCTCGTGACATCTGGTTCGGGGTGCGCCAAACGTCAGTTTTCCTCGGCGAGCGCTGGATTACTGGCGAGCGGGAAGGCGTCGGGGGTGGCGGCGGTGGCTGGCGACGAAACTGCGGAGACGTTGGGTCCTGGTGTTGGCGAGGAGCGGCGACAGGTCGTCGTGCAGTAGCGGCGTAGGTCATCGCCTCCGGTTGGGGCTGTGGCCGTTCAGGAACGCTCAGTGAGCGCTGTAGTTCCTCGCGGACTACGTCTTCGAGAGAGGCGACTTGGGGCTGAGACGATGGCAACATGCGGCGAAGTTCTTCACGAACAATAGCGCGTATGGTCTCGCGCAGGTCGTCGGGGCAGAGTCCTCGGACTTCTGCGACGTCTGGCGACATGCGCCGATCGTATTGGCTGGTCCGCATTTCAAGAGTCTTCTCGATGGTGGTAGCCTCGGAGAGGAACTCTTGTACCGTCTTTGGCGGGGTTCTGATCAGTCCGGCGAAGAGCTCCTGCTTCACTCCTCGCATAAGCAGGCGAACCTTCTTGTCCTCAGACATCACCGTCGTCTACAAGAGCGGACGAAAGCACTCCGACGCCGACTGCTTGTCTCGCGCCCCTGTCGATCCGCCGCCCCAGGATGACCAGGACGACGACTCTTTCCTGGGACCCATAAGTACCGACGACTACGCGGAACGCCAACGAGCTGACCCGGAGCTCAAGATCCTCATGGACTACCTGCAAGGCAAGACCGCCGACGTGCCGAAAGTATTCCGCCGAGGACTGGCTTCGTTTTTCCTGCGAAACAACGTCCTCCTGAAGAAAAACTTCTCGCCGCTCCGTGCCGACCACCTCCTCGTGGTACCTTCAGCGTTACGTCCAGAGGTTCTGGAAGCATTACACGACGACCCGACAGCCGGACATCTTGGTGTTTCCCGCACACTGTCACGAATACAAGAGAAGTACTGTTGGCCTCGCCTCGCTGCCGACGTCGCCCACTACGTAAAAACATGCAGAGACTGTCAGCGACGCAAGACGCCGACAACTAGGCCAGCCGGACTTCTGCAACCCGTCGAACCACCTCAACGGCCATTCCAACAAATCGGCATGGACTTACTGGGGCCGTTCCCGACGTCAACTTCTGGCAACAAATGGATTGTCGTAGCGACTGACTACCTCACCCGCTATGCCGAAACAAAGGCCTTGCCCAAGGGCACTGCCGCCGAGGTCGCCATGTTCTTCATTGAGAACATCGTCCTCCGCCACGGAGCCCCCGAGGTCCTCATCACCGACAGAGGTACGGCCTTTACGGCTGACCTAACGCAAGCGATCTTGAGGTACAGTCAGACAAGCCACCGCCGAACCACCGGGTACCACCCACAGACGAATGGCCTCACCGAGCGTCTAAATAAGACCATCGCCGACATGCTGGCCATGTACGTGGACGTCGAGCACAAGACGTGGGACGCCATACTCCCGTATATAACCTTCGCGTACAACACGGCCGTGCAGGAAACGACGCAGTTTGCTCCATACAAGCTCGTCTACGGACGGAGCCCAACAACGACGCTTGACGCCATGCTACCGGTCGGCACCGACGAAGAAGACCTCGACGTCGCCAGCTACCTGGATCGCGCTGAAGAACCTCGACAGCTAGCCCGCCTGCGTATCAAGAGCCAACAGACGGTCGACAGGCGCCACTACAACCTTCGACGACACCACACCGAATACCAACCAGGTGACCTTGTCTGGGTCTGGACGCCGATACGACGACGGGGATTGTCTGAGAAGCTCCTGCGACGCTACTTTGGACCCTACAAGGTAGTCCGACGTCGTGGTGAACTGGACTATGAGGTCGTGCCCGATGGCTTAACGTCATCCCAACGACGCCGTGCACGACCCGAAGTCGTACACGTGGTGCGACTTAAACCTTATTACGCGCGCTGATTAGCTGTGACGCATTGTTAATGTAATTTATTGCATGTACTCTCTCTTATGTTCTGTCTTTAGCATCGGGACGATGCTTTTTCAGAGGGGGGTAGTGACACGTGCGGTTCTTTTGGTTTACGAAGGAAGACGCTACCACTTTCTGTTAAGCGCAACGCAGGCCGCGTTTATCTTGTATGCCACTCTGGAACGCGTTACGACGCGTGTATAAAAAACTGACACGTGCGGTTATTTTCGTTTGCGAAGGAAGACGCTATCACTTTCTGTTAAGCGCAACGCAGGCCGCGTTTATCTTGTATGCCACTTTGGAACGCGTTACGACGCGTGTATAAAAAGCCGGCGCAGTGCGCCACTGGGGGTCTTTTTTTTTTTCCGTCGGCCGACGACTGTTCACGCCGCTGTTGCTGTGAGTTGTGTTTGGCCCTGTTTTGCTGGGCACAAGTTCGCCCAATAAACAGTTCGCCTGACACTGCCCTGACTCCTGCGTGCTTCCTCTCAAGTGCTGCGTGTATCACAACCTCGTGACAATATACACGACACGACGTTTCGCACAAATCAACTGAAATAAGAACATAGGCCAGTGAAACTGAGACATAGGCCAATGAAACTGAAACAATACAGGCATCTTGACCTTGCATTTTGGGTATCAGGGGTCCTTGAAAGGGATATATGAATATTTCAGAATTTCTCAGTCATTAGTGGGAGTAACTGAATGCAACTTCATACACTAGTCAGTGTTTGTGCAGGTTTCCAATTTTCTAGCAGAGGTTTATTCGCTGCATTAGGAAAAAGATGTCGAATTTCTGACGGCATATTTCCCTGACCCTTTTCTGCAACTTTGGTTTGTCAAAACACAAAAACAGAGTACGGCATTTATTGGAATCTAGGTCGAAAGTTATTTTTGAAATTTATTCGCATCGAGCTGCAAGGTCTTTTTAGACTCCAAACTTTAAAAAACGCACCATATTTTATTGAGAAAATGCAAGGATGGATCGATCGATCTGGCTGCGCCCTTTCGATTGGGCGGTGGCTCACTCCACCTAGCCATAAAGTTAAGTACTATCAATATGGTTTTAAGGACTGAATTTCATTCATGCCTCGATTGTAGTCACCCATCAGTTAGCCCCCTCCTGGTTATTTCTACTCGTAGAGTCTATTTTGCCTTCACTGTCCCTAAATTCTAATGCTTTGAAACATTCCGCGCCATTATCTTGGTCTATAAGAAGGAGCCCTTTACAGAACAATAATAAACGTTCAGCCCTTTCCTCATCCGCTCCACACGCGCTATAAACCATGTCTGTGCCTTCGTATTTTATACGAAGGCACAGACACGGTATGCACTGCACAGTTAGCGCCACCTAGGCGGCATTATCGCTGTTAGTAGCCAAGCCAACAGTTGGCCTAAAGGAAACCTGTTAACACTATTGAAAAACGTATTTTTATTTGTGGTTTGCGACTGATAATTGGAGATAATTGATGCATAGGTCTAAGTTCCAATGCCAAATAGTTCGGCATTGTAATCACGCAATATAATCGATGCGTCACTGCTGACCACATCACCACGTAGTGGCACTCGCCAGAACCTTGCAGCGGAAATGACGCCGGAAGGTTGCCGCCATAAGTTGAATAAATGTAACGTTAGAAGCGATCGTGGTGTATGAGCAAAACTGAGGTTACTATCCTGCTTCATTTTTTTCTATGTAATTTTCATCGAACCTTAAACAGACGTGGTCACAAGATAAAGATCACTGCGACTACAAAGCGCGAAAGGGACGATGGCTGCTATTTTGCCATTAGATTTTTCGCTTGTGTGGGTCGGATGTCCATACGAAAGAACCATTTCTCTTTCTTGCCTGAATTCGGTATTGGAAATTTGTGAGCTGTCTATTGCCACAAGTGCTCTGTTCAAGGGCTGCAGTGCACCAATCTGTTCATCGGGTGCCTCATAAAACAATGCGCGAAGGTACAACAGTGATTCAGTGTCCAGCCGTTTGACAAGTTCTTTTTTCAAAATAGGAGGAGGAAGTTACTCAGATTGTGGTAAGAAACAGCAGAAAATACCTCAATTCAACGCAGTAGCTTCTACTCATTCTGGCAAGCCATGCGTCAGGCACCACGTTTGTTACTGTGGCAACAAGGTCAAAATTACTTCGAAAAAGTAAGCAACAATGGGGTGTTAGCTTCCCCTACGTAGCCACTTCCAGCTAATTTCATTAGGGCCACCCTCCGACGTCGCGGGCGAGTGAAAATTGTTCAAGTGACACAACAAAAATTATTTCAGGGTCAATTTTTGTTTGTATTTTTAATTTTCTAAGTCGATGAACATCAGACTGCGTACCATTATCAGTGCCATTTTAGCTGCATTAGTCTGTCCATACTTCAGTTTACACAACTCACAAATAAAACATGAGAGTTTGAATAGTGTTGGATGACCCTCTTAGGTACAACTGTGAGGCCACCATTTTGATTATTGTCGAAAGGGCTGAGGCAGGCCGTTTGTCATCTCGAGTCGCGCTTGGAGTGATCTGTACGTGGCATAACTCAATGGAGCCAAACAAGTGGTGTCATAGGGAAGCTTGAACAAAAGAAAGTGGTCTTAACTGCAGTGTCGTCATTCAAAAATCAAGCAGGGCGTGACTTTGGAGCGAACGAAAAAAAAATGTGCTTTGATCAAGGGGCTGTAGTGTGGGACGACAACCCGGGAACATTGGATGTGCGCTCTTTTAAGAAGTGTGGCGTATCGAATGCGCTTGATGGCACCAAGGATTGCGCAGTCTTTGAAAACAGCGACAAAGAAGTCTGCGACGAGAAAAGCAGCGAGAACAATTCTGAATGAGCCCAGAATCGACAAGTGCGGCATTTTTGTGATGCAAATAAGGTATAATAACTAGAAGTGGAGCGAAAAACGTACGACCAATAAACACGAAACGGGACTAGCAGCTGTATGTTTGTCTGCAGGTCGAGGGTTCGAATTCCGGTTGCATCGGCTGCATTTCTGATGGAGGCGGAAATGTTTAGGCCCGTGTGCTCAGATTTGGGTGCATGTTAAAGAACCCCTGGTGGTCGAAATTTTCCGAGCCCTCCACTATGGCGCGTCTCATAATCATATGATGGTTTTGGGACGTTAAATTCCACATATCAATCAAGTTGTAAGTTTGTCGAGTTATTTGCAACATAAACCAGATGCTTTGTTTGACAATGATGTTCAATAAATGTTTTTTTTTCTTCGTGAACACTTTCTTCACTGATTCGTTCGGCCTACTTTCGAGGTAAGTTTTTCATGGGCTTCTATCAGTTAGGGGTCGACTGAGTCGGCCTAGAAACGAGTAAATATGGTATGTGTCAAGTCTGTCCGAATCCCTGCTGTGGTGGCTGCATTTCTAATGGAGACGAAAACCTTGTAGGCCCATGTGCTCAAATTTGGGTGCACGTTAAAGCGGTAAAGAACCTCAGGTGGTCGAAATTTCCGAAGTCCCCCACTACGGCGTCTCTCATAACCATATAGTGGTTTTTGGACGTTAAAACTCACATATCAATCAATCAATCAAAACTGTCTGAAAGCTGGTCAGGCTGATCATGCTAATTTGTTTTTAACAAGCGTCAAATTTAGTTTAGGTGAAGGCAAATAATTATTAAAAATTTAAGGTTTGTACAATATGATTATCTAACTGACTTGGTGAACACTATAAGAAAATAAATGCCATTATAGGCTAGGCCAGCTTTCTGGAAATATTACCGCATACTTTGTTTTTGTATTTGACAAGTGAAGTTACCGGAACTTTCCACGAGAATTATGCCGGAAATATGAAAATAGCATATTCTTTGTTCTAGTACAACTATCAAAATCTATTCACAGATGTGCAATCTGTGGAAAATCTAAACATGTCTATTTATTTGATAATATTTGCCAAACTGTTAAAAACACTGTAAGACCAATGTTTGAACCCAAAGTCTAATATTTGAATGATAAAAGTTGCACTACTGCAAAAAAACAAAAAAAACAAAAGAACCTTAGTCTCATCAGGCCGGCATTCGCTTCTTTAGTATCAAGCTGCCCATATCAGCAAAGATGCCGCACAGAGCCTTGCACCTGAGAGCCCCCCAGCTTGGTATCTAGACGTTGGTAGGGAAGTCTCGCACAGTGCGAACATTCTCTGGATCATGTTGGATTCCGGCAGCTTTTACGAAATGTCCGAGACCAATAAGTTTGCAGTGACCAAAGTGGCATTTAGATGAATTCAGCTGAAGGCGAGCAGAGCAAGACACAGAAAGACAGTTTTTAGGCGTTCCAGGTCACCTTGAATTGGCGGCGAAAACATGATTACGTCATTAAGGTAGCAGAGGTACGTTGCCACATTAAGCCGTGCAAGAGGGAGTCCACTATGCGCTCGAATGTAGCTGTTACATTGCACAATCTGAAGGGCATGACTTTGAACTGGTACAAACTAGCTGGTGTGACAAAAGCATTTTCTTCACGGTGCATCTCATCAACGCTAATCTGCCAATAGCCTGCAAGGAGATCAATTGAAGAAAAATAGTTGAATCCATGAAGGCAGTCAAGGGCGTCATCTATGCGGGGCAGTGAATACACATCTTTCTTGTTATCTGGTTGAGGTGACGGTAGTCGACGCAGAAGGGCCACAAGTTGTCTTTATTTTTCGCTAAGAATGCGGGAGATGCCAACAGAATACTAGATGGCTCAACGATATGCTTGTTCATCATCTTGTAGACCTTTATTCTATTGACAGCCCAGTCCACAGAGGAGAGGCGATATGGCCTCATAACCGATGTTGATGCGATGAGTAACAACAGATGTCTTTCCAAGAGGTCGATCGTTCAGGTCAAATATATCCGAATAAAAAGAAAGCAGGTCACGAAGAGCTGTTGCGTGATCCGCAGAAAGTTCAGGGGCAATCATCCTAATAATGCTGTCCGCAGTTGACGAGGGTAAAGTATTAGGCGTCAAAGGTGCACTTGTATCAATTAAGTGACCGCAGAGAAGATTTCATATTTGTTGAAAGGAGTGAGGTGCGCCATGGCAATGCCATGGGGAAGCACCTGCGCAGAAAAACCAAAATTGAAGACTGGTACGCATGCTTGATACCCTTGTATGGTGGCTATGGTTCTTGGAAGGGCAATGCTGCGTGTTAGAACCACGTTGGTGAGCGGCGGCACAACGTAGTCGCCATCTTGTACAGGGGGATAGGGCGTCAAGAGAACAGCTGTAGAAACTTGTGGGGACAGGCGAGTGAACTCAGCAGAACATAAACGAGGTGACGCACAATTTGCGGCACCGGCAGGAAAGGACAGATCCAACTGTACAACTCTTCAGAAAAGTCAATGCTGGCTGCGTGCTTTGAAAAAGAGTCTATGCTCAGAATGAGGTCGTGTGGATACTGTTTGAGTAAAATAAATACAACAATGGTGTAGTGGCTACCCACGGCAGCACAGACTGTACATATTCCGACCACAGGTGCAGTCTCACCATCGGCGACTCGTACTGTGCTTGTCGTGGCGGGTGCGAGAACATTCCTGAGCCTTCAGTGGAGAGCAACACTCGTAGCTGAAAGGTGCGCCACCGTGTCGACAAGGTATGTCACATGAACACCATCAACTTCTATATCCAGTAAGTTTCCGCAAGTAGGCAGGGTTGGTAGAAGTTTTGAAGACTGGGTCGTAGTTGCAGCTTTACCTCCGGGAGCTGCGCCACCTAATTTCCTGAAGTGGTGCAGCCGCATGGGGATGGGTACGAAGAGAGGTGCTTGAGCGCTGAACACGTCCGATGACCTGAACGCGTCCGATGAGCTGGTGGTAGTGAGGCGACTACCGAGGAGGCGGTGAAACATGGCTGCGGCATTGACGGGCGACGTGTCCAATACGGGAACAATTGAAGCCAATGGGTCACTCATCCGTGGTGCAACGCTCAGATGGGTTGCGGTGAAATGGGTGAAATTGAGGGGTCTGGTGGTGAGTGGTCGGGAAAACCTTGTAAGTGTTCGCATGCCGGACTGTGCAGAGTAACGGCAAGCTAAAGCTTGCGAATTCTTCTTGAACAACTGTTTGATTAAAGAAATTAGAGGGCATGTTGTCCCGGAAGATAAAATGGGCCGGTGCAACCAGAGACATTGCCTCGAACTCACGGCGAAGTAGTCGCGCGATATCTTCATGTGCTCTTGGCTAGACGAGCCGTGGTTGGTCTTCGCAAGACCAGGCCACGGTGATGTTCGGCAACCTGTCATACACTTGGGCAACTCGGCGACCCTTAGCCTTTTTGGGGCACTGCCACTCCTTGATGACTTCACCCACCGTACCACACATTTTGCACATAACAATATTGAAGGCATCGTCAGCATTAGATTTTAAGGTGTGGCCGATCTTATTTGCCTCGGTCATGCTGTCGTTAGCTTTGCGGCAGAGATATAGCCCGTCTTTTATATAGATGAAATGTGACTCTGTCAAACTCTGAGCACAGGCCACAAGTTCTTTGTTTGCTGTCGGCTGACGACCAACCAGTCTGCCAAACAAATCTCGCATTTTCTGTTTACACACATTAAAACTCGTGAGGTCAGTTTCATGTGTCTCATGTCATTGCTGCGCAGATCACTTGAGATAGAAGAGCAGGTTCGCTAGTATGAAAGTTGGGTTCGAACAGTAGCTGTCGCTCACCCTCTAGGATAGCTTCAGCTACTCCTCGACATCCGTCTTGCCCGTGCCACAAAATGGCTCAGGATTTTGCGGATGGGTGAGGAAGAGCGCTGGCATGGATGTCACTGGTGAGACTTCTATGGTTGATTTGCGCCTCGCAACAGGAGGCAAATGATGTCCGCTGTGATGTTCCGTACTGGTTCCCGGCACTTCCTTCAAATGCAATACGAAGGCAGTAGATCTACACATGTGCAAGTGTCCCCGGAAGTAAGAAGTGGGGTGGACGCAGACATCAGCAGCCATCCCACATCATGTGCTGCCGCATCCCTTTGTGGACGTTGCTGCGAATTTCGCGACGGTGAAAGCCGCTGGATAACTGTAGTTGCATTATGAATTGTTTTAATACAAAGCAGTGCTCTTATACGAAGACACTGGTTGATAAAGAACACGTGTGCCGGTTTTCGCAACAACAGCGTTTTTCGGTGCAAGCTACTTATACCGAGGTTACACAGTTCGTCGCAGTGAAGTGAAGTGAATTGGGAAACACACTTGCCGGCACCTGTACCGTCTGCAGGAAATGACACTAAACTTTCTGCTCTTGTAGCACACAAATAACACTCACGGGGGAGTGTACTCGCACAAAGTGCACTTAGGTGATGTGTGCGTTGCATAACTGGGGTAAAAATCAAACAGTGAGAACAAGCGATTCCTACATAGCAACTTGCAGCCACTAAAATGTGCATAAAGAAAAGTATTCTTGTGTAGCGCTGTGTATTCTGTATAAAATACCTCACTGAAGTTCCCTCCGATTGGCTGCTTCAGAAGCGAGTTGCCATTCGTAGCTACGAAGCCATTATAAACTCAGTGTTTGGATGAGCTGGTAGACTATCGTCAAGAAAAAATCAACAGCGCTAAAAAACGCGAAAGAAAAGGGAGCTGGCATGTACCAGTGCTGTCGGTGTCAGCTTCTTTTTTATACGTTTGTGTTTTCGGCGCTGTAAAGCCTAATCTGCATACATTTTTATGTTGTACGTAAAAGCTGCAAACAGTAAATGTAGTTCTCTAGAACCACTCATTGCAAGCAGTAATTTGTTATTGCATTGAGCCACTTCTGTCAAAACAGTAGCTGCATTTAAACAGAGAAAACTGGAGAATTCTTGCTTGATATGTCACTTGAGCAGTGGGGTTTGATTTGCAATGAGGAACATGACAGGAATTATTATTGCATCACTCATCGCTTTTCTGCGGTAATTGATCTAACTTTTACTTCAAATTTTTTTGCTTTCACCTGTAGTGTTGAACACTGGTTCTTTTTTGGAATTCGCCGTGAAATAAACTCTTGTAAACAAGTTTGTTCAAACAGCTAATTACCAAGTAAGAATGTAAACAGCACGTTTTCACACCATATTTTTTGAAACGGCGAAAATGGTGAACGCTTTTGAAGGACGTAACTTTCTCCTTTAGTTCCTGTAGATTTCAGCAAGGTTTGAAACCTTACAGTTTTGTAGTCAATACGGCAATGCTCAAGAATTATTATGAACGCCAAGAGGCCTATCAAAGATGGCGTGACAGACCACTGTTGTCATGACTGAGGTGTCAAACATAAAACACGTAGGCATTAAAACACCTCGAAATGCGGCGTTGTCCGGGGAAGCATCTCACAAGACTGCTGAATAATGCTCACAAGCTATTAAGCAAGCTATTTTACCATTTCAGATTTGTACACAGATTTGTACAAGCATCATTTGACTCTGTAATCAGGACTAGAGCTGCACCAAAGATGAATGGCACCTAATCCACCCTTTTTTGCGGAAGGAAGCTTTTTCTTGCTATAGAGAAGGAAACATACAGGCATAGCTCACTTTTTCGCGATCGTGGTCCTAGTTCAGCTTCACCAAGTTTCCGCAGCACATCGGATGTTGTTCAATTCATTCATCCTCCAGCCCTTCCTCACATTCTGCAGTCACCAGAAAATTTCTTACCAGGGTGTTTTCAAATATTTCCAACAATTCTGCAATACTCACGGCTCATGTGCTGTAGGTGGGTACTGTGATTGTCTTTCTTGGTAGCCCTGAAGTCTTCGTAGAGTTCCATGGTCCAAGCGGATGGAAAGAACGTATCGCGCAAAAGAATTCACTGCTGCAGGCAGCGAGGCAATGATTTCAGACGTGGACATGGCATGATGGACCCAGGTGAGTTTCAATATCGCCCCGATGAAATCATGCGTCAACAAAAACAAAAACCTGGAGCGGAAAAAACATAGAATAACTTTGTGGTGAAAAATGAAAAATAAAATTGAAGTGTAGCGCTACCTACCGCTTAATAAAAGTAACATTCAAACACGTTACGAGTTCTTAGTAATAGTGCCGCTCAATTTGTCAAAATAGGTTAACTATTCATTTACGGGAGTGCGATACTGGGTCTTTTTTTGGAAGTCACTGTGATTTAAACTCTTGTAAATAGGTTAGTTCAAACAGCTACTTACTATGTATATTGTGTAAACAGCAGGTTTTCATACCATATTTCTTCAAATGGCCAAATTTATTCTTGTCATGTGACTCATTGCTTGCAAATCAAACCCCACTGCTCAAGCGACATATCAAGCAATGATTCTCCAGTTTTCTTTTTTTAAATGCAGCTACTGTTTACAAGAAGTGGCTCAATGCAATAAGAACTTACTGCATACAAGGCGTGGTTCTAGAGAGCTGGGAGCTGAGCTGGGGCACGCAAATGTACGAGCGGTTTATAAGTTATATGCACTAAAGGAAAACAAGAACAAAAAATTGGGAGCTCCCACGTACAATGGGAATCGATGATACTAGAAGCATAATTGAGGAAGGTTGGTACGTCGTTTTAAAGTGAGCACAGCAGTACGAGGTGGACGTAAACTATGCCGTGCATCACTTCCAAGTCTTGATTATGAGGTTTGCGCCAACCAATCATGGTCGCCGTCATTTAGCGTCACGTGATACCAAATTCGGTAAGTGTGAAGCTAGCGAAAGCACCGCAAGTGCGCTGTGATCGTAGCATGTACTCATGTTTTACACGACAAGAACATCATTATTATCATGTTTAGACGTGTCATTTACCATCGTAGTTCACTCACGTCACGTAACACCGAATTTTGTACATATGTAGCTATCTAAATGACCCTCGAGCATGGTACAAGCGTAGCATGTAGTCTTGCTCTACACGACACCCATGTAATGATTATAAAGTTGGAATGTGTCATCTACCTTTGTCGTCCATTCACGTCACGTAATACAAATTTTGGCAAATGTGAAGCTTGCGAAGAACCAGCAAGCGCATCATGAGCGTGCTATGTAGTCATGTTCTCCCATGACATGCATATCATGATTATCATGTTTGCATCAGTCATATACAATCATCGTTCATTCACTTCATGTAATACCAAATTTAGCATATGTGAAGCTAGCGAAACGACCACGAGTGCACATGACCATGGCGCGTAAGTATGGCCTATATGACATGCATATCATGTTTACCGCGTTAGGGCCTGTTACGTATTTTCGCCCTGCACTCATGTCGTACCAAACCAGTTTTGCACTATGTCATGTGAACGGAACAACCACAAGGGCAGCGATACCATGACATATAAATAATGACATTCATGAAATACATATCACAAATGTCATGTTATGACTTGTCTCTTATGCTTGTCATACTGTCATGTTATGCCATGCCAGTTTTGGTATAGGTCCCAATATAGAAACGGCCAGGAGAGCTAAATGTCGTAGGTGGTTGAATAGATAGATATATAGATAGATAGATAGATAGATAGATAGATAGATAGATAGATAGATAGATAGATAGATAGATAGATAGATAGATAGATAGATAGATAGATAGATAGATAGATGGATGGATGGATGCATGGATGGATGGATGGATGGATGGATGGATGGATGGATGGATGGATGGATGGATGGATGGATGGATGGATGGATGAATAGTTAGATAGATAGATAGATAGATAGATAGATAGATAGATACGGTGAAAGTCGCCGAAGTTCGCGAAGAAATGCTTCGCATTAAAAAAAAAAGAAGGGTGTTCTGCCCCATCACTTCAACGCCAGCACTATGTTGACGGGGCAACAGTTGTTAACGGAGCTGAGACCTTAGCTGGAGTACGCAAATGGAGCACAAGATAGAAGTAATGCGCGTGTTGTTCGCGCTGCCCTATTGATTCGCATTATTTCAACAGCAGCACCAATTGGCCCGTGTCATTTAGGGGGCAAAGTAAACAGGTCGCCACATTGCAGTGTGCCTTCGGCAGATCTAGTCCGCGATGGGTGTGAGCGTGTCGCTGATGACGGACACGATTGTTTAAAAAAATAAAAACTGAAGTTACGGCTCCTTCGGGATGCTAATGTTACTGACTTTAAGGGTGGCATGGACTAGTGAGGCGATGTTTGCCTTTAGCTGTGTCTCCTTGGACAATTTTGTAATCGTTCTTAATAAACTGATAAAGAACGAAAGGAAGAAAATTGTGAAAAAAGATACCCAGAGAAGCAAAAATAAAAATAAAATATACAGACGATAGAGTTCGAATTCTTGTTGGTTTAAACTGGAAACCCATACACAATTGTAATTGCATTCTTGGAGACGCTGCGCCACAAAAGCGCATCGGTTGATCGTGGTGTGTACTACGCGATTGTATGATTATGGTTAGAGCTGTTTTTGTACGGTGTTCCATTGTATTTGTGCAAGTGTAGTCCCCGTCCATAACCCGAAATAGTGAAAGCTGCTGACTGCGTAAATGTCGCGCGAAAACCGCCCAACTACCTCCTACCATCTACAATCCTAAAGTCAACACAGCCACCAACATTACAATCAGTATCTAACTCTTCCAAGGGCACAAATGCCATGCATGTCGATGTCGTCGTGTTTTGGCAGCTTAGGCCGCAGTATTGAAGAGCTGTGTGTGTGTGCGCGCATGCGTTTTTGCATGAAGCGGGTAATTTCCAGTAAGCATCTAACGGAGACCCACGTCTGTGAAGCCGAATGTGTGATGCGTGTTGGCGTGTGGATGCAGAGAGTGGAAAAGGATTTCATTTGTGTTCGTCAACAATAGCGACAGCAAGGTTCGTTCATCATTAAGTGTGTAATGTGAACAGGTGCTGATGTAAACTGTTCAAAGCTGATGTTCAAAGCGGATTTGGAAAAAACACCTCATTCAGGTTGAATGTAGTAGCGACATCAACTATACTTTCAGTGCTGACTACTCACTGTTATAACAATGTAATAAACATAAATTATGTTCTATATGACTCGAAAAATCTACTGAAGCATTTTCCGAACCCAGAGGAATTAGCACATTGTCTCACCATCATAATCCGAGTATCTACATTGCCCCGGTGCAGTGTCAACTTTTTTTCCATAAAACTGACATCTGTGCTTTAATATGGGTGCCAGTGTTCTGTCGCAAAAAAAAGTGACCAGCAATCAGTGTGGTCAGAATGCCTGCTAATTCCTTTATAGGCCCATGACTGCTGTGTTTACACAAATGACAATTCGTTATTTAACACTTAACTCAAAGAAAAAAAGAAGGCTTTTTTTCAGCAACTCAGTGACTGAGTGCTGTGCATTAAATTGATTCTCACAGCATGTGAATTCCGCCGCAACTTTTCTGAAGGCCTTTTCTTGTGGTTATGGCCACGGTGTTTTAGCAATGTCTCCTGGAAACGATACACTTATTAGTTTCTGTGACCATAGTAGTGTTGTGGTCATGCTTATGCATACTGAATTATTGTTGTGCAGAACCACACATAAATACTCTAGGCGCTTGAGAAAAATGTATTAAGTAGATGTCCCATTGAAGAGATATGCATGCAATTTCAGTTCGTTTTGCTTGCTGCGTACTCTGAGAATTAGACGCTGTAGCGTTGAACGAGCGCATTTGAATATTTCCATAATAGCCGCACTTTAAAAAGCGGAAAATAAACAAAAATGCGCGCATGGTAAATGTGTTCAATAATCTTAACTAAACCTCTTAAAGTGGTATAAACTATTCCAGCTAAGCTCCTCTGTTACCATATGCCTTATTGAGTTTTCACAATGTGGAACCCTAAATCTTATCTTGTCCATATGTTATATAATTGACAGTGCGCGTTGAATTTACAGTATACCCCGACAAGCTACACCATCATGTCTAAGTCACCAACTTGTGGGAACAAAATGCATAAAACATCAACAAACATTTTTAGGCAGGTGACTCCACGGTTATATGGCCATGATATATGAGGTTGTTTGTCGCCTTGCCTTTCAACACTTACGCAAAGCACATTGCCCACTACAGCTAACTTTGTCTCGGCAAGGACCCAATTGCGCTGTTTTATCCTAACCCTCATAGGTGAAGCTTCCATTCTTAAAATTGAATTGGAATTGTTAATTCAATATGTTTGTGTACATTATAGTTCGTTGCTGATGATATCATGGCAAGGGCGTTCCATGGCTATAATATCAAATTTTAAAATCCACATTCAGGTTAGCATAGAACAGTGGAAACTGAACAAAAAGGGAGAACACAATACAGACACTGGGTTGCGTCTTTTCTGCTTTCTTCGTTCAAGTTTTGCTATGTAGTTGTATCAATAATTAGTCAACAACACACGAATCTAGGCTACAACTTTGTCAGCACATTCATGAGTTGAGTTGTTTCATGAAGACTGCATGCTTCTCTGTCTCACGCATTAACATGACTAGTACATTGTGCATTAGCATTCTTTTTGCAGAAAATTCTAGCAGGAAATAAATTTTTATTGAGTGATGTCAACGTAACAGTTGTTCTTTTGTAACAACACTTCCTGTTGTACTAAAAATGTTTTTGCAATACTCAAGTGACACATCTGGGGTCACCATTAACGCATGCTTACACGAATTTATGTGGTATGTTCGTTTTCTTACATCGGTCGGCAAGTCAACGTACAACCTCAATTTACTTACATGGTTTGTTGACCTATATATGTTAGCAAAGCAAGTAAGTGGTGAGGGGACCTGAGAACAAGCTTTGTCAGCCACTGAAATAATCGGTGCTACCTCCCCTGCAACAATGACGTTATTAGTCTTCTGGATTTAAGGCGCTACGTCAAGCAAGCGTGTCACGCTTATCACCGTTCACTCGCGACACTACATACGGTAGGAAAAGGAAGCCGCGCTGAATTGTCTGGGCAATATACGTAGTAAATATCCTCTTAGCAGAACAATTCCGCTGCATTGGATCTTTGGAAAAATGTCTTGTGAGGCTCTAGAGCAGGCATGGATCTATTCACTGAAAATTACAAATGTCAAATTGTAACTGAGCTTTGTGTGTTCTTTCGGAGAGATGCCAGAGCACCAATGCGCCTTAGGCAAAGGATGCCTGCGTGCCGGTAGGCTCTGCTTACAGCAGCTCGTGACAGGGCGCGGCCGCAGAATTTGAATACACACTTTTTCAAAGCGTGACTGAGTTGCGCGCTTATAGCGTGCACCACATCGCTGCCCAGTGATATGGTGAACGTGAGTTTCGAATATCCAGGCGAACGGGGTACGCGATGCGCGCCTCCCATTGTGTACGCGTTGTTCGGGACGAAGTGGCAGTTTCTGCTCTTGTTCTGGTGAGAAGCGCTATGACCCCCGAAATGCCCAAACTGAGATCTCAATATGGGCTTATTATATGCGGACTGTAGAGATTACGTTACGTCGACCATGGGTGTCCGCTTGCTTGCTCAAGTGGCTAAGCACTTTGAATGGACCATCGCGCAGTAACAGTGGAATGGCCGTGAAGACGCTTGATTCCCCCGAAAGGCACAAATCAAAACGCTAACTGAGTTCGGTTTCCTGTTTACTCCGAGTGAACTATGCCGCAGCTCCAGCCAGGATTGATGGATGCAGGTGAGTAGGCTCCGGTTACAGCAACGTGTGACGGGGAGCGGCGCACCGAGTCTAAGCAAACGATCCTGAGTGACACTGATAATGTGGCACGCTCATAGCATGAACCAAAAGCTAATCTTATGACGTTTTTCCTCGCCTTCACATGTTTGCTAGTTTGCTTTGAATTGCAAGGTATTTGAAGTGCAAGGTATTCATAGTCCTTGCGATGAATCCTCCACAGATAATATATTGAAGCCCCAGTATTCTATCCCAAGTTGTGGAAAACACTGCAATTATGAGTGCAGCTTGGCCAGTGCCAGTGCAGCATGTGAGCGTGCAGCAACAACATCCCGTGACAGCGTCCAGTGTGGCACCTTGTACGCTGTCCCAGCGTGATGCATCAAACCCAGTGCGCACAACGCTCCCCTCCCATTTTTCTCAATCACTCCTGAAATTCTATCTTGCTGCTAGCTTCCCTGGACTCAAGTGACGTCCATCCCATGTCACCCTGTACGCCCTGATTTGGGGTATTCCCGTGTGCTCCCAAAGCGAGTCTGCCTATGCCACGTTGTTTAATTTTCAATCTTCCTTGAACTTCTGATTTCTTGCACAAGACCGCGTTGCCGAACGTCAAACCTGAGACCATGACACTTTTGCGAATTTCACTCACAACGTCATACCTATGGCAGTTCCACAGTGCGATATTTTTCATTACAGCTGCATTCCTGTTACCCTTAGTCATTACGTATCTTTCGTGCTCCCTTAGACACTCAGCCCCGTTGTTTATCCATACGACAAAATATTCGTATATATTGACTATTTCTGGCGCGAGTTTCTGTGTTTTATGCTCACTGACTTTCTAATCATTAAAAATTTGATTGCCTGTTTATTTCTTTCCTGCTGAACTTCACATTTAACCTATCTCCCTCATTACCACAGATGTCTATCAATACCTGCAGATCTTCCTTGTTGTCGGCTATTAACACTATATCATCTGCATACATCAATGCTGGCATAGACTGTTCACTTTATTTTGCTTGCTTAGCAAAAGAGAGGCTGAAGTCGAGTCGACTCCCTTCCTATTTGGCTTCTAGTCCCTGTAGATACAGCATAAATGGCAAATGGGACAAAGGACATCCCTGTCAACGCCCGCATTGTATTTTTATAGGTTCATATGCCCGTTTTTTCCATTTAAGAACTACCTTGTTACTTTTATATGTATTCTTTAGAAGATTAGTTATTCCTTCTTCCACATCTAGTGTGTCCAGTATTCCCCTCAAATTTTCTTGAGTCACACTACCGTAAGCGCCCTTGATATCTGGAAATGCCAGCTACAGGAGCCTTTGTTCTTTTCTCGCTATTTCAATACACTGCATCAATGAAAACAGATTGTCCTTCAATCTCTTTCGCTTACGGAATTCATATTGCAGTTCTACCAGCACTCCCTCATTTTTCACCCATGTCTGTAGTCTTTCCTTTATTATCTGCATCACCAGTCTGTAAACTAGTGATGTCAGTGTTAGAGGATGGTAGTTGTTTATATTTGCTTTGTCCCGCTTCCCTTTATAGATTATGCTCAACCTGTTTTGTTTCCACCCATGTGGGGCTTAACCATTCAATATTGCTTTACTCACGAATTCTCCTAAAGTTTGCTTAGAGTGTGGTCCGAGTTTTTTTAGTAACCTTATGAGAATACCGTCAGGGCTAGTTCAGGGGCTATTAGGAACCCTTTGCTCCACCTTTTCGACTCTCGTTGTCCTAGTGGAGCCACTGCACTAATTGGTTCATCCGCATCGGGTACGGCGCATGCAGCGCTTTCTTGATGTTTAAATTTTGTGTCATAATTATTTTTAAATATTTCACTGCCTTAACGCCTTCTAGTCTGACCCCTTGAATGGTAGTCCTAAACCTCTGTTCCATGCCTGTCTTATTACTCATAGATTTGAGATTATTTATAAACTTTGCAGCTACCTTTCTATTCTTTTTGTTTACTTCCGATATCCATTGGACCTCCTTTCTTTTATAATTTTCACTGATGAGAACGGACGCTTCTCTGCTGCAGCTCAAAAAGTTACCCCATTTTCTTTTGACATCACCTTTCGGTTTAACTCTCTGTTTAGCATACCTGTGTTCCCTGGAGGCCTCCTGGCGTTTTATTATGGCTCTCTCAATTTCGTCATCCCACCAGCTCTTGGGTGTTTGTCTCCTTTTTCCGGTGGATTTGACTCGTACCTTAGCAAGTTGTAACTCAAAAAGTCGAGTTATATTTGTGTATGTCCACTTCTTTTTAGTATCCTCAGTGATTATTTTTTCATTCTTTTTAGATGTTATTTCTATTTGCCTTTCTAAATAAATATTACCTTGTTGTTGCTAATAATGCCTCATTTCCATTTTCATAGGACATCATTGCGTTATCTCTCGTCGACTTTAGCGTTCCTACGTCCTATATGTTATCTGTCCTTCATATTTCTTGGTACTGCTGCAAAGGGTTAAACCATGCCTTTCACACATATCCATTAGCATTCTACCTGTTGGTCAGGATATCCTTCCATATCTTCGCTGCGCGCATTCATATCTCTTAATATAACTACCTCGTACTCTTCTAGTTCGTCATTGACATTTTCTATCTACTGCCCCATTTCTTGGTTTTCCTGTCTGGCTTTCGCCCCTGTCCACAAGTATACAATACCCAGCAGCGTCATTGGCCCTGCCACTTTCCCTTTCAGCCATAAACGTTCCCTGCACTTATGCTTGACCATTTGTCAGTCTGTATTTTTGATAAAATAACCAATTGCTACCTTTCTTTCTGCTGCCTACTGTTCTATTGCAATATTCCCATGCGTAGTCCGGATTGTTAGGTGGTTGTTCCATGACCCTAAGTAGTGTTTTTACAAACCCATATACCATCAGCTTTTCCTTTCTTAGCTGTTCATCTATCTCTCTCTCCTTCAACCTATTCCTGCCACCCTGCATATCATTATACCCCATGTCTAAATTGGCTCGGCCCTCGTGGCCAAATTGATTTCTACTCCGGAATCTACATGTCTTACATATTGGTGCTACTTTGGAATCGTATCTTCCTATAACACCTGTCAAAGATTTATCCTGACTGTTTTCCTCGTTACTGGCTATTCTAGAGACTGAGGTGCCCGCATGGCTCCCACAAAAGCTACTGCGCCTCCTGCAAGTCGCCAACCCACCTAATGGCCTAGCCTCTCATCGAAGTAAATTTTGTTTCATTGAAAACCCCCCACCTCTGCCTCTCTCTGCTTATTTCCAGTACTTCAAAGCTTTTTTTTCGAATCATCTGCCATATCTTCTTGTTTGCGTTGGCAACCGCTTTTTGCAGGTTTTCGTCACACACCGATACCTCCGGTATTGTGCATATCACTGCCTGCACCTGAGGGCAAATGGCGCGCATGTCATCGACCTATTTCGCCAGTGTGGTTGCTAGTCCTGCCGAATCTTCATGAAAGAAATGGTTTAAACTGCCTGCAGTTATTACGAGGTTTCGTACATCAGCTTTAGGTGCGAGTTTTACGCTCACTTGCCTCACGACTGCTTCCAACGTACGTCCTGAGAACGTCCCTACGGAAACACTTTTGTCACGTCTTACCCTCTCTTTGATTGCTTCTGAGCATCAATTTAAACTCGAGTTCCCAGCGATTATCACGTAATGTGACATTTCAGCTAGAGTATCCCGCACGGGGAGGTTACTTGCATTTGTGACGCTGGCTGCTTTGTCTCCCCCCCCCTCTCACCACTACTTCGCTGAGCTGTGTCTTGCGACCATTGAACCGTCTGAACCTCTTTTTTCCGGACCTGTTTCTCGTTTTTCTCTACCGTTCTGGGTGCCGGTGCGCTACTGTGCTCTCCGCCGGCCGCTCTTATGTTCACCTTTGCTAGTGCCTCTTCGGCTGACATGAGCCTTTCTCCCATAGCCCTTGTTTTTTATTGCTCTGTCACCAATGCATTCTCCAGCTCGGTGATTCTCATCAGCAGTTTACTCTGGGCCACCATAATTTTCCCCATTCTTTTTTCGACCTCTCATTGCCTACACATTGCGTCAGCCTCTTGCGCACTTGCATCCGCACTAGCCTTCATTTTCAAACCCACCACGCATCCTGAATATTTTACAGTCTTTTTAACCATGCCTTTTGACAACCCTTGTCTTCATGAATTGTGCCATTCGTAATTAGAATACACGGAGTACGATGAACTCTGCTCTAAATAGAGAAAGTCTCAGCTCTACTAAAAATTGCGTGTTCGGTGTACGTGCACCTCTACCACTGGGTGGCCGGAGAAAGAAAACACAGAGACACAAAGAAGTAAATACTTGGTGACTTACCCCCAAAAAGCCTTGCAATGTTATAAGTGCTATAAAGAGTTGCACTGCTGCCTTATTAATTATAAAAGCAAGCTCGAAACATGCAAAAACAATTGTCTGAGCAGCCGATCAGTAGCGCTCGAAAAACATGTCTATCCACCATGCCAGTCCGAAATGAAATCTAACTGAACGCTAAGACGATATGATGCGATCACCTACCAGTAGTTCTGCATTCTACACAAGCTTCTGTTAGCCGACAGTACTGCCAGATGGCGTCCGTATTGATTGATTGATTGATATATGGTGTTTAACGTCCCAAAACCACTATATGATTATGAGAGACGCCGTAGTGGAGGGCTCCGGAAATTTAGACCACCTGGGGTTCTTTAACGTGCACCCAAATCTGAGCACACGGGCCTACAACATTTCCGCCTCCATCGGAAATGCAGCCGCCGCAGCCGGGATTCGAACCCGCGCCCTGCGGGTCAGCAGCCGAGTACCTTAGCCACTAGACCACCGCGGCGGGGCGATGGCGTCCGTATACCACACAGGACCTCCAATCAGAACACTATGGTGTTTCGATGCCACTTGCAGCGCAGCATGCAGATACGCGCCCATCTTTTTTTCTGAAGTAAAGGTATTCCTTAGAGTAACAGTTTTTATGTACAGTGATTGAGAGTTATGATAGAGATGTTTCCAACGTCTTCTCCCACGATCCGGTGCCGCTTCTGCGAATCTTCTCTGTTGCCAACACTCTTCTTAGTGTCCCGGAGAAACAGCATCTTCTCTAGGTTTGCAGTGGGTAGTTCGCAGGCTACGCAGAGAATGTAACTGAGAATGCAGCTCCACACAAGCACGAGGAAGGAGTTCGATACCTGCGCAATGGCAAAAAGGTTGCACATTATTTGCCGTGCTCTCAGCACAATGTCAGCAAGGGCAAACACAGGTTGGGCTGTGCCGGTTAGGTGGGTGTCCTTGAAACAGATAAGGAGAAATCACACAGTACTCCAGATTCGTCATTGGTGCGGTTTTTTTCAAAATCGCAAACATCTACCAGCTATAAATATAACTATGGTTCGAGAATACCAAACATACGCTCGGTAAAGCGTTGAGCGCGGATGTTTATGTTTGTCAATGGAGATATGCGCTGCGCTGCCATCATCCGAGGTTGTACAGGCTGTCTAAATCACCCATGGTATGCAGTGCTAGAACGAGTGGCACCAACCCCAGCCACAAGTTGTTAATGGGTCCGTTGTTCTGAGGTTATCTGAAGTATATCATATACGCATTTTTTTCTATGTAGACTGCGTGGTCCTCCCATTGCGTTGTACCTATCATTTGCAGGAGGAGCTTGCCTTCTTTCGTATTCCGCTTTTCGTGGCCACTCATGAACAGTAAAGCCGTGTACAATGTGTAGAAGGAGTGCTTTTCAGTGTGAAGAAAGAATCTAAAGTTTGCCCAAAATGTCAATATATAATTGTTTATCGTCAGACAAAATGAGCACCTGTTTAATTTCTTGCAGTGAAGAGGAGAGAAACAGCTCCATTGCAATATTTGATCAAAGACTGTGCGTTGTAAATAACAAAAAGAAATCTTTCAACATGAATTTGTTATTGGAGTTTAATGTGGAATGTTGTGCTAGAGTACCAATACAAGAATAGATCCACTGCCACATACACGTTCTTCCCATACGCCTTGGCCAGCGTTCAAAAGTGGCGTGTGGCTTCATCACTCTGCCATGTGCCACGGCCCCTCAAGACTGGCTGATGACGGCCATTGTCCTTTTACGCCCTTTGCAATCATTTACCTTGCGGTGAAATCAAAGTAGCGGTGCTTACCGCATTCATGAACGAATCGTATTTATTTGGCACAGTAATTGACGTTTCGTAAATAGCACGTAAATTTCGATTCACTCAAAGTGCTGTTTTTCCAACTTGCGCTTTTCTGCTATACATTTAAGCCAAGTTTTAACTTCCAACCCATTTTGTAATTTGCAGGAACAATATCCAGCACCAGGTTTACGCACCCCGCTTGTTTGCTGTAATGCAGAGGCGAGGTGAGAGGCACCTTGTACACTGCTGGAGCAAACAAATGCAGGAAGTAGGTGGAAGCAATCACTGATCACACCTTCGTGTTATTTAGGTTTCCTTCGTGTGTGTGCATATGTTCGCGCTCGTCGGAAACGCTCTGATTGCAAAAAAGCAGTACATTATCTACCAGTTTGTTTTCTCTTGTGTGTTGTCGCTCTTGCACTGCCCACCACCCCGCATAGTTTCACGAAGCTTTCAATGTTAGAACACTGCACAGTAAAAACGCGCACTTTATTTAGGCAGTGCTAGTACGAACTCTGTTCTGTGTGCTGTTCGAGATGTTGTGGTTTATTCGCAACCATTTCAGAACACGTATACCTTTCGCCTTGTACTATTTTTCACTCATACAACTTCCACGAGTCCTTGTACTATTTTTCACTCATACAACTTCCACGAGTTATATATTATTCGCTTAACCGCATGTCTTCAGGCACCCTGCCGCGGTGGTCTAGTGGCTAAGGTACTCGGCTGCTGACCCGCAGGACGCGGGTTCGAATCCCGGCTGTGGCGGCTGCATTTCCGATGGAGGCGGAAATGTTGTAGGCCCGTGTGCTCAGATTTGGGTGCACGTTAAAGAACCCCAGGTGGTCGAAATTTCCGGAGCCCTTCACTACGGCATCTCTCATAATCATATAGTGGTTTTGGGACGTTAAACCCCACATATCCATCATCTTCAGCCCGTCCTTGTCCACGTCAGCCTTTTAGCGCTTGATACCCTCATTTACCTTATGTTCACTGTGAGTCTCGCTACATTTGTCATAGGTGTAAAGTTTCTGAAAAGGTATTTCAAATTAAACCAATCATAGTGTCCTGGGATCACAATGTGGACGAAGGCAGCAGGCTGGATGTTCAGATCAAACTGCTTGTTTCGCGAACTTGTGGCAGGTAAACGAAATGTCACATTTCTACAGTAGCACACTGGCCCTGATAGCGGCATACAGTGTGTCGGCCATCGATTAACCGACAAGTGCCAAAGCGCGTCGGCATTTTTACATATGCCGTCCAATATTTGAGCCTTATCACTGGTCGTTGCGAAAGCACTATATTAATCTCGAGTGTTCGAGTGTTGCGCGCAATATAAGAAGAAGGATCTAAAATAATCACGAACATTCTTGAACAATGAGGCACAGTTTGCGCTGAGCATTTATGGTACACTCTGCGGCCAAAAACCGAAAGAATGAAACAGAAAATAAGAAACTTGCGTGGCAATAGACATTATTAAATCCCGCTGTACTCTCAAGAGACAGATACGAATATATAAAGTATAAAAGACAGTACGTTAGCAAAGTAGTGAAACCGATTTGCTACCATTTACAGGTTTTAAGGAATAAACATCGAAAGTAAGATTGAAATAGAAAGAGAGCTAAAATAAAAACAAAAAATGAACGCACACATGCACAAGAATGCAGGTCCTTCCGGTCGGCATCTTTTGGAAAGAGCAGTTGAAAACAAAAAGTGCAGTATACTAGAACACCTGCTAAGCCATTTTTTTGTGACATCAACTTCGGTCCATGGCGGATAATTTTTTTTTCACTAAAGAGTCTCGTCACCCAGTTGGTGGAATGCATTGCAGTGGGATAGTCTCTGAGGACAGTATTGCGGACATTCGCGCAGAAGATGCTACATTGTTTCGTCACTGCCGATCGTGGCTATAAGGCTGCGGAGTCTTTAATTCCTATTCAAAACGCGTACGCATTGGTAAATGTGACACCTAACAATAGCCTGCACAATAGAGAAGCGTCACCTCGGCGAAGTCCAGGAGAAATTTGAAGAGTGAGATTTGGGTCTAGGGTACATAGCCATGCGTTCTTGTAGTTTGGCTCATTTCGATGCGACATGGTGTGATTTCGAGCAACCACGGGGAGCCTCCATGCAGCGTTAGCTCAGGAGAGTTGAAATAGTAGTTGATCGTGTTCAGCATGAGGAGAACAGGCTGCCCAATCGGCTCGTTCATTGCTGATAATGACACCATGAACTAAAAAGCTCTGAAAATCCAGTTTATGCCTTTTTTTGATAAAATTATAGGTCTATTTTGAAATCTGGAACACCAGCTGCTCGGGCAAGTCATGGCGTAAATGTAACAAAAGGGGCGGCAGTCTCACCCTACTATCACTGAAATTAGGTCATTTTAACGTGATAGCGTTAAAAAGCTCGTTTTGCAGAAGTTCCGGCATCGGCGTTTGTGTTAGCGTTGGCGCCGTTGAATGTGAAAAATGAAAAAAATCTTTGCGTGATATAAAGGTCGAGAGAGATGCAGATAAATAAACAATAAAAATATCTGGGTTGGTAAGGTTCGACCCTGGTCGTTTACGTTGCAAGCGGGTGCTCTACCACACCTTCATGCTGCTGCTTATAACTGCAGTAAAAATACCTTCCTCTGCTTAGAACTGAAAGTAAGTTCCATGCTTTAAAAAAACACACAACCTGTACACGTGCTTCACAATATTTCACTAAATATTGCCGTAATAATCGGTGGCACATTTGAGCCTACATAGCCATTAGCCGTCATAACAGGGGATTATCATAATGATTTCATAGTTTAAAGCCAGCCAGCCACTTCAAAATGCACACACGCTACTGAACCCTTTGGGCCACATACCGGGTGCACTGCAAGTTTGAAAAGATTTCATACATAGTGCTTCAACTACGTACTTGGAACAGGTTACCGCTATCGCGTTAAACTCTAAGGCGATGATCGAGGGTTCCACAACTTTTCGCACCCTTTTCTAACTAATGATGTAACGTGGTATGAAGTGCTGTGAACTTTGCTGCCGTCTATATTGTAAGAGGTGGGGGGGTTGAATCTGATTGTTCTAGATTTTATTGGCATCAAAATATATGTCGTTGAGCTGTTCTGCAATACGGAGCGCTTGGTGCATACATGCATACAACTTTGGTAATTCTCGTATAGCAGGAATAAAGCAAGCTGCTTAAAAGCAGGTGATCATATATCTGCTCTTTTTCAGATTCAGCAATTGTCAGGCTGATCTTTGGCTGACTGTGACACCACGCAGTAATCGAAGGTCTCGCGGCGGGCATGAAGCGCGTTGTCAAAGGCTCAATAAGTGGTTGCAATTTGGCAAAAAAGACGAACGTTGTCTGTCTGCTGGTAAAATGGCTAGGTGGTAGCAGGGTGTCCGAGCAAAATGCCTTTATACGTGTCGACACTGTTTTAACATCACTATCAGTCTTGACGAGGTAGTCAGCGGCAACTGCTATAAAAGTCACCGTCGATGCACTTAGAGACAAGATTCTATCTCGAGTGCCTGAGCTTTGTAATTTTTATGGCCTTCTTTCTCTTGCTTTGGTCGTCAGAGGAATGCTGTACTGCAGGAAGACGAGAAAGAGCTCCTGGTACAGCTGTAACTTAGCGCTGGCTGAATTCTCCCAAGTTTTCCCTGCGAAGAGCTTCAACAGCTGACAGGTGTTATTGAACTGCTTTTTGATGCATGAAACGAGATGGCCCCATGATGAATCCATCTCTGTCATGATGCCCATAATGGTGTGTGATTAAAAAATATGGTGCAGTTAGAACATTGATATCTACGCCTTGATTATTCATAAGTTTGCACACAGAAGCCTTCAGGGTGGATTTCTCGGAAGAATTTTACAGTCGAAATCAACACAAAACCATCAGGAGATACAGTAACAGCTTTGTTAGACAATCAATGTGAGATAGATTGCACATATTTAAAACAGGGAAGTAATCTGCAACACAATAACGCCTTCGTACTGGTATATTCCGGCCCATAACAGCTTAGTGCATTGCATGTGGTAGAATTCAGTTTAACTGAATCGGTTGTTGTGATGACGTTAAAACTCTTATTCTTTCAAAAGTTCATTTGAGTATAGTAGGCAAAATACCTTCATAATTAGCAATTTTATTCTCTGTTTCTAATTGCGTTTTTCATTATTGGGGCGTGTGTTGAATAAACCGACTTCACTTACCAATGTGAAATGAGAATAGAACCTGCGCTCTCTGCTTATACGGTGAAAGAGTTTGTAGAAAGGCAGATGTATGAGGTATACACCGAAGCAGAGCCGTCCAAGTGGCACAAATCCATTCCACGAGAGAAACCGGTTGACGAATCCTACAGAAGAAAAATAATAAAATAACACAAAAACAGAATTAACAAACTAAACAAGTGAAATGAAAATTTGACTGATATAATGCTCCCATCTTTTATCTTTATTGCAACAAAAATCAATTAGGGCTCTTCCCTGTTTCTTTGCGTTTATTCATTGTCGTTGTGCTGTTTTTTAGTAAGAACGTTATGGTTTCAGAGAAAATCTACTGGTTTAAGACAACCTTGACGCAGAGATAAAGAGAATAACCCCCTCGAAGAACAATATTTACGTGTCTCTAATCTGAATAAAAGATAACCATTGCATCTGTAAATGCCGGCTTGTCCACCATCAGCGCAAGACCAAGTATTCTTCATTCTATAATGAATTACGCCTGACAGAGCATAATTGAACTCAAACAGTTATGCTTGATATGCCTATATCTTATAAAGCCATAGCAGTCATTGCCATGCTCCGGTCATGCTATTTTTTGTGCTGACCATTGCGTAAATCTATAAAAAATGCGAAAATCGTTGTCATCAACTGGTAGGTCAACGTTGAAGGAGACCCTTGTGGCAATAGACGTTAATTTTCTTCATTGAAAAACTTTCTTTGAATCAGTTGATTTGCCAATGCTAGTGCCATCAACCCAAGATTCAAAGCTATTTTGGTGCAGCAATGCGTGTTTCAAGGGCAAAGCCAGAAGTATCTATATAGGTCGCAGGGCATCCCACCGTCTGACACGCTCGAAAATCTCTTCATTTTAAAAAGACAGGGCGTGCAAACACGCGCACAAGAAGAAAACCATGTATGTGTGTCCTGACTTCCTTTTTCCGTCCGTGTTTATGCACCCTCGATTTTCAAAAAGAATACGTTCCAACTCGCTCCGCTTCTAGTATTCCAAGTTCATCAAGCTCATTTTTTCCTTTGTGCTTTTGTTCAATAATGTGCGTGTGTGTGTTTGTGCCCAAAAGTTTGGCTGCTAATAATTGCTTGCTTGATATGTGGCGTCTAACGTCCCAAAACCATGATATGAAAATGAGAGATGCCGTATCAGAGGGCTCCAGAAACTTCGACCACTTGGGGTTCTTTAACGTGTAGCCAAATGTGAGCACACGGGCCTACAGCATTTTCGCCCCCATCGAAAATGCAGCCACTGCAGCAGGGATACGTTCCCGTGTCATGCGGGTTAGCTGTCAAATAGCTGAGCCACAAGAACACTGCGATGGGGCTACTAACGATTGCATTCGCAGTATGACGCACATCAGTGACAACATCATTTTTTTACTAGGGCGTTAATGAGGGGGCACAGTAACACACTGAAACAACCACCAAATATACAACCTCACTAAAACTTTTGCTGAACACAAAATTTCACAGAAAGCTATCCTCACGCTTCGTCCAAGACCAAAGCCTCAATATAATTAGATGCTCCAGCCTGTAGCAGTTCTTGTGAACTCTAAACTACCCGCTAACTTAGAAGCTGTGTGCACGCGAACAGAGCAGAAATTTAATTAGCAGTGAAGCCCACAAGACATAAATTTTTGAAGTGGGTGCTCATTGCTGAGTATGACCGGTGCAATGAAAGTCGCACAGTGAAGGTGTCATCACATGCGCTGTGTATACTTTCAGAGAAAGTTATCTGACAACCGCGTAATGAAAATCTATAGAGATTTTGACTGCACTTATTCATACGTCAGATATTAGAAGAAGCAGAATTGACGTAGGCTAAAAGAGAGCATCTGCATAAAATAAAATTGCCCGAGACAGGGTGGTAGTGCGCTAACATAGACTGCTGTTTTGTCACGCTCGTCAGGAGAATGTTGGGTGCCCCAAAGGGACCACGAATGATGTGGAGGATCAGCCTTGCACATGGTACAAAAATTGTTGGCGAAGAAACATTCTCTACCATAGGTCGCTGAACTGGTAGGGCATCTTACGCGAATTCAAGGCGCTGTGTTAAGGTTCCAGTGAAGAAAAGGGGGCCTATTTGTATATATTGATTTCTTCGAATTTAGTCCAAAATAATAACTCTAAGGCTACAAAAACAAGAAATTATATTCTCTGCGTCTTCTTTGGTTTAACGGAGTGTTGGTTTCATCAGCTGTGTCTAACAAAAGAAACGGGCGCCTCAAACACTGCCTCTTTTTGTGCGATGTGAAATCCCTTGTTTTGGCCTTTTTTATAACGTTAGGGCTGTCCATAAAACTCATGTGGTCGGGAAAGCAAGACGCTAACAAGTGCTTGGTCAACAGGTTCTTAAAGAATATATTGAACTGAGGGTGAGCCCATGATCGTGCACACTAAAGTTGACTTCCCTGCGAGGCCTATACTTTTACTGCAACTGGCTGCACCTTAAGGCACTTGCCAAGCCACGGTTGACGCAATCTCTGTGATGTGTGAAAAATTACGCCACTGGTTAGGAAAACTTTCAGCCGTCATTTTTGTGGAAGTGGAAAGCGAGTCTGTGCAATATTGCAGAAAGTATTAGGGATGGTGAATTCTCATTACTAAAACAAAGTGGTTACAGTGTGCTTTCAGCTTCTTGAGTGGCTTAGTGTGTAATAGTCATTTAGTCTGTGAGCAATAATAATCACACCTGACTTTCAACGAACTGTGCAAGACGAGGAGGTGAGATCGGATTCTGGGATAAGCCATCCGCCATTATCCAAAATTTTGCCTCACAAAACAACCATCTCTTACTATAGCACAATTCGTGAAGGTACTGGCTTACGCACTGGAGCCCCAAAATGGACTGCTTAGGACAACCACCAGATCTTCGGCGAAGCCGCAAACTTGCAGACCTTCCACAGCTATCAACTATCTTTAGCCCTGATGGTCATATTTCGAACTGAGAAAAAAAAAAACAGCAACACGAACACACACACAAGCACAGAAGTGCGTTTGTGTTCCTGTTTTCGTCGTGTAAATTTTGCGTACTTTCAAACTCTGCAGAACTGGTGAACTGAATTATGTAATAATATGCCTGATGGTATCGTACCGTCGGCTTTACAAAACACCCTTTACAACAGTGCAGTAAGCCACGCACATTACGAAAGCTGAAGAGAACGTCGAGGAAGCACTCAATTACTATACCGGTGGGTGAACTTATATGACAACCGGGATACTGCCAACCATGGTGGAGCAACGTACTACTTCTCATTGGGGAAACCACGTTGATATAGTTCGAGAATAATTAGAAGATTTCGACAACGAGATAAAGAAATTCTCTGGTGACTTTCTGGAGAAAAAGAAGAGTGCCAAGCCCACACTGAGTCAACGTTCTCATTGCCTGAAACACCTGCACAACGTACATAAAACTTCTGAGGTTGTACTTGTGAACGCACTCTTTTTGTTAGAGATGGAATTTGGAAGATGTCATAAGGCCAAACCACCACGCGAGCCGAGCCGCAGGGCCGGAACGGTAATGTGACACGAAAGTGAACCCCCTGTGGCGCTTGCGCGTGGGCGACTGTGCGCGGGCTCTGAGAGAAGACAAAAGAGAGACGGCTGTGTAATTTGAGAGACGCCGTATCTTTGTCTCTCCAGCAGTTTTCTTTACTTTGTCCTAAATAAACGTCGTTTTGTAAAACTAACCGTTGTTTCTTTACCAGTCATCTCCCTCCTGTCTCTATAATTATCATCGTTTTGCATCTAACAATTCAGAAGTGAGATTGCGTATGCCCGAAGTTATTCATCGAGCCCGACCATGCCTGTCGCTCGCAAAGAAACATACTGAACGGCTTCGACAAGCGAAGAGGATGGCGAATGACGAAGCACCGATGGCAACGAAGGCAGCGCAAGCCGAGGTGTGCCCGACAGTGTGTCCACCAGCGGCACCACTACGGCACACAGACCATTATTCGACATGGTGGCAGTCAATCAAGCTAGCATACCAGCAGCATTGAGGGAAGCCATGAAAGGGATCATGCATGTCCAGTCGCAACAGACAGCAGCCATGTCTGTCTTTAGCACAGGGGAAACATCACGCCTGGTCCCTTTGTTCGATCCAACTACGTCAGACTCGCCAAATATCGATACAGGATTGCGACGTGTGGATGACGTAGCGGAAGCCTACCGTTGGGCAAACAGAGTAGCATTTTGCCGCGCACTGGCAAAGTTGCATGGACCGACGAAGATGTGGTACGACTCCCTTCTGTCTGTTAATGAAATCTGGTAGGTTGAGCTCAAACGTGCCTTCCTCACGACAGCAGAAATGCAGAGGCTTTGCCAGGAAACGCAGGATCGAATTCGCAAGCAAGCTGAGCTTATTGAGGGCTACTAATCTGACAAATTGGCGAAAGAACGTCGTTGTAACCTCAGCGAAAAAGCTTGCATTGAATATTTGATCCCCGGCCTAAACAATGAGGATATCATCTGAGCTATCAACACCCACATGTACGACTCAACAGAGGAGCTTCAAAGTTACGTAAAGCGTCTAAAAGAGCGGTTCGGAACCGTTGGCTCCCGAGAATCAGAACATTCCAGGACAAGCGAATTTCAAAATCCTGCGGGCTATGGCAACAACGAAAACGAAGCCGCGGTAACGGCCTTGAACGAAAGCAAACAAAACCAAGAAAACTATGAACCGAAGAGAAAGACCGAACCGTCTGGACTTAGGCGCAAACACCCCGCTTTCAAAAAAGGAGGGCCGTGCAGTTTTAACTGCAAGGAGTCCGGTCACGTCTCTTTCAACTGCCTGGGTCCACAGTGGAGGTCGATGTGTAGAGTTCGCAACTAAAGTGGACACAAGGCACCGAACTTCCGCAAAAGGGAGAGCGGGCTGCGCCTCTTTCAAAACGTCGTGGATCTGGTCATCCGCACAGTGAACCGTGGTGAAGGATTGTACTTCATGGTGGCTAAGGTTAACCGGAACGAATTGAGACCTTGCGTTTGCCTCGGCAGTGCGTGTGTCACTCACTATTTAGTGCAAGGATGCAGATCCGGTCGGGCTCGAATATATGGTGCTGGATAAGCGCTGACTATTGGGGGCTATGGGTCAGGGCGTGTGATGCCGTGTGGTGAGGCTAATGTTAACGTGACAGTCGACCAAGCAACAGCCGACATACCCACGCACTAATCGTGACAAAGTAGTCACGGGTGATTTTTATCATCGTTGAGTAACCCTTCACAGAGCAACGTCACGTTATAGCTCTGAGGCGACGGAACAGTGCGCGTAAACTTCAAGAGGAGAAGAACGGAGACAAAAGTGACGACACATTACAGTCCATAGGAATTCCAAATCTTCCAAGGTGCCCAGTCTGCCTTGACAGTTGACAGTGTTTCCACCGAACTAAGTTGAATTGGTCAAGCCTTACGTAACGGGCAGCAAACCTAACGCTGATATTTTTGTGGACGACCAACCCAAGTGCCCACCGTGGTGTTCTAGTGGCTAATGTACACGGATGCTGACCCACAGGTCATGAAATAGAATCCCGGCTGCGGCGGCTGCATTTCCGATAAAGGTGGAAACGGTGTAGGCCCATGTACTCAGATTTGGGTGACGTTTAAAGAACCCAAGGTGGTCTAAATTTCCGGAGCCCTCCACTACGGCGTCTCTAATATTTATATGGTGGTTTTGGGACGCTAAACCCCATATATCAATCAATCAACCAACCCAAGTGCAAAGAGGGGCGTGAATATTGCTTACCATGTTGCGTCATAAAATATTATGCGGGAAACGTGACCTGCATTCTTGCAATGAACGTTTCGGACCAGAAACTACTGTTCAAGCTATCGAGGAGTCTGCCTAATCATAAGTGTGCAATCTCAATAAAAAGTCGATAAAGGACGTGAAACTAAGCTGTAGTGCCACGCAACCATTTTCAACGGCAACTGCGAACGTCCAAACGGGCCCAAGAATGACATCGGAGCACCATGAAAAATTTAACTGACCAAACGAAGAGTATCGCGACTGTTTTCTTGACATCTTAGAGATTGGTCGCAGCAATGCAGCGGAGATAAAACAAAATAACGACCGGAGAACCCGTAAGGTTTCACTCATGTTGGTTTTCCTTTGCGGACAGTGGGCATTCGCGAAGACCGAAAAAACAACACACGAAATACAACAAGAAGCGTTCTACGACTTACGAACCGGGGCAGCTTGTATTGGTCGTGCGAGAGCCTACAGATTGTGGCAAATAAAGGAGAAACACAGAGGTCTGTATAGCATCAAAGAAAAAAAAACTACCCGATGGCCGATATTGCATAGAGAGGCTACTAAGTGTATGGCGTGAGAAGAATAGTATTAGAATAGTAGAAGAATAGTAGTCACGCCATACTAAGTTTATGGCGTGAGAAGAAGGATAGTATTAGGCTGTGGGTCAAGGACGAGTTGTACCCGGATGGGTCACACAAAAGACTCTGACCGGGATGGTCGGTATTTGCAAGATGGCCGAGTGTACGCATTCTTGTTGTGCGAGACGGATTTTGAAAGATGACGCCAGGCCACAACCACCGCGCGAGCCGAGCCGGCTGGAGGGCCGGAACGGTAGTGTGACGCCAAATCAAACCCCCTGTGGCGAGTGCAGCTGTACCACTGTGCGCCGGCTCTGAGAGAATACAGAAGAGGAATGCCTGTGCAACTAAAAAGACGCCGCATTCTTGTCTATCCAGCAGTTATATTTACGCTAAATAAACGTCGTTTTGTTAATGTAGCTGTTTTTTCGTTGCCAGTTTTTTCCTTCCGTCTCCCGAATCATTATCGATTTGCATCTAACACTTGTGTGTGGACCCACTTATGACTAATGAGGCCAAGGTCGTGCATCTCCTGAAAGGAGTTATGGAGAATACCTACCTATATCTCATAGGCAATGACAATTTGCGGTGGGTGATTGGTATCATCCAGCATCGTCGGGCGTTTACTACTCGTAAAGCTTGGTGTATTTTGTCAATGATCGGTCAACTCCCCGACGTCACAACTGTTGCGAGCATCGGTGTGGGCCCTCCATCCAGTGATCTAGAGTCAGCTACGCGACAAGTAGTCGCCGATGAATTTATCGGCAACACACTGTTGCTACATAGGTGACACATGTCCACGTTCCTTTCATGCTCTGCCACATCCGCCTGGGTCCATAAACGCTGCGGACTTTGACGACTCAAGGACACTAGTGAAGTAGGGTCATCACACTTAACTTTACGAGGTTCGAAACGACTACATCCAGAAGGCATCCTCGGCATTACATGTGTTTTAAGATTCCGCTGAATATTTTCAGAAGAATGTGGCTCAGAAAACATTTGTGCGCTTCCAATGTGGCGTTCATGGACATCTACTCTCGGCGTTCTGGCGTGCAGCTCTACCACAGTATGAACGACCACCATGATCCCCACATCGCACGAGTATACGTGATGATGACTATAACTGGCAACCGAACATCTATTATAGCAGTGACATTTTAGCCCTTCGACGGAATGTGACGTCGTCAGTTTCAACGACTCCTTGGCAGCTCTTGACTTGCCGTTTCCAGATTTTGCCTACCTCCGTGCCGAACAATGCAAGCGAAATTGTGTGGCTTTCTTTTTCTCATTTGATGTCGAGAAAACGCGTGAGCCGTTTTGGTTATACTGAATTGTATTCTGTATAACCGAAACTTATTGCACAGGGCCCTGTTCACTTTTAGTAGTCTCTTGGTCTTCACCCTTCAAGTTAGGCCCGACAATCCAACATGCGCTGATATGGGATCGGTCTGGTCCTATTTACGAACACTGGTACAATTTTACTGGAATTTACAAGCTACTGCTAAATAAGTCACGAGTTCTGAGTGTTACTCACAACCGAAACATCCAACTAACGTACTTCTTGAACAGCTCCTCCCCATACTGCCACTGTGTTTCCGCTTTGAGATCGTTGTTATCGACCTGACGGGCCCTTTTCTGCGATTGCTTACTAGACACTGCTGGATTATAACATGTGTTGACCACCATATTCGTTATGCTAAAACCGTAACAATCGCTGCGCAACGGCTGATCACGTTGCGTATTTTTGCTGCGTGACATCATCCTCCGGCTTCGGTAGCCTGCCGCCACCAACAGCGATCGCAACCGTCACTTCATAGCCAACAACTTCAATGAGCTGCTCAACCAGTCTGTTTCACAGGTTCGTCATGCAATATTGTACCATTCACAAACCGTCCAACTAAATCAGCTTGCTAAACAGGTGGATCATCATTATCCTGGCTGTGCGCGTTGACTCTAAACACAAAACTTGGCACAATTTTACTTTTTTGAGTTGCACCTAAAGTACTGTGCTGCACGGGACCACCGGTTTTAGCTCAATTTGACCCTCTGCACTCCCGTCCACCACGTAATACTTTTCACACTGTTTTCCTGCTTTCCGAGAAGGAAAATTCACCTCTTTCTGAGACACTCTCGAATAGAGTAGGTGAAGTGTATAGCGCGGCTTCACACTTTCAGGCCTCAAGACCGTTCAGAGGCTTGCTATGATAAATGTCACCTACATGCCTCGCACAGCCAAGAAAAACGGTGCGGCTATGGACTCCATACCACAAGCTTGGATCGCATTTGACGTTTCTGGCCTGCTTACACAGTAGCATTCTCATTTGGTCGTGCATTAGCAACTCTGCGTCCCGTTCTACGGCTCACATGAACTGCCCATCACTACAAAAAAAAAAGAAAAAAAATTGACGTCGTGCATGTAATCAGTTTGAAGGCATACGACGGGTGAGTGTCACTGATTCGGCCGGTGGGAATGGTCTGCAACGAGCTAATTGATATTTGCTTCTCGACAAAGTGTGGTAGAAAAAAAAGAATGGAGGTTGGATTCTGGGCGAAGTCTTCCGCGACAATCCATCAATCCACCCCATCAGTACGCTCAAAAGACACAATCACGCAGACATAAAAAAGGACGCTAATGCAAGCGGGGTGTTTCCGTCATGCTATGTGCGAACGCTTGTGCCTTTTCTGCACTGCTTCATTACCTTCTGTATTTATCTCTGGCGTTTGCAACACGCAAAGGCATAACCCTTAAAGTTTGGTGCTGATATTTACATGGAGCCATTTCTTGTTCTCTCCGGACCGTCAGGCACGAAACCTACGTACTTACAGTCTACTTACAGCACATAAAATGCGAAGGCTGTGCTTTTGTCTTGTGCAGAATCTTAGCCATTAGCCATGATTTCAATATTCGTAAACATATCACACATACTCTTTATACATGTAAACGTGTGCGAGTTTGTGCGTGTTGGCGTGCATTGCTACAATCAGGCAGAGGATTGTACATGCTGGAATTTTTTTCGAAGAAGTAATTTTTCCCGAAATAGGAAAAATGCCCAAACCAAATATTTCAAGGGCACTATGCAGGATTGGCCGAGTTTCATGAAACTTGGAATATTCCCGAGCTCTGGTGACTGCCCCTAATGAGTGAGCCAACAGAATGAAAAAGTCAAATTCACCCCTCAACACGTTGCATTTTAATGGTTACTATGGAACCAGTCGTCGCGTTAAGGATGGTCGACTAAGTTGGGCGGTGTTTTCAAACCAGAGGCATCTTCTTTCATTTGTTTGTGATTCCAGTGAGTTCAGAAGTGCACCCATGCATTATAAGAGTCAGAAACTTTTCGTGATAAAATTTTTAGGAAAGGGGCGTTGAATTTATTTTTAAAGCTTTTAATGCCTGCACTAAGTCTGTCTTAGAATAATCAGCATGGCGGCCTTTCAGATCAGTAATGGATGAGCATCTTACAACATCTTGACCGCAGCTAAATCAGAGTCCGAATGTACATTCTAGCAAGGCCACGTGCCAGGCTGTACATTAGAGCGCGCCGTTCGGGCGGTGCACGTCGTCTTTGTTGTCATCACCCGCTAGCACCCGAGCACATGCAGCCGCCTAATTAGCTCTTTGGCTTGATGGTATGCTCCACTATAGTTAGGCCAGGGCATCCTATAACCAAGCTAATTACGGCTAGTCGTGGTAAGGCCGAAGTAAGGACGCCACATTTTAAAAAAAACCGTGCTGATGAAGCCATGTAAAGCTAGGACCCGGGTAAACAAGGCTCGCTGGTTGATGAGCTAACTAAACTATGCTAATTACCGTGACGTTGTTCAAGAACACTCAAAATGAAACAATGCCCATAGCCTTCGATTGATTGATTAATATGTGGGGTTAGACGTCCCAAAACCACCATACGATTATGAGAGACGCCGTATAGGAGGGCTCCGGAAATTTCCACTACCTGGCGTTCTTTAACGTGTACCCAAATCTGAGCACACGGGCGGGCACAGCGTTTCCGCCTCCATAGGAAACGCAGCAGTCGCAGCCGAGATTCAATACCGTGACCTGGGGGTCATCAGCCGAGTACCTTAGCCATTAGACCACTGTGAGGTTTGGCTAATTAGCCCTTACTAATACATTGATAAATAGAATCCTGCTAATAAGGATTACGTTTAAAATTTTTATGCAGGTCATCGCATAGATAATTGCGCCTGAAATGAATGTCTTTTAATTGAAGCCTTATCAATGAAGAAAAGACAGCTCAGTGTAATGGTCATTAAGCCTCAGTAAATTAGTTCATTGAAACTTAAGACAGAGCTGATGCGGTCTTCAATCGAAACCGATCACGCACGTGAGTAGACGACCAACTTGGAAAGCTTCAAAAAGCTAGGGTAGCACAAGGTTCTCCATGGCTGCAGCCTTGAACAAGTAGCGTATTCTTATCAATATATTTTATACAAAGAAGCTGCCACTTAGCGTTCACCACATGAAATGCTTGTCAGTCACACCAACACCATCGCAGTCCCAAGGTACACTTGGGCCATCTCAGAATTAACGAGTTTGTATCCGAATTCACGCGTCAACCATCTTCATTGACAGACTCCTGCGGCAAAGATCGGGTACGCCCACCATGTTTCCTCTTGCCGAGAAACAGTACTCACGGCGAGCAGCACAATTAATTTATCAGCTTTATAGCGCAAACTATGGACACACACACAGAAGTGAACGGGATATCACCACGTGGCTACGATGTTTTGCACTCAATTTCACCGTGCTCCCCACGTTGCCAATCACATTCGCATTGCCGTCATGATACCAGCGCCCCTGGTGTCCACCTCTCTTTATATTTAACGGTAATATTCGATAGAGCCAAACGAGAAGCACAAGAGTGCTGCGTTTGCACCCCTGCTGCCTTCAAGAGTGCAAATTTTGATGCTGAAGGTGGAATGAAAGAACCTGTCCGAAAGAGGACAAACGCCCACGTACACGCCTGTGGCAGGCGCATGTTGAGTTTGCAAAAAGAGAGCATGGCAATGACGCTGGCCTCGCTGCACTGTTAAAATGTTGACTGAGTAGCGACGCTGACATGTTCGCACGCGGTGTTTCTTTGATAACCGCCGCAACTGCTCTACATGCGTTTCCAACGCCACGGGCGTTCTTGAAGCCGTTTTTATTAATGCTGCTATCACGCGAACCGCACTGTTTTCATATCAATGCCACCGAAGACCGAGCTCGGAGCGAACTCGTCTACCCTGAAGTTCGGGCCATCATGCATAGCACTTCAAGGCTCCAATTGGCCATTCATCGGCGCTGTACAGAACACTACTGCTCAAATGTTTTCCTTCTGCCTTGCTTGAGAACAGTATCACGTGGCCAACATCGAGCGCTTGTCCGCAAGTTTCACGAGACTGCGCCCACGGACACATTTCCGTTGCTTAGAAGGGGACAACTATCACAAGAGTTTACTTGGAAACGATACTGTATTATAATAATTTTAGGGATATGCATTGCTCGCTTGACATTCTGTCATGAGGAGTCCAACTTGCTAGATTCCATGATGTGCTACGTTCGTACGCCACACTCGTTTCATACTTCGGGTGGCTTGAATGCTGTGTAAAAGGTGGAGGAAGTGACATTTCTTTTTCTTCTACTACTGTGCTTTTCCTGTTTCGCTACTCGACCACTTGAGGCTATAACACAAACAGTCAACTTCATAAAAGAGTATATAAACTAGTCGTATTCTGCTCGTGTGTTTACGCAAAGCTGTTTTACATGCATAGTAATTAACACCAGTAATAAAAACTTTTGTATGCTTCAGAACTTTCAGTGGCCTTGACAAAAGCCTACAAGCTATTGAAGTTTTCTTTGATAATGTTCTTTGATTGGGGCAAAGGTGAGTACACGTTGCAGCGGTCAATGCCAACAAGAAACCACCAGGGGTGGGTGGCCTATTGCAGACAGAGAATGTAGCTGGAAACTTTCAACTCTGAACCTTCGGTGAAGGCTAACCAGCCCTGTTTTATAGAAAATGTTTTACAGAAAGCGCATGCGATTCTGTGTAATATGTTTGGTATACAAAGACCTCATGCTGTAGCCTTTCTCTCTGTGTCTTCTTTTTCTGCGCTTTTTTTATTTTGACGTACCAGCTCACCCAACAGTCAGCCCTTCTAAACGCGGCACAATAACAACCGAGTTTGTGACTAAACTTGAGTCCCACTTTTACTTCTCTTGGAAGTCTCTCATTTGTGTAATCACGTTGCTCACCTCTGCTAGTGAGTATAAGATGCTTTGCATGACATCAGGTTCATACTAGGCTATGAGGTTCACTATACAAGTTTTGCGGCGGCACATTTAAGTTGTTTGTGAATACGGGATTTACTTATATCGAGTCATAAGGATCCGTGAAGCTAAGGAAGACTTCTTATTGTTCTGATTTTCTGTATTCTTCGATTTTTCTTGGTCTAGAGCAGCACTCAATGAGTGGGAATTTTCGGAAGCAATTATTTGAAGCTTAAAGATGTGGGCTAAATTATTTTTACGTGTGTTGTAGTTTAAACTGATACAGTTAACTATTCGTTGCATGAATGTAAAGGGATTTGAAGAAGTAGTTCACATGACTGAAAGTTCACTGCAAAATTAATAATTAGAATACCAAACAGCATTATACAGAGCACATATTAGGCTGAAAGTGTAAAGTGCACTTTATGTTAAACAGGACCGTGCAGCATTTTTTGAAATGGTGCCTGGAAAGTGCAAGAAGAGGCCAATCTCCGAAAAAAGTCTACGTTACGGTGCACTGCCTCCAGCCCATGCTTTTTGCTTTAAGGCGAAGTCTTGCAATTTTCTAATGCAACTTAGAGCTTCGGTTTGAGATGGAGGATTTAAACCTATCTCCTGCCTCAGCCTATACTACTTCGTCCAGCTCTTCTTTCGTATACAAAAGAAAAGTAGAATTGGTTTCTAAGTATTATAGTTTGCACAAGTACTGATGCACTGGTGGCTTGTTTACGTCTGCCACATAGCCACATTGCCTTGGAGGCACACAATGAGCAAGCAATATGGCACCGCCACGCATGCGCCGGCGATTTGGAGGTGGTACGCATCGAACACGCCACTGCTACAGTAGGTAAAACTTCGTTGAGCTGCTCTTAAATGTGACCCTGCATGTGCGGACTAACTTTACTCAACTGAAATAGTCACTAATGAAAATTTAATTTAACTGAAAGATTTTCACTGAGAATGCATTAAGAAGTTTTCGTGGACTCTCTAAAAGTTAGTTATTCTGAAATATATTTGTGAACCAATGTTGGTGCCAAAATTTATACTATTGCACTTATAACAAAACTACATTCACAAAATTCAGCATGATACTGTATGCATCTTGTCTTACCTCCTCTACCTGTTGAGCAGAAGAACCAGAACCAAGCGACACAGACTGACCAGAGGATGCGGTCGATAAATGCAGCCACCATTCGCTTAGTCTCGCTAGCCTGTTCTCCATTAAGGTTCCAGTCAAGCTTCATGTACATACAGCAGAGGCCGCATGACAAGGCAATGAACCAGAATAAAGCCTGGACAACCTGCGTAAACGAAACGGCAAGAAATTGCAGCAGGGACATAAAAACAAAAAGAATTCATTGGCGTATACTCTTATGTGTCTTGAAGCACTCCGTTTGAAGACACCGTAATATGATGATGAGCACCCTTGCAATATACAGTGACACGTAGCTTGGAGGAAAATAAATTATCTCAAGAAAATTATCGTCAAAGTAAAAGTTTTGTTAAATAAAGCAGATGTGTTGTAGCTTTCTACCACAAGCTGGAGAAAACATCGGGTGTTCAAATACAAATTCAACTCAGAGTTTTTTCGTGCTGCTCATTTGCATTTACAGACCATGCGAAAAATTCAGTAACATTTTGCTTCGCTTGAGCACCTTAGGCGGCAGCGGTTATGAATCGGGTACAGAAGGACTTCAGTTTCTCCAAGTGCAGCAGGGCTCCTACAAAAATGTTTCAATTTTATATCCAGATACCCGCAATTGCGTTTGGCAATCGTAGTACGTCCGCCATGGTTGTAGTGCTAAAGCTGCAGCTGTTGCTTTGTATGTCTACGGCTGGCTTCGAAAACACACAAGCACCTTATCGAAATTGTGGGGCGACTTTGAACCCGCTTCACGCCATATCTTCATGAACTGTCGTTCTCAACGTAAAAGTTTGGTAGTTTAGCTGCATTGTGGCACGTCAAGTAGTTGCATTGAAGCATGTTGATTGAGATGAAGCGTAGAGCTCTCTACGTCGTTATACCCTCTACGAAAAGTATGATTTTACCTGTTGAAGGTAAAATCATGACCTCAAAGGCGCTGGAGAGTGTAACGGAATTTTTTTGTATAACTGAAATGCAAAACTGGAGTCAGTCAGCATTTGCATTCATTCGTGCTTCAAAGGGGGAATTAAAAATGCATAGAATAGACTTGTTCGATCAATTGACATTCGCTCAATTGATAAAGTACTGTACACATGTCTTAAATTCAAGATTTTTTTCTCCTCCGTTTCACTTCAGATCCAGGAACTCCTCACCTTTTTTTTTTACTTTGTCGTTTTAGTATTTCTAACCATGCATCAACTTCATCTCCACATCCAGCCAAACTTTGTGGCACAGGCAGTTTGCATGTACATGCTGCTCTTCCGCATTATTTTTTTCTCAGGAAACCGCCTTTTTGACGATGCCCTGGTGCACGAGATCTTCCCCTAGCGCAAAAGTCGCGGAATCTCTTAATTTGAATGGCCTTGCCTCTGGCGATACTGGTTCTCCTGGCTACTACCAAATCCTTGAAAGGCGGCAGAGGCCAGCACAGTAGAACGAAAATTGCGGTTTGCCCTTTGCTCGAAAGATATAATGCAAGTGTGTCAAGAAGTTAGGCAAAACCTGCCCTGCTAACCCCCCCCCCCCCCCCGCAAGTTGCGCACGGGGTGCTTATTGATAGTCGATGCTCTTGAGTAAAATATTAGAGCACAGCAAGTGGGGACGGCAATAACAATTGGGATTCAAATAAAACTTGAAACTGCACACATTTGTGCCGGCAGCTTTCGCGAGAGAATGATTCGACTGCGTCTTTGACTAAGAGACATAGGCATTAGCTATTTTGGTAATTCGTGCTTAACGGCTCCTAGGAGGTGCCACCAGCACTCCAAAGCCGTCTCTATAGCGCAAAAATAAACGCACATATATTAGAGGGGTGCCCCCTCAAATGTGACGTCAATTTGAGGATTCTACTTTTAGTCATGCTGTAACCACTGCAGCCCTGAACGCAGATCATTCTCCGGACTGAATTTTCGCCAAACAGTCTTTAGAGAGTCAACGAACGCTTTGAACGACCGTTTTCAAGTGCGATTTAAATCTTGTTTTTGTTGTGTTCTTAATTGACATGGTCAGGCGATCCCCCCGATGACCGACAAGTGCGCTGAAGCCACCTGCCGAATTGCGGGTAACAAAGTGAAATTATGCGTGTGTTCTCGCTAGTTATCCCGGGTTTTTTTCCGTATGATACTATTTGTCCAGGTGTTATTTTTTGATGTTTCAGTAATCATGCATTCCTTCAGCATCTACAAGCATGTAGATAAAGCTTTATAAACATCACAGTGCCTCATCGAGGTTTAGGGAATGTAGGCAGGCAGGCAGGCAGGCAGGCAGGCAGGCAGGCAGGCAGGCAGGCAGGCAAGCAGGCAAAGAACTTTATTAGGATCCGGAGGCGGCGTTCAACCCCTTTAGGAGGCGACACAGGTGGGCCACTCCCATGACGAGACGGGGAGGTTAAACTCCACGGCCATGTCTCAGGCACTCTGGAAGGCCCTAAGCTGGTCTCCTTTGTCGTGGCACGTGAGGAGACAGTTTCAGTCAACCTCCATGGAGGGAGACTCGCTGCTCTCGCACAACACAGGGCATTGCCACATCATCTGGTGCAAAGCGCATTTGGGCTTACCACAGCGGGGGCACAACTAATCTATGCCATCCATGTATTTAGAGCACATTGGAGGCAATGCATACGCCTCCGTCTGTAAGAGTCATACAGTGATGAACTGAGGTCTGGTTAAATGTGGTGCGGGAGCGGGTACTTCTGCCACTGCAACTGGTAACGTTTGCAAGTTTTATTAAAAACTAGCAATGGGTCTCTGAATTAATAAGTAACGTCCTCAGCTTCCGAGTGGTTCTCCCTGGCGTGAAATGTGAGACCTCGTGCCCGGGAGGAAGCCAACTTGTTCGCATTACACAGGCCGCGTTCGAGGCTGAATGCGCGGTTGAGGCTGTCAACGGAGACCACATCACCATCGTGGCTCTCGTCCTGCAAGCAAGTCGACTTGCCACCCCACCACACAACGCCTCCGTCGTGATCGACTTCGGTGAAGTGATGAATACTCGGTGTTCGTTCAAATCAAGATGAGACAATGTCTACGCGTGTAATTTAAAATGTGTAAAGCAGGTCAAGTGTAACCTAACATACAAGCTATGTTCACTGCTGGTCTGCAGTAGCTGTCGAGCTCGTATTAAATTTTGCATTGCGTTAATGTTTTAAATTAGGAACCTAGCTACAACTCCCAACAAGTTTTATTATTCAATGTTGCCACCCCTCTTAAGTTAATGTAAAAATATTTAGGTGTGGTGCCACAAATTTCTGTTATTCCAGCAAACAAAAGAGACCATAAATATTTTGCAGCTTTTAAAATTGCTTTGCCAATAGTACATATTATTGCAGGTTGTAGAGGTGGATTTTAAAGTAACATTTCTTGAATGAGCCAGGGAAGGCCATTAAAAGTGCTGTTTAATGTTCTTACCATTACTGATACTTGCCTTTTAACATATAATATTGTGGAGCACTCGCCACAGAGACTAGCGGCCGCACGCAGTTCTATAAAACAGACAGCTGTGCTTTGAAAATGAGTGAAAAGCGGAGACCCACGGTGCTCCGCACAGCATCGGTAGCCAGCCCACATCAAACCACCAATTTAAGTTCTTCTTTGCCGAACTTTATCACGCCTGGTAGTTGTTGTACGGTGCCATGCCTCAAAATCAAAGCGCGCAAATTCTCAAATTGACGTCATAGGAGCACCGTTCACAGCGCCGCCATTGGTCGCACACCAGGCCACTAGGTATACATTATCACGCACATGTCGTTTCAAAATTGAGCTGAAGTGTTAAAAGAAAAAAAGAAAGTGCTTAATGCTATTGCAAGGTTGATCCAAATCGGTCGCGAAGCTTTGAGTGAAAAGCGGTACTGACAATATTGTCAACGACATGGGCAAAGGCAGGCAAGGGTGCTGCGATTGAAGAGCGACTAACTATGGGAAAAACAAACACAATATATTGCACCAAAAATAAAGCTTCATTTATTCTTTCAATAAACAATACAAATGTAGTCGACAGAGCAGATATCGCAGAAGCGTTGGCCAACTACTTGGAACTCTTCTATATTTTTTTTTCTGGGCGCATTGTTTTTGTTATAAGTACTTCCTGCTGTTTTCATGCATTGTAAAATGTAATGTTTAATGTATATATATGTACCTACTTCTGCTTATGACTTCACATTGAAGTTGGCAGTATTCACTAATAAGTAAACAAATGAATAAATAAACAGAGAAAAGACAAATATTATTTAAGGTCAAACGAACTTTCATATTTTGTACAACACATTTATTTCCCGAGGAATGCCAGGTATAGGTGCGATGTACAAGCAGTTTATGATAGGGTTTAGTATTACCAAAGAAGTGTTTATGAGCGCTCTCTCAAGAAAGGCTCACGCTATTATTATTCATTGCGGCTGTTTTGCTGTATGGAAAGCCACACTGATATAATTCATTTTTAGGAAACGCCCTTTTCTGGGGTCCAGTATTTCGTTCATCGATACATCGCATGTGGCATGCACGCTCAGAAACTTTTCAGAAATCTGCAACGGGCCCTGCAAGTCAGCAAGCGAGTGTGCGACTGCCTCACCGAGCGAGCGAGTGGTCCTGACGCTTCATCGGCCTGGCGTCGATGGTACGCCTGATGTACAGTTTACGAAACTCGCCATCACAGCAGATGACACGAATCTCAGCTTCCACAATACACAAAGAGTCAATAAAGTTATGCGAAAAATTGCGCACATATCGCACACTGATTTTTTGAAACTTTCCGACAAGGTTCTACGTGTGCCGGGCGCTGGCGCTGCCTGTGCTTCTTTGGGCTTTAATGCAGAAGTGCTGCGAAACGTTCGTTATTCTTTCTCTTTTTTCGTGTTTCATTCTTACATGCGTTTTCTTAAATACTGTGGTGATAATTTGAAGCTTTTGTGCTTGGAGTTGTGGGGTACGTTTCATCATTCGTGAAAGCGCTGTCTAGAGTTGGACAGAAACCCGTCTGTCTAGGAACACACATGACCGAAGAAGAGACGCATTGACGACTATAAAACCAAAAGGCAAGACGCTTTGGCTCCCACATGGGAGCCTTCTATGAAAGCTTCGCTGTCACGTAAGGCAATGTCTGGACTCTATTGCAGTTCGTAGAACGGCGCATGCACTCAATGGCAATGACAGACACTTCCCACTTGTTTACACACGTTTCTTAGGTCATACTTTAAAACGTACATGACCGGACTGTTGACGCAATGAATTTTCCCTTTGTGAACAAGGCTACCGTATGGAAGCAAAAACAGCTTGCTTTTTGCTTTGATCGTGGCTAGCGTGTTGTGTAAAGTGTCCTCGCCGATGAACGCGTTATGCGCTGTGTCAAACGGAGAACGGGAGGATGAGGCTAACTAACTACCAACGCTTGCCCCGGTACCCACGCGAACGATGTGTTTTGGAAGGATGGAATGGCAGCACACGTATGCCTGACGACCGCGTCTTCTGATAAGAGACCGGGGTAGTAGTTCAGAATATTCTACTCGCTGAATGTTTAGGAATCAGTATTTTTGTGGCACTGTTTCCTCTTGAAAGCCCTGTTGATACAATCATTTTTTTTTTGGTATCGGCAAGCAGATGGCCTAGTTATCTATGCCGCTACAATTCTCACGCATGCATATATTGCACTTAAGAGTAGTTTACCAGAGCGTAAAGCAAAATACTGCATGCAGTGTTCACGTAACGTGTTTGCCTATCACCCCCCCCCCCCCCCGCTGATGTTTGCATACAGTGATGTTAAGCTGAAATATTTTCACCATCGAATGAAACATAACTATCTCAACACTGGCATCACTAGGTCTGATTTCTTTTGGTTATAAGTGAATGAAGCACAACAAAATGCACACTTTAGGATGCCTACGTACGTGATAAGCAAATAAACAACTCATCAGTTATAAAATGTACACTTCTGCTCGCTCTAATCTGGCTGTGGAAGTTGCCATGAAAGCAGAATAAAAGTGCCGAGATTTAAGTTTTCTACTATGTGCGCACGGCAAATAAACAGCTGCATATTCAGCAGTATTGTCTAGTTATGGGTAGAGGTTATTTTTACTGGTGTTAACTTCAAGCAAACTCGTTTAGGATTAGCCATAGAGCGAGTTATTAGTGATCAAGGACAAGGAAAACATTTTTTTGTTAAAGTTTGTAGTTTGCGCCAACAAATGATGTCAAATTTTTATTTTATATTGCACCACACTCGCTTTATTTTTTGTTGCACGGAAAATGTTCCCTTTGCACACAGACGACGCTAAAACCCGTGATTGACAGATGAGTGGCCATTTCGTGACCGTATGGAAGTAGGAAGCTTCGCTGTCAGATGCATTTACTTTGGTCATGACGCATGTTGACATAGCTTTTTACCCCATGTCATACCCCACCCCCTACTTGTGTAGGTTTCAGCTGAATCGTTCAGTCACAAGAAGGAAGACGCTTAAAGCGTGCGACAAATACCTGGAACTCTGCTCATACTTTGCAGATTCGAAATTTTTTGCAGCTCTCGATTATCGATGGAATAATCTCTGATAGTGAGACAGTTCTGTTATTGCTTGCAAAACTAATGATCGGCAGGGCGCGTTCTTCCTGATGTTCTCTACCATTCACAGCAGAGCTCTTTTAGTCGAAGTTCGCCATGTGTCATAGAGAAAAAATGATCATTGTCCAGAATCGACACGCACGCGCTCGCCGCCCAAGCACCCTATGCAAATGGTTAACAAGAGAAGTCGCAATGTGTGGTCCCTCATCAATTTTCGCTGCCCGTGTGTTCACTTGTTAATTATAAAGGCGGAGCAATTTAAGGCCCGAGCTGTCGTATGTTGTCATAGAATGCAGTCGTCACTTGGCTAACGCAGCCACAATCGCGTTCAGCGTAGCCATTTGTAGCATATACTGAACACGTGCACGTAACACCACGAAGAAGTCTCGTTTTTCGAGCACCTTGATGACGATAATAAGTTCGGAGCACTTTGGGCGCCCGAGCTGTATTAGGCTCTTGCTCTATAGCCATCTGTAGCATGGCCACGTTTCGCAGGGGACGGCAAAGGGAATGGAAGCAGACGCGGTGCGATGTGAAAGTAAGGAGGAGAAAATGGAGGAAGAGATGAGGAGGAGGACTGAAATGTTGTCACTGCTTGCTGTCATTGCCATATCTCGCCACACGGCGTCTCGCATGCAAAACAGTGTCGCGACGACAAAACCATGTATAACTCAGCCAATTGTAGCAAGAGTTTGTGAGATATATGTGAAGGATAGGAGGAAGAGGACAATCAGAAAGAGAGTGGGCAAACCACAGCGTAGCCAATTTCGGCGCCATGCAGAAAAATCATGTAACACATAGATATGTATAGTAAGTGTGCGGGAAAGAGATATGAGAGTGAAGCGGATGGAAGAACCCATAATAGCTGTGAACAGCATAGTTTAGCGATTGGACGATTCACCTAATTGGGGTGAGGAAAAGTATGTGAAAGAGAGAGCTAGAAGCTGGAAAGCAGGAAGAATAAGGCTCCCAGTGCATCACAAATGAAGCTATGCTTTCACGCCATGGTAACACAGCACGCTACATAGACCGAACTGTGGCGTGCACTTGCCCGTAAACGGGATCATTGCTGAAGAAACAGATCTTTCAGTGACGTTCATAGGCTCCATTCGCGTTGTCTACTTCGACTCTCGTGTCTCGTTCAAAGGGCAGTTTTTGTTCAAGAGATAGTCTTATCAACTAAATATATCTCCCCCCCCCCCCCCAAAAAAAAAAAGCGATTTTAATTCGTCACTTAAGGATAGACAAGTTATTGCTTCACACTTCCTGCAGGTTTCACTTTGAGTGCTATTGCACAATTTTAGTGAACCAGTTTAGTGGCAAGTGGCATTTGCCCAATATCACATAAACCCCCTGTAGGAATGTAGCAGCACAGCTGTTCGATGTATGCCTACAGCACTCGAGCAAGAAATAGAGAAATACACAGATTAAAAAAAGTGATAGGCGCCATGTACCGCTTTGCATCTTACGGTATAGCAAGAGGTGGGAAAGAAGCCACCACCTCAGGATAAGCTATGTGTTTACCTGCTGTTCTGATAAGCGGTTTTGTGCGACTTAGTGCAAGCTGGTACATTTTGAATGGCTTCTTAAATGAAGGATGGCGCGGCCAGTGATACACATTTCAAGCTTCAAAATGTTTCAGACTAAATGTTATTGAAGTTGACGATTGACCTTGTAGGTTTTAAAATTATGCTTAAAAGATAACGTTTATGCCAATACCAAGATGGTCGACGAAACGTTCATAGAGACTGCGCTCTTTTTATGTTTTTATACTGCATGCAGTCAATACATTCATACGGTTCAGACATTCACTCTTTGGAAGCATCGAAGTCTAGCTCAGTGGTCAAGACAACTTGCGTTTTAAGTAAAAAAGCATAGTTTATAAATAATGAATCAGTGAATACCATTTTTGTATAGGCAGACGGAACAGTGTTGAATAAAATTCGTTATTTTGCAGCTTGTCGAGCCTGCCTCTCTTGCTAAAATATATAAAACCTTCTGTTCCTACACCTGTGGCCAACCTTCGATCTCGCACTTTCTGTCATTTTCTCTTCGAGCACAACAGCCCGGTGCATTAACCATTACACCATCACTGTTGCAGTGCATCATGATTTCGGTACGTGTAATAACAATTAGGATGTTGTAATGCTACTCTGAACTATGCGTAAATAAATAACAAATGCAGCGTTGAACGTGTTGCCATCAAGGCAAAGCAAAGTGTGGCTGACTCACCTTCGAGATCTTCACCTTGCCATATTGTTCAACGACAGTAAACGTCATGCATCCTGAGAAGAAGCAGACGGCATGATAGAATGGGAGTTGATAGTATTGAGTGGTCGTGTCAATTAATTCTCTGTAAGAGATACATAAGAAAATGTTACAAACACGCAGTTGCACGAAAAATGGCCTGCGAAGAATGGGTTAAATAAAATGTTTACACAAGATTGTTTTTCGCAATGTGTTTTTGCCACACCGGATTCTGTTCCAGAGCGGTAAGAAGACAGTAAACGTGAACACACTTTGCGAGCTAGGCTGAATTTGCTATGATGCTGCCTTCGAACTGGCTTAGGAGATCTGGCAAGACATAGAATACATAAAAACAGTTATTTAAAATGAAACAATCGCACTTTCACAACTAGGGCGAAGCACAAAATGCGATAGCAACAAGCTATGATGGAATGCAAAGTGAGGCTATCACCTAACTGTTTGGATGCGATTCTCGTAACGATACAAAACAGGGGGGGGGGGGGGGGGGGGGGGAGTAATGCGGCCGCTATTGGAAGCAAAATAATTTTCATGCGGTATTGGGTCCTAACGCAAAGTAAGCTGATGAAAGCGGAGCACGGGTACGAGCATGTGTACCAGATCTCGCGACCTGGTCCTTCTGATTAAAGTTCATACTTTCTGATACAGCAACGCAAACTCCCTCTCTCCTGGTGACAGTAGTTATAGCGCGAGAACAGAACGACGACACAGAGACAAGAAGTACACGAAGGACACATCAGGTCTCTGTGTCGTAAGCTCTGTGTCGACGTTCAACATGTCAGGCACAACGAAGGTCTTTGTGTCGTCATTCTGTTCTCGCGCTATAACTATCGTCATGTCATACCAACTAGCCCAAGTTGCCACACTTCTCCCCTGGTGTTCGCCCCGTCGCGGTGGTCTAGTGGCTAAGGTACTCTGCTGCTGACCCACAGGTCACGAAATTGGATCCCCGCTGCGGCGGCTGCATTTCCGATGGAGGTGGAAATACTGTAGGCCCATGTGCTCAGATTTGGGTGCACGTTAAACAACCCCAGGGGGTCAAAACTTTCGGAGCCCTCCACTACGGCGTCTCTCATATTTATATGGTTGTTTTGGGACGTGAAACCTCACATGTCAATCGATCTCCCCTAGTGTTCGCTGATGCCTCCTTCGCCAAACGAAAATGGGCTTGACGTTTCCTCTTTGCCTGTTGACCAATTGATGGCCGCCCTCGCAAGTGAATTGGTTTTATCGCATGCGCTCTTCGTACGATGAAAATAGCCGGCCCATTTTATATCTCTCAGTTGCATGCGCCACCACACATCCCGCTTTCACTCGCGGGTGGGACATGCTACGCTCGGCGCGGTGTTATCGATTCGAACTTCATAGTAGACATGAATGCCCCGGCAGAAACCTATCAGAATCATATAAGTAATGCCGCAACAAAAGTTGAGCTTGCTCACTTGAAGACGCTTCAAAACGCTTGAAGACGCTTGAAGACGCTTTATGTTGTAGTAAGAATAATTCTGTGCCGTTTCTACGTAGGTTTATTGGCTTAGTTTTGTAAAGAACAGACCCACTCTCTTACTCATTGTTAGAGTTATAATCAAAGATGAAGCAAGCGTTAGCTGTACTTTCGAGCGGGCGTTTTCTGACCATGTGCTGCAAAAGTTCTTATAAAACAAAAATGAGCGCATCTCCTCCATATCTCCTAACAAGAAGTAAATCTGGTCACACTCGCACTGTAACGCGTTTGCTGAAAACTGGATGTCATGTATTAGAACTAAACTGTTGGTTACCTGTAGGTTGTATGCAAAGTGACCATGAATGGCAGCATATAGGTGCCATATATTTGCCACGCAGCGATGCCACAACATAGCAACGACAGCATCGCAAAGATGGAAGCAGTGAGCCATTTACTTCTGTCAAAAAAAGAAAGTAATGTAATAATCAAGATGCAAAACAATTTTTTTCATGGGCGATTATGTTCTGGGAACAAGACAGTCAACTAACCTAGAAGTGTTGGACTGGTATAAAATAAGGATAGTCTACAATGCGTTGTGCCCAGTGTACACTTTAATGCACAGGACGAACAAAAAGTATACTTTAGTGACATTGCTGGCCGCGACAGTAAGTGTGTCGAATGATCGACAGTATAGTGGTGAGTCACAGATGAGCACAAACTTGCACATTCAGCTATATATTATGGCATTGATGGCTTCATCAAATCTCTTGCTGATGTTTGTGATTTCTCAGCACACGCTAATGAAAAATACGTAGTCATAATTTGCACGCATTCACGTGAACTCATTAGTTACGCTACACATATGCACGTTGTTTAGAAAAGCATCTTACTTTTTAACATATAGCGTCTTAACTTAAATAAAAGCAACACTAACTTGCCTGAACATCTACGAGCCCCTGCCTCTCTGTTTTACAATGACAGAGGATTTCCGTTCTAATCTTCCCATATTGTGTAGCGTTCGACGGAACACACCTTTCTCCGATACGAAGAAGCATTTATACTCTCATTCAATCATATGCAAAACAATATTTTGAGCAATAGTTAGCTCGACTGTCTGCAGCGTGATATAGTTATATTTTCTCAGATGAATTACGTAAGGTTAGGGTAATTAATAGACATTTTTTTAAAAATGCGTTGAAACATACTGTTTGTTGTTAGGAAAGCGGACGCACCAGCCCTTGTCAAACAGGCATTGAACTCCATTTATGCACTGGTTACCGTTAAGTATTCATAATAGGTACCACGAAAAATATCTCAGGATTTAAAAATGATATCTTCGCCATATGGTTCAAACATTGAGCTCACTCACGTCCGAAATGTCTGTATTACAGCCACTGCCACGACGAAGAGCTGGAAATCCACGGAGAGGTACCACAAGTGCGTCAAGGTGGACTGCGAAATTAAAATAGCGTTAAGGCGACATAATGCCTCCACGAACTTCAAACTAGTTTCTGAAACCTTAATTATCATTGTTACTAGGAGTGTAAATAGGTCTAATTGATACTAGGAGAAGTAACCACAAGCCTACGCAATTGAAATTTTCGCTTTGGCTGTCTTCTTTATCTGACGCATACCACACTGATATGAAATAATCTCATTTACTTCACTGAAAGCAGCAAAGTACCGTACGGAATAAAGGTAACTTTACTATAGATAACTAGCCTGACTATCAGCTAGCCTGAATATCAGTAAGAACTTACCAAGTTTCCCAGTGTATTTTCACACATTAGTTAACAATTTTACCTAAGTATGCTCACCGACATAATTCTCAAAAGCAAATCGAAAACACATAAGTTAGAAAGCATGCCACTTAAACTGCAACCATTCGATATTCTATTGAGCAACGCCATTTTTATTAAACGCCCGAGAATAAATCCAAGCGAGCGCATTACATACTCTGTAAACATGTTGCATCATTTTTTTGAGATAGGAGAGTCAAAGCCACTAAAGTGGCTGTTCTCTTATCTTCATAAAACAGCAAATTGACCAAAAGAAGACAAAAAGCTGCTTTATGGAGCGAGTTTGTATATATGATGTTTTGAACTCGTTGAAGTATTGTTTCTGGCGAAAAAAAATTTTCAGAAAACAAAAAGCGAACCAGCTCTCAAGGGACGAGGAAAAAAAAACAGATGGTGCGCTTGTCAAAGAAGTTCGTCTTGATGCTAATATGAATCGGGGTTTTGTATGTATCAGTTCCTTCAGCCCCTATATACACCATCCGTGAGGCAGGTATCATGGGATGAATGGCTCTACGCTAAAAGTGTCTCGGAGATGGCACCTTCTTGCGCCTGATGTAGTATGTCCGAAAATCATGTTTCCACTTCACTGCAGTGTTCGGAGGAGACATTCATGTAGAGTAAATAATAATTTTAGCTACTGAGCCGTGTAACTTTTTGAGAGATGCAGACATATCCAAAAGTATTACGGCAATTTCTTTGAAGATGCTGAAGCAGTTTTATAGATACAGAGCGCTTCTGACAAGAGGATCATAGAGAAGGTCATATATAATTTTTCCGCACTACGTAACCTCCTTTTATAGCGAGTATTTTGCTTGTACTTGTCCAGAAAGCTCGAAACGCTCACTTTGACTAGTGACCCTGAGTCGCAAAAGTCAAGGGAGCATTCCAGAAGCGCGTACAGGCTCACCGAAGATACTCACTAGAGCACTTCCGGGTTGTCGATGACACGACTGACAGCCATGAAAGCAGATGCACTGTTGCTGTTTCAATTTTCATGATGAGTATTGATGACTATTGAGTATTATATAAAATTGCCGTTTTGCGAGCACGAGAGCACATATTTACAGCCTAGGGATCACTGCGGCACAGGTGGTGCTTTTGCAGCCCCACCGCTCGGAAGAAGGCAAAATAGGAAGAATTAATACATATATAGGATCAAACAGTGAAGGGTGCTCCAGAAACGTTCCGCGCCTGTTTCTATACAAAGTGAAAGTTGACGTTGCCGCCTCCAACACCCTGTATGTGGAGACTCACTCTCCTTTTAATGCCTTCCACTGCATATTAGGGCAGAAGAAACTACTCCATGTGACAATGTAACTCAAGCTAGCATGCAACTGCACTTTTTCTGCTAATTGTTTTTGCAATGAACAACAAACATATGAAAAAAATGGCTCCTAATTGTAAGTATCCATATTTTTTTCTCACTTTCTTGCAAAATGAACGTGAGAGAATACACTTACATAAAAAACCATGAGAATGACAGTCGTAGCTTCGTGCTCGTTCAGTTAGATGGTTGGGCGTGATCATTAATTTGGCTACTTTGGTTGCTTCATGACTCTAATCTCATAGACATAATGTAAGATATTTTTTCAGATAAAGTTAAAGCACGCGCTTGAGTTTTTCTGGAGAGTTTGAACAAAACCGAAAGTGTTCTTTTAATTGAATTTTTAAATTATTGCATTTTTATTTCCATGCGTTCACTTGAGTGTTTTTGTCGGCATTGATGCCGTTCTGAAAAAACACATTTGGCCAAGTTCGTCCAATTTGTGACAACAGTATGAAGCATTTTGAAAATTCTTATTATTATAGGAGCAAGCATGCGCAAAAATTGAAGTGTTAGAGGGCAATGTGTCGTATTCGAAAATTCGTTCCTTAAATTATGGCCTACACAACTGCGAAATCGCATTTTGAAAATTACGTTACTTGTAGAATGTCAAATATTTTTTTAGGCTTATACAATATATCTTCTGTGGGATCTCGTCTATGTTGGCTTTCGCACAATTAAAAAAAAAAACAGTGTATGCTCAATGGAGACTTCTGAAGACGCGGACAGCCAAATATGCGCATTTTTCTACGAAATTAGAGTTGGTCTTTTGACATGCAGCAGTGCTATTATCTGAACGCACCCAACGTCAAACATATGATTTGTAGGGACAGCGAACTGATGTTTTTCTATTCTGCAAGAATGTCCAAGAAATCACCCATCTCAGAAATAAACAAAGTTATTCCCCTACATTCAATAAATATCCACCAAGCCAAACAACCAACCGCATACTACTCACAGGTCACGCCGCACACACCATTTTTATATAGCGTTTGTTTCTCGTAGAAGACGTTCTTCGAACGTCCCTCCAATGCTTTTCATTTTTTGATATCATACAAATGCTTGAATCTCGCGAGCTAAAAACAAACATACAAAAAATTAAGCTGACAAATATTGGAGACGTATCAATTCCATCACTTCATTAGTACCAATTGCCGGCTTGAGGTTGCGTGTTAGAGCAATTTAGGATAGATATTGAAAGTCGTGTTGAGTAGGATATTTTCTACTAACGAAACGCACTAAAGCAATATGTACTTTTAACTGCAAAGAATAGATTAGCAATGCATCTGAGCCCCGCCGTGGTGGTCTCGTGGCTAAGGTACTCGGCTGCTGAACCGCAGGGCGCGGGTTCGAATCCCGGCTGCGGCGGCTGCATTTCCGATCGAGGCGGAAATGTTGTAGGCCCGTGTGCTCAGATTTGGGTGCACGTTAAAGAACCCCAGGTGGTCTAAATTTCCGGAGCCCTCCACTACGGCGCCTCTCATAATCATATAGTGGTTTTGGGACGTTAAACCCCACATATCAATCAATCAATCAGCAATGCATCTGAAATTTAAAACTTGCGTTTTGTCGGCAGACTCTGATAAATATTTGTGCAAGATTGGAAGCCTAATTGCAAAAAAAATTCTTGGCAATATTTTTCACAAACAACACACTCAGCCAGCACAGAAAATGAAAATGATAGCCAAATACGTTCCGCCCATTGTAAAAGACAGTTGAAAACTTTTTAAATGCGGCCTCGGCATTTGGGCAAAGATGTTGTTATAAATAATTTTAGCTTACTAGTTTTTAAAGACGAAAATCTACAATTTGTCGCAAACGAACTATATTATGCGAACCACTGGTCGGCCAACCACACCGTTGAGTTGACTTACTCAGACTCAGATCAAACTTTGACTCTGAGTCTGAGTCAGTCCGGGTGAGTAATACTTTGTTGAGCTTGAATCTGAGTAAATGTGTTTGAGGAAAAGTTTGGCGAGTTTGAGTGCGAGTGAGACTTTGGAGAAAAATGCATTTCCTAGGAGAGTCTTAGTGACGTCTAAACGTTTTTACCTATTTACAGTTCAATTTTCTCAACATGATGCTACATAGCAATCAGCTTTATACGCCGGCTCACGTTAGTACTGACACCACTAACACACATTTCAAAGCACGAGTATTCATGTGCAAGATCAAAATATGTTGATCAGATATGCAAGTCAGGACGGAAAGAAACGGGTGCGGTGACCTGCGCCCCATCATACTCTTCGCCCGTAACTTTTGATAAAAATATGTGTCTTCGCTTTTAATAAAATTGTCCTTACTAGATTGCAACCTCTGATATCTCCTATTTGAAGGTAAGACGTCAATAGGCGCCAAGTAGAGTGTTGATTACGAGAGAGACGGACGTTGAAGAGCATTGACACCTTATTTGAAGACACCGTTATTAACGCTAAACGCTAACGAGCTATTAAGTTAGTCACTCGGTCAGCTCACTCATGCTCACTGAGACTCAGGTAGAGCCATGAATCGGAGTGAGTCCGAGTCAGTAATTTTGGTCGGTGTGAGTGCGCAGAACTTCGGCTGAGAAAAGTCTTAGTTAATCTGAGTCCGAGTGATTCTAGTTTAGAAAACATTTGGTAAATACGAGTGAGAGTGATACCGCTGTCGCACGGCACGTGTAATGTCATTCAAAGCGAATGACATTCAAAATGATTGTCATTGCGGTGTTCAATTCTGGACATACACCTCTATGTGAAATCACATTTGCAATTGCTGTCAACGTTTTTAAATATCCAGCTATGATACTAAAAGTCACAAACCATGCATGTTTTTACAAGACGTTTTCCTGTTTCTTTGGAATACACTGTGACGCATTAAAACTGCACCAGTTAAAAAATTATTGTACAAGGCTAGCCTAAAATCATTGGCAAGTTGCAGTCGGTAATATTTGGAATCTAGACATCGTTGATAATTTTGTGACTGCAATGATTGATGATCCGTGCAAACGAACGCACATGCTTTCCAGCTGCCCCGCATGAAGCATAAGAAAAAACTGAAGTGCCTAACCCAGGATGATGGTCTCGGAGCTGCGCTTACAGGCCAATGAGTTTACGTTGGCCGCTCTTTGAGCTTCGACCTCATCAATGAATAACAAAAAATTATGGTGTTTCTCAAGAAAGTAAAGTTTCATCGAAGGCACTCTCCCTAAACTGGTGTCCAACACATGCGTTTGTATTCTGCTACTGGCAAGTCTAACACGCCGACGCTGCATTCGAACAAGAGCAAACGGGTGTAAACATGGCTTGCAGGAGGTGTTGTAGCGTCAAGTCGGAGCCTAGAAAAAAGATTATAGCTGCACAAGTTGCTTCCACTGTTGCACAGTAAAAAGTGTTCAAAATGTGAACAACAATCTTCAATTCAACACCCGAATATCGTTCACACTTGCTTTAAGATGTGGATTTTGTTATCGCTTGTGAAGTGCCTGTTGACGAGAGTACACATGTTGCGCTTCCATGAGTTCAGTGAATAGAATGAACGGGCGAATGTCATTAGGTGTGAATGTCAATATTTACGCTCGCGTAGCAGCAAAGAAAATGATATTAACCCGCAAAGTCATTAGTAGTGTATGAGAGGGAGAGATAGCTCGTTATTGAAAAGCAGAGAATTTAGCCGGCGTGTATGTATAGCTGACTTGCTACTCTGCGTGGGGAACGAGGTTGGGGACTGAGAGACAAGAAGAGAGAGAAAAATAATAAAATAGTAAAATGAAACGAAAAAAGTCAACATACAGGCATTTTTTTTGTCTCTTGTGCGGGGAAGCGTGCTGACAGAATGACTTATGACGAGTTTTTTAGGTGTCACTATACTTTGTCTAGCTGACCGATATTGTCTAAATACGCAATAAAAGTTTCATCACATCTCTTTGTTGCGTGAAGCTGGTAAAAGAGCCCAAGACACAATCAATTGATAAAGTTCTTTGCGTTAAAAGATGCATGCAGTGTTCATAGCGCGCACGCTCATCGCTATGCGCGCGGCACTAAAACAAGATGGGTTCTACAGTTTCTATGAAGCCACAGTTATTGCAGTGTAGACTTCTTACTTGACCGAAGTGGTACCGAAAGTTGTTTCCATAAGCACTGTTCAGCCGGAGACGACGACAGAGAGTTTCCAGGTGTCGAGGGATTCGGGATGAAAGTCTTGTTCTTGAATGCGGGTCGATAAAGTGGAGAAAAACATAATTATGCGTCGGGAGGTTCCAGAGCATATTCTTTTATTTAGCCAGCTAAGAAGCATCAAATTTAGTAAAATAGGTTCGCCTGTAATTTCGCTTTTGAAGTCCTTTGCGGGCTGCTTCATCTACTTTTTTACTGGCCAGTATACCGCAATGAGCCGGTGTCCAATGAAATGTGATAGCGTGATCTGCGATAATAGCCAAGTGGTGAAATACGCTATATTGAATGAAGTTGGGTGATAATTTGTTCTCTTTAGAAGCCCGAACAGTTTTTGTAGTGTTTCCTTAGTGTCGGTAAAGATGACCCATCGGTTCGGCGTTTGACATAGGACGAAGAGGGCTGCTTCTTTAATTCTATTAAGTTCTGCAGTCGTTGATGATGTCCTGCCTTGTAGCCAATAAGCTAGATTTCGTCCGCTAGAGGGAACATAGAGGCCACTTGACAAAATCTCTTGAGTAGTTGAGACGTCAGCATAAATAAGAGAATTCTGAGTGTAACACTGGGCTAAATAGAAGAGAGTAGTCTACAACAGTGCGGTCTGTTCAATGTATCTCTACACTTCCTTGATGCCTGGTACACATGGTTTAATATCAAGAAGTTAAAGCGTCCAGAGAGGTAATCTTGGAGGCTTTAGCTTCTTCGGCTGCCTAATACCAGTAAGTTGCTGCATTTGCACAGCTTGGCTGAATGCTGAATTAATCTGGGTGAGATGTAAGCGGCACAAAAATGCTTCTTCCCATGTAAGACTTGGTGGAAATGAGGGCGTAATATTTCTTGAGGGCAGATGACATCTGGTGGGAGATATATTGCTTTCACTACAGTTCAGGAGGCTGATGAGCTCTTCGGAAGGCCTTGACATATTCATATATAATTGTTTTGTGCGACTTCTAAAGTTCTTTTTTTTGATGGTTATAATCGATGAAGCATCAGTAGGCAATAACTCAAGCTTCTTTTAATATACGCTTTCTCATGCAGTATACCATTATTCAGCACATACATCCCTATCGTGACATTTCACGTTCCGTGTGATAGGGTTATGAGTCCGAAGAGATCTATATAATTTATGAGTGAGTTTAAGTGAACTCAGTAGTTTTCGCTGGCCTATGGTGCAAACTGAAAGTAAAATAGTGACACTTGACTCTTTTTTTCCTTCCAAAGTTAATTAAAACGAGAAACCGACGACTGAAGACATGTTATCTGTTTATATGTATTCACAGACTAGGGTTAACAATAAGGTCAGGCCTGCGAGCAGCAAGAGACAGAGTGCCAGCTCATTATCAACTGACAGGCTAAGAAGAAAGGGGACATTATGCACATTACAGTGTGAAAAACGCAGAAGTGTATAAGTAAAGAAGAATAACTTTAGTTCTTTTGTGCCTGTAACTTAAACGAAGTGTTTGGTACTTGTCACTTGGCCCCAAATGCCTTGATTGCGCAGTGAACGAAATAAGGAGAAAAATTCCAATTACTGTAATATTACCTTTATAATTTTAGAGCTATGAATTGCTACTATTCTTTTTTTGTCAACGTAACTCAATTTTAGTCACGGAACAAACTGTTGCCTCACTTACAAGTAGACTTCTCGGCAATGATAATTTCTTGACATTTATACCATATTTACAATAACACCACGAAAATATTACAAACATCCTCTCTACCTTCCTTGTCTTTGTTGTCCGCTTGTTTTGAATAAGGATGGGGCTTAACAAAGAAAAATGAGCCATTAAATTTATTACTTTTCGTTCGCTCACTCTTTGTTCACAGGGTTGTCAGGTTGCGAGCAGAGTGCATAGGTTATTATGTGCTTCAACGATGTAATCTGATCTCGTTGTCTGCGTTATTCTGTTACTTACGCAGTGTCAACGATTCAGCGTGTCCAATTACATTATAGTGTTTTTGACACGCACAATACGAGAAATTATTTTCGTTTAATGGACGTGTATTTAAAGAGGGTGCTTCACACAGATAACTCACAGCTAATAGAAAATTTCCTTAGAGAGACGCTTATGATACAGACGTGAGCAAAAGGGTTCAGGCAACGGGATCGCGTGGAAAAAAGCATCGGCGCGCCATCTACCGACGTGGCACCTACCGCAGTAGATGATTTTTGCAGTACCGGACAGGCCCGCTTGCTTAGCTTCTGGAAAATTTGAGTTTATTTACGCACTCATATCTATTTAAAAACAAAGGTTGGGGTGGCCTCTATCTGACTGCTCTGTAAGAAATGAGCTGTATCCACGTAGGCGTTACAGCCCAGCACTGAGGATGTTGCACAGATTGACACTAACTTCTGGATGTGGTATTTATTCCGTGGATCAGAGTCAGTGCTAAGCCCGGCCTCTTTAGACATTTCCTGACATCATCCTTGAGGATCAAGCTTACCCTCTCCATTTCTCTGCGTTAAATGTTTCCCGTATCCTCTGAGACAACCTCGTGGGCCAACCCCTTGTTGGTGCTCCATAAATGCCGCAAACAACTCTCTTTTTTTTCAGAGAAATGTCTCCTCCTTTGCGTTCCCATGCTTTCCGACTATCATCCTCCAGAAAATCAACTGAAGAAGCAATCCGGGATTTCATCATGGTACAGCTTAAAAATAATTTCGCACAACAGGAAGCCTGGCTACGCAGCCGGCCACTTGTCTGGAGTTTTTAAACAAGATGCTGCCTCTCTGTCAAGACTTGCAGTGACAGCCTACTGTCACAACTTCCTGTGGGGAGAGGTGTCACGACAGGGTCCACTCGTTTCTAAGACTGGCTTACCATGAGAACATTTCCGCAATGCGGGTGACACACTAGCACAGGGTATCGGGAACAAAAGCTCACAGGGTTTCATAACAAATGCGCGTGCAAGGGCGAATGGCTTAGTTACCCGTCTGAACAGCTGCTTTTCACAATCGCCCTTTTCGTGAGGCACCGTCTACCGACTGAACAACGTTCGCTTGCCTCGAACATAACTGCGTTTTTCGAGCATTTCTCGATCACATGATTGGCTGTATGAATCTGGTCAATTGATTGCATGAATCTGGCTGAAACAAGGTGCAGTAAGCTAAAGAGAACGCATGTTAAATACCGCAAAGAGATAGGTAATAAAATGATAGAATAGCAGGAAGCTCAACCAGAAATTGTAGCTTCTGGTACGATACCCTGCATTAAGGAAAGGGGGAGTGGGCAAGGAATATGAGGAAAAAAGCAAACAGCAAAGTAGACGGGGAAAGAAAAAGCGAGCGGGGTGCTGTAGCCTAATCAATGGGTCTCTACCATGGAAAAATTTCAAGAAAGCTTTCACTGATCTTCTGTATGAAGACAGATTTTGTCGGCTTTCGAGCAGTGACCGCGCTGAACGATCTCTCCTTCAAGGCAGACTAACGCAGCAGCTAGTGGCTGTTTGTGAACGCTGCAGCAAAGACAGCGACAGAGAACGCGCCCTCTCATTTCATCACTTCTTCACATAGCGATTCTTCATTCACTTCTTCATTCATGCTGGTTCTGAAAGCGAAACCTTGCGCGAAAGCAACAGCAAACCTCAGTCGGCAAAGCACGGTTTTCTCAAGACGAAAGAGTGCATATACAGGCCGGAGTCGATGAGAGAGTTCCAGCCTATGCAGTCGTGTGTGCCGTTAACAATCTGTGTTCCACAGAGATTTTACACATTCATCAGCAATCTGTCGCATTTTCATGGCAGCATCAGTCCTTGTATATGTAACAGATTCTTCTACACCGTATTCACGTGCTGATCAAACAGCTGCATTAGCATGTTCGTTGTTTAATATGGCGCAGTGAGATGAAAGCCACCTAAACGTGTATTTATGTCCTTTGTCGAAGCAGTTGCCTAATTTCCAGCACTAGTTGTTCATGAGGTTCCGGCGTAAGGCGAATACCAAATAATATAGGGCTGCTTTGGAGTCCGTGAACACATTCTGTTTTTCGGCTTGTTGATGTTGAAAGCCTTTGAATGTGCTACGCACAGCAGCAAACTTCGCAGCTGTCGATGTCGTCTGGTGGTATAGCCGAATCTTCTCATTCAAACTTGCTGGAAAGATAACCGACCCTAAAGACCCATCTGCTGTAGTTGAAGCGTCTAAATAATATTGTACATAAAAATTGAAACAAAAATTCAAGAATAATTTTTTTCACGTAGACAATACGCATCTGCTACTAGAAAAAAATAATGAAACCATTATGCAAACCAACTTGACACTAACGGGGCGGGGGAGGGGGACAGTATCCGAAATTCTTTTAAAAATCATTTAGGAAGAAGTTTATATCAACAGATAACTCCTACGCTATCAACCGACAGGAAAGCGAGATCTCGAAGACAATGCCATTAGGCTACGCATCGCAAGAGTGGTCACTGAAGATGGTATGGAATGAAAAAAACTTTATTTCAGTCCTACAGGACGCGCTTAGCGCGTAGCGGGCGTCTCCCACGTAAGGACCGACAGGGAGTACATGGCGACTGCTTCATGAGCCTGCTGAACGGCCCAATGCTGGTCGGCTAGAAGTGAGCTGCTCGGGGACCTCTCCCACTTGTTCGAGGTTGAGTCGGGAGGAGTGTTTCTACACTCCCAGAGCATGTGTGCAAATGTCACCGTGTGTCCACACGAGGGGCATGTATCGCTAGAACATGCATCAGGATAGTAAACGTGAAGCTTGGCAAGGTTTCGGTAAGTGTATGTCTGTAATAGGTGTAGGGTTAGCGCCCGCAGTCTGTTAGGTTTCGAGTGCGGGGGTGGAAAAATGCGGCGCTCAAGGTAAAAGTGTTTTGTTATGTCGTTCCACGTAATAGGTGCATCCCGATTGCTCTCTAACTCAGCGAGATGGGGTTGCCCTGTGGCGGCGCGTTCGATAAGTGCGCGCGGTGAATCATAGGAGATCTCATTGAGGTTGGATGAGGCACCCGGCACTTGGCCGAGATGAGCGGGGAACCAGATGACAGTGTGGTGCTTGAGGACACTCGGGTCCTCTCGGCGCAGAAGTAACTTCTGGTCGGAGATGGCTCCACGTTTGAAAGCTTTGATGGCCGGTCTGGAGTCGGTGTATATGAGTTCCCGTTTGCTGTCGAGCATACGTATAGCTATAGCTACTTGCTCCGCTACGTCAGGGTTTCGGGTGAGAATTGTGGCTGAGTTAAGAATCTGCTACGCGGATGATACCGCCAACGCAGTGAAGGCTCGGTTGTTGTGATAAGAGCAGCGTCCACGAACGAGACGTTGTCCGCTTCCATGTCTATGCGCTTGAGAATGGCGGTCGCCCGCGCAAGGCGCCTGCCTCTGTTGTATTCGGGGTGTACATTTCGTGGAATGAGAGCGGTCATAATAAGTTCACGTATTTCACAGGAAATTACAGTCAACTCTGAGAGATTCGTGGCCGTCGAGGAGAAGCCAAGCTCGCGCAGATTATGGGGGCCTGCCTTAGCGGTGGTCAGTCAATTCAATTGCATGTGCTCCTGAGCTTCGGCGATTTCTTTTAGCGCGTTATGTACGCCAAGCTCGAGGAGTTTGTGCGTTGGAGTGGTGATAGGGAGGTGAAGGGCTCGTTTGATTAACTCGGGCAAATATGTTAGCAGCAAGGTCAACATTGTACACCAAACTAAGAGCTTCTTTTTTTTTGTCCGGTTCGACTGGGACTTCATTTTTTTTCTAGTTGCCATTGCCTGCTATATCTTTGTGGTGCGGGACGAGGATTTGCTTTTACTCACCACACAACAAAGAATGTAGTTGAAGCGTCAGTATATGGATAGTTATGCTCAAGTACTTCTCATACAACAAGAGATGAGAAAGCTAATTTAGCGTTGGTGATGACAGCCGGGCTTTTGACCATATGTTTGGAAGCATGGTTTGAGCCTGCGAAAGAGTCATACACCATTGGGGAATTGCAATTCTGGATAGAGTTGTATAACCCATAGGTGTGCGTGTACAATATGACAAAAAACGTCTGGCAAAATAAAGCATGAGGTCGGTCTTCTGGCAGTGGAGTATGGTTATGGGTAGGAGCGCGAGTAAGATGCCTCACGTGTGCATTGAGTGCTTCCTCTACAATATGCGTCGTGAGTGGGTGGTCATTTTCAATCGTAAATGTTTCAGCAGTTGACTAACAGTACGGTGACCCCACAGAAACAGGCAGAGCCCTAGCCTGTACACGTTGAAGAGTGCGAAGGCTGGTTCTGTGGGTATTGTTCAGCACAGGCAAGCTGTGTCGCAAATAGCCGAAAAAGTCTTGTACAAATGCATCATTGCATGTACTGAGCTCCCCCCGGTTATTTCTCTCAGATGCTTGAGTACATTACCCATGTCTGTCAGCCTCTTTTTCAAGTGTGCTACATGTGGGCCCCAGCGGAGATCTTTATTATTCAGTACGCCTAAAAATCTGTGCATACTGGCATATGGTATGAATTGGTCATTGATAGATATAGCGTATGGTGTCATTGGCTTCCGAATAAAAGCAATCAATGCGCATTTCACTGGCAAGATCTTCAGACCCTGTTCATTGGGGTACATCCATACCAACGTCGCAGCTTTCTGATGCCTTGCGCGTACCTGACATCTTTTCACGCCAGATGTCCACACACTGATGTCGTCAGCGTACATAATTAGCTTGACACTAATTAGCAGTTGTTCCACAAGATCATTGAGAATGAGGTTGAAGAAGGTTGGGCTCAAGATGCCACCTGGCTAAACTGCACGATGCGTGGAGTGTTGGGAGGCTGGGCCAGCTACCGTGTTCACAATAAGGTTCGCCCTTTTCAATAACTGCGTGTCCAACAATACAGTTGACCACCTAGGCCCACTGGCTCGATGGCTTAAAAAATGACGTCATGAAGAAAACTGTCGTAAGGTCCTTTCACATCAGGAAACATGTCAGCAAATAATTGCTTACATGCCTTTGATGTTGGTCGTACGTGACAAGATCAATCATATTGTCGATGGAACATTGGTGACGGTAAAAATCTGCCATGGTGTATGGATAAGTCTCGTAGTATTCAAGGTACCATTCAAGCCTGGCCAGGATCATTTGCTGCATTACTTTTAACGCAACTTGAAAGCCTGATTGGTCGGTAAAAGCTAATGTTTAGGTTAGACTGGCCACGTTTCAGAAGTGGTACCAAGCGGCTAACTTTCTAATCTTGCGGATTGGCGCCAGCTTTCAAGAGTTTGTTGAAGATGTTACAGAGGGCATCTCATGCCTGTGCACCAGGGTGTTACAGCAATCGAAAAGAAATGTCATATGGGCCAAACGACGACGACCAGCTATATAGGACGGGCACCGCATGAAGCTCCTGTGATTTAAACGGTAGATCCATGAGCCGGTCCCATAACTACGGAATATGATTCAATGTATGTACGCCTGTACACGCTGTCTGGCCCACAATGATAATGCAGAAATGTTATGCCACCATGATTCTATTTCGGTGATGGAAAATTCAGTAAGTTAAGCATTAAAGCATTGCGCAGAACACATCAGCTTGCTTGAGAATTTCTGAATATAAGAAGTGTACAAAGAACAAAATGCGAGCATGTGAAACATGTCCAGTGACCTTATTGCTTTTGATTCATTCTCTCTGGCAAGAGTTCCCAGCTGGAAATCTCAAATATTGAAGATTCCACAAACACTATGCAAACTTACTGTCGGCAGTTTGGTGAAGCTGATGATTCGGTGTCAAATGGGAAGCTCCTGTTACATTTCCATTCCTGTTGCTGCTTGAGCTTCATGTATGTATGTGCTTTATTAGTAGAAAATCGGAGGCTCAAGAGGTCTTACGGATGTATAGGGATTGTGCACGTTACCGGTATTTCCTGGTTTTTGCGGTAGTCGCTATTATGGTTCAACAGCTGCCTCGCAACAAGAAGATACAAGTTCGTGAGCGCCTTACCTGTAAGTGTTGTCATATTGAACCTTCTCACAAGGCTATAAATTTTGTTGGTCTTTTTTGTGTGCAGTGAGTGGAGCGTTGTTAACTATGTCAATAACGTGCGTGTAATGAGGTATGCTTGAGAAGAGGCTTTATAGCGTGACGCGGCTAGGCACATTGATATCGTCCACCGAGTTCTGCTGATTCTTGTCCAAGCGCATTTTTAGAGAACAGTAAAAGGTCAATTGATGCATTGCGCATTTATTTTAAATAAACTTTCATACTCTATATTGTGAAAGGAATAAAGATGTCTTACTGCTGCAATCATCGACGTATCCTATGTTTAGCATAACAGTCGTTTGAAAATTTTAAAAATTTTCGCACCATCCACATCGCAAAGGTAATGTGAAACAAATTAGTTGATTCTAGGAGTGGGCCATGATTAGCTTACATGTAACGGAAGAACCTTCCAATATGTGTTCATAAATAGCACAGTAAACTGAAAATTTTCTGTTGTCAATGCTGCTTTCACGCTCTACTCACGCCATACATTTTTTGCGTCAGCAGCTGAATGCTTGTGAAACCACAGTAGCACTCAACTAACGGTGTAGCGCACCTACTCTCGAATGTAACGCATTTGCTGAAAACACGTTTTTCTTAGTTTTCTGCGGAAATCGTCTCCCACTTGAAGCATCTTTTAAGATTTCATTGCATCCAAGAGGAGGAGGGGGAGACAGGATTATTCTGAAGGGAGATCAGCGTTTGGGAACAACTGATAGGGTGCTAAGATAGAACAACTGATAGGGTGATAAAAACAACTGATAGGGTGATAAGAGCATATATTTTCAATATATGCTCTTCTTAGGGCATATATTAAAAATGTATGAAGAAAGGAGGTAGTCTGTAAATCCGGGTCATGCCCCCCTCCTCCAGAAATGGGTAGTGACAACAAACAATATGCTTGAAAATACGCTTATCGTCAATCCATACGTACAGAAAACATGCTAAAGCGTGCCTCCAAATGCTACCTGGTTTAACGCCACGGCCATAAACCAAATACAATCACAACGTACCAGCACAGTCGGTCCGTTCGCTGAGAATCAATTACATACATGAGCTACCCAGCTAATACGCTATTGTTTTCGCATTATAATAAACAAAGTAATGTTTTCAAGAGTAGCGCAGGTAAACGAGTGTAACTGCGATGCAGATTTGAAGGTCATATGAAAAGACAGTTCGTTTGCACCTGCAACCAGATGGTGTGAGAACAGTCTGGTTCTGGCGTGACGCGAAAGGGTGTTTTCAGATGCGTGATTATGCTGGTACATATGGCATATGTGAAAAGCGGTGAACGTAAACACCACCGTTAGTCATAAGCAGCAAACGGAGCAAAGAAAGGATCTTCTGGCTCGTGTCGTTCGCCAGCATCTCAAATAACCTGGAGGTACTCTCCTGCAAACATATTTACAGCATACTTGTTTCCTTAATCTGAGCAACACGGCACACGATAATATGTCGGCATTGGCTTTTTCAATAGCGGGCCCACGTTGATACGTGCGCTCCATGTGTGCGCACGCGGAACGCGCTTAGCCTTCAACATGGCGGAAAAACATTCAGCAGCCACTAGATGGCAGCAGATTTTGCATAAGATCTGTAGATGACACCATACCATAAAATATTTGATGATTTTTACCACTTCGTAGTCCTCCCCTCTCCAGTTGTAGATTAGGGCGACCAAGTGCCACCAATGGTTTCGTACTTCAGCGTAGAACCTGTCGTAGAATTCCTTGGAGTTGGGTCCTGAGGCCATCAGTGGTAGTAGGTAGATACACATGATCATGAAGAACGTGGGAATGGTGATCCTGAAAGTAGCGATTGTAGTCACGCTCCGAGCATTTTGAGTCCTCACTTGAATCGAAACTAAGCGCGTTATATTGGTCATAGTTGGGGGCCGCCAATGCAGCCTAGTTATGATTGTTTTGCAAAAATGTCAGAAACCTCGGCTCATTCAACAACGTAACATTGGAAACAATATTGTGCCAAGTATGAGTAGGGAAGATGACTGTGACGTACTTCTTTCATTGAGCGAACCGTCAAGAAATCCCTATACATATATCTACAAATGTACGCACAGGCATATGTTGAGCAGTCGCTTATAATATATATAACTAGATTTCCACAGTTGCGTAACGATGCTGACAGGAACATGAATATTACCAACACCAGAAGTGGTAAGCCGGTTAGAGCGCTGGCAACATTGAAATAAAATTGTGTTTTGCTAGCCACTATTCTAACTTCAAATTGTTTGCATTCCTGCTCTGTTACATTTGTTGTCTTTTACGTTTTCTATTTACGGTTCTGTGAAAAACATATCAGCAGAGTTAATTATGCAAATGTGGCGCCCACTGCGCGCAAACCTCCGAAGCCTTCATCTCGTCACTGGTTACTTCGGCGTGACGCAGCTTCACTGGAGGCTTACGTCATAACTCGTGGCTGTAGAATCCAAGCTGCCAAGTTCGGTTTGATCATTGATCCGTTACCTCTGACGAGCGAACCGTCAATATGCTCGATCTGGTGCTGTCATTGTAGATCGAATAAAAAGTTCTGTTCTAATCTTGAAATCTATTCTTCGTCTATCCGGCATCCCACAACTGGTGACCCAAAAACCGAACAAATAGTACCGCCATGGCCGACTAGAAACCCCACACTGGTCTGCGCCAGCAAGTACAACAACTTGAGCAGCAACTGCAGGCCTGGTGACAGGTGCTTCAGCAGCCAGTAGCAGCGCGAGCCCGCTAAACAGCTTTCGCCTGAAGACTCCCCACCACCCCGCTTGGGATACGCCCCCCCCCCCCAAGCTCTGTTCTGGCGGTCGTTGTCAACGCAGGCGCAACTGATACCACGGCCGTTGGTGACCTGGATGCCTGATGAGTACCAACCGAAATTCCGCCGTTTTGGCCGGACTCGCCCGGTGTACGGTTCACCCAAATCGAGGCCAGTTCTCCCTTGCGCATATAACGAAAGGCCGTAGCCGCTACGACTACATAGTCGCCCATCTTGACGCCCACTATGCTAACGACGTCCGGGCATACCTCACTGTCATAAAAAATTGGCAGATCCCACGTAGAGTGGGAATCAATGATACGCGAAGCACGAATGGGGAAGATTGATATGTCAATTTAAAATGGGCACAACGTTGCGATGCGGACGTAAAATATGCCGTACGCGACTTACATATTATGATTATAATGTTTGCGCTTGACCTTTGTGTTTGTCGTCCATTCAAGTCGTGTATTACCGAATTTGGTATATGTGAAGCTGCCGAAACGTTCGAGAGCGCGCTATTAGTGCATCTGGTGGTAAAGTTTTACATGGCACCCGTGTGATGATTATCATGATTGCATCAGTCATACACCACCGCCATCAATTCACGTCACGTAGCACCAAATTTGATATATGTGAAGCTAGCGAAACGACTTCGAGTGCATCAAAATGTGTGGTATGTAGCCATGTTCTTCATGACACGCATGTCATAACTATCATGTTTGCACCAGTCATACACCTTCCTCATCCATTCAAGTCATGTGATACCAAATTTCGTATATATGAAGCTAGGGAAACTGCCGCGAGCGCACCATGAGCGTTGCAAGCAGTCATGTTTACCATAGCACGGATTCTATGATTAACATGTTGGACATATTATTTATCTTTGTCATCCGTTCGCGTCACGTAATACCAAATTTGGTATATGTGAAGCTAACAAAATGGCCACGAGCGTATTAAGAGCATGACATGTTGTCATGTTACCACATGACACGCATGTCATAACTAATATGTTTGGACGAGCGATTTACCTTCATCGTCCGTTCGCGTCACGTAATACAAAATTTTGTGTATGTGAAGCTAGCGATACAGCCGCGAGCACGCTATGAGCATGGAATGTTGTCATGTTCTTACATGACACGCATGTCAAGACTGTCACGTTTGCACCAGTCATATACCTTCGTCGTTCATTCAGGGCACGCAACAACAAAATTGGTATACTTGAAGCTAACAAAACGGCTGTGAGCTCTCTATGGGCGTAGCATGTAGTCATGTGGAGATCATGACACTCATGTCATGATCTCCACATTAGGGCCCTTCACTTATGTTTTCTACGTAAACATGTCATACTATGCCAGTTCTGCCATATGTAATGTGAACAAAGCAAACACAAGAGCAGCAAGATCGTGGCTTGTAAATCATAACATTGATGACATAGACGTCATGATTTTTGCGTTATGACTAGTCACTTATGGTCATCATACAGCAATATATGTCATACCAATTTTGTTATAGTTCGCATCATCGAAATGGGCAGGAGAGCAGACTAAATGCCGCAGCGGCATTATAGATGAATAGATAATTACAGACACAGTCGCCAAAGTTCGCTAAGACACGTTTTGAATTTAATAATAGGATCATTACGTACCGCCAAGTAAGTGAAGGTACCCAACAATTGTAATCACCTTGAAGTGATACACCTTGTCAGCAGGATAATGTATCTTAAGCGCACTCTGTTTCAGCTCATTTTTTGTAGGTGAAATTCATGATACGAACAAAACAAGAATAAAAACAAGTGTCATTTTTATAAATCTTACCTTATAAACCGCCTAATAATCGCTACAACCGCAATGATGGCCCGATTTCCCTTCTGCTTGCTGAGAGTGAGGTACAGCAAGTACCCACTGAAACGAAAAAAATGCGAATTGAAAGAAGCAGTACATCTTTTAACTTTGTCCACACACTTCTGAACGTCCCATGTTTAAGAAATAAGGAATATTGGTTACCGTGCGAATGGAACGCGTGTCTTGGAAATGTTTTAGCTTCCCGTACGTAAGCATTTACATATGTAGGAAGCGGCGTACTTTCACGTATGCGCGAACCACTGAACGATTTGATGACTGCCTTTAAACTACATCTCCCTTAAAAAAGATTCAATCATCGCTTCAGCCAAATAGTAATGAAATCATCTGCTGTATGCGATATTATAGGCAAAGGGTGGTAGGAACACCAAGTTGCTGGCTGATTACAGTGACGCTTGTGAAGCTTCACGTAGCCGCAGTCACAAATGCGTTTGTGTGTATGTGTGTGTTAATGATAATTTTATTTGGGCTTTACTGTCTAAAAGCCATGATATGATTATGAGAGATGCCGTACTGAAGAGTTCTCGAAATTCCTACCTCCAGGTGTTCTTTAACGTGTACTGACATAGCAGAGTACATGGGCCTATAGCATTTCACCTACACCGAAATGCGATCACCGCCGCCACGTGTGTCTTAATGAACAGAAACACATATCGCGTCTTACTGTTGGTGACATTCATGTTGCTGAGAAACTCGGACAAACATGCCACCATAGGACTCAGACAGAAACACCATGACAAGGAAAAAAAAAAGATTAAATAGCCAAGTCTTTCGTAATTGCGCAGCAATGAATATGCGTCAGAGGCAAAAAGGACCATGCTTCTGCTCTCACATTTCTGTGCTTGTCTGGTGCATGTTTCTCACGTCAAATGGCGTCACCTATCCAGCATGTCGGGTGCTTTAGGCTTCCCGCTTTTGGAAACTTGCTATTTTATGTCTATCTAGCTTTGTTAACCAGGCTCAAAAGACATGGCTGGCATTGGCTCTCGCAATTCGGCTTAATTTTACGCTGCAGCTGGAGTGAAGTGGATGTCGCAAGAAGCCCCAAAATACATGGATTGAAGAAATGAAAGCAAGCATACCTTCGATAAAGGTGTGCGCATTCGCCTACTCTATCCGCTATTCCAGTAAAACGGTAACGTGAAAGCATACGTACAGGCTAAATATATTTTATAACAGCGTCCTTTAACTCATTGGTTCATGAAAATTAGGTGGTAAGCTAAAGACCCATAGTTTAAAAGTGCAAATCACACCTTAACGCACTAGCATAGAGTGAACAAGATTTTTCCGCATTATTTTTCGCTAAAATATTACGTGCAATAACAAACACAAATTAAATGCAAGAGCCAATGTAACTTCGTTACCGTAGAGCATCAAGTTGGCCTAGTTGGTTGACGTTAATTATCAGGGAATTTTTGTTATTCTGCGCTAAAAACAAAGACAGTGGCGGAATTCTAGACACACGTCCCGTGTTCAGTGGCGTAGCCAGAGAGTGGTACAATAAGCTTATGCCTCCCCCCTTCCCCTCCCGACAAACTCTATTTAGTGGCTATAGCGTGCAACACGAAAAATATTCATTTTTGAGGGGACGCCTCCAACCCACAAGTACGAAAAAATTTTCCTATGCTCCTGGCAGTGTAGTTCACGCATTTCTTCTCCCGTGAATTTCTTAGCATGGCTGAAAAAAAAGTTAATAAAGCGCCAAAAAAGAATATGTAAATTTCGGAGTTTCATAAGATCATTTCTCACTCAAGGGAGATGAAAAGTCACCGGAGCGAAGGAAAGAGTAAATGAAGAAATCTAGTATAATTGAGGCAATAAGTTTTTATTGACACCAGCCTTGCAACACAATAAATGTCATAACTTTGTGCGCTTTGTGAATCTACTGCCTTCACTGCTATATAATGTGCCAATAGAAGATACTACGTTCCTTTGCAATTAATATTTGTATAAGTAATGGGCAAGCCATAGAAAGTAGGGCGTTGAATATACAAGCACTAAGGCTAATAAATGCTTTGACATTAAGCTCGTATGAATGCTTTGAGAATCAGAAAGACAAACAGCTTGCCTCATAAAGAAAAATGTGTCTACAGCCATGAACGCTGCTGATATGATAGGTGACTCCCAGGTTTCAAAGATGTACACAGCATTGAAGATTCTTGCTGAAAAAAAAAGAAAATGTCCAGTCTTAATATGTATGTTGAGAAAGCACTTTAGTTTTGACAGATAGTTTTGAAGTAGAGATCACGAAGAAACAGCAGTTTCGCATAAAGAGCGAAGCAATACACCCGATAGCAATGGTATGTGAAGTGAGGCCAGCTATATCTAACCAGGAGTGTCGACAGCTGACATTGGTAGTTTAAATGTTTAGCCACAGGTGGTCTTACGATGCATGATTGGAATGCATGATTATTATCTTTTGAGAAATTTTTATTTGATTTTCTGAGAGCATGCAGCTTCCAATCGCTTATCTCGAATAACGTTAGGCACATTTTGTGTTGGAAATGTAAACTATTACACACTTGTGCAAACAAACTGAGTGACCTAACTAAAGTGGAATTAAATGTCGATAATCTAAACACTTGAAATGATGAAAGTCACAAAATTGCACGAATTTCAATATATTATACCACACTAAGAGAAAGAACCCGACACCGTGGCCTATTCGTCATGTTCCCTGACTGGTGACACGCTGGTGATGAGACCAAATCCTGACCATGGTAGCCTCATTGTCGATGGGGTCTACAATGCATTAAAGCCTTGCACTCAGATTTAGGTGCCCGGTAATAAACACTAGGTGGTCGAAATTTTCGTAGCCCTCCACACCAGCTTCTGTCATAATCATATTGTGGTTATGGGACATTAAACCTCAACACCAATAATAATAATAATAATAATAATAATAATAATAATAATAATAATAATAATAATAATAATAATAATAATAATAATAATAATAATAATAATAATAATAATAATAATAATAATAATAATAATAATAATAATAATAATAATAATAATAATAATAATAATAATAATAATATTAATAATAATAATAATAATAATATAATTTCATTACCTAAGTGAACGCACGTGTAGGCAATAATAACTTACTGATGTTTTCGTTGATCATACCATATGAATGTCCCAGACAAATCCAGAACATGCTCAAGAAACGAAGGCCGTACGCAAACCTGTAGCGCCGTTTTTCGGGATTGTCCTCCTCCATGATTTGCAGAATTCGGTTACTGTTGCTCACGAGCGAGAAGGCACTGACGCACTTGTAAAAAGTGGCTGGAATATTAGGACACAGAATTACAATCTTGCCGGGTAAAACCAAAAGTTATCGTGCAAGGCGTACCCAAAGCATGACTACATTACATCTGAGCGCGACTACCCGTGACACGGTGACATGGAAGTGACAAACTTTAAATACCAGCACGCCGTGAAAAGCTGAAATTTATGTCCATTGTGATAGCGCATCATCTTACTAATGCACGTACTGTTTTATGATCATCCCTTTCAGTCGAACCGTGCTCAGGGAAACTGGAATTGAAGCGTTTTTCTTGCCTGAGTAGCACTAAACACTGAAACAGCCACTGCGGCGCTTCGTCTTGCAGACAGCTGTTGTAGTTTTTCGCACCTCTTATGTTTGAGGAAACAAAAACAGATGTGCATTACAAGTCACACGCATGCATCAATCTGTCTGCTAGCGTATTTCATAAGGCCTGCCATGTTTTCTGACCAAAATTCTTTTTGGCAAGCCTTCAATCAAATTCCGTCTCTTTCCTGTCCCGTGCCAAGCCTGTGTTCCGTCGCTTATGGCGCGCGCCAGCTGCAATCAATATCAATTTCAGCCGTGAAGTTGGATGATGAATATCTCAAACTACCTGCCACTTTTGGGATTTTAATGAAACACGTATGTCATAAAATGGTGTGCACTATTAAAGTTGAGTCAAGTATTGAAGAAGTAAACCTTCCATTTTCTTTAAAAATCCGCAACAGTGTCATGCTATATATATATATATATATATATATATATATATCATCAGCTGGACTATGCCTACTGCTGCAGGACAAAGTCCTCACCTACCCATGCTTCGTCAGCCAACTCAGTCCTGCGCCTGCTGCTGCCACTCTATTCCCACCATATATGTAATCTCATCAGCCCATATATATATATATATATATATATATATATATATATATATATATATATATATATATATATATATATATATATATATACGAAATCTAACAGACAGTAATGCCAAGGAATGTAATGTACAGGACAAGTTATTAAAACCAATAGAATGCAAATAAAAAGAAAGAAAAGTGGATGAAAAAATAATCAGCCGAGAGCAGGAATCGAACCTACGACCTTCAAATAACGCGTTAGATGCTCTAACCACTGAGCTACCACAGCGGCCTTCTCTCCATCCACTTTTTGGGGTTTATATGTGAATTTAGAAGTAGGAGTGACAGTCAGCGCCATCTATGAGCCAAGCGACGAGTGTGAAAGCACTCTTTTATGCGCATGTTTGGCGTCACGTAGCACGTGAACTTGTTATGAGTGGGCAGCTGATTAATAGTCCCTTGTTTACAACCTAAACACACCAAGTCTGCCGGTACGAGACCCTCGTTCAATAAAATAAGGGAAAGAAGTCTATACCTAAGGACTTGTTTTTCCGTGTATTAACACAATAATAATGAGATCTAACAGACAGTAATGCCAATGTACAGGGGAAGTTATTAGAACCAATAGAATGTAAATGAGAAGAAAGAAAAGTGGATAAAAAAATAACCAGCCGTGAGCAGGAATCGAACCTACGACCTTCGAATAACGCGTTCGATGCTCTACTCACTGAGCTACCACAGCGGCCTTCCCTCCATCCACTTTTTTGCGTTTATATGTGAATTTAGAAGTAGGAGTGACAGTCAGCGCCAACTATCAGCCAAGCGACGAGTGTGAAAGCACTCTTTTATGCGCATGTTTGGCGTCACGTAGCACGTGAACTTAATATGAGCGGGTAGCTGATTAATAGTCCCTCGTATACAATCTAAACACACCAAGTCTGCCAGTACGAGACCCTCGTTCAATGAAATAAGGAAAAGAAGTGTATACCTAAGGGCTCGTTTTTCCGTGTATTAACACAATATTATTGAGATCTAACAGACAGTAATGCCAAGGAATATCCAGGAGAAGTTATTAGATTCAATAGAATGTAAATAAGAAAAAAGAAAATACGAGGAACTATTTATCAGCTGCCCGTTCATAATAAGTTAACGTGCTACGTGACGTCAAATATGCGCATAAAAGAGTGCTTTCAAACTCGTCGCTTGGCTCATAGATGGCGCTGACTGTCACTTCTACTTCTAAATTCGCATATAAACCCAAAAAAGTGGATGGAGGGAAGGCCCCTGTGGTAGCTCAGTGGTTAAAGCATCGAACGCGTTATTCGAAGGTCGTAGGTTCGATTCCTGCTCACGGCTAGGTTTTTTTCATCCACTTTTCTTTCTTCTTATTTACATTCTATTGGTTCTAATAACTTCGCCTGTACATTCCTTGGCATTACTGTCTGTTAGATCTCATTCATATTGTGTTAATACACGGAAAAACGAGCCCTTAAGTATACCCTTCTTTCCCTTATTTCATTGAACGAGGGTCTTGTACTGGCAGACTTGGTGTGTTTTGGTTGTATACAACGGACTATTAATCAGCTGCCCGCTCGTAATAAGTTCACGTGCTACGTGACGCCAAACATGCGCATAAAAGAGTGTTTTCACACTCGTCGCTTGGCTCATAGATGGCGCTGTCACTCCTACTTCTAAATTCACATATAAACCCAAAAAAGTGGATGAAGGGAAGGCCGCTGTGGTAGCTCAGTGGTTAGAGCATCGAACGCATTATTCGAAGGTCGTAGGTTCGATTCCTCCTACGGCTGGTTTTCTTCATCCACTTTTCTTTCTTTTTATTTACATTCATTGGTTCTAACAACTTCCCCTGTACATTCCTTGGCATTAGTGTCTGCTAGATTTCATTATTATTGTGTTAATACACGAAAAAACGAGCCCTTATGTATAAACATTTTCCCATGTATATATATATATATATATATATATATATATATATATATATATATATATATATATATATCTGCAGGCAAACAATTAGTGTTCCACAATCCCCTTATTGGTAGCAGGGGGCACTGATTGACGCTTCCACGTGTATATGCACAACATATGCACCCTATAAAGAGAACACGGGGACGACCACCACAGTAGGTTGCAGTGGTCAAGTATCACAAGCGTTATTTGGAGGTCGCAGGTCTGTATCCTGCTTGTGGCAAGTTATCTCTTTGTCCACTTTATTTTCCAGAATGTTATTACAATTACCTCTAATAATAGACCTTTATTATTTTCTTGGCATTATTGCCTGTTAGTCATGAATAATGTTGTGTCTTACAAATATTATGTCACCTTATGTTACTAAACAAATGTTATCATGTTTTTGTGCTGCGTTACGTGAGTTGATAAGGTCACGAAATGTCTAATGCCCGAATCCAGTCGTCTTAATGCGTATGACTCTGTCATAGTGCTGTTCGTTTAGATATTAAACCCTCAAAGCAGAGAAATGTCGACACCAAAACTCATTCCAAAAGTTGTCTATACATACAGAAGGAAACGTCCAAACAGGTTGAAAGAGAGAGAAAGGTTATAAAAAAGTAGGGAGGTTAACTATAATAAGTTCAGTTTCCTGCCCTACGCTTGGGGTTAGAGGAATAAAGCTATAAAAGAGAGAGAGAGGGACAAGATGGACAATGGACACCACACATACACTGCACACATAGTGCATAGTTTCACAGGCGGTCGCTCAGTGATGTCATCGTCAGAAATTCGACAAGGACTCGTGAGGATTTCTGGACGAATGTGCTTAAAGACTACGCACCAAATGTCTTTTCCAGAGTAAAGGCACGATCATCCAGTCTTCTGAAGGTACAATGGCGAGTCCAGGACATGGTCGAGAGTTTCTATGCAATTGCAGTTATCGCAGTTAGGGGAGTAAGCCAGACAAATGCGATAACTGAATGAGTTTGTAAAAGCCATGCTGACCCACAACCGACAGTATTTTAGCGTCACTTTACAAACTCTTCGTTGACAGCTAGAGTTCGAGTGATGAGCCGAAGTTCTGAGGCCGTCGAGTGGAGTTCAGTGAAAGATTCTAATGCATAAGTGTAGCATTGTGCGCGTAGTGGCGAAGTTTTCTTGCATCGTCAACCTTAGACAGGGGTATAATCAGTGTGGACTCTCCGTCGTGGGCACATCAGCCAGCGTTGTCAGCGAGGTGGTACCACGTATCTTAAAGTAACCCGGCAGCTAACAATAGACTATGTCATGTCCTTGGTTAGTGGCACGATAGTTGATTTCATTGATCTGAGGTACCAACTGATGGTACTTCCCGCGTTGTGGACTTCTCACTTATTGAAGAGCCACCTTGCAATCACAAAACATAGCCCACTTACATGAGGATTCCTGCATAATATATTTCATTGCAGCTAGAAGTACTGCAATCTTGGAGCCCGTAGATGTCGAGACGTGTGAGGCTTTGAACATGGTGGTGATGGACCGAGATAGAACAAAAAAGGGCCCGAACCAGTCGAGCATCTCTAGACTGAACCATCCGTATAGATATGAGTTCCGTTAGCATACGATATATGCAAAAGGTCCAATGACATCTTATTCATGGCTTCAACAGTCAGGCTACTTCTGTTGTACATCCCCGGCACTTCAAGGTGCAAAGGGGGTCTTCGCAGGCACCGCTCCGGGCATACTGGCATGGTTGTGGCTGAGAACTTCCAGGAGATGGAATTCTGGCTATAACCACAACGATTCGGGCAACTATGCGTTCACTTTTTCTAGTAGCAGGCTAGTGAGGTGACGGTGAGGCATTTTGGATATATGGCTAATATGGGCTAGGAGAGTGCTGACAGTTATATATGTCATATTCAGGTGGTCTTTGGCAATGATAATTGTTGCGACAGTGTTAGTACACCTAAGTAACCCCAAGAATGTGTTAATGTTTTGCCATTGAATGCTTCGCAGGACATGGATGTTAGTCTTCCTAGCATTTTAAAGCACGGGTGTGCTATAACACCAACACATCCAACAAGAGCGCTCTATACACCTTAACCATTGCTGATACGGATGTGCTTCCCATTTTACCGGCACGAAATTTCATTACGCGGACGATAGGGGTGCGCCTCTCTTCAAGTGCGAGACATGAGGACTCCATTCAAACAAGATGAGCGCTGAAATTTCATACATAGGTGGAAAGTTTATTTTAGGTTCAAGCAGCCAAATACCCCACCTGACTGCTCTTACTGTGCCTGATGTTATTATAAGAGTGACTCGGTTCTTTACCTAAGCATGCGAACCTTTGGCCAGATACAAGAGCCTATCCTATACAGCTGCATTTAGGAAGTACTCAACTGCAAGTGTTTTCTCCTTGCCTATATTTCACAAATTTTAAAGAGCGCAGAAGAAAAATAGCAACTTTTCTGTATTCAAGTTTGTCTTGACTTGATTCGGTAAGGCACATGCGGCTTAGAAAATTCGTAGGCGTAGCTTTGTATTGTGGATTTTAACAGTAAATACCGTATGCCACACAGCTATCCAATGAATGTTTCTGGTCATCATTGTACGTCGGCGATTCTGCATAGAACGCGAAGCGGCTGTTGCAACCACTTATTCAATATTTTAAAGGAAAATGAGTGAAGTTACACGCACCTTTATTGCGTTCACAATCCCAGTTTTTGGCAAATAATTCAAAGATTGTTCCACTAGCAATAACTGCTGCGAGAACAACCAAGAATGCGCTGAAAAAAGTGCATTAACAACAGCATAAAAACGTATGCACTGTATTTAAAGGGGTTGTCAAATTTATCGATATGACAATAAGAGACAATAATTATTTGGTAAAAAGTAAAAGTAATTCACTCATATGACCTACAAAATACTTACATTATGCAGGCTTGAACGAAGCTCATTCCTTCATACACATTTGTCACGCAGTCCTTCACGGTAACCTTCATGAAAGATCCTGCAACTGTGAGCATTAAAGTATAAATTATGCAGCAGATGGTCTGTGAAGTGCTTCATGTTTAGGTGGCAGAAAGAAATTAGTCTGTTTTCTCTCCTTTTTTGTCTTTTTATTTAGGCCGTATGTACTTATTCGACAGTCATTATTTATCTAAATAATTATATTGTCAGCAATCGACTTGTTTCATCTTAACGACTAGCTTGATGCTTTTCAGAATGCTCTGAGCTGACCCACCATTTACAATTGACTGACTATTGTACTATTATGACGCCAGTCGGTAATGAGAAAGCCGTTGAATTTCTCAAGTGCCGTGCACGATTGTTTCAATTACCTGTTTTATCATTACGGTATCAATGCGTGGAACTTACGAACGCTGCCAATGTTGGCTAGGTCTTGTTCTCTACAAGCATCGATGACGCAGACACCGAGTCGTATTCCAGGCAGATTCTTATCTGTCAAGTAGGACTTGAACCTTGCCATCTAAGATTGAAGAAGAGAATAAACGAGTCTTGTCAAATATGGCAAAAAGACAGAAACAGGGAAGGTCAAGGTCGGTTGCCTCGCCACCAACAATATTTCACAGTAAAAAACAGAAATCCTTAGTAATATATATGCACAAAAAAGAGCTATAGGGATGATAATTTAAATGAAAAAACATACACAGATATAATAAGCTATGGGAGACCCACCGCAGGGGTCCAGTTGTTATTGCACTTAACTGCTGACTCGTAGGACCGAATCTTGGCCGCAACGAGCGCATTTTCAATGGCGGCGACAGTCCATGAAGCACTTTACTTAGATTTATGTGCAAGTAAAAAGCACTAACATGATATATATTCTGTATAGACAGATTTGAGAAAAGAGGTAGGGGGAGTGGGACAGAAAGGTCTGGTGCTAAACCTCAATGAGTTGCGCTAATGTGTCGTTGCTTCTGCCTATTTATTACTTTGATCTCGCGAAGCCGAGGCCGACAAGTAACGACGCGTTAGCACGAAAATTCTTAGAAGCTTTTTATATTAACAAAATTGGCACAGATTGCATTATAATCCGGCTGTTTCGCGTTACCAAAATAAGCGTCAGCTTTTTGGTATGCGAGTAGGACCAGTGTCTGCGAATGTTGTTGCATGCATATGCAGATAGTTGTAATCTGGTGGCTTTTTATTTCAAATGTTTGAGTGAAATTTAGCACCTGACCTTTATTCTCGCCCTAATTTTTTTCTTGAAGCTGTCTTTTTTCAAGTTCACGCTAATACCTGACTCTGGCTGCACCGAATCGATGTTGATCAATTCGTCTCACAAGTCTTACTCAAGTCTTACTGAGTCTTACCTAAAGGGACCCTAAAGTCAACTAATAATTTATGTCAGAGTGAAAACTCAATGCTTGATTGACAGTGTCTAATGCGACATTATTATTAACAACAGTGCGCTGAAGTCGGTTATACCTAATTACCCAAAACGGGGTCTTGGAGGACACTCGGCAATCCATCAGGCGTAGCGGGCATCTCCCACGTCGGAACCGAAAGCGCGAAGCTCTCCACCGCCTCGCGGGACTCTTGGACAGTCCGAAGTTTGCCTGCTAGTGAAGTACTTAGCACTTTGGCCCACTGTTCCTTGTTCATGGCGTAAGTACTCAATGCGCAATTAAAGAGCATATGGTTTCACTATACACGCACAAGACATAGTTCACACACATGTTTTTCATCGTAGTCTGGGACAATATGTTTCATGTACCACGGGCTGGGGTGACATAATGTCACCCCAGCCCGTGGCGCTTTGGAGCAAATGTAACTCTGGAGCAAACGTAACGTGACCCGACTGGCTGTGCGTTAATTTCTTATCCGAGAGGGGGGATCTTTCGTCGGTCTTGATAAAAGTGCTTTGTGATTTCGTTGAAATAGAGTAACTGATCCCTGTACTCTATGTGAAGTGTAGGAGGGGAAAGCAGAGTGACGCCGTCGATGAGTCCTCGCATCGCCTCATGTGCAGTCTCATTAGGAGTCCGCAGGTTGTCCCTTAAGCTGCCCTTGTGTGCCGGGAAACATAAGATGGAGTGTTTAGTGATGTTATGTCCACCTTATATTCGCACTGTCGTCTTGTATTTACCACCTTTCGCAAAAGCTGGAGTGGCTGCTCTGGAGTCACTGTATATTATTGGGAAGATCGTGCCTGTGAGAGCGACAACTATCGCTGCGAGTTTGGTTACATTCGGCCTCCTGTTGTAAAGATTGAGTGAGTTGCGCATTTGCCCGTGTCCGTCAATTAGTACGACCGAGTGGGCGTTCTTTCCCTGGATGTGCGATGCATCCACGAAAGCTGTCTGGTCGGGAAAATCTTGCAGCATCTGCCGCGTGGGCTTCCATGTGGGCGAGTCTTCTTCCAATATTGTGGACAATGTGTACGTTTCTTGGCAAGGAAAGCACTGCAATTTCTTTTAGCATTACTTTAGGTAACTACTGAACATTGTCTCTTTCCGCCATGGTGCGCAGACCGAGCATGATGAGAATATCTCTGTTTGCTTGGGTACTGAATATGCGTGCGATCTGTGCCATGAGTTAGCCTTCGATGATTTTAGCGAGGGGATTATGCACTCCTACCACGAAGAAGAGGGCGGTAGAGGCATTATTGGGACGCCCTGACGCTGTCCTAAAAGCGCGTCGTATGTGTGCTTTCAGATTTTGCCGTTCTACGTTATACCAGTCGAGCATCGCAGACACTCAGTTCAGCCACTCAATCGCAGTCACTCAGCATCCCAGTTCAATATCGCAGCTATTCTTATAGCCTTGTCCTCGCCTAGTCATCTGTGCCGATTCATGATGCGCAGAAACGTTGGGAGCGCGTTCGCATTTTTGAATGTGATGCTGTCCAGCATCACCAAGTTGGAGTAATTACTTTATATGATGAGTCCAAGGACGCGAATGTCGTCGACCATAGTCATGCGGTTCCCGTCTGAATCACGTAACTTTATGATTGGAGGGACGGATCTGTGCCAGTCGTTTCATGGGCATGCTCCTCTGGGAGGATGATAGATATGCAGCTCAAATTTTCTGGAAGAGCAGCAGAATTCCATCGGGGGAGATGTGCTTTGGTGACGAGACTGCTTCTTGCATGCGGGCTTCTAATTGCTCATCGCTGCCACCAGTGTTCTAAATGATGATATCGTATACGTAGATGGTATGCTTCTCAGCTGCTATTTCTCAGAGTGCGCTATAGAGCTTTACTACAGCCAGATAAAATAAGATTGGCGAAAGTACCGAGCCTTGAGTTGTTCTATTATAACCCAGCTCAAAACTTTGAACGACGTGCTAGCCAATCCGAAAAGTGGCCATTAAATCTTTCAAAAGATAAATGTCTTATTGACAGAAGTGTGTGCCAAGATTGTGATCAGATATAGTGGTCAGATTGGCAGACGTTGGATATTGTCAAAAGCTTTCTCCACATCGAGACTGAGCAGCACCTTGGTACCTCGTGGGCAGCGCTTCAGCAGACTTTTCCTTATTCTAAGCACGGAGTCTTGCGTTGGTAAACCAGGCTTATATACAATCACAGTGTAGGAGAAGTATTTCTTTTCTTTGACGTACTCTGTGAGTCGGTTCAAAATGATATGTAAGGCTAGCTTTCCTATGCAGAACGTTAGTGAGATCGGCCTCATGTTTGATAACCCCTGTGGCTTTCCGGGTTTTGGAATGAGAACTGTGTTTGCACGCTTCCCGCTCTAGATAAACGGGCGGTTTTATAGGCTTTGCGGATTTGTTCAGTTAAGAAGCTGATGGAATCATCATCTAGATTTCGGAGAGCCTAATTCATGACGCTATCGGTGTAGCTGCTGAGTTGCTGTTGAGTTCGCGCATCGCGAAAACAATATCACTCTCTGTGTGGTCCGCGTCGAGTTTCTAGTTCAGAGCACCGTCATTGATCTTCCACTGTAAGATACTGGGTTTTCCCAATTTAAGTGGTTGGTAGCGCTTAGCAAAGTCGTCAACAAAACCTTCGACAGCACTGCGTTGTGTTGCGCAGTATAGTAACTTGCTGAGCCTGATGTACGTATTGCACAGAATTGGACTTGGTGCCATTTTTATCGAGGAGGCGTCTTATGAGCCTCTATCTACTCCCTTCTCGTATTTGCCACTAGAGGGAGTTTCATCAAACTTCTTCTCACTGCTGCCGGGTATGAACCATGCGGTATGTTTCAATGATTTCGTTGAGTTCAGCGAGCTTTTTTTGCAGTCTTCGGTTGAAACGTTTACCCTTCTACCTGGCTAGTATAAAGTGCTTGGCTTCAAACAGGTTCACTAGCCAACTGCTTTTTCTCTTAACCTTACCGTCCATACTAATTGTTAGTTCTGAGGCTGCAATGTCGCCTTTGAGCTGTTCTGTCCAGTTTGCTATCGTTTGCTTTGTGGTTTGTCCTAGTGTGTTTCATGACTGCATCGGCAATTAGCGAAGTTTGTCCCAAGCAATTAGTTTGTACTCCCTTCGCTCCTTTCTGGGAGTGCTGCATCTATTCGGAGAATGTAGTGATCGCTGCCAAGGTCTATGCCTGAGCTGTACCAGCCGCATTACTCAATGGCCCAAACGAAAGTGAAGTCTGCTGTAGTGTTGTGGCATGTTGAAGTACCGCAGCGAGTTGTAGTTTCGGGTCTGTGATGACAGTGAGATCAAAATCGGAGGCTGTCGTATGAAGGCTTGCTAGAGGAATATGTGTAGCCCCATGCCCAGTGTAGAGCGTTAAAATCACCACCCGCTATAAGGGGATTATATTTATCGACGTTCGCAATCTAGCCGAGCATGCTTCCGCACCTTTGCCTTGAGTCTTTAATGCTGCTGTACAAATTAGTAAGAAAGATACTTCGCTTGTTCTCTTCGTGGTCGTTAGGTGTAATCTACATCGTGAGGTGCTTTGAATAGCAGGCTGTGTGGTGCATTTCATGGCGAATGTACGGGATCTTTTTGCCAATCAAAATAGCGACGCCACTGCCTTGCGCTTTTCTTCTAGCCTTATAACCCGTGAGAGTAAGCTTTTTTTGTGATTATTTATTGTAGTAAAAGGACGGGTGGTTTCATGGTATTCGAGTGCAGCAGGACTGCCTTTTTTTGGGGAAATCCTCCTGTAGTTTCATTGGCGGATGCGGAGATTTCTTGTCCTATTTGCGACTGCCATGTTGACCATCATAGCTTTCATCGCTTGCAGTGAAATCAACCTGCAGAGGGCCATGCACATCGGTATGCTTTGACTTCATCCTCTCCATGGCCAGTACTACCGAACTGTTCATGTACATTTCCAATTTTAAGCTCAAGTGTTGAACATGCCCATTTTCTCGTTCATTCGCGTCATGCTCTAGTTCATTAGTCTCATATTATCAATCGTGACGTCAATGCCGTCCTTGACGTGTGATCGCAAGGCCATTCGCAGTCGGGTTACAGCTCCATTTTAGGAGGTTGGTATGCTTGGCGTTGTTCCCTCAGTTTCGCAATCTCAAGTGCTTGGGGAGTTTCGTTATCAGATGGTTGTTAGTGACTGCACCTTGGTGTACTGCTGTTTTCTTTATGTGCTCTAGATAACTCCTGTATTAGCTTCGCATAGGTGTCTTTGAGCTCGTTTAGATCGTGTTTTAACATAGCTATTTTTTCTTGATCTGTGTTGCAGAACTGATGGTTTTCCTTCGGCGTAGTCGTCGTAGCGCCTCTGACTTTATCCGCCTACGTTCCTTCGCCTCCGTTGTTCTTTTCCGTGAAACGCACCTGTAATTCTGAGCGAATCCTGCTTGTGGTTGGTGTCCTTATAGCTGCGCGTCTGCGCAATTGGGAGCGGGAGTGGCTGCGTGTCGACGTCGTTGACGTAGATCGGCCTCGTTCTGTCTGTTGATTGTCTTCTTCCAGCTCAGTCTAACCTTGTTGCTCCAATCGCGCTCATTGTCGTCCTGCGCGCAGAACATACGGGCTGAGAAAGCGTTTCGAGCACACCTTGTCCGCCGTCATGTGCAAGCCACCGCACAGGTTCCCTTGTGGATCTCCCACATGATATTGTCGCGGGTTATAAATTACAGAGGATTTATTTAAAAACACAGGCAGTGGAACTCGTAGAGACGCTCTCAAAAGAAGGTCGCTAAGATTGTCGTCTTCTTCACTCGCCTGCGCTGCGCCTCTCGAGCGAATCCGCGATCTTCGTTGTCGTCGCTATCTCGCCGATAGACTCAGCTATACACGCGGTATTACCCTCCCTCCAGAGTGAGCGTCGTCCCGATGCTCAACAGGTAGAGGTGCGGCCAGCCGGTGTTTACCTCACTCAGAGTGGTAAAGTTTTATGCGGACCACATGCACTGTCTCAGGCAGATGCTGGCGACGTTTCAAACAGGAGGAGGCGTCGGGCACTACTTCGTACGTCACATCACCAAGACGACGCAAAACCTTGTAGGGTCAAAAGTATCGGCGTAGGAGTTTCTCCGAGAGGCCTCGCCGTCGTACAGGAAACCAAACCCAGACTCTATCTCCTGGTTGATAAGTGATGAATCGATGGCGAAGAATGTATCATAGGGCATCAAGTTGCTGCTGGTTAATTATTGTGACGCGGGCAAGCTGCCTAGCTTCCTCAGCGCGCTCAGTGAAGTCTGCGGCGTCTGTCTCTGAGTCATCGCAATGGTAAGGCAGCATGGCGTCAAGCATTGTAGTAACTTCTCTGCCATGAATTTGTGCGAGCGGTGTCATTTTCCTTGTTTCCTGGCGCGCCGTATTATAAGCGAATGTGGTGTACGGCAATATTTGGTCCCAATTCTTGTGTTCCACGTCGACGTACATGCAAAGCATGTCAGCGATTGTTTTGTTAAGTAGTTCTGTAAGCCCGTTCATTTGTGGGTGGTAAGCTGTCGTCTTCCTATGCGCTGTACCACTGAGCGTAAGCACAGTGTGCAAAAGCTCGGCTTTAAACGCGGTACCTTAGTCTGTTATGACGACAGCTGGAGCACCATGTCTCAGTGTAATGTTCTCCACGAAAAACTGGGCCGCTTCAGCTGCAGTGCCACTGGCAATCACCTCGGTCTCCGCGTATCGGGTGAGGTAGTCTGTAGCCACTATAACTCATTTGTTGCCGTTGTCCAATGTTGGCAATGGCCCCAGCAAATTCATTCCGATTTGACAAAACGGAGTTTCTGGGATGGGCACAGGATGTAATAGCCGAGCGGGTTTTACAGGTGGTACCTTGCGCTGCTGACAGTCAATGCATGTTCGGGCGTAATGTTTCACATCTTTTGCGAGTCTTGGCCAGTAATATTTTTCTTTGACGCGTGTCAGTGTTCTTGTGAAACCAAGGTGGCCTGCACTGGCTTAGACATGGCAGGTTTGTAAAATTTCGTTGCGGAGAGCTTCAGGAACTACCTACAGATAGCTTCTACCAGTTGATAAAAAATTCTTTTTGTGCACAATTCCGTCCAGTAAACAGAATGACGATAAGGTCTTCAAAAACAGTCTTGGTGCATTGGCGGCTCGTCCGTTCAAGAATTCTATAAGCGAGTTGAGCTCCCAATCATCTTGTTGTTGCCGAGAAATGATAGCTGCATCAATACCTCCTAAAAAAACCTGTGATTTCATCCTCTGTAGCCGGTGGTTCAATCGGTGACCTTGACAAACAGTCGGCGTCTAAGTGTTGCCTTCCGGACTTTTAAACTACGGCCATGTCATACTCTTGGAGCCGTAACGTCCATCGTGCTAAACGTACTGATAGGTCTTTTATGTTGGTCAACCAACAAAGAGAGTGATGGTCGCTTACGACTTGGAAAGCGCGGTCATATAAGTACGGGCGGAACTTCGCAACTGCCCAAACGACGGCCAGACACTCCTTCTCCATTGTTGAGTAGTTGGACTCGGCGCGTGTCAACGTTGTGCTAGCGTAGGCAACTACTCTCTCCACAACATCTTGGCATTGGACAAGAACAGCACCTTGGCCCACATTGCTGGCGTCTTTATGGATGGCTGTTGGTGCATTCTCGTTGAAGTGAACGAGGACGGGTGTAGTTTGTAGACGCTATGGCAGCTCGTTGAACGAAGCTTTTTGCTCTTCACCCCATACAAACGTAACGTTTTCCCTTGTAAGGCAGGTGAGTGGAGAGGCGATGTGTGCAAAGCCTGCTATAAATCACCGGTAGTAGGCGCAGAGACCCAGAAAATGCGTGACCGCTTTCTTATCAACAGGCCTTGCGAACATTGTGACGGCCACAGTTTTATCTGGGTCGGGCTTCACACCTTCACGACTTACCACGTGTCCTAAGATCAGGAGTTCTTCGAAGCCGAAGTGGCATTTTTCCGGTTCGAGTGTGAGTCCAGAGGACCGTATGGCTTGAAGGAGTGACAGTAGGCACTTTAGATGTTCTTCAAACGTGGCCGAAAAAACAATCACGTCGTCGAGGTACACAAGGCATGTTTTCCATTTCAGGCCGGACAGAATGGTATTCATTATGGTCTGAAACGTGACTGGGGCTGAGTATAGACCGAAAGATAGGACTTTGAATTCATAAAGCCCATCTGGCGTCACGAAGGCGGTCTTTTCTAGGTCGCACTCATCTACTGCTATTTCCAGTATCCACATTTAAGGTCTATTGACGAGAAGTAGCGCGCATGCCGTAGCTTGTCCTAAGAGTCATCGACCCGTGGTAATGGACAAACGTCTGTTTTCGTAACATGGTTCAGCTAACGATAATCGATGCAGAAACGTAACCTGTCATCATTATTTTGCACGAGTACCACTGGCGATGGCCAAGAACTCTTTGATGATTTGATTACATCATCTTCTAGCATCTTCTTGGATTGCTGCTGGATTACCTCACGTTTTTTTTCTGTGCGACGCGATGTGGGTTCTGTCAGATCGGTCTTGCTGTGTCTTCCTTAATGATGCGACGCTTAGTCAGAGGCGTTCGACCCACTCGTGACGTCGATGAGAAGCAGTCCTTGAACTGGTTGAGCAGCTCCATAAGACGGCATCATTCAGTCGGTGTTAGAATCGGGTCGATATCAACGTGCGGTGTATGCGGAGATGATAGAGCTGTGGATTCCCCTTGCAAAAAAAGACAGTCGTGAGAGTAGTCGAGCTCTTCAAAGTACGTCACAGCCGTGCCTTTATCGATGTGCCGGCGCTCATTCGTGAAATTGGTCAGAAGCACTTCTGCGCAGCCAACCACTAAGCTGACGATGCCGCGAGCAATGGTAATGCCTTGGTAAAAAAGGACAGTGCTGCGTTTGGCTATGGCGTCTTCATTACAGTGCACGCAGCAACACACGAAAACAAGACTACATGACATAGTAGCAGGCAGACATCATCGTCGACCACACGAAACACCCTGGGTTCTTGGTCAGGATCATGGATCACAGGCTTGTCAGTGGCGAATGTAATCACACCATCGCTTATGTTTACCACAGCCCCGTAATCTGTTAAGAAGCCCATTCCCAGTATCATAGGTTTGCAGCATTCCGGTAGGATCAGAAATGTGGCTACAAAAGCCACATTCTGGATCGTGAGTCTTGCTGTACATTTTCCCGTGGGTGTCATTATCTGGCCTCCAGCATTTCGGATATAAGGGCCCGTTCATTCCGTCCTGACTTTCTTGAGTTCGTCTGCCAATCGTTCACACAATATGTAAAAGTCTGCACCCGTCACTTAAGCCGTCACTTAAGCCGTTACTTCAACGCCATCAATCGTCACAGCGAAGTCGGCTGTCACAGTTTTCAGCGGAGTCTTCATCGTCGTCTCTCACGTGTTTCGGCAACAGTGGAGGATTTTCGGCAATTTGACGGCTTGCAACCTTCCCCCCAAAGGTCACTGCTTTAAGTTTCCCCACCGTGGGCGGGGATACCGACCTCTGACGGCGTCAGCATAACTACGGCGGCTTGGTGAACCAAAATGAGCCGAGATGGTGAGCACGTCCGGAAGGTAGCAGAGCCTTGCCGCCTGCCAGCTTTGTCGTCGTCGATGGGGGCACGGCTTTCGTCGAACTGTCGGCACGTAGCGGTAGGTGCCCTACCACGGTATTCAGCTCAGCCTTTTGGGCAAAAACGGTAAGTGTGCCCTGGCTCTCCACAGTTGTAGCAGAGTGGTCGGCGATCCGCAGTGCGGCTTATGTCGGTCTTCCGCATACAAGGTTGCCCGAAAGAATCCTGCTGAGCCCAGGCTGCCCCAGGATACGGTTCGAGATACTGTGGCGCTGGCATGGGCGTGGCTCAACGAACAGCGTCTGCAGAGCTGTATCCGTTTGGCTGGTAGGATACTTCTGAAGCCAATAGACGACGCACAACGTCTGCCTAGGTACACGAGGTTGGATGGTACGGTGGAACGGAATATTGCTGAGGGGAGGCAAATGCTTGTCGAAGTTCATGGCGAACAACTTCAGCGACGGAGACTACTGTGGACTCCTGCTGTGGAGGCGCCTGTGACTGCAATGTGTACCTTGCGTTCTCCTTCGCTATCTCCTCACGCACCCTCTGTATAATCAGGTGGTGTAGAGAAAATTCGTCGTTTGGGGTAAGTGTGGCGGCGCCTGCAGCTGTGCCGGTGGCCGGGCGATCAGACTGTCGGTACCGTTGCTGCAGCGCACGCTCTGCTGCGGTGGCCTCCCTGGCGAACTCGTGCACTGTTGTTGGTGGATTGCGCACAAGACCAACAAAGCTGCTCTTTGACGCCCCTCATGAGATGGCTTAACTTTTGAGTGTCGGGCATGTTGGGTCCGCGTAGCGGCACAGACGCACCATATCCTTAGCAAAAATGGCGACGCTTACATGCAGCTGTTGGATGCGTCTTTCAAGAAGGTGTGGTGCATTTTCGTGTCGGTCCACGTTACCAAAAGTATCAAGAAACCAACGACAAAACTCCTCTCATGTCGTCAATGTTGCCTCACGGTCTAAAAAACCACGTCTTCGCGCCGTTTTCAAGGGTGAAGTATACGTGGAAAAGCTTTCCATCGAGACTCCAGTAGTTCAATTTAACTACCCGTTCACACTGCTCAAGCCAGTCTTGCGCATCTTCGTTCGGCTGACCTAGAAATGGTTCAAGAATGCGCATACTCTGGACCGTCACCGGTGCAGTACTCCTTGAAAACGCCATTTCTTGAGCAGGGGTGGCTTTCGGAAGTGTTGCTCTTTCTAAAAGGCCAAATTCTGGTTCAAGAGCTTGAAGGCAACGGCTTGAGCGGTGCACAGGTGTCTCCACGCGTGGCTGTTTCGTAGGGCGGGACGCGGAGCTTCTCACAGGGCTGCCGATCAAGAGGTGGTAGTACCCAGAGCCTCCACCAGTGTCACGGGTTATAAATTACAGAGGGTTTATTTAAAAACACAGACAGTGGAACTCGTAGAGACGCTCTCAAAAGAACACCGCTAAGATTGTCGTCTTCTTCACTCTCCTGCGCTGTGCCTCTCGAGCAAATCCGCGATCTTCGTTGTCGTCGCTATCTCGCAGCTAGACGCAGCTGTGCACGCGGCAATATAATGTTGGGTGAAAGAAAGGAAGTAAAATAGAGGGAAAAGAACGGCAGGGAGGTTAACCAGCCTATAGGCAGCCGGTTTGCTACCCTGCGCATGGGAGAGGAATGGGGGAAATGAAAGATAGACAGCAGAGAGGGAAGAGAGAAACACAGCACAATCGGCAGCACTTGCACGCGCACTCAGTCATAGTGAAAATTCTGCAGACTCTGAATTTGGTGCAGCCCGGATCGAGGCAAACGTCCGCGTAATGGCCGAGTTTCCCGCATACGTAGCATATGTGCCCTTCTCTGCGTTATAAGTAGCAGCGTACCAAGGTGGGTCTGTACCTGACAAAGTCCGGGACGCGAGGTCCGTGAAACACAACGATCACTGATCCTGATTTTTTTATTCTTTTTCCGCCTGTTCCAAGGGGTTGCGGTCGTTCGCGGTGTTTCAATCGTCCGTTGATCGTCATCCGTGTCAATGTGTTGAATTTTTCCTTCGCATGTGTCGCTTGCAGCAGCTCCGTAAGTGCTTACTTCGTACATTTTTACGGCTATCAGTATAGCCCCTACACCCGCGTATCTATATATGTTTTTTCTCCGAACGCCTTGCTCGCCACTTTGATATTATGCATTGTGTTAGGACATATATTGTCCTCCGTGGTCTGAACTGAACGGAGGTTTGCTGCTGTTGCAAAGGCTTTGCACACTAAAATAGATACGACATTTGGTATGTTCAAGCCATCCTTTGGGCGAAACACTATTTTGAGGTTTTCTTGTGGTAGGGATGGCATGCATTAGGCTCCTATCACACAAATATTATGTTAGGAGGCGCAGAGAGGAGCTCACCAGTACGCTGCTTGGATGGTTTTCTAGCTTTGAAAGTGGCGTAGTTGTTTTGGCGCGCTCTTTCTTTGTTTTCCGGCTGGTCACGACTTTCCTACCCACGATGTACACTGCAAGATACACGTATTTGTATGCTGTGATATCTTGTTCATCAGATGTGGCTCAAACACCTAGGATTGTTTGTGGCTCATTTGCCGAGCTGTCCATTTTGTCTGTAGTAAGCGTCATTGTTGTTCTGCTCCTAGCGCAAAGGGCGGGTAGACGCCTCGCCGAGATAGGCACTCTAGGGGCTAAACCTGGATTTCCGCCAAAGTGCCGTGAGCAGACAAGTCCAGCTTAAATGAGTAAATATGGATGCAACGAGATACAATTAGTGTCCGAGTGAGCCTGCACGCATCAGACACTCTCTAACACTCTTTTTTTTTGTGCCGATCAGAAAGGAATAAAATAATTGTAAATGTGGCAGACAGTTAGCGGCGTGGTTTGTCGTATCAACGGTTCCCAGCCATCAGTGCCCTACTTACCGAGAAATTAAGTAAATGCAAGAGAACAGATGCGCCACGAGTATCACATTCGCAAAATGATCATGATGACGTCATGCAGAATTACCACCTACAGTTAATCGCTAGTATTCAAACTGGCTGCATTGAATAAGAAACCTTCCGTAATTAAGAGAGGTAATAAAAAGGTGCTTGTTCGTTTCTGTCTTATAATTGAAAAATAGTACCGCTGGACACTACCATGAAAAATGGTGCAAGTGGTGAAAGGTTCAATTTTCGCCTGGTCAAACGGGAGAGGTTCTGGCACTTCTCGCGCCCAGTTGAACCCTGCAGGCCTGCGATCTCGGACATCATGGCTGAAAATTGTTAAATGGCTGGTGTTGCTGCTATAGCATCCGCTATATTCGCTCTTCTGCTGCTGGTGTTGGCGACAGCACAGTGAATCCGGGCAACGTTGTGTACGGCAACAATGATACGTAAAGTTCCAATTAAGGGGTGTAATTTAGAGTGTGCCAACGCGATGCGGACCACTAATTCTCTTTTTATTTCAAAATAAGCAAGTCATCGGCACAAAAGCAGAACGACAAAAATTTTGAACCATTATTTTAGCAATCACCATAAACTTAATATTTGCCTCTAGTGTCTATTTAAAGAGCACCTGTGTGTCAAAATTTCTGGGGCTCTTCATTACGGCCTCGCATATAATCATATCCTTGTTATGGTACGCTGAACCTCAAAAAATATTATAATACTATAATATTATTGTTACGAGAAAAGGGCGTTTGTAAATTATATATACTAAAGATAAACAGGCAAGCATAAAAGCTGGAGCCCCATCTTCGCGAGAGCTCAAATATCGTCTTCTTTCCTGTCGAGTTCATCTGTGGCACCACGTAGCCTCAACCCCGGCGTTGAAGGCACCATATTGGTGTGGTTGGTCGGAGTGATGTCCCTTTAGCCGAGTGACGTGAACAACGTCAGAACACAAGCGTGCCCTGATGCTTCGACTAGGTTTAATTTCATCGGTCGCGGTACGGACCCGAGTACGGCGAAGTCACCTTTTTGAACAGGCCAACTCACCATGATGGCGTGCTGAGAAGGACCGTGTCACCAAGTTGGAAGCTGACATAGCGTTGCGGGTTTTCGCAAACAGTCGTTGGCGTTTTTGCGAATTACTAAGACGCAGACGAGCAATCTGACGGGCCTGTAGAGCTCTAGAGTTAACATCACGAACGTAGTTCGATGAGCGGGCAACGGTTAGAAGGAGCGTGTCAAAAGGTAGCGTGGGTTTTCGTCCGTACATGACAAAAAATGGCGATAAACCTGCATTATCACGCCGGGACGTATTATAGGCAAATGTCTCCAATGAAGGGCAGCGTCCCATTTGGGAAAGTCGGAGGAAACGTACATGACGAGCATTTCTGTGATAGTTCGATTTAGCAGTTCTGTTAACCCGTTGGTTTGAAGGTGATAGACTGTTGTCAACTTGTGTTTTGTAGCGCAAGAATACAAGGTGTTTTGTATAACCTGGGATAGAAAGTAGCGATCATAATCGGTAAGTAGTTGTCGAGGGGCGCCGTTGTGTAGCATGACGTCTTCTAAAAGAAAGTCGGCGACGTCAGTTGGACCACTCGTAAGAAGGGCCCACGTGATGGCATACTCAGTGGTGTATTCTGTGGCGACTTCTATTTACTTGTTCTCACTGACGAATAAAGGGAAATAGCCAAGTAGGTCAAGACCTACACGATAAGGCGAAATTACACGAAAAGGAGCAATGAAGCCCATTAGGCGCGCGCGATGAATGAACAGAACGTTAAGGAGTAATCACAGAGGAATGCGTGCGACATGCAAACCACTTAGTTCCCAAAAGGATGAACGGCGCAGGAGATGCGGGTCGTACGAAAGATGCGGGCCGTACGAAATCATTGTCAAGGACACTAGCCATCCTCCTTTTTGAGCTTAGTCTTACTCCGTATTCTCCACGTGAGGGTTGGCGTTGCGTCGCATTCCGAGAGCTCGACAATGTAGAAAGTACGGCACTGTGCTTCGTGTGTGCGCTTGGATAAGCGTGCGCTGCTGCTTTTACGTTTCGCCACACTCATAAATTCAGGAGCAGGTCTCGACACGTCACGACGCCGCGCTGTATACCTCTGACTTAGTCAAGATGGTCAAGACCAACTCAAGACACCACCGGTTGGGAATGACAGCCGACATGGTGGCCGAGAAGACAGCAGGCCTACTGGATACATTATTTCAGTCTAACTCTGGGCACAAATCAGCGCTGGATTCTTTCGCAAGTATATATAGGTGATCATTATTTATTGTACCGTACTTGTCGCGTGTGCAATACGGATTGCGCTTTTCGGCAACTGGCTCGATCGCATTGTATATCGCACGCACGAAATGCACCCCGAAGGTCAACTAGGCGTCTGCAGTTCGTCTGTGCATTTTAACCGCCTGGAAATCGGCCGACATTTCTGTCGGCTGCCCGGACGCTCATTCATTGAGTGATCGCTTGTGTTCGCCACTGTGGTGAGCTCCGGGCTCACAATACTGGGCGGTGACCTCGTCGCTGTGTTGGGAGTTGTCCCAATTACCTTGCGGGTGCTCGTAACGAGCTTGGTTGTATTACATCGCACGCTGTAAGTGCATTGGCATGTGCTGGCGGGGCTGTCGCTAGCATCAAAATTCGGTGCAGGCTGCCATTACAATTGTCTTCCTCGTCGATCGGTCGCAAGCAGCTCAACGCCGGCCGTTGGCGGCACCCGTGGCGGTGGACTCATGTCTGCTCGCTGCACTTGCTTCAGTTTGTGGAAAAAGGCCGCATTACCGTCGGTTTCTTCATCGCCCATCATTTGCGGTGCCCGTGGCGGTGGACTCACGTTTGCTCGCTGCACTTTCTTCAGTTTGTGGAAAAGGGCCGCATTAACATCGGTTTTTTCATCGCCCGCTCTAAACCAGCTTGGTGCTATTACTGGCAGCGTCTCTCCTGTTTTTCGAAGTTCACTGGCAGTAGACGTTCTGCGTGCAACGCCGTGTTTGGTTTCGCGCTCGCTTGCTATACCTGAACGACATCGCTCGCTTAGAACTCGCCGACTTGTTGGGAGCACGGTGGTTCGCGGCGCCTCGGAGTTATGGCTGCAGCCACCGTATTTAGGCCGTTGCGCTTCGCGAATCAAAATGCACCTTTGACCATGTGGGACATCATTGTGAAATTATTTGCGATTCATACTTTACGCATGCTTTTATTTCGCCATGCACGTATTTGTCATATGCATGCATATTAGCTTTTTTTCACGTGTGACTAACTATTTCTTAAATCTGATTGTGCAGCAATGGGCACAAACCTTGTAGAAGGCTGTGGCTGTGTGCGCTGGCTTCTGCAATACCTATCATCTATCGCTTTTGTCGGAACAGCTTCAGGACTGTATGAGCCCTATTGAAAAAACGTCCACCATAGCAATGGTTGATTCCACCATCCACAGCTTTGGTGGATTATGGTGCTGGAAATTTTGGTGTAGCATGGTGTATGGTGGCGTATGGTGGACGGCGCCCTCCAGCCGGCTATGCTTGAGCGCGAAGCAGCGTCAGAACCGTGACGAGCTGCCACGAAAAAAATAATATAAATAATTGCATAAAAACTTTGTAAAAAGCACCCGTAAAAATAAGTGCGAGAGTGTGGAACCAAACCTGCCACCTTCGGATTCCCAACTGAGCACAGTAACCACTGCCCCACGCCACCAGATGGAAACTATGGCGGTAAAGATGTAGTCAACTGACAAACTCACTGTTTAACTTCAGTTCTGTTTGTCGCTTACTTGAGATGGACACAATCTGCACCTGCTACTAAAATTTGCACAATTGATAAGCCTGAACAACTGCTGCCTGTAACGATTGCCACTGCGATAATGGCAACAGCGCTATGTTTTAGTTATAATCTACAACCGCAAAGAAAAAAGCAACTCAGTGGACTGAAAAGCAGGTAGAGTTTATCGGCGGTTACGGCGAAGTTTATTATCCGCTTCTCGCTTCTCCCAAAGGGCGATATCAGTTCAGGCTTTATGACGCTTCTATGCTCATTCGGTAGATACGCCCACACAATTGACTTTTCGAGCAACGCACAGCGCAGTCGCGCCAGCGCACCGCTGTTGCTCTGTCGTAAGGAACAACTACATTATGGCTTGGCCAAAACGAATGCAGTGCGCCAGAAACATTATGCTATCATACTGGTTCGGTAAGCATACGAATTAACGAGTCTGTGTTCTCGCATAAGAGCCAGTGAGGTGCCGGCGAGTGCGACCGGCGGCTGTCGGTGAGGGAAGGCGTACATTTGGTGGAAGTGCAGCAAGCCCGTCGCATCGATGTTTGTCGCTTCTTGCGCGGACATTGTACACAATAAAAAAGGCTTTATTCAGGGTAAATGACACATATGTAATTTATTGCAACTTTACTCGTAAAAATTGTGTATTCTGATACCTAGAAGTGCCGATAACACTTGTACGGGCTCTGTCGGTAGGACTAACTTTTGGTGGAAATCATGGTAGTAGAACAGAAGGGCGAAAGTCAAATTCGCTGGGTGTCGTCTTGACGCATGTCAAAAGTGAAAGTTTATGCATATTCGCACGCACCTTGTTAACTTGAAAGTACGGCTCAAGCAATAGAGTGCGCAAGAATTGCCAGAGTTGCGTTTCTAGCGTGGCGACATCAAGTGACCGGTGTGTTCTGCTCTAACAATGAAAGGGGCAATTGTAAACTGAAGCTTATTTATTTCTCGACAACTGCGTGCGATGTAAATCATTTATTGTCACTTTTCACAGTGATACGTCTAGTTTTCTGAACATCCTAACAAAGTAACATATCGCGGATATTGATTGATTGATATGTGGGGTTTAACGTCTCCAAACCACTTATGAATATAGGAGACGCCGTAGTGGAGGGCTCCCGAAATTTCGACTACCTGGGGTTCTTTAACGCGCACCCAAATCTGAGCACACGGGCCTACAACTTTTGTGCCTCCATCGGAAATGCAGCCGCCGCAGCCGGGATTCGATCCCGCGACCTGCGGGTCAGCAGCCGAGTACCATAGCCACAGGACCACCACGGCGGGGCGACATCGTGGATGTCAAACTGATGTAAGTACGTGCGCAAAATGTAAACACAATTACGGCCGCATATTCTACAATCCACAAAATTGAAGCGTTGTTGACACAACAGGAATAAGAAAAAATAAACACGCTAGAAAGCGTGATGAGCAGCGTTGGTTTCTTTTGACCTTAAACATATAACTATGCGCAATGAAGAATGAAACACTACAAATACGTGATTTTACGTACTGTTATGTGCTTTTTCAATATGTCACTATCATCCACCAAGCTTCCGTAACGCCACCGACATTCACCTTGCTCACCAAGCCTTCCATCAAACACGTTTTGCCTTGCCACCACCAGCCAGCATTTTCCACCGTCACCACCAGTTGCTCGCCACCACCACCACCACCACCACCACCACCACCACCACCACCTGCCATCATTTTTTCCACCCTCGCCGTCATCAGCCATTATGCCCACTACATTTTACACCATATCTACTATTCTTTCCACCATATTCATCAATGATTCTAGCATCCACCAACCCAACATTTTCAATAGGGAGATGTCAAGGTAAAGTTAATTGCGTGTCATATTTTACACCTATGTTTTGTATCAACTTGCACGCACTTGTCATATGCGTGCATCTTAATCCGCTGTCACATATGACTACCTTTACAATCCTAATGTACAGCCGTGTGCAAAACACATGCAGAAGGCTGGGTGAGCTTGCGTCTGCAATGCCTGTTATCTATCGCTTCCATCGGAGAAGCTTCACAAGGGCCGTACAAGATGTGACAATGAGGCTAGACATCTACATTTCACCATGAATGTACCTAAAGAATAGAGAAACTTCAAGTGTATATAAAAAAATAAATTAGTTCAATGTCTCCTTTTTTTGTCTTTCATTGTTGCATTGACTGCGAAAGCAGTGACACAAAGATGGCTGAATAGTTTTTCGCGTGTTCTTTTCCACGCCATTTGCTGCTCACTGCGCAGAAAAACAGACGAAAAAGTATTGGGCCTCGCGGAGAGTTAATAGTCGAACAATATTTGAACTGGGGATAAAAAATCATCAGATTAGAATATTTGAGTGGACCAACCATTCGTCCGGCAAGGTGCAACTGTGAGGACTAATGATTTCCCGGTAAGGTGTTATGTGGAGACTAATGACTACCCTATAAAATGTAATTGTTAGAACTAAATGTTAGTCTTTTGTGGTGATTTGTGGGACTAACGGTTACCCGCTAAGGTGTAAATATGAGTACTAAGTGTTAGTCTCTTGAGTTAGATGGTGGAGATCATTAGGCTCAGTGCCGTTAATCCTTAAAGGAATTAATGGTTGTAACAGCCCCATTAGTCCCCAAAAGGACGAACCACACACCCTGTTAACACCCTTATGCTTTAGAGTGTACCCTATTAAATGGTATTGATTGTATCTAAATGGGCTGAAGGCGTCCAGCTGGAAGGGTTTCTGGCTTTTTGTGGTGCTGACAGAATTTACAAGAAGTGATGTAACGGTGGAGGCTTCGGTACATACCAGGCCAAAGAGGCGACGTCAATTGCGGTTATAACTTCTTGAGACCCCCAAGTGGCCAGTCATTGAAATGTCATGTTACTGCACGACGACAGGGTGACGCATTTGTTGGGGCATGACGAGCAGCAGCTCAGGTCCGTCAGGATGTATGCTGTAGCAATATATTACACCGTCTCGGAGCAGGAACATTCGGAGATACGGAGTAGTTGTGCGACTGGTCTGTCAAAGGATGATATCTCTCAAGTGAGGATCACGACGTTGCCCATCTGTGATGTGGCAGAAGGCGGTAAGTGCCAACACGCAAGTAGACTCGACGCTCTGAGGAAAGTTTGCTGGGTCGACTAAATTACGCGGCAAGCAGTCGACCTCTTCATGGTGATGGCCCGATTTGTGTACAACTGTGTACGAACATTCTTGTAGCCATAGAGCCCACCGGCCGACACGTCTACTAGGATCCTTTAAGCACGACAGCGTGCATAAGGCGTGATGACAATTGGGAATGGCCGTTCATACTAATGTGGCAGAAATTTTGATCCACCTCCTGGCGAGCTCAAGGCATTCGTGTTCAGTGATAGAGTGATTTCGTTCTACTGGCGATGAAAGACGGCTAGCGTATGCAATGACGCACTCACAGCCATGCTGCCTTTGTGCCAAAGCTGCTCCAATTTCATGGCCACTTTGCGTCGATAAACACTTCGGTTGGAGAGGACATATCAAAGTGGCCTAGAATCAAAGATGTCGTAAGTCTGGTGGCCAGTTCAGCAAACGCTATAGATTGTTCATGTCCCCACACAAAAGTCACATCGTTCTTCAGCAATTTTTTGAGTGGGCATGTCACGCAAGCAAATTCCACACAAATCTGCGAAAGTGGAAGCAGAGGCCCAGAAAACTTTGATTGTCGTTCGCAGATGGCGGCAGACAGAAATCTTTGATTGTGCGTATTTTCTCAGGGCTCGAACGAACATTAAAAGAATCAACGAGATGGCCATGGACAGTGAGTTAACGGCGGCCTAAGTGACATTTTGACGGATTCAGCTGTAGCCCTGCCTCGCGGAAAACAGAAAGAATGATCAAAGGCCCTCGTGGTGGGCTTCAAAAGTCGGCGAGAAAACCATGACGTCTCCAAAGGAGCACAAGCAGATTGACCATTTAAAACCACAAAAGATGGCGTCTATATTTCGTTCGAGTGTAGCTGGGGCATAGCATAACCGAAACAACATTACTTTCAACTGATAGAGCGCGTTGGTAGTTATAAACGCTACCTTTCATGGTCGATGTAATCAACTGATACCTGTCAGCAGCCGGAACGGAACAGAGGTCAATAGAAGAAAAAAAATTCACCCGAATCGATATGTTACACTGTAAATGTCGTCGAAAGACGATAGTCTTGCGTCTGGAGAGACTGAACAAAATGTTCATTTAATGTTCTGCACAAGAAAATTGGTTAATAATATTCTGAAGGCGCTGTGAGTGCCTCGAGTGTGTAACGGAGGCGAACAAGTGCATCTCGGCACGTTAGGCACGAGCGCCTTCTGGGAGTTATCTTCGAAAAGAAGGCGTGCACGACCGCGGAGAAAAATTTGTGCCAGTCTCGGAGGTTATAAGGTGTAGAATGCATAGCGATGGGCAGCTGCCACCACCGTTCCGTCGTAGCAAAGCGTTGGAAACACCTTCTTAAGCATCGCGTTACACTGTCAGCGCAGCGCGTTAAACGCTACAGTCCTTAGAGTGACTGGTGTGTGCCTCTTATAGTATAAAGGCATGCATACAAAATATAGACATGTTGTTATGGCTCCTCAGATATGTGCGATATTGGCTTTTTTGATTGAAAATCGCACAACTATGACCGCTAAACCTTGAGCAATATTGGTCGGCGCTGCGGATGAGGTTGGCCGTTCGGTGCCGTTTGTGGTATCGTTAGGGCAGAAAAACAGACAAGTATACAGACAGACAGACAGACAGACAGACAGACAGACAGACAGACAGACAGACAGACAGAACAAAATTTTTCTTTCGAAGGTCCCCAAAAAGACTATCGTCTTTAATAAATTGTCCACTACGGCTGGCAAGGGCGTAATCTGTCCGTAGCAGGAGATACACGTCTTTTCAGTTACGTTGTTATGATTGCGGTAGTCACCACAGAACCGCCAGCTGTTATCTTTCTTTTTGACGAGGACTACAGGCGAAACCAAAGGGCTTAAAGAAGTCTCAATGATGTTCCGAACAAGCATGTTGCTGACGTTTTTGTGAATCATGTGGCGTTCGGTGGAGGATATCCGATAGCAAGGCCAATGTAGCGGGTTCGCATTGCCGGTATCAATCCGCTGTTTACGATGGTCGTTTGGCCTAGTGGTCAGTCGTGGAGGTCAAAGATGTCTTGATACGGCGCAAAAAGGCCAAATAGTACGTGCGCATGGTCGGCCGCGACATCAGAGGCGACCATTTTCATTATGCCATCTCGTGGAGTGACCAACTCAACACTGCCAAGGGATGGTGTATTCTCTGTTAATAGGGGACAAGGCACCAAAGAAAACTTTTTATTTCTAGATGAATTTTGATGAAACTTGGCAACTGTGTGTGAATATGTGTGTTCCCTTCAAATGTGAAATTGTTTTTATGTGTTAAGAGTCATCCACTCTCGGAAAGTTGCTGAACACAAGGAGAGTGAAGGAACCTTCCGAGATTCCTGCAAGGACGTGCGCGATCTTTTCGGATTCCGGCATCTTGTTGTCAACCATGTGGCAGAGGGCGAGCACATCCCGACTGTATGTCACGTATGAATTGGTGCAGGACTGCAGTCGGCATGTGAGTTCTTTCTGCACTAAACGACGATGCCCAATCGGCTTGTTAAAGAGGTCGATGAGTTTGCGCTTGCAAATGCCCCAACTCCTTATTTCTTCCTCGTGGTTGGAAAACCAAGCTTTGGCCATGGCCTGAAGGTAAAAAATAATCTCAGGCAACATGAGCGTCAGGTGACAGTTGTATATTATGCTCACTCATTGCTATAGCTGAAGCTATTTTCCGTCATCCTTGTCGTTGCCGGTAAATGTGCCTGGGTCATGTAGTTGGGTCCGAACGATGGTGCGGTTTGTAACGGCTAGATGCGAGGCTGTCAGGCGCTGCGTGGTTGGACGAGGCACACTTGGGGAAGTTTCCGACAAATGTTTATTCTCGTCGTGATGAGCCATCGTAGAGGCAGCCAAGCAACGTCCACTGCGTAGAATCGTCATGGATGTTGATTCTGGAAAGACCCGTACTCTCCACCAAAACGTTACGGGAAAAAGGCGTTTGAAAAATATATTTACGAAGGATAAACAGGCAGGCATACAAGATAGAGCTTAGTCGGCACGAAAGCCCAAACATCCCCTTCTTCCCTATCGAGTTCATCTGTGGTGCCACGTAGCAATATCAATGGTATAGCGATTATCATTAGGTAAAGCCTGCAAAGCTTTTCAAAGCAATCAGCGAATGCCATAACTGCCGAAGTTGGCTGGTTCAAACTATCGCAATATGTCAAATGCGTGCGTATGATTACAAGAATTTGTCACGTGTTTCTGGAGCTTTCACTTCGTTTGTCCTGAATTGAGCATAGGAACGATGCCCCTCTGTCATTTCCCCTACATGACCAAGTGAGAAAAAGGCAAGAAGCTTCGCCAGCCAGCATTATTACCTTTTACCATTGTTCATTCCTTCTTTCGTTGAACGTGTTCACACTTCACCAGAACAATGACGAGCGCGCCACCGTTTTCGGGTGGCACTCTGTATTGGCCGCGGTACTTATGCAGCACAAGGTGTGCTACTGTTTCCTTAAAACCTGGCAAAGTCGTATCCATACTTTGAGTGCAATTGTATTTGTACCACGTTAGCCTAGAAGAAGGGTAGCAGCCCAAACTACGTGGGACATTTTGAACCTAATCCAACCAGCTGAACTCCAAGCAAACTGTGCCAATGCATCTATAGCTCTGCAGGTAACTACAACCACACAATTATATGTCATCTATGTAATAATAATTATATAGTACCTGTATACGATACCTATACAATATATTTTATCTTCTGACTACGGTCACCTTGTAAATGAGGCAAGTGATCGCTAGTAAAAGTTGAGGTTGTTTTGTATCTGATGATGTGACTCTGATATGACTCATTAAGAAGGTGGTGATAATCAATATTGCAACGCATTTTTAGCAGTAAAATTAGTAAATAGATATTGTAACAGCTTCAAATGCAAAAGTTACCAAAAAATATCGGAGAATTCAAGATTTTTGAGAAAGGAAGTCTAATGAACGCGATATTGTTTCACGAGAAATGAACTCCGAGAAGCACCCTTCTAATTTCAATAAAAATGAACTAAGTAATCACGGAAAGCTGTAGATAAATAATGGCATAGAAAGATTTCTTTTTGTAGACACCCTACATCTTACCGCGATCTACGAAAGTTTTACTCTTGAAAAAGTGGCCGTGTATCTGCGTGCAGTGCTGCAAATTTCGTCTTTTTGGCAGCGAAGTGGGCATTCATGTTTTGGCTTGCCTCTGACGTGGTGTTGAATCAGCCAGACCTGACTGGCGTTATTAAAATACAGAAAGTACTGCGGGAAATGTGAATACCATTTGGCAGTTTCGTCGGAAAACATGAGCCTGGGCAGAAACTAGGAGCACGGCCAGGTGGCAGCACCATGTTGTCAGTATAGCCGGTTCTTATGCATAACGTCGCAACATCAGCCCAGCTTACGAAACACTAGGGTCTGTAGAACTGCGTATCAGCGTATTTTCAGGTGAAAAACACACCAACTAATACTGACGTATTAGGGTGGCGCCTCAAATTGGCGTAATGTTTGCTTTTTTTATCAACCATGTTCAAAAGTATGAACGTTTCCACTAGTTAAAGATGATTGGGTGTTCAGCCAGTAATTGAACTTTGTCCGGGTGGCTGAAACAAGTGACTAAAAGTCAGACCAATATACCTGTGTTCAACTATCCAAACAAACACTACTGCTTTTGAAGAGAGAGAGAGAGAGAGAGAGAGAGAGAGAGATAAAGATGCAAGGAAAGGCATGGAGGTTAACCAGACGCACATCCAGTTTGCGACCCTGCACTGGAGAAGGGATAAAGGGGAGAAAAAAGGTTGCAGAAAGATGAGAAGGTACACACAATCACGAGCACACTCGGGGAGTACACACAGTCTACAGGCGGTCGCTCAGGTTTGTCGACTTTAGGTAAAGTAGCAGTGCTTTAGTTGCTTTCTACGCAACTGAGGCAGATGCCCAAGGTCCTAGTATCTTCTGCACACAAAATGGTCCGGGGTCAAGTTGATTTAAAACCATCCGGAGCTGGCATCGCTGTGTGTCGTATCAAGCGCAGCTGCACAGGACGTGTTCGATGGTCTCTTCAGCTACGCAGTAGTCGCATGTAGGAGTGTCTGCCATACCAATGCAAAAGGAGTACACCTTTGTAAATGCAGCACCCAACCAAAGGCGGCATAACAGTGTCGCATCGGAGCGGTAAAGTTGTGATGGTAGCTTTAGCTTGAGCGAAGGATCCAGTTCATAAAATTGACACCTTTGGAAGCTGGAAGACGACCAGAACGTGCGTGTGAGATCTCGAGCCAGCAGGTAAAGTTGTCTTGCTGCATCATTCCTTGATAGAGGAATCGGGACTACACGGGTTTCCTCATGGACTGAGTGGGCTGCATCATCGGCTAATTGATTTCCGGTAATACCGATATGTCTAGGCAGCCATTGATATATAATATCATGCCCTCGTGCTAGAGCTTCATGATGGCAATGTCTTATTTTTTGTACCAATTGGTCATGACTCCTCCTACGCATGGCAGACTGCAAACTCTGAAGCGCTGCCTTCGAATCACAGAATATGATCCATTTTCCTGGACGTTCTTGAACAAGATATTGTAAAGCCGCCCTTATAGCAGCAAGCTCTGATGCCGTAGATGTAGTCATATGTGACAACTTAAACTTGATTGTCATTGCTGCAGCCGGAATTACAGCGGCACCTGATGAGCTGCTGGACAAGACGGACCCATCAGTGTATATCTGCGTTCGGTCTAAGCACAACTCATGTAATATTAGCAGTGTTGCTTGCTTCAATGCTACTCTGGAGTTATTGCTTTTCTTTTTGATTCCCGGAATTTCTAGACGTACTTGGGGCTGGTCGAGGCACCACAAAGGACATGCCATTCTCGCAGCTGGCGTATATCCTGATAGAATGCTGTTTAGGTGCTTGGCTATGACGTCTGAAAACGTAGCACGTGGTCTTCCGGAAGGTAGAAGGGCCAAGTGGTGGTCGGGGACACGGCTAGCATGTCGAATGTGCGCTCTGAAGCAATCCACAACTCTATATGTCCTGACCGGATGGTCTTTGGCAAGCATGATTGTAGCATAAGTTGAAGCGCATCGGGGCAGTCCTAGGCAGATACGCAGTGCCTGACCTTGCAAACTCTCCAATGAATGAGTATTCGATTTGAAAGTGTTAGTCAGTACCGGTAAGCTGTAGCGCAATATACCCAGAAATAGGGCCCAGTACAGCTGTAGCATGGAGGCTACAGAAGTTCTCCATGCTTTCCCGCACATGAATTTCATTATATGCACAATATATCGCAGTCTCTTCTTCAAGCACGCACAATGTGGGCTCCACGAAAGACTTCTGTCGATTATTATGCCTAGGAAACGATGCGTCCGTGCATATTTGACACTCTGCCCATTGATTTAGAGATTAGGTCCCGTAGAAATAACCTGCTAATCTATGGCTTAACCGAAAACTCTGGGGAAACTTCAGACGAGTTGCTGGAAACGGTAACTGGAGTGATTACATCAAAACTAGATGTTAAGTGTGGCGATATCGAACGATGCCATAGGCTGGGAGTGCGTAAGAGCAGTAGTACTAGCCCAAGACCTGTTGTTATTAAGTTGCTGGATTTTAGAACTAAGGTCACTATTTTATGCATTGCAAGCAAGTTGAAGGGCACGAAAATATTTATAAATGAAGACTTCTCTGAGCGTGTGAGGCAGATACGCTGGGAACTGTGGTAGAATTCAGCCGAGATAAGAAGGGATGCGAAAAAAGCCAGGCTGCACTACGAGCATTTGTCGGTGGACAACGTTCGGTATTCTTGGGATGAGAAGAAAAAAGTTATCGTTAACGAAAGCCGTCGGCTGTCTGCTACAAACAATGAATGACGGCTTAGTGCGAAGTCCTTTGCGCTATTGAATTTAAATGCGAGTAGCCTAGTTGATAAAATTGCAAACCTTAACTGGCTCATTGAGTGTCATCGTCCATCAGCTATCTGTGTGACTGAGACTTGGTTAAATGAATCTATCCTTGATCATGAATTCTTGCCTCCTGGTTACACGGTTCTAAGAAAACATAGGTCTTCTGGCCGTGGTGGCGGAGTGGCACTTTCTATTAAAAGTGGTATTGAATTTTCTTTACTGCCGGAACTCCCAAATACTGAATCTATATAGCTATTATTGTTGGTGCTCTCTATCGTCCTCCCAACTCTGCCTCAGACGTTTTTTCGACTGTCAGTGACTATATTGTGAGACAAAGGCTGGACTGTTCTAAACTCGTATTGACCGGTGACTTTAATGCCCCCTCTATAGATTGGAATTCGTTAACATCAACTGGTCGTGACAAAATAATTTGTGGTTCTTTAATTAATCTGTCACTAGCTTTCAATCTATCGCAGCTGGTTGATCAGGCTACACGCGAGGATTCTATACTAGATCTTGTTTTTGCCAACCATGAGTTGGTTAGGAATGGATATCAGTGCAGGGTTGTCGATGGAATTTTCGACCATAAGGCCGTTATTGTTGATTTAAATGTTGCTTGTAAGCCAGTACGACCAACGTTTAAGACTGTGCTGAATTTTGAATGCGCAGACGACACTTCTATTTTTGCTAAACTTGCAACATGCTTTGACGAATTGTTATTGAGTAGTGAATACTGCAGTATTGATACGTTGATTAACCGATTTTACAGTATAATTAATCAATGTATAGCGCAGTTTGTTCCTCACAAGAGCATAAAACGTCATGCCAAACACCCTTGGTATACCAGGTCAATTATACAGCTTAAACGTCGTATTAAGCGACTGCGAAAGCGACGGAGGGTTCACAATAATGACGGAGAGTCCCAAATTAACTTGCTTAAATCTGAACTAAAAGCTAAAATGAGTGATGCCAGAAAGTTTTACTTTAATACCACGTTAAGCTCTTTTATGAAAAATAATCCCATTAAGTTTTGGAAAACTATCAATCCTACTACGGCCTGTCCGTCAACCTTCATGATAGATGATGTGTCCTGCTCTGATTCATCCCACATTTCTGAAGCCTTTAATAAGTGTTTCCAAACTGTATTTGCAGATGACAATGGAATGACCCCTGACATTCGTAGCAGCTAGGAAATAGATTCGTTTCCAGCAATTGAAATTAGCTACACTGGCGTTCTTAACCTTCTGTTGAATATCGACACTACTAAAGGTGCTGGGCCAGATGGCATACCAAACATGTTTTTTAAGCGTTACGCAGAATGGAGTGCTCGTTATTTATCAATAATTTTTGTTAAATCATTAGAAACAGGTGTTGTGCCGACCGTTTGGAAAATCGCCAATGTAATTCCTGTGTTAAAATCGGGTAATAAGCAACTCATTTCTAACTACAGGCCTATTTCATTAACGTGTACCTGTTGCAAGCTTTTAAAGCACATAATTCATAAACGTGTACTTCAGCACCTCACTAATAACAACTTATTGTCCCGTAATCAGCATGGTTTCTGCTCTGGTTTTTCTACAACTACACAGCTCATTGAATTCACTCACGACATCGCTTTGGCTCTTAATACTCGAGGACAGGTTGATGCCATATTCATAGATTAGAGCAAAGCATTTGATGTAGTATGTCACAAAAAACTTCTTACTAGACTCATAAGTATTATTGATGATGACAAAATAACAGGCTGAATAGCTGATTGGCGACGTTTGAGGTCACAATTTGTTACGTTTGAGCATGCGCAGTCATCGTCGTGTGCAGTCACTTCCGGGGTTCCACAGGGCTCGGTGCTTGGGCCCCTATTGTTCATTATTTATATTAATGATGTCACACAGGTCATTAAGGACACACCAGTGAAGCTGCGATTGTACGCTGACGACTGCGTTTTATATACTAGCGTAAATAATGCTCATGACCAAGATGTTTTGAACAAAGTACTTTCGTCCTTTTGTGATTGGAGCGCCACGCGGCAAATGAACAATAATTACCGAAAAACTGTTCAAATGCCATATACTAATAAAAAAACAGCCGCTAATGTTTAGGTATAGTTACAATGGGCACTACCTAAACTCTGTTAATACATTCAAATATCTTGGTGTTACCTACACTCAAAACCTAAAGTGGCACCATCACATTGAGACAATTTGCGCGAGAGCACTTCGAAAACTGGGATACATAAAACGAACACTCAAGCACTCTACCAAGGACTGCAAATTAATGGCGTATAAATCGCTCGTCCGACCATTGCTAGAGTACGCCTCAGCGGTATGGTCACCCTATACTGCACTTGACATATATATATATGCTCGAGGGCATACAGAAAAAAGCAATACGATTTATATTTGGCCGGTATGACCGCAATTTTTCTCCCTCATCTCACGCATGCTCACTGTCGTTAGAACCCCTTGCTTTCCGACGCACACTTGACCGTATCACTTTGCTACATAAGATTGTACGCAGCCGCAGTTGAATTGAAGCACCGATTACTTTTTGTGATTCAGCACGACGAACCATGCGCCGATCTCACCCACTCAACATTGTCCCCTTCCAGCCATTTGTAAATTGCTTTAAGCATTCCTTTTTTACAGCCGTTGTTGAGATTCGGAACAACCTAGCTGGTTCCCTACGCAAAAAACCAATTGAACTGTTTTTGAAAGAACTGCCTAACCATATTTTGTAATATGTTTTAAATGCTTTGTATGTTTCTTTGGTATTGCTTAATGTATGTTCGTTCCTTTTCCTAATGTACCCACTCCTGCTATGTCTCGTGTATAGAGACAGCAGTATCTGTAAATAAATAAATAAATAATAAATGATGTAAATAGGGTATGGCGTCATTGGTTTGCGTGTAAACGCCATCAACGCACACTTCACAGTTGATATATTTAGGCCTTGTTTCTGAAGGTAGGATGTTGTGAGGGTTGCTGCCCGCTGTATTCGTGCACGCACCTGAGGGCGAGTAACTGCAGCACTCCAGAGGCAAATATCATCGGCGTATATGGATAGGCACACCGACTTTGGCAGAACCTTCACCGGACCAATGAGGGCAACATTGAACAATGTGGGGCTTAAAATATCTCCCTAAAGTACTCCACTGTATGTGTAATGTTGAGCAGTTGTAGCTTCATATGTTTGTACAAAGAAACCCCTGCCAGTTATATAATCTTTTATCCATTGAAACATTCGTTCATCAATGCCCATTGCTGCGAGAGAAGTGAGGATGGCATCGTGAGCTACATTATCATATGCACCCTTCACGTCAAGAGTGCCACTTATATGCGCTTGCGACTTTTTCATCTTGTTGAACAAATGTCGATAAGTCAAGGACACAGTCAATGGAGGAACGGCCCCGACGAAAGCCTGCCATGCAAGAAGGGTATTTGGTGTATCGTTCCAAGTACTGCTCGAGACGAAATAGAACCATTCTTTCCATCACTTTTCCGAGGCAGCTTGCGAGGGCAATAGGGCGATACGCTGTCTAGTCCAATGGTGACTTTCCCGATTTCAAAAGTGGTATTATTCGACTTATTTTTCATTCTCGGGGAACACTGCCGCTGAGCCAGGAATTATTGAAGCATGTTAAAAGTTCTTTTCTGGCTTTTTGTCCAAGGTGTCCCAACGCACTATAAGTAATACCATCAGGACCTGGCGATGACATGTGCTTAGAAGCGACTAACGCACCTTCCAGTTCTTCCATGGTGAATGGAATGTCCATTTCTGGTAATCGCGTCTCAGGAACGATCACGGCGTCGATTCTCTCATTCATAATATTCCCGGCAACTCTCGTGCAAAATTCTTCAGCCACCTCGAGTTCTGTTTTTCCATGATGGCGTGCCAAAGCTTTAAAAGGGTGCCGTTGTTGCGGAGAGGAGCGAAGCCCACAAACTGTTCTCCAGATATATGACAGCGCTTTATGAGGGTCTAGAGATTCGCAGACTGCTTTCCAGCGTTCGCTCTCCAGCTTGTAAATGCGTCGTTGAATCTTTTTCTGGAGCCGCCTTGCTTCCCTCAGATCGTAAATTGATCTTGTGCGTCTGTATCGTCGTTCAGCACGCCTTCGTATAGCTAGTAATTTTTCCAGTTCGAAGTCAAACTGTGTTATTTTAGAAGAAAATGGTAATTTACCTTTGGACGCTTGCATAACTTCCGCTATGGTATTTTCCAGGCTGCAGGCGAGGCCTTCTTGGCAAGCGCTCTCAACACGCGATGTAAAAATCGACCAGTCAGTGCCAATTGCAACACCGGAAGAGAAATTTTTTATGATACCATCGATCGTCACGTAGGTGGGTATGTGATCACTCCCATGAGTCTCAATATCGCAAAACCACTTAACTTTGTGAGAGAAGCACCGTGACACCAATGTCAGGTCAAGGCAACTGCAATGCGTGAGACCCCGCAGATATGTGGGGGTACCATCGTTCATTATGGAAAGGTCGTAATCGGAAGCGAACGTAACAATGTTCCGGCCCCTGGCATTCATCCTAGTGCTCCCCCAAAGCATGTGATGGGCGTTGAAGTCACCGGTGATGATCCAAGGCCTATCGGTCCTCATTAAGATGTCTTTCAATCTGTCGCAGTCAAATCGCGATGACGGAGATATATATCCACCAATAAGCGTGAACAAAACTGCATTCTTCTTTACACGAAGATACACGTACTGATTGTCGTCATTTGAACTTATTGGGTGCGAGAGATAAGTCAAGTCTGTGCAAATGTAAACAATTACTTTGCTTCGTTCTTCACAAGCGGCTGAACAAAAAGCTTCATAACCGGACAATCTATAAAGCGTTGATATGTTTGGTTCACATATGACAAATATAGGCAATTGATTGGCCCGAACAAATTAGCGAAAGTCCGAGATACGGGACTTCATGCCTCTGGCATTCCACTGAAAAATCGACGCACTTTTAACTTCAGTGCGGAAGATGAGATTATGTTGAGCCATTGTGCTTATAGAAAGTTAGCAAGAACTGGATTCAGTGCATCCAGTATTTGCAGTGCACTCTTAGCAGACGGAGATTGTATGCTGTTCAGTAGCGTGCGAATCGTGGCAATTAATGATTGCACGATTGCAGTCACTTGCCTGTCTTGGTTGGAAAGATCTCGAACAGGGATCGCGGACTGGCCGTCATGAAACTCCTTCGGTTCGCTTGATGCTGCTTCCCTTTGAAGTGCAGGCCACTCTGTCGCAGTTAGGGCATGCTGACTGGCTTTGTCTTTTACAGCCTTTCCCACGGCATGTGGTCTGAGAGGCAAAGGAGGTGATACTGATGAGGGATCTGGCAAACGTGTCGAGGAGGTAGCGGGCGTCCTCGAAGACCGACGTCGACGTGAACGACGCCTTCTGACTTTAGCTGCGGCTTCTCGATGAGATGAGTGATCGCGCACCATCTCCTTTAAGATGGCAATTTCCTTCTGAATCCGCGGGCTTCGATGTGGCTTCATGGGATCCATTGCAATTAGAGCATTTCTTGACAGTTGCGACGCACTTATTCGCTTCATGGTGCTCGGCGCAGCGGTGGCATACCACCGAATTCTCGCAGACGCTGCTCACATGTCCAAGTTTTATGCATTTACGGCACTGGAGAGGCTTTGGAATGAAAGGCCGCACAGCATGTCTGAAGTACCCCTCCTTCTCATGAGAGGGGAGTGATGTGCTCTTAAACGCAATCTTCACACAGCGAGACTTGCCTAGCCGGGTGACATCAACAATGGGAGTATCAGTTGTTGACTTGACAAGAAATTGTAAGTTATTATTGGAAATAGCCACATCTATGTTGCAGATCACGCCGGTTACTACATCACATCCCAAGGAAACATGAGAGCGCACCTGGTTGCCGTCCAAGTCAGTTACACTGCGCAGAACGCCCAACGCACTTGCGTGCAAAACGTCCACACCAGTATATTCTTTCTGGCGTTCCCTCTTATGTCCATGATCTCATTTGGCACGAGCGTTTCCAGAGACCTCAACACAGACTGTCTGTTAAGGCGTTTCATGCTGACGGTAGGAAGTGCAGGCAGAAACAGGATGGTATAAGTGTTCGATTTTGGCGCTTCACTTACAGTTTGAATAGTTGAGGATGAGGATGTCCTCATGTTCCTCCTCTTCGCTTTGCGGCTCAGCACAGGTTCGAAACCGTCCTCTGAGAAGTCCTCACTGCTGAGATAGCAAACATGAGTATCTTCACTGTCGCTGTCACTCGCTTGTCCCATCCGCTTCCTGGAGGCGGCCGCCGCTGACGCCGCTGGTGCCGGCAGGCGCCCGGGGTGGTCTACATCCATCCCCTCCAAGGGAGCAGCGAAAACTGATCAACAGACTTAAATTACAACTGAAATACGCGGGAGTTAGCAGAAGTAGCTCCTATTCAAAAAAAACCATTGCTTTTGAAACTACTGCAGAAACGAGGCACATAAAATTCTAATTAATACACGTATTCAGTTTGTCACGAGCAAGTTGCACACGCCGTTAAAAAGAACGAAATACACGGCATGCGTTTTTATTTTCTGTTCTTTATAGTTGTCAAAACGACAGTTGCAAAGATACAACAGAGTTCATAATTATTCAGCTTCTTTTCGAGGTTGCTGGCACCTTCGCATACACAAGACCACTGTATTATCGTGAAGGTGACAGCCTTCACGATAATACATCATCAAGCACACAATGTGATTCTTGGCGTCGACAAGAGGAAATAAATAAAAATATCATTCCATAGTTCAGTCATGCTGTGATGATAGTCATCCTGTGATGATATCGTGAGAAGATGACGGCATCTTATTACTTCCTTGTTTTCACAAAAGAGGACCGATCTCTGAGCAAAAGCATGTTTGCTTTATAGAGATTATAGTGCCTCCAAACACGGAGATAGTGCAAAATCACTTTCGGCGGAAAAAGAAAATAGGGGAGGGGGCAGAATATATGAGCTTATTGAGAAGAAAAAGAAGGACGATATCGCCTTTCAGCCGTCTTACATATACTGGTAAGGCATCGTGTGACTGATTAAACCAGCTGGAGCTGCATTTTTTATTAAGCATATTGTTATTTCTCGCTACAAAATATGGACTTTGTTATGTTGGGATAGCAAATGTACAAACTCTGTAGATGCATTTTTACTGTAGCTGTCGTTGTCATCCCCGCCATAATATAAAATAAAAATTGGTAACGTATAAACTAAAAATTGGTAACGAGGCCCACACAAATATTGTTATATGTGAAGGTTATATGCATGACAGCAGGTGATGAATGCGGCTTCAACAGAAGTGAAATAAGCTACCATCTTCTTCGCACGAAAGGCGTTACGAGGAGTGCCTGAGAGAGGGCAGCTGGCTCTGCCCATGGAGACGTGCTTGACTAGCCGGGCGGGGTCAGCTGTGGTCGTGCCTATTTTGGAAACTTAAAGTTATGATTGATTGATATGTGGGGTAACGTCCCAAAAACACCATATGATTATGAGAGACACCGTAGTTGAGGGCTCCGGAAATTTTCATCACCTGGTGTTCTTTAACACGCAGCCAAATTTGAGCACACGTTCCTACAGCATTTTCACCTCCATTGAAATTGCATCTGCTGCTGCCGAAATTCGATCCAGCGACCTTCGGGTCAGCAGCCGAGTACCTTAGCCACTAGACAACCGGGGTTGGGCATCTTTAGATCATCTTTAAAGATTATCAAAAAATGGCTCAAACGTTTGTACGTGTTGTGATTCCATCGCAAAGCTTGCCTTTGAGGCATAGAGAGCATGAAGGTTGCTTCACTATAGACAGCATGAAGGTTGCTTCACTTACTGTGGTGGTCCTTAATCTTTGCACCAGCGTTTTCTTTGACTGGAGAAAAGTCTCATGCAAAAGAAGTATAAGCTTTTAGTCTTACTTTGTATGAAATTCAAATTTGTTGCTATTGCAATCAATGTTTAGACCTTGTGGCTAAACTCACTTTTTGTGGGTATTCGGGCAGGGCGATAAAGAAAGGACATCTTTCACGGAGGTAATTGACTCGCTCACAGTGTGTGTCTGCATAGTTTTATAGCCAATTGAAAAACATGAGCAGTACTACAAGAATCGTCTAGGTTTCGTGTTACAAAACCATGATATCATAATTAGGGATTTCATAGTCAAATTTTCCAGAAAGTTATATCATGTGGTGCGCTTTATCTTGCACCTAAATTGCAGCACACGAGTTTCTAGCATTTTGCTTCCACCGACATCGGGCTGCTGCAGCCGGGATTTGATCCCGTGCCCTGCGGTTCAGCTGTCAAGCATTCTTACGACTAGACCACTGCGGTGAGTGAAAATAATGAGTGTTTATTGTGCCAAACAGCAATGCGCCATGTACTGTCGTAGAACAATGCTGCTTTAACCAGTAGCGCATAATGAGAGCTGGGATATTTAGTGCGACATAGCCGATAGCTATCGACTAATAATAAAATTTGTATTCTGAAGACGACATAAAGCAAGATAACGCCTGAGGGAAGTATAATGAAGAACCCGCGCTAGAGCACTCACCCTTTTGTTGAAGTTTATGATGGCCTGCAGCGTAACTTGATTGTATGCTTCTTGGTCTAATATTGACAGATGCACGTCGCAGTACTGGCCACGCACAGTTGTAGCTCCGTACTCGTCTTGCACCACAGTCTCGATGCACTCATCGTAGGCTCCCAGATCGGACATGGTGCCCTGTAGCAAGCCAGTGGGATACTTGGCCGTGGCGTCGATTACTGCGCACAACAAATTATTTCGCCTTTTTTTCAAGCAGTAAAAGACGGTGCGCATCGATGCTGCATGTTGATGCAGTATTTTATTTGCGATGTGTGCGACAGGGTTCCTTGTGGACGGTCGTTACAGTATATCTATAGTTCTTTGTCAGCCGGTGCAATCTCTTGGTTCAAAATCATGAACTACAGCAAACAAGGCATTTTTTTGCTTTTTTAACACGCTCAAGGCGTGCTCCCTTAATGTGTTGAATATCTGTTTTCCATGTTCAAGGATGACTGTAAAGATAACCTTGCTGCCACGTGTGGCTTGAACATTGACCTTGACTAGGGGGCGCGCGAAACACATTGTTGAGGGGCTGAATGTGTTATACCCCATAATAAAGAACATGCATTATATCAAAGTATTATTAATAATGTTATTTATATTACTATTGCTATTCTGGTAATACGACTTTACTACTACTACTACTGATATGATTACATACGCAGTGATATCCACCGTGAGACCCATTTCATCCGTGACTGCACTGATGAAGTGCAGTACACAAGCCTCTGGCACTTCGCCTCCCTAGAAACGGCCCAGAACGAACTCGCGTCCCTCGGATTGGCAGCTAAGCAGAGTAACACTCTGCCACCATGTCGGCTTTATAGCTATGAGTAATTTGTGGGGTTCTAAACTTGTTGGTCAAAATGAACTCTGCTACGTTCTATCAATCGCCAAGCAACCCCCCCCCCCCGCCCCCTCGTTTTCATGCAAGCGTTTTAGCAGCTTGCTCACCGAGCTTTTTTCCATGCTCGGGCAGGTTCCCGGTGGGTACGCTAGATGTTCGGCTGTGAAATGTACCCACTAGACGCCCACCACAACATTCATAAACTAGGAAAGTACCCAATGTGCCACTGTACCATTCGTCTTTCTGCTGATAAACGACGCACCTTGATTGAATGCTATGTGGAGTTTAACGTCCCAAAACCCCCATATGATCATGAGAGACGCCGTAGCGGAGGGCTCCGCAAATTTCAACCACTTGGAGTTCTTTAACGCGCACCCAAATCTGAACACATGGGCCTACAACATTTCCGCCTCCATCGGAAATGCAGCCGTCGCAGCCGGGATTTGATGCCGCGACCTGCGGGTCAGCAGCCTATTACTTTAACCACCAGACCACCGAGGCGGGGTAAACGAGGTACGTAAAAGACATCTTTAACGCAAATTGCGGCCTTGCGCTGCGAAGAAGCTCGCCAACAGGCAGACCCCGAAGTGAGAGCCAGTGAAGCAGAGGCGGCATGCAATCGGCGGCAGAAGAACATCGATACGGGAACTGTATCGACCTTGCCTTCTCCTACTTTTAACGCCGACCTCTAATTTAAGATCCCCTCAACGCGCACTTCACGAACCAAAAAAATAGTAATCTTCAACAGAAAACGCGCTTCGTAGCTTTTTAATCAGTAATCTGCTCTTTGCATACAATTGCATCGATATGTGAATGATTACATACGGGGTATATATAGTTGTATATACAATTACCCTTATAACAACGTGTGACGCCTTTATGAAATGGTAAAACACTTATACGGAAGATTCACAGGTTGTCCAGATCAGTTCCGAGCTAGCTCCTTCATCATCACTTAATTTATGGATATCGTGAGATTTTTAGATGTGAAGCCGCTTGGGGTTGAGCTAAATCTGGTGTGTGCGGCGTGATCATCCTTGCTGCGCATGCGCTTCTGCTCCCTCTCTCCTCTCCTACGCTCCCCTTTTCTAGCCTCACAACGCTGACACAGGGAGCGTCTGCTAACCTATGCTCGCCCCCTCCCTCTCTCTTCTCCAAGCATTCCTCCTTGTGGCATGTACATCCCCCTTTGCGCATGCGCATCCCCTCTGCCATTCTCTCCTCTCCAGCGCTCTCTCTCTATCGCCTCGCAAGGCCAGCGCAGGCAGTGTCTGCTAGCGTGTTTATTGACTGAAAATGCGACGGCTCGCGCTGCACAAAAATTCACTGCGCCTATATAGGCTTTCGCTCTTGAACTCAAAGGAAATGCTGCTAGGAGATTTCTCCTGTGCGTTGTTGAACAATAAAAGTTCGCAGCGTGTGCGTTGACTAAAAGCGGACTGCGAGTCTCTGTGTACAATTGGAGCCTTCTGTCTCTCACAGCCCAATAGCAGCTTTGGAATGTAACACTACAAGAAATACCAGTCCATCACTTCGTGCTTTACGCCTCCCCGGGTTTCTCTTCCTCCCAATGCTACGCTGAACGTTAGCGTCAATGTCACCACTAGTGTGATCGATGGCGCCTGATACTTCGCATATATACATAGTTCTTCTCAGCATGCCGTATTCCTTTTCACACGGTTCTACTTCATTACACGTACAATAAATCCAAAAGACAGAGTATGATTCATTAGATGACGTGTAACTGAACTCACTTTCAGAGCATGAACAAATGTGCGTGAGTAATGAATGTTGCCTAGCTTGATCACACCTGATCACGCAATATAAGTGACTTGGCAAGTGCGCAACCAAGAGAACTTGATCAGTGCTTCACAGAACCCGCATAGGGTCCACGGCACCCACTTCAAAGCACCATGGTTTAAACGGAAGGCAGTAATCAGGCACTGTGGTCTTGTATTGATAAGTGTATTGAGTGTCGCGAATGAGCAGGTCAGGTATAAAGTGGTGTTCCGTGACAGCGCTGGCCAGAGCACGAAGTATATGAAAATCACTAGGGCAGAGTTCATCTATATTGCATGTTTACTTTCTTGAATGCTAATTGTGTTCAAATGTTTGCGGAATTAGATTTTGATTGATATGTGGTGTGTAACGTCCCAAAACCACCACATTATTATAAAAGATGCCGCACTAGAGGGCTACGAAAATTTCAACAACCTGAGGTTCTTTAACGTGCGGCCAAATCTGAGCACACTGGCATACAGCATTTCCGCCTCCATCGGAAATGCAGCCGTCGCAGCCGCGATTTGATCCCGCGACCTGCGGGTCAGCAGCCGAGTACCTTAGCCACAAGACCCCCGCAGCGGGGCTGTTTGCAGAATCTATGCTCTTTGAATGTTTGTAGTAAAGCAATAAGAAAAAGATGACTTAGGTCACCATATCCTATTAGGTATATGCCCCGTTCCGAATAACTGTTGTGCTTTTGTCACACTAACTCACACGACTGACAAATTTCACAGAGCAACCAAACTATGCTGGCGCAGTGATTTAATTTAATGATAAATAGACACGTGTAGATATAGTCTAACGTATAGTCAACGCTGTGTTGTTTCAAACCACAAGGAAATGGCTTGAAATTAGTTAAAACAAAGCAGTGAGTAATGCAGTCCGGTTAAACGGGATGTTGAAAACGTGGGCCTAGTTTGAAAAGGGCAATTCCAAAGAGCTCATCCAAGTGATTTCGCAGCGAGAACTGGGGCCTATGCAGCTGATAAAAACTGATTATGTTAGAAACTGTTAATGCGTGAAGAAATTGGGATTGATGAATTGGATCAGCAATCAAGGCCGTCATCCTGCGGCCCACATGGTCATAATACGCAGCCCCCGACATGAAGTCAAAATCCACCCCCACCCTCCACACCCTACTGCTTATCCCTCGTTATCTGAAGGTCCAATCGGCAGTTTTATCCTCAAACGGAGTTTTGCTTGGAACCTCTGTTCCAAGGAAAATACCTTAGTGTTATTGGAAGGGCTCGTATTACTGAATAAACACAATAATAATGAGAAAAAAGGCAAATCTGCCGAATAAAACATAGTGGGTGTTATTAAGTTGATTGCAATGTAAATGTAACGAAAGCAAAGTCTTAAAAGATAGCTTGCTGCCGGCAGGGATGGTATCTGCAACATTAGAATAATGCGTCCGATGCTCTAGCACTGAGCTATGGAGCTCCCCCTTCATTTTATGGTGTCAAGGGATCGTGACATGGACGAAGGAATCAGTCTATAGGACAAAGATGAAACCCTTCATTCGGCCAAACTTGCGGGAAGAAAAAGACAGGTTAACACTGCAAGTGATGCACACTGTGTACTTTGCGGCGAGTCGGTGCCTTCTCTAGTTTTTTCAATGAAAGCTCGATCCACTAAAATAAGCTGTTCACCAGCATTTCCGCAGCCTTTTCCTGCTCTTGCCCTTGACCAAGCCTTGGCGTGCGCTTTGCTATCGTGGGGGAAAGACTATTATTTGGTACCTCACGACGGAAATTGTGAGAAGTATTTTTCGTTCAGTTGTGAACAGGATCATGCGGTGGCGTTTTGCATTCCTTGTGTCTACGGTGGTGGCGGTCCCATTGGCTGTGTTAGAGACACAGTGTTTTGAAAAATTGCGTCTCTGTTTGTAGCGCTATGCGGACAAATGGGTATCAGTCAACGCTCAACCACATGCACGTAATTTTTTAGCGCAAGCGAGAAGCATCAGTGACTAGCGACAGGATTTACTGTCGCGGTAGCCCCTCCTTCTCAGCCGCTTTTCATGTCGCGCGTTTCTGGGACACTAAAAAAGATTGCTTGTAACCCGTACGCCAGCGCAGTGATTTCCGGTAACATTACTGCACCCCTGAACCTTGCTTTTGTTGCAATTTGCTCTCGATGGTTGTTATCCGTGTGTGCTTCAAGGAATACATACATTAAAAACTGCTAAGAATATCGCAGGAGTAAAAAGGCCAAGCTAGTCTTCAGAGTGTTCTTCTACTCTCCCAAAGCATCAGATAGAGCTAAATTCATTTTCACTTTGTATAAAAGGAGAAAGCGAAACAGCTTTCTACTCTTCCTCTTTTTATGAGAGTGAAATGCCCATATACTCTTCAGGCATGAAAGACTAAAACGCGGTTAAACTCTTGCTCTTGAGTACTTTTAGATGCATCAGCACACCACGAGTGATTAACACTGCATAATAACCTCACATATTTGCAGTAGAACGTACTGAAATATTTGTTGAGACGGTAGAGATGATGAACAACAATAACAGCGTTTCCAGTGCGTGCCAATGAATAAGAGTGCACTGGAAGGCACTCGGAACTCATAATATTGTGACGGAGCGAGGTCTTGGCTTACAGGACAGCGTCCACCGAGAGTCGGCAGCCGAACAAGATGGCTGAGTTGCCTCTCGAGCAAGCGCCTAACGCACAGGCGTCTTCTTCATCTTCGCTAAGTGCCACGCTTGCTCCTGTCGATGATGCACCGTAACATCACTCCCCTGCGGCGGAAGCGCCGTCACGGCGCTTAGTACGGCGGCGACGAACGAGGAGGGTGATACGGTTTCAGTCTGGAAACGTGTACAACGTCTGTCTGGAGTGAGGTGGTCGAAAAGGCATTGTTTAGGGGTGCGATCTCGTAGCTCAGGTCACTAAGTTGTCGTAACACTTTGTAGGGGCCATGGTAGTGTGATAGTAGCTTCTCTGATAAGCCGACTTGGCGGTTTGGTGTCCAGAGAAGTACCAGAGACCCCGGCGAGAAGTGCACGCTTTGGTGGCGACTGTCATAGCGGTCTTTTTGCTGCGCTTGCGACAAGTGCAGCCGATCACGGGCAAGCTGACGGGCTGCATGGGCTCGAGAAACGACATCGCTGGCGTACTCAGTAGACAAGGGGGCAGCCGAAGGAAGGAGCGTGTCAAATGGTAATGCTGGATGTCGGCCGAATAGCAAATAAAACGGCGAATAACTAGCTGTGTCGTGCCGTGAAGAATTGTACGCGAACGTGACAAAGGGGAGTGCTTTGTCCCAGTCACGGTGATCTGGCGAAACGTACATTGACAGCATCTGCGTCAGCGTTCGGTTCAGACGCTCGGTCAATCCATTTGTCTGTGGATGATAAGCGGTGGTAAGCTTGTGCTCAGTGGAGCAGGCGCGGAGAATATCATCCACAACACGTGAAAGAAAGTACCTTCCTTGATCAGTAAGCAGCTGCCGCGGAGCGCCGTGATGAAGAATGACTTCATACAAGAGAAAGTCAGCGATGTCAGTGGAACAGCTTGTCGGCAGTGCTTTAGTGATGGCAAAGCGTGTGGCGTAGTCTGTGGCGACTGCAACCCATTTATTTCCGGAGGTGGACGTAGGAAACGGGCCCAACAGGTCAAGGCCAACACGGAAGAATGGTTCCGTTGGTATGTCAATAGGCTGTAGGAGGCCAGACGGTAGCACAGAGGGGCGCTTGCGGCGTTGGCAGCGGTCGCAAGCAGTGACGTAGCGAACCACAGAACGATACAGTCCGGGCCAGAAAAAGCGACGTCGCACACGATCGTAGGTACGAGAGACGCCTAGGTGACCGGCTGTAGGTACGTCATGTAGTTGTTCGAGAACGCTGGTACGCAGGTGATGGGGAAGCACGAGTAGTAATTCCGGGCCATCAGCGTTGAAGCTGCGACGGTACAGAATGTTGTCGTGCAGTTCGAACAGGCGAACGGATGGGTCTGTCGGAGCAGAGGTCAGACGCTCGATAATGGAGAGTAACGACGGGTCACGTCGTTGTTCGGTGGAGATATCACCCAAAGCGTGGATGGAGAGAACGCAGGGGTCTGAATCAAGGTCTGTCAAGTCGGGCGTTTCAACCGGATAACGTGACAAACAGTCTGCGTCTGTGTGAAGGCGTCCCGACTTGTAGTGGACCACGAATGAGTATTCTTGCAGACGGAGCGCCCAGCGACCAAGACGTCCAGATGGGTCCTTTAGCGATGACAGCCAGCAAAGAGCGTGATGGTCCGTAACAACGGAAAAAGTTCGGCCATACAGGTAAGGCCTGAATTTCGCCACGGCCCACACTAAAGCTAGGCATTCACGCTCAGTGATGGAGAACTTCCGTTCGGCAGGTGAAAGAAGACGACTGGCGTAAGCAATCACGCGGTCCTTCCCGTGCTGTCGTTGGCCAAGGACCGCTCCAATTCCATGGCCACTGGCATCGGTCCGAAGCTCTGTAGGTGATGCTGGGTCGAAATGGGCCAGTACTGGTGGCGTAGTCAGCAGATGGATAAGAGCCGAAAAGGCGTCCGCTTGCTCTATACCCCATGCGAAGGGAACGTCCTTCTTTAAGAGGTCAGTAAGCGGTCGAGCGATGTCGGCGAAGTTGCGGACAAATCGACGAAAATAGGAACATAGCCCTACAAAACTTCGGACGTCCTTGGTTGAGCGTGGTTCAGTAAATTGTTGTACTGCTCGCACCTTTTCGGGATCTGGTTGAACACCATCGGCACTGACAAGGTGGCCGAGTATGGTGATTTGGCGACGTCCGAAATGGCATTTTGCAGAATTGAGCTGGAGAGCAGCTCTTCGAAAAACATCCAGGACAGCTGACAGACGTGTTATATGGCTGTCAAAGGTGGGCGAAAAGACGATGACATCGTCTAAATAACATAAGCAGATGGACCACTTATATCCTCGGAGAAGGGAGTCCATCATGCGCTCGAAAGTTGCCGGCGCATTACACAGTCCAAACGGCATGACTTTGAACTGGTAGAGGCCGTCGGGCGTAACGAAAGCGGTTTTTTCACGATCCATGGGGTCGACGGAAATTTGCCAATAGCCGGATCGAAGGTCGATAGACGAAAAGTATTGGGCACCATGGAGGCAATCGAGGGCGTCATCAATCCGAGGCAAAGGGTAGACATCTTTGTGGGTCACTTTGTTTAAATGGCGATAGTCCACGCAAAAGCGCCAGCTGCCATCTTTCTTCTGAACGAGCACGACTGGGGAGGCCCAGGGGCTGGATGAGGGTTCTATTACGTCTTTAGTAATCATTTTATCCACTTCATTTTGGATTACTTGGCGTTCCTTGTGAGATACGCGATATGGACGCCGCCGTATAGGACTGGCATTACCAGTGTTGATCCGGTGAGTCACTGCAGTTGTTTGGCTGAGAGGGCGGTGGTCAAAGTCGAAAACGTCTCTATATGATGTTAGCAGACTACGGAGGCTGGCAGCTTGCACTGCAGTGAGGTCGGGAGCAATCATCTTGTTAATGTCATCGGCAGGCAGAGTGTAATTGCGGCCAAGACAGGGGGATGTAGTATCGGTGTCCAAACTAGTAACGTTGCAGCTGTCAAGTGGAGATAGGGTGGCCAAAGACATGTCTTGCGGAATAACTTGAGTCAAGAGACTCACGTTGAGTAGTGGTATAACCACTGTATTATTAGCGACGGCGACAACAGTGTGAGCAAGGGCGACGTCTCGGGCCATCAGTACGTCGACTATAGGAGTGACGAGGTAGTCACCGTCGGGCACATGACGTGAGCACGAGAAAGTGACATATGTAGCAGCTTGCGGAGGCAAGCGAACGTGGTGACGAGAGCGTAAACGGGGAGAATAGTCTGCTGGAAAATCGGCAAACTGCGGCAGTTCAAGCTGAAGAGCACCAGTGGCACAATCAATAAGCGCAGAATGACGTGACAGGAAGTCCAAACCAAGTATTAGGTCATGAGGACACATTTCAATGACGGCAAACTGAACTAATGTAGGATGACCAGCAATGGACACACGGGCCGTGCACATCCCTTGAACATCAGGGGTCCTCCCATCAGCGACACGAAGTTTGTGGGAAGCGGCAGGCGTGAGCACTTTATGTAGGCGTCGGCGAAGGTTCGCACTCATTACAGAAATGTGCGCTCCAGTATCTATAAGGGCAGAAATAGGCACACCGTCAACGGCAACGTCTAACAAATTTTGTCTCGTCGGAAGCGTCAAGAGAGGATTTGTGGAGGGAGTCGAAGATGCAGCGTCACCTCCGGGCGCTGCACCGTTTAGTTTTCTGGGTAGGCAGGAGCGGGGTTGAATGGAGATGACGGCCTGCGAGTCTGCGGTGAGCGAGACGACTGGCGACGTCCTGGAGGCAAACGCGACTGATGACCATGCGGTGACGGAGATCGGCTGTTGAACCTTCTGTAGTTGTTTTGCGGAGAAGGCTGCACGGCAGACGCGAAGCGGGTGCTGTCCTGTCGGTAGTGAGGTTGAGATGAAGTCCGAGGTGGCGAGGACCAGCGGTAATTGCAGTAACGGACGACATGACCGATACGGTGGCAATGAAAACAAATTGGTCGATTGTCGACGGTTCTCCACGCCGCAGGGTCGCGAGATCGGGCCGTGAACTGCTGCTCGCGATAGGACGAGGGTGGACGCCATGAAGCTCGCTGCGGGCTGGGCAAAGCGCACACCGAGGGAATACCTACGCTGGCAAGTTCTTGGCGGACGATGGCTTGAACCATGTTAGCAGTGAGTGGGGTGGTGTCACTTGCAGCGGTGTGAGCCGGAGCAGAGGCAATGGCTTCAAGTTCGCGCCGTACAATTCGGGTCACCTGATCCGATGAATCTAGAGGTGGTGGCTGTGTTCTTGCACGGTCTTCGCAAGATGATGTTGCGGCCGTATTCGGAAGGCGGGTGAACACGCTGTTAATCCGCCGGCTCTTCGATTGCTCAAAGCGCCGACATTCTTTTATAATGGCGTCCACTGTAGAAAAATTTTTGCAGATGAGGAGGTTGAATGCGTCATCCGCAATCCCCTTAAGAATATGCCCAACCTTGTCAGCCTCCGGCATATCGGCATTGGCTTTGCGACACAACGACAACACATCTTCTATATAGGAGACGTAAGACTCGGTCGAGGTCTGCGCCCGAGACGCGAGCATTTTGTTCGCGGCCATTTTTCTTCCAATCGGCTTTCCGAACAGGTCTAGCATTTTCTCTCTGCACACTGCCCAACTCACAAGTTCTGTTTCATGGTTCTCATACCACGATTTGGCGGTTCCCCTAAGATAGAATAACAGGTTTGCCAGCATAAGAGCCGGGCCCCATCGGTATCGAGTACTCACACGTTCGTACTCTGCCAGCCAATCTTCAACGTCAACTTCATCTGGATCGCCGGAACCGCTGAACGTGCCAGGATCCCGCGAGGGTTCGAGCACAAAGGTTGTGGTCGCAGAAGGAGATGTAGTTACCGCATCATCTCCGGCCGCAGGAACACCAGGAGCAGATGCAGACGCCGTACTCTCCGTCATCGTTGTGGAATGACCCTTCAAACGTCGGCCGCTGCGAAGTTCCGTTGCGAGGCGGTTACCCAGCACTTCCACCAAATGTGACGGAGCGAGGTCTTGGCTTACAGGACAGCGTCCACCGAGAGTCGGCAGCCGAACAAAATGGCTGAGTTGCCTCTCGAGCAAGCGCCTAACGCACAGGCGTCTTCTTCATCTTCGCTAAGTGCCACGCTTGCTCCTGTCGATGATGCACCGTAACAATATCTACGTTTACAGTATCATAATATCACTGATGGCTTCCGTTATGGACACACGTATGCACAGACATTGAAAGAAATAAAAAAGGCGTTGAAAAACATAACAGCCTCTCAATAAACTGATACCACAAACAATAAATTATAAAGCCAAACAATCTCACATAAAACCGAAATAAAAATATAAAACTAAAACTGACATAAAACTGAAAGAGGCCCTCTAACACTTCTCACGACTTCATAATTTTACCCCGCCGTGGTGGTCTAGTGACTAAGGTACTCGGCTGCTGGCCCACAGGTCACTGGTTTGAATCCCGGCTGGGGCGGCTGCATTTCCGATGAAGGCGGAAATCTTGTAGGCCGGCGTGCTCAGATTTGGGTGCACGTTAAAGAACCCCAGATGGTCTCAATTTCAGGAGCCCTCCACTACGGTGTCTCTAGTAATCATGTGGTGGTTTTGGGACGTTAAACCCGACATATCAATAAAACTTCATAGTTTTACGTATTTTTGTAGTTGGTTGTGTACACTGACGGCTTAAGAGATAAGTTCCGCAAGAACGGCAGTGAAAGGGGCATGCTGTGCAATGTTATTCAGCGTAGGGATATCAAAATACAATGAAATGAATGCTTACCCTCAACTCAAATTTCGCGGGCTCACCTTACCGTGTTTCTCTTGCCCTTTGACGTCGGAAGGCTGCACAATGAAATGAACTGAAAGCCCTATGGTACAGGAAGCTTGCATGACATATCGTCTGTTACGTGAAGCGTATTAAAGACACTGTTGCGATGGTAACAATGTGGTACTTGAAGAAATAATGACACGTGTGAAATGAGCCAGCTCGCGAACGCTTCTCTAATGTTTTGAAACTTTACTGAGCTTTCTTTTGCAATTACGTGTAATTGTCAACGCTCTTACAATTTTTCTTTTAGTTTCTTCAAACAACAGCTCCTAGAGTGGTCCCAGCGCGTTTCCTTCAACACATGGTGTTCGGCGCATTCTTTCACCAGCTTCGCAGTTTTCAAGCTAGAAAATTAGGAGAGCTTTATTCTTTCTCACTTTAAGTGAAAACTCATGCTATTGAAAAAATGAATAAAATAGTAATCCCTATTTTTATGATATGCCTCGATCAAATTTAGTGTTACTTTATCCAATCATATGGCAGCAATCTTCAGGTGTCATTTCCACTCGCAGTAGTTCTAGCGAGCGCCACTACGAGTTATGCAGTCGGAACCAATGTTTTCAAGCGTAAGGGGGCCCCTTAAAGTAAATCTGGTAAGTGGTCGAGTGCATCATGCAGATTTTATTCATGTATCATAAAAAAAATCAGCACTATTTTTAGCGGCTGCGTAAGATGTAGCTTTAACACTATAGTGTTCACGTTGTGCACGTAATTCCACCTCAAGGTTCGAACATTATCTGAAGAGTTCCTTTTTAATTAAGCGCACTTTGCGTAATTCAGCAGTTACATTCAAATGAGGCACAAACAAGAAACAAAAAGAAGCAAGTGTGGCGATAGGGTATATATGTTCATTGTAACGTGCGAGCATAGGGCGGTTTGTTCTAAGATCGCAAGTAATGTCTCTGCCGGCGACTTGTTATGTTTTCGTCCACTTTATTTTTACAATTACACTATAATTACTTCTATTTACATCCCCTATACTTTCCTTTGCATTACTGTGTTCTGATTTTACGTGGGACATGTTTGCTTAAAGCAAACATAATTTCTATTCTCGTTTATTGATGTATACAATATTACGTCAATTACAAATCACCCAGTTTTTTTCTCCGTGCGTGCCAAGAACTAACTTCCATCCCAGCTATTGCCATGCGGCTCGCGCCATGTCAGCTTGATTAAACTTCGCTTGAAAAGTTTGCAGCCCTCGGAATTAGATTACCTGCTTCTATGCCGATATATATGAAGTTGGCATAATTTGAGATGCATGTAGTGGCTTGAGCGACACGCCATACTTGATTGATGTTATGTTGGAAGGGAAATCAGGTGAACGATTGTGAACTTTTGTATTGTTGCAGGAACCATAACGGTGACGTACATATTTTTTGCTCCAGATGCACATTGATTTGGTAAGCCAGATTTTCGACGTAGTTCCAAGAATTTCACCATTTCCGGTGCGGGTATCCTAGTGGCTGGATAGATTTCGCACTGAAGGCGCCAATATACATAGCCTATGAAATATTATTCGTATAACTAATCCCTCAACAGATGTACAATGATGCTGTGGACAATGTTGGGCTACACGTAAATGGTGCACTGTCGATATGATGTTGTGTATTGAGAACCAATGGGAAGCGCAATTGCTAAATATACGATGGAAAGACATAGCTTTCTATTCACCAGAGTTGTATAATCTTCAACTTGTTATACCAATTTAAAAAAAAGCGTGATCTCTCTTTGCTGAGCGAAGTGAGGGTGTATGGATCTAATTGAACATTAAGTGATGCTGTCATCATCTAGGAGCCGTATGGGAGAAGATATGATTCCGAGCAAATGTTTTATAACTATCATAATTGGAAATTCCCAAGGGTGCTGAATATATTCAATGAGGCGCACACACATGCACGTTCACAGCTGAAAGCGTAGGTGAAAACAGACATTTCTAATGAGGGCAATGTGTTTCTCCTCTAACTATAGTGTTCATCTGCTCGCCATCTTGTGTCAACCTTTTTAGGTGTCTAACCTGGTAAACAAACTCACAATATAGGAGCAAATTACATTGCTAAAGCTTCTTGATAAACTGCAAGACACTCTTTCGCAGTGAATTTGGGTCCAATCTTGAACTAATAATCACAGATATACGTATGCAATATGCGTGAGATGGAGGAGAGCTACAGCTCATTCTGACAATCTTAGCTCTATACAACGTCTAAATTCAATATTGCTGTGAACAATCCTTCAGAGACTTACTTCTGGTTTTCAAAATATCAGATAATTGAGGAAGCTGGGAATCACATTGAGAAAAGAAAGCAATAAAAAGTATTATAGGCTCTCAATGGATGCAGTCACACAGCAGATACAACATTAGTGGCTCAAACATCGGCTGACCTGTATCAGCCTATGATACAGATTGTACGAAAAAAATTATCCGCCTGCTTGGTTTCCATAATGGCTTTTGGCTTCTCTGCAGCTCAAAATGAGAAGAGGATTACGTGCTTACGTGGTTCTATAGTAAGAGCCCTAGTGCAATTTTTTGTTAAAGAGAGCTTTTTGGTGAAAAATAGTTTCATTTTAAAAGGTAGACACGAGCAAGTGCTGGTTTCATGTGTCGATTCTGTCTAACCTGCATCTGTACTGTGAATCACTAAACATCTCCTTGTTCTCAGTCAAAGTTATGCACCCGTAATTAACAGCAGGATGCCGTGAATGTTTGTTAGAATAAAGCACAGCCCCTCTGATTTGGCGGACCTGAGACGGCAGTAACAATTTCCAAAAGTGGATCCTGCCTACTCAAATCGTGTGCGTTTAAATGGTGCCGGCCAATGAATAATAATAATAATAATAATAATAATAATAATAATAATAATAATAATAATAATAATAATAATAATAATAAATTTGGCCGATACCACGTATCTTGGAAACCAACGTTGTGCGAAGCGTGTAGAGGGAAGGCAACCGTTTTGAATTTTTTTAATTTAGCGACACGTAATTAAATGACGCTGAATATATGTACAAATGTTGCAGGCATAGATGTCTGTTGAACAGTTGATGACGTTTATATAACAAATTCTTTGCACTTGCGCAACGACACCAACAGGAACGGGAGTATCAGCAACATCAGAAGCAATAAGCGAATATAGGCGCTAGTGCTTCCGAGAATGGTAGCCGTGACAGTGTTACAAAAATCAACTTCAGCGCATGGCACCTAACTACATTTTTCATTAACCGGACGTGATGGCTGTATCATAGGAGCTCATAAGTAATGTTTATAAATATAGTTAGGCAGCATTGCAACTTCTATTGACGTTTTACGAACTTGGGATCCATTTGAAAAGTAGCTGCGAGATTTGGCTTGGCTCTGTGGTAGAAGACTGGATTGTCACAAAAAAGGCTGGCGTTCTATTGCTGCTGGGACACGGACATTTGTTCTTTGTGTTCGTTGAATCAACGCTGCCAGTGTCAGCTTTTTTATTAACGCTTACACATTATTATTATGCATGCATGAGCTCGCCATTCCTTGGTAGATACCAAGTGTCAATCACCTATGGCACATAGATGCATACTAGTGGCACATACCCACCGGCGGGCATTTGCCACTGTGACGGAAGCTGTTTGATAACGTATGCGACGAGTATGCGACGTTATTCATGCCTGTCATCTTCGACAGCTGCAGAACTTGTTGCTATACAAGAAGCCATAAAATTTGTGAATGACCAAGCACCGCTTAAATGGACGATTCTGTCTGATTCAAAATCAGCGCTTCAAGCTATTCATTCTTGCTCAAGAAGAGACCAATTTTACGAGTTAACGTTAGGAATCGTGCAAGCGTTTGACCTAACACAAAGGAGCGGTCACTTGATTACACTCCAATGGATTCTTGGACACTGCGGCCTAGTTGGCAACGAAACAGCCGATAGCGAAGCAAGAGCGGCAATATATAACGCTCCTATGTACGTCAAAGTACCGTACTCGCGAGGTGACGTCAGCACATTGTTGAGATCACTCATGCGCGAATGCGCTGCCACTTACTGGTCGCTACCAGATCATCGGAACAAGCGCCTGTGGGAAACAGACCCCGGTATGACTTTTCGTTTTCCAGATAAAATCAGCCGAAGACATGCTAATATACTGCACCGAATTCGCCTGGGCGTCGTCTTCACTCGCCACTACACCCACCTAATCGGCCGTGCAGACAGGCCGAATTGTGAACGCTGCCAAGGGCGCGAAACGATAGCTCAGATATTTTGTGACTGTGCATTATACGTGGCGCAAAGAAAAATGCTAACTGCAACGTTGGCAAGCATTGGACGAACACCATTAGGTGAAAGCCACATATTGTCAGCAATGAACGACCAAACAGTGTCAAAAACTGCTACAAAGGCTGTTCTAGACTTTATAAAAAGCACTGGACTAGAAACTAGACTGTAGGGTATTATGCTAAGTGGCTACTGTACATACGCACCACCTCTTCTTGTCCCCATCATCACCCTTCATCCCTCTTTCCTTCCCCTTTCCCTTATCCCCTGTGTAGAGTAGCAGGCTAGAGCGAACTAGCTCAGGCCGACCTCTCTGCCTTCTAATAAATTCTCGCTCACACTTGACCAGGGCGTGATATTCGTGAAATTATCTTACTCTCCAACACTAATTTAGGTTCACGCCAAGTTAAGGGGGTGATCACGAGAGCGCTCAGACGTAAGTGGCTAGATAGATAGATAAATAGATAGATCGATCGATCGATCGATCGATCGATAGATAGATAGATAGATTGAATCATTGATTCAATGATTAATTGATTGATACGTAACTGGACCCTAAAAGTCTTTGCAGTACACGGAAAATGCTTGGCACTTAAAAATCAGCCTGACAACGTCAACTGCAGGCCCCTAAGCCTGCAGTTGACGTTGCTTCCATCATTGTCTTTAACCCCAGTTTTTTTCCTGACTCACTGTGTTCCATTTCTCTATCTTAAAGTTACACTGATGATTTTTCTCTCCATCACTCTCTTCATCGTCCTCAGTTCAAATTGAGCCCCTTTGTAAGCGTCTAGGTTCCTGCTCCGTAGTGACGTATCAGTAAGATGCAGCTGTTATATACTTTCCTCTTGAGGGCTAGTGGTAAACTACCTAATGGCGAATGAGTATGAACAAGTAAAGCACATGCTCATTTGGTGTTGATGTGCGCCAGTGTTCGTTATTGAGAACGATTACTACGAAGGCATTGTGAGCAGCATCCGCCTAAACTCAGTGCAAACAACAGTAGTAAGTAGAGGCGTTCTGTACTCACATCGCAAGGCCCAGGGCTCTAGATCCTGGATGGCTCTTGTAAAGTGCAGCAAGCCGACAGTGCAGTCAGTAGATAAGTCGGCTTTCAGTAGATTCCGGGTCAATTCGCTTCCTACTGTAGACATCAGCTGCTTGATGTAGGTCTGAATATCACTGAGAAATTTTGACCTCTTCGGTGTCGGCTCCATCTCTGGTAAGGCTGACGATGAAGTGTTAATATATCCGAGGACCTCTGTAGGCATTATGTCTATTAAACTTCTGGAGGTTGGCCGTGTTGAACTGGTTACTGCTTCTTTTTCTGTATTCATCTCATGCGCCCTTTCAATCAACTTTGGCTTTATCGAAGATGTGGCATGCTCCAAGGTGGCAGTCAGCTTCGTCTTTGTCGCGGTTTGTTTACCAATGGTTCCTGGTAATTTCGATGTTCCCGAAAAGTTCAAAAGAGTTCGCGCACCCGAAGCCGCGTTAGACGTTATGAACATTAGCAGGTGTGACTTATTAACCTTTCCTAAAGACGTCGGTGCTTCGGAAGTGGTGAATGAGCTTGGCATGTTCGTTGGTTCATTTTCTGAGGTCTTGAAGGGCGCTGACAGGAGCGTAAGTGTCGTATTTTCTTCACAAAACACTTGGACAAGCACAAGCAACAAGAAAATGAAGAACTGCTGGTTCAAGAATATAATTTTTAGCGGAACTGCCTGCTCAGCAGTGAGTCCATGCGCACAAGACCTAAATATTGGCAGGAATGTCGCAACCATGTTGTTGGTGATGCATATGCGTTCATGAAGATCTAGCAAAGCCTGAATAAATCGCGTGGCTCACCTGATCGTCCGCGTTTGTTCAATACCCCCCGAAAATAACGTCCTCTGGATAGGCTGCTAGTACCGACTTTCGATATACCACGTCTAGAATTACACGTCAAAATATATATGATGCGTGAATACGCACAGTTGCAATGGCGTCGACTATGACGTTACACTTATCCAGGAATTCTGCTATTGACGAAATTCCTTATCGTCTTCAAACCCATTTGCAAACATTGCTTATACTGACCACCAAGGCAAGTGTACTGCTCGTTTAAATGTTATTTTATAACAGCAGTTTCACAATTCCTTGTTTCACAACGCATGCGGGTTTTTCTTCGCAAAAAGATAACGCTGAGCAACAAGTGAGAAGGTGAGCAAAATCTAACAGAAGTTGCTTTCACTTATGTTTATTGGTTTCAGGGGCAGCGTAAACTAATAAAAACACAACATCCTTGTACTAGAGATTGCGCCATGGCAGTGAGTAGGACGTTTTTTTTCTGCATTCACTACGTATCATGGATAGAGTAGCTTAACGCAGCTGTATGACGTCTTCAGCAAAGTTCGGCTTAGATCGTATGTCTGTAGCTTTTATTTTATTCTCTTGTTACAGCCACAAAGATAGCAGCATACCAATTTACTCCCTATGATATCATTTTAGCGAGGTATTCAGACGGCATAATTCGACGCATAATTAGACTTCAGAAGGAACAAATGTTATTTGATGAACAACTATTCGTCGCGCCCTATATGATAGCCCCAGGGTCGGTTGTTTAGGCAAATACAGTGTAAATTTTGAGAACCGAGTCTATCAACCTTTTTTGGTCAATGCGTAACAGAGAAAACCTTTTTTATGTGTAATTTCTGCGCTGATAATATTTTAGCACTGGAAAAAACTTGGTTTCATCGCAAGGTCAAAGTAATAAAAGCAGAGAAACGAACTCAAACGTTACAGGATGTAAGCCTAGCAGCTTGCTGCTAAAGCATTCGGCAAGCGTAATTCAACAAATCACTGGCGTAAGTCTATAGATGGCGGCCAGCCGTGAAAGAGCAATATGACCTTCGTTGTGAGTATGGTGTCAGAGCAAAAAAATTGCAATGAAAGCCCAATGGATGAAAATAGTAGTCTTCTGCTCATGATTTTAGAAATATACGACGCTCACATCCACGGGCAAACCCGCCTGGCCAGTTGAAGCACAGCTGCCTTTTTTTTTTAAAAGCTGAACGCGCGAGATTCAAGCGCTGAGTCTATAAACGGCATTTAACAGAGTACAACGAGAATACGTGCATGTCGGCGACAAACATCTATGTGCAGTCATTTTCTGCCAGACAAGTGCTGCACACTAACCACCATGGCAACGTGTGGCTAGCACTTCCACGCTTACATACAAAAAAATCCCCATTATGGTGAACGGGAAGATTCAAGACAGTAACTCACGAGGCAGAGTGTGTGGCAACTTAATCGAAGGTCGTCGGTGAGGTCTCTATAGGTGGTCAGTTGTGTTTGGGACCACTTAAAATTTATTTGATTCGTATCATGACATCTACATTACACGTAAACATTACGATTAATGACCGTGTACTTTCTTTGATATATTTGTCAAGGAAATACGTTTCATTGATTTGTTAGAGTGGTTATTTTATTGTATCAGCAAACGCTGCAAAGCGTGATGCGAGGACCCTTTATCAGGAACTACTGAATTATTCTATTGTATCAAACGTTGTTTGATAATTTTTGTAGTGGGGGTGTTTTTGTAACGTAAATCGTGGTCGATGTGTAGCCTATCCACTTGATAATAAAGCAATGAGCATTACTGATGTACTGTGAATCAATAAACTATATTATAGAGTTACTCGTGCCCATATGAGCGAACTGATGAACGCTGCTATTTACCTTACGTTTGGATTAAAGTGACATCTGTGGTGTAAAGCGAGTGCCGACGTTTGTCAGACCTGCAGCTATCTCTTCAAAGCCCACATTATACACCCAACTGAATACTTACAGACCTTGATGCACCACGCAAGGCCTTGCTCCAAGCCGAAAAATGCGGCATGTGCCGCTATTCGATGGATGCTTTTCATGAAATTTATTGCAACATTAAGTTATTCCTGCCGGAAATTTTCAATTATTTCTTCAGGTATACTATAGTGGAGTTCAAGAATTTTTCGCAAGCATAAAAACCTTTTTCTCTTGTTTCGGCCCGATCACAATGTTGGAAGCTACAAGAAGCTGTCAGACTGAGGAACCAAACTTTATATCAGTGCGCATCATGGCCTTGAAAACAGCTAGTTTTTTTTTTTTTTCAGATGTGTTCGCTGACTTGTGGTATAATCGTGAGTGTGAGAAAATTGTTACGGTCGAATTTAGCACCCTCTAGAGCTGAGCGGTGGCGTGTGGTGTGGCCGTGTGGTGGCCGCGCTAATTTCAAGACAAGAACACTTAGCTGTGCAAAATTCTGAATTACGTGAAAATGTGATGCATATTTTTACAAAGTCCTATGTCAGCTTCACCAAAGAATAGCAGCCAAATCTGGATAGCACATTGCCGAAGAAATCCAATAACACAACACGAAGCCACGTCTGCACAGATGTCTGTCCCGCGTGAAGCATGAAAGAAGCGAAGCGTACATTGCACAGTCAATAAGGGTTTTGAAAACAGCGATATAGTAAGTACCACTGGCTCATTACAAGACGAAAGAGCAGCTCAGCCAAGTAGCGTTTAGAGCAGTATGGGTGCATTCCGCTCGAGATCCGCAGCGAAGAAACTTCACGCCACACACAAGCTTTTAAAGTGTTAAGCAATTAATGACAATCGACACTAAATTAAACAAAAGAGTCACCATATACGCGATGCTCAAAAGTGGTGTAATATTCACTCGACCATGCGTAAATGACAGAACAGATGACAGTTTTCTGCTCTAAACACGCGTCATTTTTGTCAAAGTTCCAGACGAAATATGTGCGTACTTCAGTCTGTTGATTAAGTTACAGCTGTTAATGACCGGTATAATCGAAAGAAGTGCGTTTGTCGAAATTATGTTTTTTTTTCAGTGATTAGTCAAGGCAAGAGCTGCATAATTCTATAAGCGCTGCATTTTATACTATATAATGCTTTTGATAATACATATCATTGTTATCTTTGTTATGTCGAACATAACAAGGATATATACTACCTTGATATGCATCTTTATTATGTCCGACATACTCAAATTCAACCAATACGCATCATACGTTGCAGTTCTTATGCTTTTGACTTGCTTGATAAGCACAATACTAATTGCATTAAAGTGCTATTTTGAAGATTAGGAGTTATGTAGTTAGCTTATAAATACTATTCCTATCAGAACCTTTTCAAGTTATTTTTACTCATTACTATTCATTCGCACTAACTGTGGTAAAAAAAGCATCTAGATCTGCTATTATTCAGTTCTGAAACAGGTCACCGGTGTCACTTTGCTCTGCCCAATATTGTGCATTTTCAAGCATCAGTAAAATATTTTGTGCTAATATGCTTTAAAAGCATATAAAATTAGGAAAAGTGGAGCTAATTGTATCTACGATACCTCTATGTCTTTGCATGCCACTGAATATGAACTTTTCCGTACATATTTTGGTCAGAATATTGTGTGTCACGTGTGCAATTTGACGCTACGCGTTTGCATTGAGGGGTTGTGGTGCGGAGCATGTTGGTTTATTATCTATTCTTACGTATACAATACGAGGCTGTGCGTGTACAGCCATTGCATGTGGTTTCTGGCATACATCAAGTAAAATAACTTTGATTTTAATAGAGAAGTTTTCTAGCAAACAAAAATTTCTCTTTCGTTAGCATTTCTGTTTTCACTTTTTCTGTCAATTTACAGATTTTTTTCAGTTTGGAAATAATAGAGAATTTTTGTGACAACCACAGAGTGTCGTTCGCGGTACTTTTTCTTTTCTTGTTTTCTCTGTCATTTTGCAGGTTTTTTTTATTCACAAAGAACACAGACATTTCTGAAATTGACAAGAAATTTTTACAGTATATTTTTTTTCTTTATAACTATCATTTACCAGCTTTTTTCCACTTCCATCTAATTGTGTACAATTGTTACTTCACTTACAGCAAAATTAGAAAAAGTTCTGTTAAGCTGTAATTTTCGCCCTTTCACACAACCTATTTTTCTTAACGTCATTTAATGACTGCCATGAAGACATGCAAATCTCAGAAAGTGCTTTGATTTTCAACACATTTAGGTATATCAGTATTGTAACGTGACAACTAGAATGGGCAAGTCATTTTTCAACCACATCACTGAATGTATGTGCAATAGTAAACAGACATTATGACGAGTATTTTGTCATGTCGCTCAGCATCTTGTAAATGACACAAACAAGGGACAGGTCAGCAAAGAAAAAAAGTACCATAAAATTACCCTCCGAGCACTGCCTGGGTAGCACACCAAAAACTCAGTTGTATAGGTAAAGCACGCCAAATAGCCAATAATGGCAACTATGCAGGAGCACACGTATTTGAATCTAAATCCACAACAAATTTTGATGAACGCAAATCAAAATCGGATTACCTGTGCCACGTAAACAACCAGTCACTAACAAGGAGTTCAAAATAAGCGTACAAGGAGGGTGCGTTGGGTGAACATATCTATGGCGAGAGAATCTTGAGAAATAGAGCAAATATAAAAATATATATAGTAGTACAATATGCTGTCTGCACATTGAGTCACTGAACTTCGTCTGCAAGCATATTAAGTGGAAAAATTGTGCATGGTTGCAAATTATACTCCTTTGCAAGGGAGTTTAATAGCGACGCCAAGTAGTAGGCAGGCAGCCGGTACGGACAGAAATGCTCGAGCAGTCCAGCGTCTACAGCTCGTTCACACACTCACGCTTCGCACTCCGAGAGAGATGGTCCCACTATCAGCGCCTTGCGAATTCCCCACTACAATTGTTTGAAGTAGTGAATCATGAAGCAGTAAGATACGGTCAATAAATCAAAAGTTATGAAAAAGGGTGTTAGCACTTTCAAAGTATTACCGTAAAGCAAATATTAGGTACCCTCTACTTAGTACGCAAAATGATGTGAGTAGGATAAATATAAAAAAATGGAAATGCTATCACCACCAATACATCAAGTGGGAGAAAAAATGGCAAATATAAGCATCATGAATGTTGTGCATACTGGCAAAATGTGCCTTTCTTGGCTCTATAGTACTCAAACGGTTTGAAACAAGCAAAGCAAGAAACAACACATAATATCCCTTGTGCTCATTTTCTATTATTTATTTCTTCAGACGTTCCTATGAATTTATACACAGCTGAACCACTACTAGGAAAGCGAAAACAAGAAAGTAACTGACACGCATTGGTATTCTTATTCGCACCAACGATGGCACGCTGACACATCTGTTACCGACACATGGAATATTCAGTACCTCAAAGCACACATACCCTTGCTCCAATCGATATCGCTGTCCAACCAGAGCCACATATGGCTTATGACGGCTTAGTCACCTAAATTACATCCCATATTTATGGTAGTAGCATAGTTACATCCATAAATTTTTACTCATTGTAGATTTAAGTTTCATCAACAGGTAATCCAGGGGACCGGGCTGTTTTAAATAGCCATGCCTGTCTTTCGTTGAGAATGAGTTAGGGAGACTTGAGAGGCAACGATTATTGCATATGCAAATAGAAGCTGTGCAAATGTGGCATCATTATAAATGTAAACTAAGAAAATTTCTTGGATAGTTGGCAATCATCAAACAGAGGAGCTGAACTAATTTTGCTTTTCAGTTACATGGCGATGGTTCATGTGAGTACTTACACTTGACAGAAGCACAAATTACAAAGCTCAGAATCAGCACTCACATCAATAAGTGTCGTTTTTTGTCTCATCTTGTTTCGCTTTCTTTGAGCATTTAACAGCAATCTCGCAACACGTATCACACTAGCATTGTGGTACAATAAACCAAACGTGCCCCGCCGTGGTGGTCTAGTGGCTAAGGTACTCGGCTGCTGACCCGCAGGTCGCGGGTTCAAATCCCGGCTGCGGCAGCTGCATTTCCGATAGAGGCGGAAATGTTGTAGACCCGTGTGCTCAGATTTGGGTGCACGTTAAAGAACCCCAGGTGGTCAAAATTTCCGGAGTCCTCTACTACGGCATCTCTCATAATCATATGATGGCTTTGGGACGTTAAACCCCACATATCAATCATCGATAAACCAAACACAAGAGAGGAAATAGCGTCTGTAATATCACGGTAAAACCAACCAACAATCTTTCACTGTAATTGGTACATCAGAGCCTGGAAATCTATCAATACGCCCATAGAAACTCAAGTAAAATTCAAATACTGATACCATAGAGAAAGTAGTATTGCATGTGCACCAGCCGTGACTAACTTGTACCAAAAAGTATATGCATAGGGAAAGAGTTCTGGACAAACTCTACTTTGCTTAAGACAAGTACTACTGAATTAGACAGTGAGATGAAAACAAGGCAAAGCAAGAAAAAGCTGTGGTATCAGCAGAGCCTAGATTCAAGATCATGCCCTAGCTCTGCTTAGTACGTTCAGACTTGAGAATAAAATAAACATAAATAACAAAATGGCAATGTAATATAATTAAGGCTTTCTATAAAGTGGTAAAAAACAAATTAATTGGTCATTAAAGTGTAACGCCAAGAATAAACATAAGCAAATTTTGGTGTTACGTGACATTGTTACTTGCTAAAGAGTAAGGTATAGGCAACAAGAAATAAGGTATGAAACAGAACGTTTATGTTCAATTGCAGCATAACCACAAAACATCAGTTTAGAACGTTTTACCACATGTCTTCTTACATGTTTGCCGTTAGACTTCAGTGCTTTGAACAAGTTTCAGCTGGGCCTATTAGAGTTGCAATATTCACAACCTTGTACGCAGCTGTCCACAGTGCAGACCAAGTCACAACGCTGCACACTGATAAAAATGGCTTTATTCAGCATGTCTTCCTAGTCTATGTTCACGGTAAAAGTGGCTGTAGAGAGTCACCCAGCCTCGCAGAGTTTTTCTTAGTGGCCTTGCAGGGCACACTTGACACGATAGTTGTGGACGTATGTGTGTGCAAAGTTCCATGCCTGAGAAATGTAGAAAGTGAGTAGCTAACCCGTGCGCATACGCTGCATACGTAACACTGAAAACACCACAAAAGTAATGAACAGCATTACTTCGAAGAAACATTACTAGGCAGTGAAAAACTGCATGATGGGCAGAAAATTAGTCATATTTTACGCTGCATTGATCACGCATCCCCTAAGATTTGAAATGCGAAAGGAATGTGAGGCCCTCGTATTAAAGCATCATAAATTTACAATCACGTTGAAATTCCGGTCCAATCAATAATTAAAAACACCCAGCTGCGGCGGCTGCATTTCCGATGGAGGCGGAAATATTGTAGGCCCATGTGCTCAGATTTGGGTGCACGTTAAAGAACCCCAGGTGGTCGAAATTTCCGGAGCCCTCCACTACGGCGTCTGTCTTCATCATATGGTGGTTTTGGGATGTTAAACTCGACATATCAATCAATCAATGATTAAAACTAGAACTTCCAAAAAAGAAGCCAAGCACGTTCGTGGTACTATGCAAATTTTAAAAATCACGGTTAGTCATTTCGAACATATTTTTCTGTATTTAGACACAGCTCTCAATAATGTCTCAAGAATTACCACGTGTATTTACGCGAATAAAAAAACATGCCTCACAAACTCCAAGCACCCGATTTCAAGCATGTATGGTTCAAATAGCTAAGCAAAGCCACAGAATATTTCAGCGCACATGAGCCACAACGCACCCTCCTGAGGACTTTGTTCGAAGACTGCCGAACAATCTTTTTGCCAGCAAAATAATTATTAATAATGTGAAAGTTGGAAATAGTTTGGACTGACTTACTTAAACGCAAGTTTTTTTGACACTTAGAGAAGTGCCAGGGTGATTATCTAAAAAAGGGATATGAAGCCCACAGCACCAACAATGATAGTGAGTAAACCTAGAAAAAAGTTGTAAAAGAGAGCACTGCAGCTGAAACCTGCTAAATCTTCATTAGTATATACCCTGCCAACCGTCCTATACTGTATACCTAATAAGAACGTTAGAATGTTAGGGAAAAGCAATCAGAGTTATTTACAATAACTTCAACATAAATACCCTTTCATCTCAACTAATAAACATAGCCGTATTATTCACTCCACAAAACTTTGTGAAACTACCATATAGCCTCGTGAAAACGTGATAGTTTCGTATTGATTTTAATGGAATGGAGCCCTTCCACAGAAGTGCAAAAGGTTTCTTCAAATTTTGAAGCTCGTATGGGAAATGCTACTTATTCAGGAGATATTCCTAACGGTGGGATATCTGGCATCTAGAGGCGAACATCCTGCCTGAAATTTTTCTCTGTATTGCTTCTCAGGTTAAGTTCAAAGGATCAATGACGTCAGTGAGATAAGCGACAATATCTCCCATATAGTGTTGAGAGAGAGGGAGAGAGAGAGAGACCTTTTTATAAAAAGCAGAGAATGTAGCTGGCATATATAAATCGCTGGCTTCTTAGTCTGCACGGTTAAGGAGATTGGGGTTTGAAAGTACGAATAGAGAGAAAAAAAAACAAGATCTGAAGATATAAGATAGAAGAAAAAAATGGCCACCTTTCTCATCATTTAATGAGGATGCGTGTTAATAGTATTTCCGAGGTGTCAAGCTACAGCTACAGTTTGTCTAGCTGACCAATGCTGTTCATGTACGCGAACAAAAGTTTCATAGGACGCCTCTGTAGCGTGGGGCAGGCTAAAGGTCCCAAGTACACAGTCAAGGGAGAATGTTCTCTCGGTTATCAAATGCATGCGATGCTCAAAAAGCGCACGCTCATCAGCGTACGTTCTACACTCAAACAAGATATGTTCCACAGTATTGATGGAGCCACAGTTGTTGCAGTACAGACTCGCCGACTGAGCAAACCGTAAGCTGTTAACATAGGCACTGTTTAGACGAAGACGATGGTATAGTGTTTCCACATTTCCAGGAATTCTGAATGTGAGTCTTGTTTTCAGATAGGGGTCTTTTGAGTGAAGGAAAGCATAATGATGTGTAGGAAGGTTCCAGTGTCTCATGCTCAAAGTTTACAGATAGCTTGGTACAAGGAAGTCGCAGGACAGTTATTGATATTTGGTGTCTCCCGAAATGCGCTGTACGTGAAATGCCATGACACTGGCTGGCGATATTTTCCATATTTATATTCTTACTGCCAAGCTGCCGAGTTGGAGATAGCAGCCCTTACACGAGAGTGGCCCTTAGCCGAGTGTATACATTAGCTTGTTTGACGCAAATGAACCAATAAGTCATAGATATGCTGTCAATAGATAGCTCCCGCTAACTGTCTAGATCTGAAGCGAAACAGATTCGGCTTATGTATCTCCAAACACATAAATATTTTCGTTTTAGTACCAAAAGTTCTAGATTTATTTTTTCCCACTTGCTGCCTAGAAAACGGGACAACTTACTCTCTGCTATTATCCTAGGCTCAAGATAAGAAATATTTGTAAATATTAGGAGGTTCACATACCCATTAGCCTTATTTCATTTTGTTACTATTACCACTATCTCTTGTTTTTTTATGCTCTTGGTTTGTCCTCAAATTGTTTCAAGTTTTGTGAAAACTTTACAGTACATAGTATTGCACCTATTGCGTATTGTGTACCTTGGTGTCCAAACGCGCATTCTTGAGTGTCTAACGGATGCTTTTCATAAGAAAATGCATTTCAATATATTTTCAAAATTTCACAAAAGTTCATCTGCCACCATAATTCCCCTCTCCGATTTGCATTTCTGCAATAGCAGAGACTTGTCGATGGCGTGAAAATATTCTGGTGTTGAGTCTGCGTGCGCCTGAGCGGCCGAAGTATGTTCGGTCTCCCGAGCGCTTTCTGCTGCAAGTCGTTAGATGGCACCATGGTCAACAGGCCAAACTAAGTGGAACTGGCGACTTTGCTTCATCTGCCTCCCAACGTTTTCGTTCGTAGTGGTGTAAGCAACATTCCAAATTGCGAAGAAAATTTGTTATTTCGCAATAAGAGGGAAAATGTACCGGGTTTATAGGTTCTTTTACATGAAAATGGTTCGTGCAGGGTGTGACTGTCGCAAAAACGGATTAATCAGGCAGCAATCAAAGCACATTACGTTCAGCTGGTGCCTACGTTTTTTGAAATCGAATTGGTTACTTACTTTATTCAAATGCGAAAAAGTTACACTTCGGAAAGAGAGGACTAAAGGCATTCACGCCTGGCGAAGTCCTCCCACCAGAAATATCAACAGTTAGCACATAAACAACGACAGCAAAAACGGAAGCAACTGAAAAACTTACATAAAAGAAGTACTAGTTCACGTACAACTTCGAATACATATAAAAAGATAGAACTTGATTTTCACAAAAAATATATATTCAAACGTATTATTGTTGACGCCGAAAACATTCAATGCAAATAGCAGGCAATATGCGGTGCATGAAACACAGTAAAAAGTATGAAACAAGTAGTTGAATTATTTAGCACTTGATTTTTATAGTTTCAGTTCGTTTCTTTAGCTACATTTCCAACACGCAATAATTCATGCAAGAAAATTATTCAAAGGAGAAAAAAAAACCACCAGCCCTTCTTGAAACGCGCCGCACTGTCCCCGTGAAAGCTGAAGAGCGGCCTTTGAGAGCCATTAATAAACACTTTTTAGGTAATCATCACGCATACTTGCAGGGTGCCCACTATTTCATTCATCATTGTATAGTACGCAGGCATTAACTATGCAACTCTTCTCTAATCTTCGAAGAAGCGTGGTATCTGCTACGAACTTGCAGGGAAACTTGTACATTTTTTTGGTCGTGTGCTTGACGACAATGAAGAATTATGGCAGAAGCCTTTGTAATCTACACAATCCCCCAAAGTGGGTATGCGCCACAGTTAATATGTGAACAAGATTGAGCTTTTGTATGTGGTTGGGGCATTCTACGACCCATTGTTTGCGATATTCGCATTACGTGACACCTGATTGTTTTTTTTTTGCTGTTCTGAAACGCTTTATTACTCGAATATAACGCGATTCATTTCCCGACATCAAGCCTGACTAAGGCCAGTTGGCAGAAAAGTCCCATGCACCGGCGTGGCTCAGTGGGAGAATACTTGGCTGGTGCGCAGGTAACCCGGGTTTGCATGCCATTAGGTCCATGGTATGTTTTGTTTATTGAGGTATTTTCTAATGCGTGCGACAATGGTTACGGACACCGGCAGCGGTGGATAAGTACGGCGCCAACGTGAACCGTGTCGTGATCTCATGACAGCTTTCGCTGTAATAAACGTTATTCAGCGTGCTAGATCTCTAATAAAATATTTTCCGGCACCGGTGGTTGCGCTTAGGTGGGGGCAACATGCAAAGAACACCCGATTGCTTACATACATATAGGTGCATGTGAAGCAGCCCCGAGTGGTCAAAAATTAGTCAGGAGCCCTCCACTATGGCATCCCTTAACATCAAATTATGGTTTATAGCGCAAGCCCTAACCAAATAATATATTACAATGTTTGGATACGTTTTGAATATTTCTATATAATATATATTTCTACAAATTGTTATAATATAGACATCGAAGCGACAATATTGATGCTTCGCATCATAGGCGTGCGAGTGGGAGGGGGAGGGTTTGAGGGGGGGGGGTTGCCGCCCTCCTAAGTCACCTATCAAGGTGGCTTCGCAAAATATCTGCCTATACTATATAAAGGAGGAGCTTTAAGGACCCCCCCCCCCCTTTTTTCTTGATGGGAAACCTTGAGCATGCGTGTCCATCACGGTTACCGACTTCTTGACGTCACATCAATCGCGCACTTACACAGGAAGTTCTCTCTTGCGGGGTGACTTTCTATAGGTGTACTTGGCCGTGGGAGGTGCCGATAACAGTTTGGAAATAAGAGGAGAATCACATTCATGGATAGAATATGCCTCTTCGACGCGTCAAGTTGCTTTGATTGATTTGTTGGGTTTAACGTCCCAAAACCATCATTTGATTATGAGAGACGCCGTAGTGGAGGGCTCCGGAAATTTCGACCACCTGGGGTTCTTTAACGTGCACTCAAATCTGAGTACATGGGCCTACAACATTTCCGCCTCCATCAGAAATGCAGCCGCCGCAGCCGGGAATCAAACCCGCGACCTGCGGGTCAGCAGCCGAGTACCTTAGCCACTAGACCACCGTGGCGGGGCGCGTCAAGTTGCACCCATCCACGTGCTATGCGAGTGAAACGTGCCCTTTGTAAAATGCTTAGCGCAGGCATGGCTTTGAAGTTTGGTGTGTCCTCGGAAAAGCAAGGTACCACGGCTGCATGTGGTCACTGCCGGACAGCGCTTTGAAGATGGGGACGAACTAAGCACATGTCCGATAACCAGAGCTGTGGATCGGCACAAAACATGTTCCTGCCATTCGATCCTGCCATTCGCACCAGCCATTCGATCCTGCCATTCGTAAACATGTTTCTGCAAACGTTCCTGCCATTCGTACAATTATTTTTTCTTGTGATTTAAAATAAGCTTGAATAAAAATAAATTATGAAATAAATAGGTAAATTAATAAAAAAACGTTTGGTTGTTTTTTTTCAAAGAGAGAGCGCTATATATATATATATATATATATATATATATATATATATATATATATATATATCTATATATATATATATAAGGGAAAGAAGTGTATACCTAAGGGCTCGTTTTTCCGTGTTTTAACACAATATTAATGAGATATAACAGACAGTAATGCCAAGGAATGTACAGGGGAAGTTATTAGAACCAATGGAATGTAAATAAGAAGAAAGAAGAAAGAAAAGTGGATGAAAAAATTACCAACTGCGAGCAGGAATCGAACCTACGACCTTCGAATTACGCGTTCGATTAATCAGCTGCCCGCTCATAATAAGTTCACGTGCTACGTGACGCCAAACATGTGCATAAGAGTGTTTTCACACTCGTTGTTTGGCTTATAGATGGCGCTGACTGTCGCTCCTACTTCTAAACTCACAGGTAAACCCAAAAAAGTGGATGGAGGGAGGGCCGCTGTGATAGCTCAGTGGTTAGAGCATCGAACGCGTAATTCGAAGGTCGTAGTTCGTAGTCTCAAGTACAACAGACAAAATAGAACTGGCAGAACTTTTGAAGTTGATTAATAGGCGTAAGGTATGCGATGTAAGAAGGTATAACATGAAGAGAATTGAACACGCTCTGAAAAACCGAGGAATCGTCAAAGCAGTGAAGAGGAAACTTGGGATATATAGGCAAAAATTGGATGTATGCTCTAAGCGACAAAGAAGGCAAAGTAACTACCAATATGGATAGGATAATTAAAATGGCGGAGGAGTTTTACAGAGATCTCTACAGTAGCACTAATAATTGGGCGTCACTAACTAAATCTGCTGCTGGTGGTGGTGTTGCAGCAGGCGGGGTTAGCCTGGCCTGCATGGCCGGCAATTGTTCCGCCTGAGCATCTCCTGGATTTGGAAAATGTCACCACGTGTCAGACAGCCCAGTGTCTCGCAGGAAGACTAACAAAATTCGTTGCACGTTCATCCTAGTTGCCGCGGGTCCTTCAGGAAAGAAGACGTCATCAACTGTCCGGTGCCTATGACAGCCTTTTCGCCAGGTGCGGATCATCGCTCCCCTTTGCACATCAAAGTGTGGGCAAAACCAAATGAAATGTTGAATATCCCCGATGTCACCACAGAAGGCACAGAACGGGGAAGCGTATCTCCCAGTCTTGAATGACTAGGCTGGGGTGTATGCGGAGCCGGTTCTTATGCGGTACAACAGCGTCGCTTCTTCAAGAGAAAGTCCATGAATTACACATGCTTGCTGTGGAAACTTGTAGATCGCCTTGAAATGATTGCGTATCGCATCTTTGTTGGTCTGGTAAGTCTTGGGAGTTCTTACTTTTGGAAACGATGTACGTGCTTCGCATGCAAGGGCATCAGCCTTTTCATTGCCCTCAATGCTAACGTGGGATGGGATCCACTGGAACTTTATATTAAAACACTTGTCATTTAGGTGTTTTATTAGTGCCAGAGATTGCCTGGTGAACTTTTTTTGAGGTATCCACGATGCAGTCTTTGTAGCGCCGATTTTGAGTCCGTCAGCACTACAACATCTCGTGCAGAAAAAGATCGTAATTTTCGCAAAGCCGCCGTGATTGCAGCGCTTTCTACCATTGTGGACAAAACCACGCAATCCAGGCGGCCCGACCATGACACGCCTAGGCAGGGTATGCAGAAAGCCGCTGCGCAGCTATCCGTTTGTGTGCACACTGATCCGTCGGTGTACACATTTAGGTGGCTGCGGTACATGGTGCTCAAGTGGTCCAGCGCAAGAAATTTTGCTTCCGCGGCTGGAATGGTGCGCTTCGCTGGTAGATTGGGTACGCTGAAGTTACACGCAACATCCACAAAAGACCATGGCGGGTCCATAGGACGCCGTTTAGGCAGTTTCAAGCCTAAATATCAAATTGTGTTTAGTGCCGCGTTGAAATGTGAGCCAGTTCTTGCTCTTAGCCACCGGAGAAGCGCCATGCCTGCGAAGGACTCGCCCAATCTTGACAGCTGCGTCAATAAGGCCTGCGACGCCAAAAGGCGGAGCGGAAGAGACTCGGCTTCATTGGTGACCTTCGTGTTTGAAGCCGTCTGAGGGACTCCCATCGCCAAGCGAAGGCCCTTTCTGTGCACTGCCTCTAGGCGTTCGAACTGACTTGGTGATGGTGATATCAGGGGCAGCTGATAAAGAATGCGGCTCGGTATAAGCGCATCATTCAGTTTAAGCATGGACGTATGATTGTTGCCCCAACGGACACCTGCCATGCGACGAAGAGCGTTGATCCTTTGCACTGATGCAGTGACTATACCATCAACCACACGTCGCCATAATAGCTTGTTGTCGATGGTAATGCCCAGGAAACGGACACTTGTTGCACAACGAATTGAGTGGCCTCGAATATTAAGCGACAGACGTGTTGGCTTCCATCGAGCTCCCGAGAAGAGCATGAAGGCCGATTTTTCCGCTGATGAAGATAGACCAAGTGTCAACAAGTGACGCTCAATGATTGAAATAGCGCTCTGTGCTATCCGGGCCAAACGTTTGTGCTGGTAACCTGAGATCCAAATGCAGATGTCATCGGCGTAGATGGATATTTTAACTGCTTTCAGAGCTAAGTGCAGATTGTCGGGAAGGCTGCTATGGCAGCGTTAAAAAGCAAGGGAGATAGAACACTTCCTTGTGGGACGCCGAGGGAAACGCGTCTCTCTTCGCTCGTTACACTTCCAAGCTTAACACGGACACAGCGTTCTCTGAGAAATTGATGTACGAACCGAAGAGCATTTCCCGACACACCCATGGCTTGGAGCCCGTTCACGATGCCTGCCTGAAGCACACAATCATATGCCTTGGCAACGTTCATGAAGACGGCGAGTGTCGAGAGTCCACCGACGTGGTGGTGCTCGATGTGGCTTCATAGGTCCGAAACACTGTCCTGGGTACTCAGTCGTGAGCGAAATCTGGTCATACACGATGGCCATTGTCTTCCTTGTTCAAGGTACCAAGTTAATCTTGTACATATTATTCTTTCCATCAACGTGGATACGCATGATGTAAGAGATAGCGGTCGATATGACGCGAGGCTCGTAAGATCCTTTCCAGACTTTAGGACTGGCACCACCCATGCTGACTTCCAAACAAATAGGATCTCTCCCGTGCTCCAGATATGATTAAATATTTAAAAAAGGGCCCTTTTTCGCTCATATGGTAGATTTGTCAGCATTTGATTGCTGATCAAATCGGGACCCACGGCACAGCGTCTTCTTAATTTGCTAAGTGCAATATCCAGCTCTCGAAAGGTGAATGGCGTATCCATCATCGTGTGAAAAAACTGGGGTGACAGAGGAATCACCGCTCCTGCTGATCTACCAGATGTGTACACATCTGCGTAATCCTCTGAAAGGGTTTGCAAATCTATTCCTTGTTTCAAAGCGAGTGCATCGAATGGCCTGTGTGTTCGGATCTTCAAAGAAAGACTATTTATTACTGCCCACATCTTTGTCAAGGGCGTAAACGTTGACAAACTCTCACAGAAGCGGCCTATTGATTTAGTCTTAATTTTTTGTATGGCGACGAATCACAGCGTTTATCCTGTTATATTCGGTTTCGCAGACGAATTTCCTTTTGTTCTCATTATTTTCCGCTCCGCCCGTCTACGTGCTGCGCAGAGGTTCTTCAATTTCAAGTCAGGAGCAGGAAAATGGTCGGGCAGTTTCAGCAACGAAGTTGCGTGTTACATTGCACAATTGTCGACCAGCAGGTAGAAATCCCAGGATATTGGTGAAGATGGGGAAATGGTCACTGCCCATCCTGTCTGGAGCCGTAGTCGATAATACCAGAAGGTACGTGGAGTGAAGTACAAGCTATATTGCACTCTATGAATCTGGTGGCCTGAAAAATGTAGGTTTGCCATCGTTCCCCACACATAAGTCAGCAGCATCTGCAGCTGCTAGAAGTTCCTTGTCTAGAAAATCTACACCCTTATCTCCCAAAAGTGAATGGTGCGCGTTAAAATCAGCACAGATTATTCGAGAAGCGGGACATCGAGTGCAAAGGTCCTTTAAGAAAGTCTCCATGAAGACCTTTTTTCGTGGGCTTATGTAGACGGATACCACACTCAGTTTTCGGTTTCCCAGGCGCACTTGCACAGCAGCGACTTCCAGTGAGTTGGAACAGAGGTCTTGCACTAGTAAGGCGACGTGAGGTACTTCCCGCCTTATGTATATTATTGCGCTTCCATTTTCAAACGACGTTATGCTCGGGTTGCCGTGTCGGGTGTACCCTGGGAGCGTCCTTGCATTCGGTAGACTGACTTTGGAGAGGGCTAGAATCAGTATTGGAATGTCGCGCAGGAAAAGGTTGAGTTCGCACAGACGTTTTAGAAGACCGGCGCAGTTCCATTGCATTATTAAGGGCACTTTTGAAGGAAGGAATAGGCCAGGTGGGTGAGACATTGCCATTATTCTACTGTGTGTTTGTGGAAGCACAGCAAAGTAACACTGACTCTAGAGCCAGGACTGCTTCCAACATATCCTTCATTGAACTCACAGGCATCTTAGCGACGTGTGAACGTAGTGCGGTGAATAGAGCGCGAATAAAGTGCTCGAGGTTTTCTTGTTGTTTGCTTCGAGATGGTACTTGAGGTGGGCTCAGTGCATCAGCGTAGGTGTGCTTGGCGGACTCTTTCGTGATACATTTCTCACCAGCGTTGAACACTTGCGTTGACTCAGTAGCAGCTCTTGTCGGATTTAGGCGCAGAAAGTTTCCTGCGTAGTTGTTTTCCAAACCGCCATGTTGTGGCGCACCGGACGTCTTCTTTGTGAGCAATGGTTCGTTCACAATCTTCGGGCCGAGGACAAACGTCTTATTTCTTCGCTGCGCAGCTGTTCGTGCTGGACATCGGCCGTAGCTAGCTGGGTGGTCGCCGCCACAGTTTGAACACACAAGTTTTTCTTTACTTGTACGCGTCTTAAAGTCATGAGGCCCCCCACATCGCTTACACCTTTGTTCCCCACGAGAGTGCTTAGCAACATGTTCATAACGCTGATATTTAAAACAGCGTGGCGGCGTCTCCACGTATTCTACCAGCTCATGTCTGGTGGAGCCAAGGTTGATATTCTCTGGACGTTCGGGATCGGGAGCGAATGTGAGAACCACAGAGTAAGTGCGCCTTGATTCCCACTCGGAGGATGAGGTTTGGACCCGTCGTATGATTCTTCTTGCGTGGTATACTCCCTGAGGTTTCAGGTAGGTTAACAGCTCTTCGTCCGAGTACCATCTTGGGACGCCTTTTATAATGCATGTATTTTTCATGTAGCTGTGTGGTACACGCGCAGATATGGCAAGGCCGCAGATAGTGTTGTTCTCTAGAAGCTAATTAGCTTGGTGTTCTGTCTCTGTATTGAAGAGCAGGGCTCCCTGTGCTGTGAAACGGCTCTTAACTGGGGCTCCACCGAGAATCGTTTCAATTGCCGAGTATAGGTCAATAGGATTCACTTGCCTCAAGTTAGCTCCTTCGGATGTTGGAGCAATCAACACAGGAATGCCCACCGTCCAGTCTTTGCGATGTCGCACAAGGCGGAAACCACCCTCGTCCATGTCTAGATCTGTGAGGTTCGCCCCGTTGTGGTCCCAGACGACAGTTGATTCGTCCTCTGATTCAACGCTGTGTTGTCGCTTGCAGTCAGGTATGCTTGCGCGAACCAGCTGGTGCTTCTGACCTGGTGTCACACCTTGGGACGTCATGGCGGCGCTTTCCCTGATGCTTGTTTCGTTTCTTCTAGCACCTTTCGACGCAGCGGGCTGCGCAGCACCCGTCGGTCACCGATACGGCATGTACCTTCGAGTCGTCCGACGTCTTGAGCAGTGCTGAGCCATAATATAAACAAAAATAAACGATAAATGCAGACAGAGCTACTTAGCCAAGCAGCAACAGCTTCGTCGTCTTCTTCCCCCAACCTAATCTGCGCCCCCAACCCTCGATTGAGTGTCTTCAGTGGATACTTCTAAGTTGTCATCATGGGCTTTTTCGTGGTGCCTGAATGTTTCTAGAGTGGTTCAAAGAGAGACACCAAAGTTTGGAGAGTGTGCTGCTCAGATTTCTCTAAGCGTTGTGAAGTGTAAGACTGCGTAAAATGAGTGATAGGCGTAACACATGGCAAAAAATGAAATCAGGGCATTGTCTGTTACTATGCTATTTCTTCGTGTCATTTCTGTAGCGACAAACAAGCACCGATACTGTGCTACATTGTGCTACAATATATATGCCTAAAACGAAAATCTAAACTGAATATAGCGATGACTTTACCGAAGCTCGAATATTGAAACACGCTTCGATATTTTGAGTGTTTTCTACAATGTTCTCGAAATCCAGGAAAATTTGTTTACGTCAAGTCTGTATGTTTAGACATGCATTCTCTACGTAGACCTGGCACAAAAATAACACGCAAGAGGAAATTATTGACTGCTAGCGATCAACATGAAACTGCTCGATTGCGGCGCTGGAGTGAGAAAGTGGCAAATTTATGAAGCCCTTACGAGGACTTCGTGGTAGGACTGCGACAGCGTACAACTGGCACGTTGTTTACGCACTGTAGCGGAAAATTTTTCCGATAAGTTTTGATTCATTTTTTCTCAAAAAATCTTTTTTAGTTTACCGTATGTGCGTAGAGACCAAAGCACTGCTCGAAGCAAAAAGAGGAAGGCCAAGAAGTTAATTGCCCCCCCCCCCTACCTGATGGGGGAAAATTTCCCGTGACGGTATAAGGCGAAATGTATAAATAAAGCCAAACATACCACTATTCAGTAAACATCTCGGCTGCAGGCTCCAAGGAATCTTAAAAGCGAATATCTCGCCAAAACTGGCCTTTAAGTATTCGTTAGGCTGTGGCTGAAAAAAAAGTAGGCCAAGCTTCAAAAGAAAAAAAAGATAAACAGTTGTTTCTGTGCAACCAACTTGCAGTAGTTGGGGTCGGACGTGTTCTGCATGCCGCAGGTTTGTATATTTTCCGTGTTCAATGCACGTTTATCTCCTCGTACTGTGGTCATACGGAAGAATTCTGAAACGAAACTTCCTGTCGCTATGTGGCTGTGGCAGTCAAAGGTAGTAAACAAAAAAAAGTAACGTGACATTCCGTGAATACGGGTCACATCAATCACGTTGGTACGTTGGCGTTTTGCATTGTCCACTCACTGTGATATGCTACATTTACCTGAATCGCTAAATGTTTTACGCGCTTAAAATGAATTTCGAAAACCTTTAAAGCAGCAAATTTTTATTGGCGGATCACGTAGATTCACGACTCGGGATAGTTTTAGCACATGTCATTCATATCAGTAGATTTGGTAATTTAATCCTAAATTGTCACTACACCACTGCAGGCCATACAAACGCGTTGTGATGCATGCCAGGATACTGCTGGTAGAAATGACGGGAAATAGAGTGTGCCTATGAGTGTATAAACGTAATATTACAAGTGGTCGCTGCATTATACGTCAAAACAGATAATATAGTGGTATTTTAATTCAAAGACGACAGTCTTTCCTTGGATACTTTAACGCAGCAATTCTTGTCTGTCTGTCTGTCTGTCTGTCTGTCTGTCTGTTTGTCTGTCAGTCTGTCTGTCGGTCCGTCTGTCTGTCTGTCTGTCTGTCTGTCCGTCCGCCTGTCCGCCTGTCCGCCTGTCCGTCTTTCCGTCCGTCCGTCCGTCCGTCTGTCTGTCTGTCTGTCTGTCTGTCTGTCTGTCTGTCTGTCTGTCTGTCTGTCTGTCTGTTGGCCTTCATGCCTAACAATTCCTAGAGATGGATCAAGCCTTTGCTCGACGACCACCTATGTCGACCTGGTAACTGCATTCATACTTGTTAGCAGTGTGAATAAAAAAAGCAATTGTCACCACCAATTGAGGCGTATCATCAATACGTCACTATTACCTTGTGTGTTTATTTATTAAGAAAATGCATGAATACATGTTCTGAAGACCAAAGTGTTTATTACACTGTGCTGATAATGCGACGCTATGAACAAAAAGCCCGTGCTTTCTGCGCTTCGCTAAGGCGACATGGTGCTTTTACCTAGCAGTAGTTCTTCATTCTAAAAAGAAACGTTTTGTTTCTTCACATTATTGCCAGGTGACATCACATCTCACAGAGTATTAACTGAGCTTTTCGCGCAGAACACCAAATAAACATTTTATTCCCTCTATTTAAACCGAACACTATCGTCTTCGACGTCCTTTGCAAAGAAGCGCACCGATACACGGCCAATGTTTTTTTCTTTTGCATGCATTTTTTTCTTCCTTAAACACGCGGTGTTGCAATGAGAAAAATCTTGACAACTATCAAATAGTTGAAGCGCCAGCTGCCATTTCAGCTCTGGCTTTTTGCTTTCGTGGAGGAGGGTAGGTTGCGGAGAGGAAAAGACACTGTCTTCTTGTTTGTCTACTCTTCTACGCTTCTCTACACTTCTTGCATATGTACGCTCACCAGTAGCCTCGTTTCACAAGTGTGATTGATTGATTGATATGTGAGGTTTAACGTCCCAAAACCACTATATGATTATGAGGGACGCCATAGTGGAGGGCTCCGGAAATTTAGACCACCTGAGGTTCTTTAACGTGCACCCAAATCTGAGCACACGGGCCTACAACATTTCCGCCTCCATCGGTAATGCAGCCGCCCCAGCCGGGATTCGAACCCGCGCCCGGCCGAGTACCTTAGCCACTAGACCACCGCGGCGGGGCCGTTTCACAAGTGTGATACACTTATGGAGGTACTCGGTCTCGATATTCAGGTATATCTCTCTTAGGGTTCCAGACTGAGAGTTCGTACAGGGTATTTTGTTTGTGGTATTTTTTGATTAAACAAACAGCTAAAGTCTAAAAAAATAGAACAAGCTAATTAACTTAGAATTATGGTAGGGCCGCTTCCAGCTCTACCTGCGTCTTCTGAGCACAGAAAATTCCACAAACCATTCTTCTCGGGGTGCGAAGTCTTCATGTTGCCTTTGTATGCTCCTCAGCAGGCTCGTTGTGTACGTGTTGTGTGCAATTGAGGGTTATGGTAGGCAAAGGGTGAACGTTTCTAATGTCGGTGTGTTCTTAATGTGCCACCCTATTATTTCGGGGTGTGACAGAAGGGTGACTTTATGACGTTTGTTAATATGATAACGATGTGATCACTGTGTTGTAGGAGAAAATGCAATGTATCTTAAGTCTATGGCAAGGTTTGACGTTAAGTGAGGAACTGTGCTAGTTGTAATAAGCTGCTCAGTGCAAAAAGTGAGACACAGCATACAGTAATGTTAAACTGCCAGTGCAAACAATGAGACACAGCACAATAGAATTGACAATGAGTGGCACAGACGTGTAACTGATTTGTATTACAAAAGACCCGAAAAGATGTGTGAATGTTTCTTTAAGAGAGCGTGAGGTATTTTTTTAAGGGGTCGTGTGATTTCATCAACCGGAACATTGCAGGTCATGCGGCTGTCAGCCTATTTTTTTATCTTAAAGCATCTTATTTCGTCTTATTTTATCTTATTTCATCCTAAAGCATTTTAACCAATTAACAAGAGAAATCACTGAGGCCTATGATATAAGGATAAGGGGCAGCATGTGCTTAAGTGAACCACCCAGAACACTGCATGAAGAAGAATTCAGTTATTGAGGCCACTCTTGATAAATGTGATAACGCTGCTTAGGTGCACCTCTTGTTCTGCGCATGTCGCGATGTGAGCTGCCTGTACCTATATATATTTCGCCTTTTTTTCAATAAAGAACAGTTGTTAGTCAGTGCGGTCTTTCTTTTCTCTTTTACTCCTTCCCTGTCCGGTGTTTGTAGTGTTGCTCTGTAAACAAGTTCACGATGAATCCCAACCAACTGCCCTGACTTACCGTTTTGTGAGAACGTGTTCGTAATGCTGCAAGATGTTGACATTTCTTGGAAGGCGAAACACTTTCAGTCGTCAATTTCCTGAAGATGGAATTGTAGAAGCATTCATTATTTCCGACAGAACTGTTCCTGCACTGTCGTCACTTCCCATCACGTTAACAATAGAGAAAAATTGCTTTTTCACAGAAACCGTCATAATGCAGTCGAACAGTACTAAACGTGTTATGAAGTTCAAGAAGCCAGTTTTTGAGTTTAATGATTGAAACTTTCAGTGCGATACGCTTGTGGGCCCACTTATTTATCAATGAAGTTTGCGCTTCATTTTAGAGATAAAATCAAAACATATCTGGGATCGCTACAAAAGAGCAAAACCGCCGACGTGGTGACCGGCTGCCTATAATAACAGGGCCAATACAAGGTAGACATGCAATCTTAACACCTGACCCTCCCAAATTAGTTGTTTACCTTGTAAAAGATGACATTGTGTGGAGCTTGAATGATTTTTTTTTTCGAAAGTCACAAAAATTTCTGGTGAACAGTGCTCATTTGTGCTGCTCTGAAAGCAAAACAATTTATTGAACAGCTGTACTTGCTGCAGCTATTGTTAAGCCCTCATGGAGGCTACCACGTTTCGATGACACGGCCCTTATGCTTGTAATTCTATAGCAGACGGGGCAGCACACGCAACGCTGTGTATCACGAGCTCATCAATTATGCGGGTTTGGTTCGCAAGCAACGTGAGTGTTAAACAAGTGGTCATCGTTACATATCAACAGCACAGAGGTAAAATCTCGCGGAGTGATGGGAGCCTTCTTTACACTCACTTCTCAGGTGGTATTCCAGTCGGTGCTTAGCATTTCTATAGTAAACCGAAGCTCAAGTTTGCGGAGCGACGAAAACCCCGCGCTTGGCCCTGGCGGCGAACTCCGAAAAACTTGAGGAGAGACGCTGGAGAGGTCGCAGGTGAGTCATTGTGTTTCGCCGAAACGGGAGTGCGTGCACCACACGTGCAAGCGTTCTGCAGTAGGTGAGGGGAACTTTCAGGTGCCGTGCCGTCAGCTTGGCACGCTAAAACGAGACGCTCGCTCTGCGAAGTTGCCTATCAGCGATGGAAGCGCTGGCAAGGTCCGAAGTATGTTGTGTATTGGGCTGCCACAACAATGCATACAATAGGAAGGGCCGCTCTCAAGATGTAAGGCTGTATCAGTTTTTCAGCAAGTCAGAGTCGGCGAACACAGCCGCGTTGGGGAAAGATAGAGCGAGCATGACACGAGAGCCGAAAAAAAAAAAACAACGAGGCGAACGCTTCAACTTGACTCTCTGTGGTTAAACTTTAGCTTGCTGCTTCGCGGCAATGTCAGCGGATCCTACGACACGGATGACATGACTCTTAAACTTCTCGGACATTTTAATGCCATGACCGTACAACTTTAGTTTTTGTCAGTTTTTAAGCACGCCACAAACGCTTGCGCATGACAGTACACAGCTGCTAGTGCTAGATACCACATCAAAACAACAATTATATGGTTTCCGTAAACGTCATCACAGCACATCGATAGAGTACGCGGCTTCATGTCGGCAGAACGAGGCTTACCTCACGGCATACGTCGTACACGGTTTATCACGGAGGACATGAGAAATGCATTTCGCAGTGACTAGAGCGTCCTTGTCTTCGATCGTCTGCTCCACATCATAAACTTGACTAACGAGATTTACTCCTTTCGTTAGACTCGCTTCTCGGAAATGCTTGTCCAGCTCAGAGATATTTATCAAGCCGCACTGCAAGCAGTACACTGTGAGGTGACTCAAACATAGCACGCACTCTCTGCACGAGCCCTTAAACGAGCGGCAGTGCATTGGTGGGAAGGGAAAACGTGCGAATGATACCTCCCAGAATTATACTTTTCTACCAGAGATGGCACTGCCTGTTCAGAGTCGCAGCGCCACCATGCGTTGCTTTGGCCTTCTATAGCGTAGCACTACATTCCAGTAACTGGTCACACTTACCATAGCGCATAAAAAATTCAGTGCTCCACTTGAGTTAGCAATCACACCCACGTAACGATAACACATCCACAAGACACCGCTACACGAACGAGGGTCAGCTGTTCGAAAACACTATGCCGCGAATGCATACAGCTTTTTCTTACTTTTTATTTTTTTATTTGCTGTATCATACTATACAAAAGATCATCAGACTGCTTGGACCCGTAGCCAATGGCTAGCCCTGGGTCAAAAAAGAAAATGTATACAGTGATGCAGGCTTACTGTTACATAAAAAAGAAACTAACACTCAGAAACACAGGGTGTTCTACAGTACAACTACAAGCATTTTTTAGCATGCGATCTTCGTGCCAAACGACAATAAAATCTATAATCGCAATAGTGTCCAAAGGCGCACCAACGCAAGCAAATCACTAAAGTGTACATAATACCATAAACAAGACCACTCAGAGACATATTAAGTAGTCAACAATACCAGTAACCGTATTCCCAAATGCAATACAAATACAACATTCGTTGCTAGGCCACAACAAGATTCACAATCCAGAACAGCGGCACGCATTTTGAAAATTGCACACGCCAAATAACCATGCAGCTCGTATGATGTTTCTTTGACTGCAACGCGACATGCCAGAAAAAAAAATTGCAAAGTTAGCTCGCATCATTCAAGCTTAGATAAATTTTTTTTATAGAAGTGTTAAAATTTTGGGCTTTCTTTATTTCAGGCGGCAAGCTGTTCCATATTTTTGCTCCTATAAACGGCAACTGACGCTCTCCATACGCGTTGTTTGTGGGGGGCAGATTGAAGTTACCAGACGCAGCATTTCTAGTGGACCGAGAAGTAGTGTAGAACAAGGATGCATCGAAAGGTTTGTTGTTCGTATGATATTATTTACGCAGCAGACTGTGTTTGCTTTACGCAATGCATCAAAAGGTAAAATTTTCATGTCGCTAAACAGTGGTTTACTCGGATGATCATTTTTAGAGTATGTTATTGTTTTTAGAGATCGTTTCTGTAATATTAGAATAGGTTCTAGGTAAGTCTTATAAGTCCATCCCCAAGATTCAATGCAGTATGTAATGTGAGAGTGGATGAATGCAAAGTATAATGTTCCTAAAATGTGTCTATCGAAGTAGTTACGGGCCTGCAGTAAACCATTTGAACATTCTTGATAACACCGAGTTTGTTTTAGATTCAACTTCCTCGATATTGTTACCTATAATAATTATAGTTGTGTCATCAGCATACATGACAACGTCGGACAATGTAAGGATAATGGCAAATCGTTTATATACATGGAGAATGATAAGGGCCCAAGGACGGATCCTTGTGGAACACCAGTTTCTATACGTTGAGGAAAAGAACATATATTGTTATTGCGAACTATCTGGCACCGGTCATGAAAATAACTATTTGAGAATAGATCGAACGATGCACCTCTAAAACCATAGTGCTTCAATTTGCCTAAGAGTATGGAGTGATCTACGCTGTCGAATGCTTTTTTAAGGTCTAAGTACACGACAGCCACCAGTTTGTTATTGTTTAGGGCGGAGTTAATTGCTAGTGTTATAGACAGCACCGCGGTTGATGTTGAGTGCTCGGAACGAAAACCTTGCTGTTGTGGGCAAAGTATGTGGTATTCATCAAGGAATTTATGTATTCGGGCTGCAAGAAGTTTCTCAGATTGTTAAGGACGCTTAGCACGGATATTGGACGATAACTAGATGGGTCAGTGGGCTCTCCGTCTTTGTATATTGGTGCGACCCTAGCTTTCTTTTGAGAACATGGGTACGTAGAGGCGTGCAGAGAATGATTGAGAATATTACATAAGATAGGGCACAGGATATCTCTGTTTTCTTTAAGAAACCGCACCGTAATTCGGTCTAGTCCAGCAGCCTTATTCGTAGACATGTTTAATACAACAGCTTCAATATGCTTGGGTTCAATATCATACATAAAGAAAGTGTTGGTTAACGAGTGTCCGTGAAAGCGGTACTCGGTCGAATTGTCAAATTTTGCTGCTAAGGCAGAGCCGACGCTCGTGAAATATAGATGAAACCTGTCAACAATATTTGCGTCTATGCAGTCGGAAAGAACCTGCTGTTTTGGGTTGTCACAAGTAACTTCTTTTAATATTTCCCATATTTTTTTAGTATTACTATTTGCGTGCTGTATAAGACGGCTATAATATTCTTTTTTGAGTGTTCTAATATCCGACACTAATTTATTACGCATCATTTTGTAATTACGCAGGTAATACCTATTGTGTTATTCTTCTTCCATTTATGATACCAGTAGTCTTGTTTTAGGGTGGAGAGGATGTAATCAGTCATCCATGGGCACAGTGGTTCCTGGTAAGACCTAGTAGATATGGTTTTGCTACTGTTGACTATGATGCTAGTAAGATTGTAAATCAAATTACCAAATCCTACGTTAACGTCGTCATTGTATATTAAATTGGTGTCTAGTGATAAAAGCTTGTTCCGTGCTAAATAAAGCATAGTCGATTCTAGTTGAAGGTGCTGTTTTCTGTGGCTTTGGTTGGATCAGATCTCTTATAGTCACGGAGATAGGAAGGTGATCAGAAGTGGGCACATCACACACGTCAGCCTCGGCATGTGAGGGTACATTTGTTAAAATATGGTCTATTAAGGTTCCAGATGTAGCCATTTGTCGCGTAGGAGTGGTAATTAGGTTCAAGTAATTATAGGACTCAAGCAGATATATGTATTCGTTATTAGTTGTAATAATGGTATTAATGTTGGTATCCCCAACGATAACTACTTGGTCATTGTGATTCGATAAATAAAGAAAGATAACTTCAATCTTCTCAAAGAAGGCGGCTATGGATGAGTTGGGAGGCCGATAAAGTACGCCAACGACAAGAGAACAGTTGAGCCTGATAAATAAAGATTCAATTTCAGGAAAACGGAATGTGATCGGCGATAGCTGTGAGTACGTGCGACGATTTTGAACAAAGAGGGCTACTCCCCCTTCCCTCGATCTGGAAAGACGTGGACTGCAGCGTATCCGGGGATCGTAATGTTCTCGCCTTTTTTAAACCAGGTTTCAGATGTAGCAATAACATCGAAAGAAGTAGTGTGCTGTGACAGATAGGCGATAAGCAAGTTGACGTTTTTATTTAAGGTACGAATGTTGCTGTGAAAAATCCATATACTATCGTTTGGCTTGTGGTTGTCATGCGCAGTTTGTCGAACGTGAGCCCTTTTTTTTAGGAGGTGGGTTTACACATTTGCTTAAATTTATGCTATATAAACTTTATTACTTGGCTCCTGGCGTAGTTGCCGCAGTTGTCACGATAATTTACACGAAATGAAAGTGTTAATAGCAACTTTTTTAGAGAATAATTTGCTTACGCGCATGCCGACCATTTTTTTCAGGCCGCCACGGTGCCGACAAGTTCTACGGGAGTAAACGTTGCTTTGCATGGTGTAAGAGTTCTTTCCTCTGTTTGCACACGGCACCCTCGTCTTGCAGTTAATACCTTTGCAGAATAAATGTTGGTGGCAGGAACGAAACGTAGCACTTACTACCATTTCGCTTCTTTGCAGCTTAGAGCACATGAATCAAAGCAAATGACTGAACGAAATGATGACAAGAAGAAAATAAAAACCAAGCATATCGATGAAGTGAATCGTGATCAACGAGAGAATTAATGTGCATCGGATCCAGTTGCCGTTTCGCTGCCGCTTCTCGAGCTCGTAGATCGTGGTCATAGTCGTGGAGTTGCTGCTTCGCTGCTACAAGAAGCCTCTTTCTTACACGTACTGTTGTCCATAGCGGCGGTGAGAATGTGCAGAGCATGTGCCTTTATTAGCGAATCCTGGCGGCGTTGTAAGTCTCCACCTTCGGTAGAGAATGCTTATGGCGTTTAGACGCCGTTTGCTGGGCCTTCCCCTTCATACGAGCATGTTGGGATTGCCACTTAGCCACTTTTATAGTGACCTTCCATTTTGTTTTGGCTAAGAGCCTTTTATTTTGTTCTTGGTAACATTTTGTCCTGCTATATATGCTTTTATTGATAGGTGGTTGAATGTTGGTGTTTTTACGTTGTTGTGGTCTTTTTTTGTTTGTTCAGGTTAACAGCCATTTGTTAGCCTTTTTGTTGTTCGCAGATGTTTGGATTTCTTCACATGCAGCTGCGCTACATCTGCTGTAGACAGCGGACGGTGGTTAACGGAAGGACATTGTAGTGTTTAAAGGTGTTTCGCCCCTAAAATTCTCTTAACCAGAAAAATAAAGTGGCACAACATCGTAAAAGCAGCAAAGCGGCAGTGCCTACGACAAGCTACCCCGTAGTTCAAGGCCCAGCCAGCGGTGTCTAAACGCCTGAAGCGTTGTATACTGGAGGTGGAGACTCAATGCCACCGGGGGTCGCTGAGACGGCGTGCTCTCTACTGTTTGAAGTGAGGTCGCGTAGTTATAAATCGCCTAGTGATAAATCGAGATTCAATAAAGGTGAAAAAGAATTACAGTGTTGGTCAAAAGTTCTCATGCTGCAGAACTCGGCCGAGCAGCGGCAGCTCACTACTATCGGGGCGCTGCTGTCGTAATCTCACCTCTGCGCGCGCTGGGGTCGAGCGTGCGCGTGGGAGTGGGGGGGGGGGGGGGTCTTTTAGATGCGGAGCATGTAATACTCGAGGCTTGTAGTGCGGCGCCGTCCGCAAGCTTCCTCCTCCTTCTTCCACCATCTGTGCATCCCTTCCTCCTCTACACACCGCGCGCGCTTCACTCCTCCACCATCTGTGCACCCTTCCTCCTCTACACACCGCGTGCGCTTCTCCTCTTCACGAACATTCGCTAGCTGTATAATGTAGCGCGCATGCGCCGTCACGCTTCGAGAACATCGGCAGCTGACGCGCGCGCATGCGCCGTCGCGCTTCGAGAACATCGGCAGCTGACGCGCGCGGATGCGCCGTTGCGCTTCTCCCCCTTCTCGAACAATCGACAGCTGACAGTGCATGCGCCGTCGCGCTGTATATATACTCAAGGTCGGTGCTCGCTCGCTCAGTTGCCGCTCGTCGGTTGGTTTGTACTGCGCGTCGACGTCCGAGGTCGCAATGATCGACGTCCCTTCGACCAGCGCCGGCCAAAGTGTTGGCGGAACCGCAACCAAGTCGTCGTCCAACCCTTTCGCATACGTGTCGTACGTGTTCACTCATTTAACACCCCTCCTACAACCACGTTAACCAATTTAGCCAGCGACCCAAGTAAGTCGCAATTTAACACCCCATTTCACAACCACGTTAACCAATTTAGCCATCGACCCAAGTAAGTCGCACTTTAACACCCCGTTAACCAATTATATGCTCCGCATCCTCCTCAGTGTTCCCCCGGGGGAAGCAGCGGGCAATTTTTTTTGTTGTTCTGCTTTTTTCTTTCTCTTTTTTTCTTGTTGCTTGATAAGAAAGTGTAGAATAAAGAGAGCACGTCATGTTTCCACACTGTTCGCTCTGTGAATTTGGGACCATGGATGTTGCGTGCAACGAGGAGACAGTGTTTCGTAAAATTGATGCATATGCTTGCGCAACGTTTAGACACCATATCCTTTTCTCTATTTTTTTTGGCTACGTGGATATCAATATTACGCACTTTCTTTATTAGGCTTCATAGAATATGCCGAGCCTCACCGCCAAAAACTATGCTCATTCTTTGTTCAGTCATTCTGTTAGGGCCGGTTTACGCTAGCGGCAAGCATGCCTCACCGTTTGACGTTCTCAGGCAGCCGTGCGCGGCTGTTTCCTTCACGGACGTCTGCCGTTCTTTTCCGTTTGGAGAATGCATTCGTGCTTTTCTCAGGCTTTGATCCAGCACCTAATACAGTGTTTTAGGATCTCCGGTATTCACAAAAGCGCAGCGTAAAAGCAGACGTGCCACAAAACTGGTACCTGAAATTGTAGCGCCAGCTGTCCAAGGTTAGAAACTACTAACAAACGTATGCTATATGCCCTCCGAGAATTTCGGAAGGTTCGTAAACCTACAAAATTAACCATTTAAGCCGGGTTATCATAGAAGGTGCCGACTCGAATCGAGTACTGTACTGTCGAAACTTACGGACACAAATCCAAAGCGAACAGAAGGGTCCGTTCGGGGCATACATGCCACAGAGCATACGACGGCCATGTGATAGATTCGAGGTGGTCAACAACTGCATTCGGAAGAGCGGCCATGTTTTCCGGAGGCTGAAATGCCTTGCCGGTGAAGCTTGCCATGCACTTTGACCAGCTTTCCTGCGGATGCCGCCGGTCTACGAAACCACGCCCGCAGGGCAGATTTGCCGCTAGCGTGAACCAGCGCTTACTGTGCCAGTCCTCAATTACTTTTATTGCTATAGAAATATATGGACACCCTCTGCTGCATTTTTCCGTCGACGTTAACGTCAGCATCCCCGTCACTCACTGTATATGTATGCGTATATATGAGGACTCAAAAAAGAAAAATAATCCAGAAACAGACTCCGGCGCACGGAATCAATCGTGGGAATTGCGAAACGTCAGTGCGAGGCAATAAGCTCTGAGCCATAGAGAAGCACCTTCTTGAACTTTTGAATGGCAAGCAATTTATATCTACTATTTACCGCTGGTTATAGGCATGTCGGGGGAGAAATATTGTTTTTAGCATTACCAGCAAGATGGCGCCACGAGCACGTGCCCCCACACTGCAGCCACGGCACGTGCTCTCATTTTTCGCGCTTAGTTTGCCCCGTGGAGAGGACAGGTTGGACGCTCGCTCGTGTGCGCTTATCTCGCGGTGGGTAGGATCGTACTTCTTGACTGGCCCTGGGCTTTGACCGGAACGATTTTGTTGTAGTTACCGGCACTGCAGTCGTTGGATAGTCTGCGTTTGCGAAAAGAGCTTTCTTTTCAGACACAGTGAAGTAACAACTGAGACGCTTATTTGCGTTCATCTGTATTTCAGACAACGTTTCATGCCTCATTTTTGCGTGAGAAATGCGGGGCACATTTCAATGTGCTGGCCATTCAGTGCTTCACCTCTAAATTTGCTGCTATTGCGTTCATTGCTTTGCCTTTGTGGCAAAGCCCTGACATTTTTTGCCCATGCTTTCTTTGCACAGAATGTTGTTCAGTCGTGTATGACCAAGTCACCCACCAACATGCAATATATAGTACGTCATTTCACGAACAAACGTTTGCATGTCAGAGATGTTTTATGTGCCCCTCTCTACTTTGTCCTTCGTCTTTCGCGCTGTTTCCCTCCAATAGGATAAATTCCCCCACAAAGCTATACCCTACTTATTGGGAAAAAAACACGCCATTTATGAAATTTTGTAGTTTCCCTCGCTCATCATGTTGTAACTAGGCACGCTTGAAAACACACGCTATTGATCATTTTTTTCTTACGTGTTTACTGTTAACTATCTAACGAACTAAACCGCTGACATTCACAAGAAATCATGGTGACGAATGGGAAATGTCTTGATGTCGCGCAGTAAACGTTATTGAGTGAGCACACTACTCTGCTCGCACGAGTATTAACAAAATTTAGGGGGTGACTAGAAATGAACGCTCCTTTGAAAGAAGCAGCCAGCAAAAATGAATAAGTATATCGCTACAAAGAATGCAGCCGGAAAATACGCAAAGTGTATGTCAAAAATATTATACAGCTAAAACTGCCCGTCGTAAGAATCATGAAAGTAACTGGTTTTGCAAACACGCAAGCATTTTTTAGGAGCATGTGATTTATTCACGTACAGACAAACTGAAAGGCCGAGGAGTGTCAGTAGACCGAGGAACGTCAGTAATCCAAAAATCCAAGCAAGCGCAAGCTCAGGTCACGCGCGGATATCCCCATCACTATGCCTTGCTTGCTACTTCGTCGTCGCCTTGCATTCTTCTCTACATGGGTTCCCGGTGAAAAGCATAGCCAGTCTGGCGACTTAAGGCGTATTCACTATATTAGGGTCATAATTCGGCTTCAGGCCACTAACATGAACAATTTCTTCACTATGACGACGTAGGTTATCAGACGATGTCAGTGGCTCAATTTCATAATTGACTGTTGACGTACGGGCGAGAATGCAGAAGGGCCCAAGGTATCGCACCAGTAATTACGACGAGAGTCCAGGGGTAGTCGGCGGTATCCAAAGCCAAACGAGGGCACCAGTCATGAGAGTAGGGAGAGGTTGGTCGGTGTCGTACCAAAGCTTCTGTTGCCCTTGGTCCTAGGTTGTCAGTGAATAAGCCAATTGTCTGAAATCTTCGGTGTGCCTGGCTACGTCAGAAATTGAGGTGTACTCAGATGAGTCAGGCGTGTAGGAGGATAGTGTCCAGCGTGCACGATGGTTTGCGTCCGTACAACAAAAAGAAAGGGGAAAACCCTGTGGTTGCGTGCGTAGCGGTGATATACGCATACGCGACGAACGAAAAAACAGTGGCCCACTTGTTCTGCTCTGAAGCGGTGTACATTGTCAACATATCACCGAGAGTGCAATTAAATCATTCTGTGAGGCCATTCATGTGCGGGTGATATGCTGTCGTCATGCGATGAACTATGTTGCACTGAGCAAGCAAGGCTTTAATGGCGTTAGACAGAAAAACTCGCCCCCCTGTCACTCAAAAGTTCGCGGGAATCACCCTGGCGAATAACAGAGTTGCGCAAGGCAAAAAACGCAACTTCTCTTGCGGTTGCTGTGGGTAGTGCGGCCGTCTCCATGTAAAGTGTGATACGGTCCACGCCGACAATTATCCACCTATTTCCAGAAGACGACGAGAGAAGTGGTCTGTATAAGTCGATACCGACACGGTCAAATGAACGCGCTGGACAAGCTAGAGACTGAAGTGTACGAGCCGGGCGTAGAAGGGAGACTTTACGTCACTGGCATGCACTAAAAGCACGTACGTACTTGCGAACATATGTGTACATGCTGCGACAGTGTACCGTTGACGCAGGTGGTTGTACGTTTTGAGAGCGCCGGCATGAGTGCTTTGCGGCTCATTGTGAAAAGGAGTACAGATGCCTGAGCGCATGTAATTTGGTATCACTAACAGCCACCTCCGACTTTCAGACGTGTAATTCTGCAGATAGAGGAGGTGAATAGCGAAATGTGTGGCTTGACGGCGGATAGTTCTTGAGACCAGATGGGCTAACCGATCAGTCAGTAAGTCGAGGAGTTAGGAAATCCACGCATCTTTGCGTCGCTCCGATGCCATGTATGTGAAGTCTATCGGTGTCATGACAGCTGAAGAAGGGAACGAGGAGGTTAGGTGAGCCGGTAGCGGCGAGCGGGATAGCGCATCAGCGCCAAAGTGCTTGCGGCTGGATAAGTATTCAACACGAATGTCGCATTCCTGTTGGCAAAATGCTAAGTGATTAAGGCGTCCCGACGGATCTTTGAGTGATGACAGCCAGCAAAGAGCGTGGTGGTCCGTGACGACATCAAAAGGATGGCCATAAAGGTACGGGTGGAACTTCGCCAAAGCCAAGATAATTGGGAGGCACTCTTTCTCAGTGACGAAATAGTTACACTCGGCTTTCTCGAGTTTTCGATTCGCGCGAACAATAACTTAATCTTGGTATCCTGCTTTTCGTCGAGCCAATATTGCGCCCAGACCGACACCACTGGCGTTGGTGTGGACCTCCGTAGGTGCATCAGGGTCTAAATGACGTAGATTTGAAGGTGATAATAATAAACGCTGAAGCATGGTAAAGGATCCGTTGCACTATTTAGACCAAACAGAAATGCCTTCGGAAGTTGTCAGCAGACTGGTAAGAGGTGCGATGATGAAAGAGAAGTCGCACACAAATCGCGATAGTAAGAACACAACCCGATAACACTTCGAAGCGTCTTCATGGAATTGGGCTTCAGATAGTCGGCCACAGCACGGCGTTTCGTCGGATCCAGGAGAATACCCTCGTTGCAGACGACGTGACCCTGTATAGTGAGCTGGCGTGTGGCAAAATGACACTTTTCGATGTTATGTTGAAGGCCAGAAGAGGTAAGACACGTGAGAATATCACAAAGATGAACAAGGTGAGTCGAAAAGGCACGAGGAAAAACGACGATGTCATCAAGGTAGCAGATACACGTGTTCCACTTGTAGCCCTGAAGGATGGTGACCATCATCCGTTCGAAGGGAGCTGGAGCGTTGCAGAGTCCAAACGGCATGACGTTAAACTCATACAGCCCATCAGGTGTGAAAAATGCAGTATAGTCTTCGATCTGTCAAGGGTCAATCATTGGAACTCGCCATTGACCTGAGCGTAAACTCAAAGAGGAAAAATATTCTGCTCCTTGCAAGCAATCGAAAGAATCTTCGATGCGTGGCAACGGTTAAACGTCCTTCCGAGTTATTTTATTCAGCCGACGGTAGTGGACACTGAATCAGATAGATCTATCCTTTTTGCACACAAGCACTACAGGGGACGACCAAGGGCTCTGTGATAGCTAGATAACACCACCCTTGAGCATGGCATCGACTTGTTCGTTGATAATACGCAGCTCTTCCGCTGAAACTCGATATGGTCGTTGTCGTAAGGGAGCATGAGAACCGGTGTCAATGTGGTGCATGATGTTCGCAGTGCGACCTAAAGACGGTTGAGCGCCATCGAATAAAGAGTGTAACTCTCGAAGGAGAGAAAATTGTTCGCGTCGTTTTGTCGGCTGTAGCTCAGCTACAACAAAAGTCTAGAATGAGTCTGGCGTGGGCAGTGTAGCCACAGCTGGCGTCATGGCATTAAGCTGGAGATGCGGTTGGCTTCCGGCAAACTCCAGAGGGCGCAGGAGGTCAATATCTTGTATTCTGCTTAAATATTCTCCGCGAAGTATGGTGACTCGCGACGATAGCGAATTCGGAATAAGCATGCTGGCTGCACCGGATTCCACGGTGAGTACGCTGAAGGGCACGTGTAGTCTGCAGCGACGGAGAAATGCATCAGACGGAGTAAAGAGAACAGTTCTGGCAGGAGCGGCCGTACAAGTCAGGGCAACACGGGTGGATGGGCTCGGTGTCATTTCCGTATCTGCAGAAATGACAAGTTTGCAAGTTTCGGGAAAGGAATCCACCAAACGAGAAGTTGGCAGTAGTGTAAGAGCAACTTCTGCATGTGAGCGATCTATGATAGCCCGCTGACGTGTAAGAAAGTCTCATCCAAGAATGGCTTCGTGAGAGCAAGACGCCAGGACAAAAATTGAATGACATAAAGTTCACCTTGGACAGTGACATGTGCAGTGCACATAGCTGAAGGTTCTATGCAGTGCGAGTTGGCTGTGCGGAGCTTCAGGCACGAGAGAGACGTCGTCACCTTTTTCAACTTGCGGCATAAGGTCACGGAGATTAGAGATATGGCGGCCCCTGTGTCAATAAGCGCTGGTGCGGTTGTCTCCTGAACATTGACATCGATAACGTTTCGCGGCGAAAGATATGGAGGCCTTAAGCAGTTTGACGTGTATGCAGCTGTTGCCTCGCGAGCTGCAGCGATCAGTCTCCCTCTTGCGTTGCAGGTCAGCGACACAATAGTTACGAGAAGCGTCGTTGGGGAGACGGTGACCGATGGTTCGCGTAGGGTCGTTGACCATCAGGGGTGTACCTTGATGGCGTCCTTGACGACGATGCAACCGGCCTGCCCACGGTGTCAAATGGAGGAGGAGCTTGGCGATAGTGGCAGGCGACGTGCCTAGCGATGCCACAGGCGTTACGGATGGGCCTAATGTCCGGCGTCCTCCAAGCGTTTGAGCGACGGTAAAACGAAGCTGAAGATCGCGCGAAGGGATACGGCGCAGCGATCGGGGTTGTAAGCACGACATAGGGCGGCATGGCAGGTGGAGAATAAGGAATATGCTGTTGCGTAGGCCGAGCATGCGACTGCCCTTACAAGAGCTTCATTTGTGTTCTCAGTGAAAATACCCATCATATCAACTAGGTTTCCTGCTTTATTTCCAGGAATTCTTTCTTCGTCACCCTTATTCCTTGTGAACGTTAACCTTACCACTATTTAGTAAACTCAGCAAGACTAAAAAGGCATTGAAAACAAAGTTTCAAAGCCACCGTTTCAAATGTTTAAAGGAATACTGACACAATTTCAAAGCAATCACGTTTTTTTCTTTAGTATTCAGTGTTAAAGCTCTCCTTACCGGTATCAGACCGTATAGTCCCACTTAGTTTGCGAACTCGTGTCCTGCATGATGCCTAAAAAAAAGCAAACCGCTGTGAGAGCCACCGAAGAACAAATTATTCCCCGTTGTTCACGTGTCTTACCAGTGGACGACATTGCTCCCGCTCGTATGTTGCGAGTTGCTGTCGGCTAGTTACGTCACACTTCGATTACATGTTACTGAGAAGCTGCCCCCTCAATATCAAAACTTATATATTTTTAATGGCGGTTTCTCAAATAAAAAATTACGATGCATTTCAAGTGTGAGACTGCACGTTATCTGGCAGCCATGTGCTACATGTTGAGCTTGTCGGGGTGCTGGTTTCCAAGTGATGTTTTTAGGCGCGCGCGTGCACCATCACTGTATTAATACCGTAGCTCCAATTTATTAAAGTCGTTTTCGCCATATAATCACCTTGTCTACGGTGTCGCGTGCTCATATTTAATGCAGCCGTCGATGAACCATGACGAGAAAATTGGAGCCGCTCATACACTTCGCGTGAGTTGGTGTTTTGCAAGACCTTCCTGCCTCACTGCCTTTGCCTGCCCTAAGCCTTCTTCGAGCATGCCGGCCTTTAGATCAACCACAATACCTCTTATAAACGGGAATGAGTCTTTGCGGGGATTCGCGGCCCCACGCAGCGTGTGCTAAGTTGTGCATTTTTCTATCGTAGATTCACTCGTTCTTACCGCTGTACGCTACCGGGCTGTCCGTTATTAACTCCTTCCGCGCATCTGCATGACGTAATAAGCCTGCTGGCTGCGTAGCTAGCCTAACGGAGCCTGCCCTTGCGGTATCAGCAACAGTACCGCATACGGCCATGAAAGCATTGCCCCAGCATGAATTCATTGGTGATTTGCTGCCACACGCAGCATGTGCTAACTTTTGCACTTATATATCATAGGTAGGCATTTTGTACTTGTTATTGTGGCTTAGTTCAGTGCAATTGTTCGTGGCTGCTCCTCCCCCTTCCTGTACATTGCTTGTTCTTCAAATGGGTGTGGATCTGTGCACTCACCGGGCACGCATTGGCCTATTCTCTGTTCACCATAAGCCCTGATAAAGCAGTGCCGTTCTCTTGAGTGACAGTTAGCACTTAATCCACGCTCTCTGCCCTAGACCTTCGCTAGGATTACTATTCGTATGCTTTGTCTCGCTACTGCTGCAAGCGGGAGACGTTAAAACCAATCCAATTCCCACCATTGACGATGCCCTAGTCTTTCTTAGGGAGTTTCGGGAAGAAGTCGCGTCCGACCTAAACGAAGTGAACGAACAAGTTGCTATGTAACTACCCGGATCACCGCTATTGAAAGCAAAAGTAGTAGTGTACCAGAAATACAGGAAAACCTAGATGAAGTCAGTACATACGTTCACGAGGTAAAGGCCAACATGAGAAACGCTAATGATGAGTTCGTTGATGTCATAGATGATATCAATACCAAAATGAGGCATAAGAACTTCATAATTAAAGGCACGCCTGAAAATTTCCCGGCAGAATATGCCAAATCTGAAGCTATCCTGAAAGATTTTGGTTCTACCCACTTTAGGATCAACATTAGCGACATCGAACGCGCTCATTGCGTCGGTTCTGGCTTTCATAGACCTATCATCGTTAAGTTCCTCAATTTTGAATAAAAAAACAGAAGTGTTACGAAACGCCCACAAACTGCAAAACCTCTGCTTCCCTAAGACATGCACACTAAAAAAAAATAGCCTGAAATAACCTCAAAAACTCGGTAAACCACCTGTCCTCTAGCGCACTACATTTTGTGGGTTAATTTACTTTCTGCCAGTCGAAGTGAAAATTTACTCTCGTGCTGAGTTTTTGAACGTTGGAAGAGCAGTAATTATTTACCGCTCATATCCAGCGAGCATAGAGAAAATAAATTTTTACTGCCTACTCAAGGATTTTGAGGTGATTTCTGGGAGGTAATTAAGGTGGTAAGAAAATTAGGGTTGACAGGTGCATTCCCCCAAAGAGTTGACCAATTTGTTAAATATCAAATGATATCAGAATTGATGACACATAGAGTAAGATACAGAAAAAAACGCACGCAAAACAAATGCAAAATAAAAGACTATTTGAAGAGGCTTAATGCGTTACTCCACTGTACTCCGACAATCCGGTATATACATGCACAACTTTTTGACCTGCTGTTTAGTTCCAGTAGGAGAGCTGTTTTTTTTACGTCGATTAACAATAGCGATTACAAGTGCTAGCCTAAACTGAAGGTGGCTACAGGTAACTACACAAGAAATATTGAGTAAAAAGGGTGTGTTTTCGTCCCACAACAATAACCGTCATCAGGCTTGAGTGCGCTTCCTTTCTTGAAAACTCGGCGCTGGCCACTTTCCTATCGAGAATGCAATGTAACCCTGATAATGGGCATGTCTATCGTGACCGGAATGTACCTGGCCCGGGGCAATAGCGCAAGGATGGAAAACAATATAGATGACGATTATTGTTGTCAAAAAGACACCCTTTTCACTCGCTATTTTTTTAGAGTGTAGGAGTCACACCGACCTTTCAATATAAACCCGTACGATCTCACCTTTTTATTATCCAATAATTAGCTGGTACACCGGCATCTTGGCCCCACCCGTGTTAGCACTGCTTATGCAGAAGTCCATAAAATATACCTATGTATGTACACACAAACCATGCCAGCTCAATGATTTTCATTGAGCGGGGGTCTACAAACACAGTAGCAGCACACATTCAGGACAACGGGCGTTGAAGAGCGGACCGGCGGCGCACTAAGCCTTTTCGAGGAGCACGGCTATGCGATGAAAGACACCTGGCGATCACAGAATACATCTCTTGTGCGAATTTTGTCGTCATTTCAGACAGCAATGAATACGTGTCCGCTATCTGCAGTGTCTTACAGGAATGGGGCGATGTATGTAATCCCCAAAAAAAACAGACGAGCCACCGTCTAGGTTTTATTCATGCTCACTGGCAGCCAATTGTTCGTCACGCCTGCTTCTCGCCTTCGCGCTACATTTTTGACAACAGTTGGCACATAGGGCGGAACTCTGGGGCTGCACTTTACTCCAGCAGACAACGCCTTCTGTACAACAAAATATATGCGATGCTTCTTTCACCTGCCCCGGCGATTCCCTTACACTGGCCACTGGCTGGCTCGGTGCCGGCGACATAGTAAAGCATTTTGCTCATTGTTTCTCCAGGAAGCAATCACGGACGATTACACCAGCTTGATTTTGTTACCGCTGGCAGCACTTCGCTACTCGGCACGGGAGCGAGGTATCCGCGACGTACAGGTACGGTGGCTCACGCTCGTAAGCGCATGGTCGGTTGATGATGTAGAAACACGTGAGATCCATAAGCTCAAACAGACATATAGCTCCCGAGCTTCTTACACCGTCTGTATTCAGGGCCACTGCAACGAAAATGCCAATGATTTGCGAAAATATGCAGAACAACATTCCAGTAGGTTTTTTTTCTTGGAGCGGGCCCTTTTTTTCGTCCACAAAATGCTTTCCTCGCTCGTTGTGCTTCTCCTGCTCCCAGTTCCATTGAAAGTGCGTTGCCTCGAGGTCAATCTTGAGGTGCGACGATGCCATACCAAACTTTGAAAAAAAAATAATAACGTCTGTGTTCCTCGTGTACCTTCACAATTCTCACTGGGAGCGCACTCGGGGTATGTGGCAAAAGCCGCCGAAGCAGCTGCAGCTTACAGTGACATGGTAATAAACTTTTACCTGCAGCTTAAAAATGACGTGATGGAAAGCTCCCCACGAGGTAGAACTGGATTTTGACATGGTTATGCTACGTGCCTCAGGGGTGGTGGTAAAACTATGTCATGTACCACCTTTTACTCCAAAACGAGGTACTGTTTATAAACCCGAGCGTGTTTTCAGAGATCATGAGCCGCAAGAACTCCAAACTCAGATAGTTTTTGCTGACAATGTCGATTGAAGATTTTTCCCCAAGGTACAGTCGGCTCATAGAAAATTGCGTGAGAAAATTGAAAATTTTCGCTGTCACAAGAACAAAGAAATTCTCGAGGAGGTGGAGTGATCGTTAATATCAGAGGAGATAATGAACCGTCCATTTTGATGGTCGATACAACCCTGGAACTATTTGTGATTCCCGCGCGTATTGGATATACCCAGTGTATCATTGCTGCATGCTATCACCCGCCTGACAATCGGCCAGACTTTGCACGCTTATCCAACGCTGCCATTTAACACATTTTTCCCCAATATCCAAAATGCATTTCCATAGCAGGGGAGATTTTAATTGCCTTTATATCGACTGGTTCAACTCTTCTCTCAGCAATAGATCTGAATTTGTAAATTTTTTGCATACACTGCATTTTTTTACCATTTATATAAAGTTGTAGAAAAACCAACACAAGACAATCATATGCTAAACTTATTCTGACAAATCATCTAGAATTTACTGAATCTCGAGTGCTCGATCCAATAAGTGATCACAGGGTCGTCCACTGCTCGTTCTTACTGAAACTCACTGTACAAAAGAAAATAAAAAAATGCATTCTCTGCTACGCACACGCTCATTCCAAAAAGATGCCTATTTAGCATCATTTCTCGCAGAATTTTCAAATGAATTTTAAAATAAATCTGCAAATGACTATTGGTGTCTGTTTCGAGACAAACTCGAGGAAATAGAAGCTAACTGTATACCTAAGATAACTATCACCTCAAGGCCGAACGATCCACGGTATAACCACTATGTAAATATGCGTAAACATCAAAAATGAGCTGTCAGAAATTTTTACAGGATGAGTACTTGAGCAGCTTGGGAAAACTATAGGAACATATCAAGTCTTACAAAAACCGCTTGAAACTGCCAAAATATTTTCAACTGTACCCTTTCAAATATGCTGATAACTGACCCAAAAAAGGTTTGGCAGGTGGTAGACCCAAAACCTAATCATGCAGCTCCATTACTTACGAAAAATTGCACGACTTTGAGCACTACGAATAGTGCTGACAAGTTTAGAAAATGTTTTGTCTGACGTTTTTACTGAGGAACACTTCATAATGCTCATATATCTCAACAACTGCTGATCCAGTACCCTTTCTTGTCCAACGTAATTTCACGAAAAGGCATATCCCGTACCATTGACAGGATTCTTCAAAAAACGAGCCCTGGTCCGGACTGTATAAGCGCCAAACTTGTGAAGATACGTACAATTACTTGTCTTCTTTACTATCTTTACGTTTCAACAGTCGATGGATAGAGGTTGCGTACCGGAATATTGGAAATCTGCCTTAGTAATTCCTATTTTTGTGTCAAGTGATTCCAGAGACCCAACGAACTACAGACCAATTCTTCTAAAATTCATCTGCTGCAAATTACTTGGGCATGCTTTGTATACCCACATTATAACTTACCTCAACCAAAACAATTCGCTTCTTATTAATCAACAAGGATTCCATCAAAATCGCTCTTGTCAAACCTTAATGTAGGAACTCTTCGCAGATGTTCACACTTCAATACACAATCAACTTTACATAGGTGTCATCTTCATTGCTATTTCCAAAGCATTTGACAACGTGCCACACAATCACATGAAACTTAAATTTAGAAATATAAAATTTGACGACAATTCAACCCAAGGAATCGAGAAATTCCTCACTAATATAGTTCAGGTAATTGGTTTGTAAGACTGCTTTTCTAACCGCGCTGACGTCAACTCAGGAGTTCCCCAGGGCTCCGCTTCAGCCCATTACTTTTCCTATTATACATAAATGACATAGCTGCTAATCTCACATCCCAAATACGCTTTTTCGCAAATAATTGCGTCATTTACAAAGCCATAACCAGCAACAATGAATTCATTACACTACAGTCAGACTGCAATATCTGACCAAATGGTGTAGTAGGTGGCAAATGGAAGACAATATTTCAAAAACTAAACACATGCAATTCGTTTCAACTGTTCGCCCGAACGCTAACCAATATAAAATACGTGGTGCTAACATCTGCCCAGTATCCTCAAATAAATACCTTGTGTACCTTTTACGGCAAAATTCAGCTGCAATATGCACAATGAACACGTCACCTCCAAAGCATACAAAAAATTAGGATACCTTATAAGACGCTTACGTCTCGCAAACACTGGTGCAAAGCATCGTGCGTATCATTCCCTCATCAGGCCTTCTTTGGAATACGCCTTCATCACTTGGAAGCAACATAACGCTTCCTTGTCTAAAATACTCGAATGAGTCGAAAATAAAGCAGCCCTGTTTATCTTGTCTCAATATTCTAGTTACGTAAGTGCATCTGCCTAGAAGAAAATACTAAATCTTGTCAGTCTTGACTCGCGCAGAAAAGTTGCGTAGTTGGTTTTCTTTTTAAAATCTGTATCATGGTATTATCACGTTTTTTCGAGCTAACATTCTGTCTGCTCCCAATATAACTATTGGACGAGACCACGTTCATAAAATAAAACCAATAATTGCACGGACGAACTTATATTGACATTCGCCATTAGTATTATTGATTACAAAATGGAACTCTTTGCCCTCATCAATCGTGTCACCTATAGAATCGACTCTACTTCAAGCTGCCCTAAAGTGTTTTTTGAAGGAAACCTTTGTTAGCCTAAAATATTCGCATATCTTGTAAAAGAAAAAAAAAAGATTGCCACAATAATATGTGTAGCGCAACATAATCATTAGAGCTGTACTTTGCCTTTTGTATCTTTGTTTCAGACTTTCTTGTTATCTCTTCTGAATTGTGCTTCAACCTCTTTTTCTCTTTGTAGCTGTATTCATTGCTGAGCGGCAGTGATGATAGCACATATTGTTTAACTCGAAAGATATGTCACTTATTTCGCGGCTTCTCTGTTCATTTTTACCATTGTATGTACACACATTATTTTTGTACCCATGTTGGCATCCCCTCTATGTGATGCCCTCTTTGGGCCCTTAGGATATTCGAATAAAATAAATAAATAAATAAATACAAAAATAAATAAGTCAATGAACAAATAAATCAACATATAAATAAATAAATAAATAAATAAATAAATAAACCGTCGTACTATAACCTGGAGACTACTGGCTCGAAGGAAGACATGAATTACCACTTGCTTCATGAGATCACCCAAAAACATCTGGTGGGCCCGACTCGACTGCTGAGCTGTCGGTTTCAAGTACGCAAGTGCTGAGTGACTTAGTGCAGTAGTTCTTGGCGTTGTCACAACAGTCGATGGCTCCAGTTGAAGTCACTTCGTCGTCCGACTGTCGCCTTCGCCGCCAACCTTTAGTGTTTATGGTAGGATTTCAGCTCACCAATGGCTTGAAGAACTCTAGTGTAATGAAGGATTGGCGTTATGCACATCGTCTACTATCCTCGCCGTAGCGCTTGGTAAGCTGCGTGGCCTTGCTGTAGATAGGAAGAGCGTTGCAGGAGACCATTTCGACACACAAAAAAACTTAAAGACTGCGTTCACGAACCAGTTCCGGGACAAGCTAACGCTTTTCAAGTAAAAGCGCATAGCCACCAGGCACGTCTAGTCACCCATTGAGAGCCTCGTTCACTGCTCTTCAGGGAAATGTCGCGTAATTGCAAGATGTCCTGTTCAACTGACAGATCCTCAACACATTTATATGCCCTACAGGGTGTGCGCGACGCACACTTGGCCACAACTATCGCTGCACAACGACGACCAAGTGTGAGGGCGTTTATCTCCATCGCCACCCAACTCAACCAAGGAATGGGACATCACATCGTTTTCCCAAGTCAGCCACTCGCTGCCACTGGAACATCAACGTCGCAAGTGCTTGCCTTGCCTGTGTAGCAGATTGGTTCTATGAATGACTTAGCGTCTTCACAAGAAAGTCTACCGGCTTTACCAGCGCCGCATTGAATATCATGATTCCTCCAGGTTCAGCAAGACACTCGTTATCTCACAATTAGTTACCGAAATGGTGCACCTGCTCATCTATCTGGTGAATACCTAAGCAACGCAACATGTACAACAGTCGTCAACCAGGACATATTGCATTGAAGTACCCCCCTTCCGGAACTAGTGCCCCACTACCCAGCCAGCAACGGAGTTTTTCTTCTCTGGTGTGTCTTCAACCTTCAGAACCACTCAAGGGATTCCTTGTGCAGTGTTCGGTGATTCAGTGAGGTATTCCCCTTATCGGCACCATGGACGCGCTTCAGGACAGTGGTTCAAAGCATATAATATTTTCGCTGGATCTCATTGGAACTGGCCCCCTGCTACCAAGACCCAAGCCTTCTATATCTGTTGTAGGTGGCAGCACCGTCATGTGAGTTGTTACATTGTGTACTCCTGTTTCTGTAGGGCCCCTTTCTGCAGTAGTTGAGGTTCTAGTTCTGTATAGAAACCCGATGCTTTGGTTTCTAGGAGAGGACTGGTTTGAAGCCACTCACGCTGAGCTCCTTCTTTGGCCACCTCTTCGAGTAGAAATTTGCCATCCTGGTACGGGTGATTTCATGGAATGTCTAAAGAAGCCGCTGCCGAGAATGTGAAATGCTAATGTGCTGTTTACTAGCTTTACATCTTTGTTTACGCAAGTAATGTCTCCTAAGCCCGTGCCTTGTTTTCGCCATTGCCATACAACACCCAGCCACATGGTAAACCATCGAACAAAATGAAGTTACTTAAAGTGATGCCACAAGACATACAAGCAGATCAACTTCACTGACGCGATGCCACGTGGGAAATGCACTCTGCTGTATCAGAACGTCTTTCTCTCGATGAGTTGCAACAGCACCTTAGCTGCAATATTGAGGCTCTCAGAGGTGATAGACGAGAAAGAGGTGCTCTTCCGGGTATGTTCCACCGGCGGTTACGCGCAACGACAACGGGAACGCACAAGCCACGCCATAAGAATCTTCGCCCCTAAAGAGATTAGTTGCATGTGAAACTACAGGTAATTTGGCAGCCTTGTGCTACATGTAGAGCTGGTCGGAACGCTGGTATCGTAGTGTTGTTCTTAGGCGCGCGCGTGCATCACGGCTGTATTGATGCCGTAGCTCCTATTTAGAAAGTCATTCTCGCCATATAATCGCCTTGTCTACGTAGGCGAGTCTCATGCCAGCCATCACAACATTATGTTTATGGTTTTTGATACCAGTGTCTTAATTTTAAGCAAAAATCCGGAAATATTGGAACTTCTCGTGAGTACTACTTCTTGTCAGTACCTTTGCTTTGCTGCGTCTTTAGCCGACGTGTTTTAGGAGCTTGATCAACAAGCTTCTATTGCTTGCGGACTGCCCGGTGGCAGCTTCTGGCGTTTACACCAGTGTTTCCAGGATATTGTTCATCGTTGCCCTCAAGGTTGATGCTCCTGTCGCCTCTGCGCTAATTCTTACAATGCTCACTACATGTCGCAATGCCACACAAGATCCCCCGTTGCAAATTGACAGGCACTACTACATTATCGCCATCACCATCGTCATCATCATCGTCGGTTTTTGATGTCCCGCGTTGTCGTCTCCTCGTGACTACGTTCATTTCGTTCTCGCCGCATTCTAGGCATGGCAGCACGGGACAGGTTCCTACGATAAAAGTTACGCATGGTACCAATATCCTCTCAAACCCCCTCGCCACCCTGCTCTCAACCCCGATGAAGAACGCCTGATAGCTCCGCATATGCCATTTATAAGCGTTAGGCATTTGACTCACGGCAGCAACAAGTATGGCATAACGGGGCAGGTGGTTAACGTGCCAGTCGACGTGCCTAACACTATGCCGTGCTGGCCATGGAAAGTGCCCAGCGACGCTACCTTCGACGTATATCATGTGCCGGCTCGTTAACAAGTCTTCCTACAGAAATGGTCTCACCGAGAAAGACCCCGTGGTCTTTACTTTGCGAATATGGCGGTGATTGTTAGAAGTGATGCAGCTAACCTACGCAGTTGTATGATGCGGGTTCTTTGGTCGGCTATTTGCGCTATTTGCGGCTATTGGCTATTTTTATTGCCTCGTTAGGTCTGTGTATGTATATGTACAAATATATATATATATATATATATATATATATATATATATATATATATATATATATATATTCAGGCTTTACAAATGTTCATCTCTTAAGGTAAAAGCTCACTGGCACGGATTATATTTTGTTCAGAATTCTATATTTTGTAGTGTGTCACACAGTATGAAGAAAAATTGATTAGTTCAAACTATTTCGCGGTATTTTGCGCCTTTGGCACTTAAAAACATAGTTCTAACTAAAAGATACGAAAACACACACGCACGCGCACACACAACACAACCATTTATGACGACACAACGAAGATGAAGATTCTGCGGATGAAAGAAAACAGACTCAACAGCATTTGTCTGTTTCACCCATGCGCATGTTTAGTCATAATAGACGTAAACCATCTGGCCCAGGTAACCAGACTTTCTTGCGTATATTTATTAGTGCATTTAGCTGCTTCTTGAATGAGTTTTTAATATTTTTGTTTACACAAAAACGTATGTAATTTCTAGCATTTTAGAACCTTTTCGAGAAAATTCGTTTAGCTTCCTTGTGTTTAACTGTCTATTACATAACTATTTTTATAAATAAAAGTGCATTATAACAGCTGAAGAGAGGGAATTGGACCAGCTGCTTCTGAGTGTACCCCTAACAAAATCTATTTAGCATGTCTGCTAGATTGTTGACAACTCTGAGCATCACTCGCGACCTTGTTTGCGAAGTAGTCATTTTTTACCAATAAGCCACCTGTGATAACCTGACTACAATTTCATTCAGTTTAGCTCATTTACTTGATTTCATTCATGTGTGGGGTTCAACGTTCAAAAATCACAATATGATTATGAGAGACGCCGTAGTGGAGGGCTGCGGAAATCAGGACCACGTGGGGTTTTTTAACCTGCACCCAAATCTGACCACACGGGCCTACAGCACTTTCACCTCCATCAAAAATACTGTCACCACAGCTTGGATTTGATCCCGCAACTTGCGGGTCCGCAGCAGAGTACTTTAGTCACTAGACTACTACTGCCGGATAGTTTCTTTACTTAACTGAAGCAGTTGTCTGTAGCTGAATGTAAACAAATGCACACCACTGCAGCACCAGTGGTAACTATATAAGTGCTCTTTAGCTGTTCATCATATGCTTTGGAGCATAATGCTTTGTATGTTCAAGCGGCAGCAGCATTCAATTCACTCAAAGTTCTGAATGTGCATGACTAAAATGCAAGTGGTCACAGTAGCATGAACTGAAACAAACTGTTAAGTACAGTCTTGGTTCATTTGTGGATTGTAAATCTTGACTGTGTCCATGTCTAAAAAAGCTCCCTCAAGACAAAAGATGAGAAATGGTACTCCTCTGTGAGAATTCGTAACGTGGTTTATTATCACCCATTGTATTATTATATCGTGTAGGGTGTTGTATGCCAAGCAACAAATTGTGGCAGAACGACCAAAAATTGAGTGACTTGGCACATTTCAAATAGCTTTAGAGATGCATGTATTGATGAGAGAGGTGTTTTGTTTCCCCGCCTTCTAGCTTTTCTAACATTTTAAATTAACGAGGATGTATACTTAGCCATGCCACTTGCAATCCTACACTTTAGAACAAATGTTCTTGGGCACAGTAATAAACCTAAAACAGTAAAATAGTATTACAGTGCGGTATATGGTGAATCATAATGCGATTCTGGTTTACTTTATAGTTGTGCATATCTATATGCGGACTATTGAAAGGACAGCACACTACCTCGTCTTCGATGGACTGGGGGATGCTATGCAGGCCGCTGTCACATCTCGAAATCCTCCCATTCGAATACACGGCCTTCTGAAATGATCGAAGCAGTAGTAGAAGCTACTCGATGGGTTCAACAAACATTTTGCACATTTTCGAAACGCACTTTTTATGCGTAACTTTATGCTCAATCAATCTTTAGGCCTACAACTAATTGATTTTATTAAATTTAGCAGGAGCTTGCCATTAGAGCAAGAGCATGTTCATGCATAAAACTATATACAAAGACATTAGGTCCACACCATAGCATGCTTTACTATAAACAGCCTACCTGTGTGCAGTTTAGAATGTAAAGGTCACAAATATGCTTATGAAAGCAGCAGTACATTTAATTTCTGTTCACTAAGTCATGTATTTGCCATAAAATATATTCCTTTCGAAGTTAGCTGCTCTCGGGCATTGGTGTAAACCACTCTTTTTACAGTTGTAATCCTGAAATGTGGAACGTTTATTGCACTGTGGCACACCAGACCACTTTCAGCGCCATTTCTTGTCCTTGTTTTTTGTTTTTGTAGTTACGCTGTAACTACTACTTTGTTGCGCTGTTCCTCTAACCAGTTGTAGTCAGACACCTTTCAGTCTCGTAAAGTATGCTTGCGGCATTCATAAGTAACGTTGAGCGCACAAGCCTGTGATATGCGCACAAGCCTGTGTTTTTATTGAAGTATTTATGCTTGTGTGTGCTCACTAAGAAACCTGAAACTCTGAAAGAGTGCAAGAGACAAGAGCACTGCACGAGCCCGGCCTGGCCCATGGGATGGGTCGGCTGGGTAAGGATTGTTGAATTGGGCCCGGGCCGGGCTCGGACCCGTGAGCATCGGGCCAGGGTAAGGCCTGGGCATCAGTAAGATGAGCAGTATGTCATGGTATCATTTATATTGGCATAACAGCGTGTACATAGTTTTGCGTTGTTGTTTTGTGAGGTTTTTCGTCCCGATGAGACCCAAGCTATGTAAGGCGCCATAGTTTAGGGGCTCCAGCTAATTTAGAACACCTTGAGTGCATTAGTGTGCATGTAAATTCCGCAGTACAAGACGTCCATCATTTTGCTGCATTGGTGTGCCACACATTTAAGAAACTCTTAGTATGAGTTTTCATCAATCAGTGAAAAATAATGCTAATGGGTAGCACGTAAGGCTTTCCATGTGGTACTGCTGGAAGAGACAGATTACACTGCCTAAATTAGTGGTCATGATATTGTGCGCGTTTGTATATAAATAAACATGTATACTATGCAGCTACATTCTCATCCCGCTACTCTTCTTTCCCCCTGTGTGACTCCGTAAACTGGTAAACGCGACTTGTGAGCAACTACTATCTCAGGAGCTGCTGTTCTCTCAATTTAACTGCAAGATGCAGAGAAACTCACATCACAGGCCCTCTAGTTGATGCAAATGTAGCCGAATTTTCGTGCTAGCAAACTACTTTAAAAGATTTAGCATTTGGCAATTGGCAAATGTTTTTTAGCTGTTCTCTCGAATGCCAATCGTATAGATTATATTTTTTTCCTCTATTTACGACCCACTTCCTCTTTGTTCTATTTCGTCAGTAATTCACGGGTATCCTATTTTATCCAAGCTCATGCGCGTGGCGCTCAAAACATGGAAATGCTCCCGTGGTTGAAGTGCGTAAGAACTCTAAGAGAGGTGATATTTATCATGATGATTTACAACTGTACTTTTTCTAGCACGAAGGTATACTGACAGAGCTGTATTGATATCATTTACTACATAAATGTGTAAATTGTCAACTATTACTCACAACTGACAGCAAAGCCATGAAAAGTAGAGAGGATGGTATCAAAAGTACTTATAACGTAAATGAAGTAAACGCAATGTAAAAACCAGCCCTTAACTTTACACTTCTCCTGATTCACAGCAAGCGTCTCATTTATTTTATTTTATTTATTTATTTAGAAATACTGCAGGCCTTGAAAGGGCCGAAGCAGAAGGGGAAAGGTACAAGCAAACAGTAAAAGTGTGTTGGTATCAAAGATAACATACTGACAACAAAATGAATTTAGCAACAAGAAACAAGCACTGAAAAATACGAAACAATGAAAAAGAATATACAGAACGGAAAAACCAACAATACATAACTATCTGATCAATGTACAAGGGTATCTGTACAAGGCTAGGTTTAAGACGTGATGGATGTGTTTGAGCCGATGTTGATGAGTCCACTAAGAGGCAGGCTGTTCCAGTCTGCTACTGTTCGAGAAAAAAAAAAGGAATACTTAAACATGCTGGTTTTGGCATCGCAAGGTGTTAATGTGGCAGCGGGGTGATGTCTTGTTCGACGAGCAGTGAGAGGCCTAACATAAGGTTCAGGAGAAAGAGTCAACTTATTATTATGCAGTAGGAACAGAAATTTAAGCCTGTGCATTTTCCTTCTTAGTTATAAGGACTGAATGTTGTGTCGGGTCATTAAAATAATTGGAGAGTCACTGGTAAAATATTTAAAAAATATAAACCTTAGTGCTTTACGTTCGATCCTTTCCAGCGAATAAATGTTAGTTTTAGTGTAAGGATCCCACACGATAGCTGCGTAATCTAGCTTAAGACGCGCAAGAGAAGTATAGGTGGTTACACGGGTCTCGGCAGGAGTGTGTTTTAATTTGTGTCTGAGGCAGGAGAGTTTTTTGAAAGCTGAGTTGCAAAGGTGAAAGATGTGGGTGTTCCAACTGAGATTATTACTTATTATGACACCTAGGTACTTATGTTCATTACCTCTTCAAGTGGCATGGACGCAAGGTTATAAGTGAACAGAAGTTTATTATTTTTGATCATATTTATGAATACTGTTTTGTCAATACTAAGCTACATGTCCCAGCGTTTGAACCACGTTCAATATTTTTAAGGCTGCAGTTTAAGGTAGTTTGATCTTTTCGTAGCAGATTTTGTTAGAGAGTAAGCAGTCGGCTGCGAATAACATTAAATGAAGAGGTTAATGAATAGATTCAACAATGTCATTAACATATATATTAAATTATGAAGGTCCAAGAACACTTCCTTGCGGAACACCAGAAGTTACTGGAAGGTTACTCAACGAGTAACCTTCCAGTAACTTCTGGTTACTTGATGCCTTCAGATGGTATGTGAGGGGAGATTGGTCAGCTGCCATCTCGTAAGGAGAACTCGTACTACGTGACTCAAAACAGGCACGGAGCAGTGTTCCACACTCGTCATTACTGGAAACACGCGGCTTCACTGACGCCTATATGTTCAGATGCCCACATATATCCTCTAAATTTGACAGAAGGCTTACTGCCACCGTAGCTCGATGGTAGAGCATCGGACAAATTTTCCAAATGTCGAACGTTAGGTCCCTACTCACAGCAAGCTATCTTTTTATTCACTTTTATTTCTTGACATTTACGATGCAATAACTTCTAATAAGATTACCTATACTTTTCCTTGCATTGTTGCCAGTTATTTCTCAAAAACATTTTGCCTAAGAAAAAATAGCTTCAAATTTGCACTTTCCTTCACCCTAAAGCTCCACTGACACACCCCGTCGAGGAATCTTTCATTCCTTCAAACTCCTATCCCCCAACGTCTGTTGTTTCTGGATATTAACGAAAAAGTAAAACACATCATAACGGCAGACATGGTATCCAACTGTTGTAAAAGTTTAACATGTAGAGGCTGTTCGTGCTTAGCTTCTTTCTCCTTGTTGTCCTCTACATGCGTACTCTGTAGAGGGTGCATGTCAGAGATGCATGTCTTTCAATGCAAAAAAAAGATAACGTGATTAGCACTGTGCACATGGGAGAACCAGCTTAACTCGCAAATATTCCCTTTAATTATTTCGCAAACAATAGGGGCGCAAATAACCGACACTACATAGAGAAGCGGTCGATGTGATGACACTGAAATTTATTCTTAAAACAGCCTCTAGAAAATATCTTATGTGCTGCATGTATCGGCACAATACTTACAGATTGAACAGTGTTTCGTTTATGCTCAAGGCATAATTGGCTGGAACGGGCTGGGCTGGGCCCAAACCTTGGGACCGGCGCTGGGTACGGGTTGCAATTAAAAATACCCGGGCCCAGCTCGAGTTGTACATAGAATTGTTTTTTCGGGCCGGGCTAGACGGGCCAAAAAAGTCGGCCCGTGCACTAATGGCACTAATTCTTGTAGAAAATTTTAGAACTGTCTAACCACAATTTTTGGAAACTGATGAACTTTCTCATCGTGTTTTTCTGCCCCCCCCCCCCCCTTGTTTCTTCAGATGTTGGACTGAAAAAAATACGAAATAGAACACAAACTAGCGCGACGTACTCCAGAGGATATTGAGCACAATATATTTTGTCGCATGATCACAAAGTGCGTCGGCATATTTTTATATAAAAATATTACACGGGATTTGATATCACTAAGCTACGATATGATGCCTTAGACTTTGTGTGCTTTATTTTTTGTGTTTAGCTCAGCTTTGTGGAGATATCTTACAATGAGCCATAGTGAAGGGCTCAAGAAATTTAGACCACCTCTCTTCAGCGTGCGCCTAAATCTATCAGCATGTTTTTTTAAATCCTAGGTAAAGACAGCTGTGGCCCTGTTTATACGCTTACTATGCAAAAGAAGATGCTGTTGAGAACTGTGGCTGCAAAGATACAGGGACTACGCTGGTCGGAAGCAGCCGGAACCCGCAAAGATCAAATGGGCGCGACGTCGCATACACCTTTCTTTCGCTCCCACACCTTCTCCGCGATGTCCTCTTCACATGGCTCTGTCCAATTTTTACGGCGCCAACCCCTTCTTCTTTTCATTCTTTCCTTGTCGCAATCACATTTTCTGTGCAATGGTCTGTCGCTGATTGCATCTACCCCACTTTCTCCCACTATGAAAATTTCTATCTCCTAGTCAGAATGAAGAGCAATAATTTAGAACAAGCTGCATTGCCTTTAGGATCAGTGGTACGGACTCAGAGATGACTATCATCTGGGACGCAAGTTTGAAAACTCGATTTGAAACGTCTGTCATACACCTAAAAGAAAAGGCATATCTAAACAACACAATAAAACAGCTATAAGCAATTGCCGACATACATATACTTGTGTACAAATCTACCAATTCACTATTTTCATCTTTGTTACTCACAGAAGTATGCTACCCACAATACAGATATTTTAGTGCAAGCAAACAGTTGCAACTCATTGTATAGCGCAGGGGTTTAGATGTTTAGTGGGCGTGTGGTTTGTTTGTATGCTTTTCAACGCTCCGTTACCACGTTTATCGATTATGCACATTGAGTGTTTGATACAATGGCGAGTGTAGCTTCGAAAATTGTCTACGTTCTATAATTGTGACTGGCGAAAAGTGCGGACTTAGGACAGTCTTTCGACAAGAATATCGCTGAGTGTACAGTACATTGTGGACAGAAATGCTGCCGAATACCCAGAGGATGTTAGGTTTAACAAGTTCTAGTAACTCTATGGATTACATAGCTAGGTTACTTAACTACATTACAAAAATTTCACGCAGGAGCTGAGTGTCATCATCTGAGCGAGTATGATGACTCTACAATGATGATGGCCAGAGGAGCGTTCATAAATAAGCCAGTAGGTTTTGCGCTATTCGTTATGCTTTTTTTTGCACTTTACACAGTTTACCAAAGCGCTCGCTTTTGTGTTCGCCACATCTGCTTGGTGTGGAAGAATTCGCATTGATTTTCGCAATAGTGTATTTCTGTATTGCAAGAGTCGCGTGTCATGGCTCTCTTTCTTCACTGTTTCATTCCAAAAATGCTTGTCGCGCGACTGGCCTGCGTCCCGCTTCTGCGGGGGTGGAAAGGTGAAGGGCACAAGTCTTGAAGTTTGGCCGAGTTGGTTCGTCGTGTTTGAACTGGTATAGCAAATTAGTGCAAAAAAAAGTGGCCGAGCAGACCGACACAAGAAGCCAGAGCGCTCTGTATTCTTCTGTCAGTCTTCTCAGTCATTTCTTTTGAACAGTAATGCGCTATACCAGTTGAAGGGTAAAGGTGGCAAGCAAAAACGCCGCGGCGCCTTCTCTACCCGTTTTGGCGGCGTCACCTTTGGAGTGCTTGTGCGATGTATCTGTGTCAGCGGGAAGGCCACGTTTGCCTTGCGTTTTGGAAGCAGAGCGCAGATGGGGCAAGTGGGGTAGGAGGGCAGGAAGACAAACAGTTTCGGCAGTACTTGGAAGCACGGTCGTTTGCGGAAGACGGAATGACGCTGCGACCGAGGAGAGATTGCAAGTGGCCTACTCATTCAATTCCGCCGCTCAGAAGCGATAGTAAACTGAAAGAAGAATCACAAGCTAGATTTTCAATATCCCAGCTGTAATTATGTAAAAAAAACGATTAGGCATTGTCGAAAACCATGAAAGTGGACTACAGCTGCATACCGCACGAGATAAGTCACTACAGCTACTTGGACAAATAGATATCGCTATGCAAATTTAACTAGTTTAAACATACCTTTCATTGTCACAAACTTCTGATCCTGTTGCAAAAGTTTAAGCAACATTTCGTTAAACTCAGTATAATTGGCGTGCAGTACGTGAAGACGCACATATAAAGACACAAGCCCGCGGTACTCATCTGGTGTGTATGTTTGCGGCTTCGTCCGTGACTACCGCACCGCACTCGTTTGTGCCAGAAGTTAGAGTTTCACTATAGTTAGGATTATATTGTGGCTGTGTAAGGTTGTAGCTACAAGAACCAAACTGAAGTTGAAATGGCTCACAGGAGGAAAATATCGTTCAGTGAATTACGTTAGGTTATGGTACTAAGTTTACGTTCCTTTGAAGTAGCACAAACTGTTTATAATGATCAATTTTATGTGAATATGCAACTTATTTCACGTAACGAGTAAGTATAAGCTCTGCATTGTTTAACGCAATTTGATTGGGACGGGATGAGGCGAGGGCCTGTATTTTTAGTCGTGCACTGTTTTGATCAGATTGCGCTAAATACTTTAGACATGTTGTACCTACAAGACCAGAAGTTAAACCTTCTTTATATTTGCTGCCATTTGTTGGGATCTTTCTATTCGAGAAAAGTGATGTGAAATATTTGTCCTACAATTGTAGTTGCTTTCTGAAGCATGCTGTTTAAAATTAATTTAGGTTTTTTTTCAGGAGCTCTTAGTGCTCACTAGTTTATGTGCATTGTGCTGAAATAGAACAACACAACTGAATTATGTGCTGATTATGAGTAAATGTTCCTTTTGTGGGCTTTTTTGATGCAGCATTGTACCAAATGTATGCTATAATTGGCAGACTGTGTATCTAAGGTCTAGTGTTCATTGTGCAATTGCTACTTATTTTATTATGTAATTGTAGGAGTAGCTAATCTGATTTCTCATACGTCATTATGTGTGCAGACGTTTCCAGAAGGCTGCAATTTTTCTGATTGGCTTGCAGCCCTGCGAATACAAATCAATATTTCTAGCGATGAACAAGGCTAGAAATAACAGTGTTGAATGGCTCAAATTCACCGTATGGTCAAATATGTAGTGCTTAGCACCAGGGTGTGTGCGCATCAGCCACACAGTCTCTTATTTTCTTCAGTTTGTTCATTTTATATGCATACCAGTGCTGAGGCATTTTTCATGTGTTTTTTTTTTCTACCTTGATTTAGAATTTCCACATGCTGATGAATGTTAGTGAGCAATTGTGTCATCAGGGTTGTATGTAATAAGCTGGCTTCCTAGTTGTAGCATGGCTGAGTCACTCCGATGTCACCAGCCATTTCGTTAAAATCACGTGACCTCTTACGTCACCATTCTTGCCTATATCTACTTCGTTTCAACCACAATAAACATTGTTCATCACCCGACTGCAGGCCCGCTTACATGGTGGCAGCGGTGCCTAGCTGAAATGGCCACGCTGCCAGCGATTTTGCCGTCAACAATCTTGCCGCTGCCAAAGCCGCTGGACACATCGGACAACGCCTGGCTTGCATGGAAAACTTGGAAGAGTTAGTTCATGCTATTTTACACTGCTACCCAGTTGACAAAACAAGCGAAAGAAGTGTAAGCAGCCACGTTGCTAGTGATTATTGGCGAAGAGGCAAGGAAGGTATACAGCACCTTCACGTTTCAGGCTGAAGAGGACAAAAATAACGTAGACATCTTAATTGCCAAGTTTGAAGAGTTCTACAAGCCAGAAACGAACTTGACCTATCATGAGGGAGGCGAACCTTTCAATGAGTGGTTGACGGAGCTACGAATGTTAGCCAAAAACTGTGAATTTGGGGTAATGGAAGACCGGATGCTGCGCAGTCGTGTTATTCTGGGTATTCGTGACAAGAACCTGCAGCAGAAACTGATTGCGGAAAACCCTTCGTACAAGAAGACTATCGATATCTGTCGCACGCAAGAGCAAGGGAAACAGCAGTTTCGTGAAATCAGTGAAGCCACGGAGACAGCGCAGGACACGGCAGTTAAAGCAGTCGCAAAGAAAGAAGATGCCTGCAGCAGCTGCGGCTGTCGCGCACACTGCGGCGAAAGATGCCCCACCACCAGTAGAACATGCAATAAGTGCGGAGTATTTAACCACTTTGCCCGATCATGCAAACCGGCAATGCCTTCGCGAACCGTTCCTCACAAGAAGAAAGAACTACGGGAACTATGCGCAGAAGATGGCGATTTTTTTCTGCAAACATTAACGGTGAGCACGGTCAACACAGACCACTGGAGCGTGACGGTGGACGTTGAAGGACAACCAATGACTTGCAAATTAGACACGGGGGCTAACTGTTGCGTCATTTCAAGGAGAGACCTTGCAAAGCTAACGGATCTACCAGAGCAGGCTTGCCGGGTCGCGCTAACAGCATTTTTTGGCCACAAGGCAACCGCCCAAGCAAAAGTACACCTGCGGCTTTCAGCCAATGAGAGGGTGGTACACGAAACATTCTATATCATAGAGCAAAGTGTACCAGTTACTCTGAGTGGTTCAGTAGCCGAACGCCTTGAATGTATCCACCGGGTATAGCACGTTCATGTCGATCAACTGTACCAGCTAGCCCAACCTTTCGCAGATGTCTTCCCATGACTGTTTGAGCTCAAGGACTACGAGTACAAAAAAACTCAATCCCGGCGCCGTGGGTGTCGTCGTACCAGCTCGAAGAGTCCCCGTGGCCCTGGAGGACAAGACTAGAGCGGAACTTCAGCGTATGGAGGATCAGGGCGTCATAATAAAGGTAACTGAGCCTACAGAATGGTCCAGCCATATGGTTACCGTTGTTAAAAGAGACAAAGTTCGAATTTGCCCTGATCCAACATCACTCAACCAAGCCATACTCCGTGAAGTTTATCCTATGCCAACGTTAGAGGATGTCGCTCCCAGGCTGGCCGGAGCAAGATTCTTTTCTACGCTTGATGCAGCTTCAGGGTTTTGGCAAATTCGGCTTAGCGAGTCGAGCTCCAAACTTTGCACCATGAGCCCTCCATATGATCGCTATCGGTTCCTTCGCATGCCGTTCGAAATATCTTCGGCCCCAGAAATATTCCAAGCAGCAATGCACCACGTTTTGTAAGGCTTGTCCTGTGAGGCGGTTGTGATGGATGACGTATTAGTATGGGGCGGAAATAAAGAAGAGCATGAGACTGCAGCTTAAAACTTTTGTTATCCCGGTGTCAACAGCACAACCTCCGCCTTAACCCCAAGAAGAGTGCGTTTCTGCAGCCGGAGGTCCGGTATCTGGGACACATACTCACGACAGAAGGCATACGCCTTGATCCGGAGAGAGAACAAGACATACTTGAAATACCAGAACCGAAGAACAAGAAAGAAGTGCAAGTATTTCTTGATACGTTGAATTTTGTGCAGCGATTCATTCCCAACATGTCAGAGGTAACCGCTCCACTTCGAACACTGTTGCCTAAAGACATTGCATGGGTTTGGACAGAGGTGCAGCAAAAGAGTTTTGAGACGTTGTGTCAATCCTTGAAGAAAGCATCCGTTTCAGTTTCTTCAACCCTAAAAAGCCTTATATTCTTTCGGTTGACGCAAGCCAATTAGGAGTGGGGGCAGTTCTCATGCAACACAGCCGCCCAATCGCCTTTTCGTCGCGGTCGCTCGCAGAGGCGCAACAAAACTATGCAGAAATTGAGAAGGAAATGTTGGCGATAGTGCATGGTTGCACGAAGTTCCATGACTATGTTTTTGGTCAGGCAGAAGTGATTGTAGAGAGCGACCACAGGCCTTTAGTACCAATACTTAACAAGCCGCTGCATCAGTGTCTCTTCGCTTGCAATGCATGAGGCTGACCTTGCAGCGCTCTCCGATTTAACTTGTTTATAAACCAGGCAAAGATATTTTTCTTTGTGATGCTTTGTCGCGTTTTCCGAGCACAGTGAGCATGTGCGAGGAAACTGCGCAATTTCAAGTAAATGTGCTGGAATTTGTTTCAGCCTCGGAACCCCATCTAAAAAGTATTCTCGGAGCAACCAACAACAATAACGTTCTCTCCAGGCTCCAGGAATATGCGCTGTTTAGTTGGCCTGGCCAGAAGCACGAGGTTCCAGAAGCCATCCGCCCATACTGGTCTTATCAGGAGGAGATACACGCACAAGACGGGCTCCTATTTTGCAGCAACAAGGTGATTATACCTAGTTCGATGAAAGCAGAAATATTGGCTCTTTTGCACGTCGCACACCCCGGAGCCGATAAGATGAAGGAGCGGGCACGAAGCGTCATGTTCTGGCCCTGCCTGGCAAGCGACATAGAGCAATTTTCCCGATACTGCAAAATGTGCCAAAAGCATCAACCCCGAAACGCAAAAAAACCGCTTTTGAGCCATGAGGTTCCAAACTTGCCCTGGGAAGCTGTAGGAATGGACCTATTTTTTACGGGGGCCGACAGTTTGCCATTATTGTCGATTTCTATTCCTTCTTTTTTGAAATAAGGGAATTTCGCCATACCACAGCTAGTCAGCTGATGTCTTGGTGAACAGAACTTTTTTCGGCTCATGGATTACCGCTTAAACTGTGCAGCGATAACGGGCCGTCATTCAACAGCACAGAATTCAAAGACTTTTTATATGGGCTCGGCATTACCCACGTAACGTCAAGCCAATATCATCCACGCTCAAATGGTATGAAAGAGGGGGCCGTGCAAAAAGCAAAAATCTATTAAAGAAGTGCTCTTTTAGAACGCCTGATTTCCACATGGCTCTGCTTGAATGGCGTAATACACCGCGAGGTTCTGTTTTGAAATCCCCTGTGCAGAGACTGATGGGAAGGCAGACGAGGATCCTGCTGCCCGTACCCTCAAGCCACCTGGTGCCGGAAACTGTGCCCAACCAAGCCGTCCATAACTGTCTCCAGGAAATCCGTCAACGCCACAGGATCTACTACAATCGCCGCTCCAGGCACCTGCCACCTCTACCACCTGGCCAGAGGGTGACTACATACGATACCCATGAAAAGACCTGGACACCTGCGGTCGTTCTAAGGCCAGCTGAGACGACGCGCTCCGTGGTGGTGAAGACGGAAGAGGGTCAGGAAGTTAGACGCACACGCGAGCATCTGCGAGACGTACCTACACATCCCGAAGAGAGACCTCGTGACGAGTCCGAACTACTAGAGGACGCCCAGCCCACTCAAGAGCTACGGAGAAGCACAAGGCCACTCCGGGAGCCCTGCCGCTACCCACAACCAGAAAGACCAGTGTAATTATTTGCTTTCCTAAGAAAAGGGAGATGTAGCATAGCTGAGTCACTCCGATGTCACCGGCCATTTCGTTAAAATCACGTGACCTGTTACGTCACCATTCTTGCCTATATCTAATTCGTTTCAACCACAATAAACGTTGTTCATCACATGACTACAGGCCTGCTTACACTAGTAACACCTGTTTAGTGTAATCGGCTCAAGTTTCAAGGACCTTGTTGATATAAAAACTTAGGCTTGCCCGAATACTTGTTTCGTATGTTCTGCGTGTGTGCTGTAAGGCCTGCGGGGATAAAGAACTCATGAAACGTTTATTTTCTAACATTTAGGTGTGTACCCGGTCATCTCACCTCTTCAGGGCATCCCAGCAGATGACATGTTCCGGAAAATTGGGACAACTTACCCGCAAACCTGGGAAACCATATATTGTACAGCACGCATTTGCTTCAAATTTACAGAAAACTTCAACACGTTTAAGTACTCAGGCACCGACTTCACTTTTTAGAGACATCCCAAGTCGAAAGAACCAAGACGTAGCCTAAGCTTCATTACCCATGCACTCCGTGTTTGGCTTGGCTGCCTCCGCTTGTTACTGCCAGTGTTCTATAATATGTTTCCGGAAGCTTTGATTGAAATTATAATATAATATTTTATTTGACCAGCTGTAACTTCACAAACATGCTTGCATTAACCTGCACATGCCCATTGCAGCACATCTAAGTGTTCTAAATGCATAATATATGAGTTAAATTATTGCAGTATTTGTGAAGTTTTTCTTGTAACTCATATATTTTACTGCAATCCCTCATACAGGATACGAATGCATCGCTGCACACACACATAAATTCCTTTCAAGGACCACGTACATCAAAAGCAAACTGTCATCATTGCTGAAGAGTGATGTTAAATGAAAGAGAAATGTCACAGGTGTACACTATAATTTTCCTTCATTTAGCCAAGGCATGTTTTTTTGTCAATAAATAGTTTTCTTCATTTTATTTTGTTGACAAATACCTTTGTACAGCACAAGTTTTGTAGTATGTGAATGCGTAAACTTCTCTACGTTGTTTGGCTGCGCTTTTATGAACGAACAAACACACGATCAAGCAATATTATTATGTGATCCTGTATTGTTCGCCGACATATCGTAAGTGTTTTAAGCACGATAATAGTTTTGTTCCAAGAGTGTTATCAAAATAATTCGACCTAATGCACAAGCTTCTCTGAGAGTCATTGCAAAGAAGACATTTTATACTCACAAGAAAGCCACTGACACGAAAGTTACTCATAAGGACACATCAGAATTAAGGTGGACAATACTTTTTTAAAAGACGCTACGAGTACATTTAAGCAATTATGAAGAAATACATTGAAGAATCTAATGACTGTTGATGTGAAATGTAATATCCTCTTCACCTGTGAGTACGCATCAGAATGATGGTAGTAAACGTGTTTTGAATGTTAATACGTGTACAATACAAAATTCTGAAGGTGCGCATCAGAAAGTCCACAGACTGATATGTCAAAAGTAGTTTGACTTGCTTTTTGAAGTCATCTCACGTTTTCATAAGAGACCAAACTTATCTTTATTGGAGTTCTTGCTATTAGTAATTATATACAGCCCCTAAATTTGAATGCTTATTTTGTAAAGAAGGCTTTCTATGGCTAAATATTGAAGCAGATAAAATCTTGTACTCCACAAAAAAAGTTGGGGTGGGCTAGAAAATCTATTTCTGGACGCCTAATGCGGATTCATACATTCATAAAAATGAGTCTACTGTTAACAATTTCAACCGGGTAGCTGTTATATGCACGTTACGCCATAATATTATCTTTAGCAAATCAGCGAAGGGCCCACTACGCCTCTATAAGCAATACGCGAATCTTCATTAGTCTTCACTCTGTTGGTGGTTCAGCATCTAATGATGACTAAATCTGTCTTTGGCCTTCGTAGTGAGTGGGCTTTTAAAACAACTACTAGGTGCTTGAAACCCATCTCTGACGTCTGTCCCGATTCTATGCTTTCACTACGCAATATATTGCCACAAGGCAGTAGTGGGGTTGAAGCAAAAAGCAGTAGAGAGTCCCTCCTGGAAGAAAAGACTACGAAGGGGTTAGAGACTGGTTCCATCCCACCAGTGTGCCAGCCATTGTCGTGGCGTGTAAGTATCACGAATACCCGTAAGCATACGTGTCCTTGTAAGATTATTGTTGGAGGTGCAGTGTACGCCTACCTGGTTCTCTCGGCAAACCTACACGTAACTTCGGAGCGGGCGCCACCTTCATTTTCCTGAAATAGCACAACAGGCAAACTCACAGGAGCAACAGAAGCCGCAGCAGCTGCCTCCTCTGATTCTCCTGCCTCCACGAGAACCTCGGAACCTTCTAGGGCATTGGCAAGGACAAGGTGAATGTAATAGATTGGGCCGCATTGTACGAGCGCGTGAGCGAATTCTATAGGTGGGACCCCTCGTTGATGTTGGCCAATGTTGTGCTTAACTTGCGGTATACGGCACTCATCTGGTATGAGATGCATGTGTCGGAGTTGACCAGCTGGGACATTTGCAAACTGAAGCTTGTCGAGTTGTTCAGAAAGCTGTTTGGGCGACAGCAGGCCGCGACGAAAGACCTAAAATGCCACGTGCATACATCGAATCATATGTGTTTTAGATACACGAGGTTCTGGGCGTTTGTCGAAAGGTTGACGAGAACATGAGCGAAACAGGCAAAATCACCCTAATATCAAAGAGAATTGCCGACGACGCCTTTAATCTGTTGATCATTAGAGATTGCGCCACCGTCAACATGGTTGTGAACGAATGTCAGCACCTCAAGCACGCCAACAGCCGTCATCAGCCGCCAGTTTAAGGGTCTGCCTAATATTGCAGCCATATCGACCTGTGAAAATTCCCCCAAATTCACGCAAGCTACATCAACTGACAATGTTACCCGAATAGTCCGCCACAAACTTGAAACAATGGCCGCTACAGCCATCGCTTCCGACGGCCCTCAAGATAGCGCATCCACCATCACCCTCATCCAAGCCTTCGTTCGCCAAGAAATAGCAAATCGGGGCATCGCTCCTGATTGCGTTGTTCGCACTACCGAGAGTTCGGCTTCGGTTAACCAGATCCTGGTACACCCTTCACGCTACTGTTACCCCTACCGAAACCCTGCTGAATTAAGAACCTCGGAAGATCGACCGATCGGCTTCCACTGCTCTCGTGCCGGATACATTGCGCGCTACTATTGCAGTCGTAGGACGTCCAATTCATCCTCGAACACTGTGACATGTGGTCGCTTGGAAGGCAACATTCGTGATTTCCTACTCCACACGATCCTCAGCCTGCTGCTACTAACTCTCAGGGCCCAAGGTTCAGGCGGTCACCATCACCCCAAGGCTGCCGATTTCTGTCACCGATGATTCCTCGATCCAGGTTCCCTGTACGACCTGGACCCTCAACTCAAACTAGACCATGCAGCTCCCAGAGGTGACGCTGCATTAACGACCCGGCCTGAGAATCCTCTATGGACGATTCCTACACGCCGCAATATTTTGGACCTTTTGGTGGATATGAGCGCTGCAGTCATGAGTGCTGCTCTCTGTATTAAACTGCGCAAAGTGATCGTGCCTCCTCTTAAGTGTACAGCAGTGCTTGCCAATGGAAGCTCGTCTACAGTTCTTGGCATGTGCACCTCTCGCGTTTGTATTGCTGGTCATCAGACCGCCATATTGTTTACCGTGGTTCAACAGTGCACAAATGACGTGATTCCCGGTTTCGATTTTCTTTCTGCACACTCCGCCCTTATCGACTGCTCCACGGGCCTTCTTGAGCTGGAAATGCCTTTTGAAACCGCTGTTGCCGGTGATGTTCAAAGCCGCCTTTGTGCCACCGAGTTCCTGCATCTTCCGTCGCAATCCGCGACTAACGTGCAGGTCATGTGTGATCCGTCTGTGCATGATGGTGAATAAGTCGGTTCACCCAATACCGACGTTGTGTTAAAGCATTCCAATGCTGTCTTGCGCACAATTGTGAGAGCACGCCATATTCAGACCTATTTGTCTCTTTGAATTTTTGGTTTCACCAAGCACGTGCTGCCTGCTGATAATAAACTAAGCATTGTGTCGTGGTTTCACCAAGCACATGCTGCCAGCTGGTAATAAACTAAGCATTGTATCGTCGTTGCAAGAGTGTGATGTCTCTGAACAGTCAGCTGAACAACCTACTCTGCACCTCAGCTTGCTCACTGTGCCCAACCTTTCTACATTGACATTGCCAAAATGGTAGTGCCAGATCTTTCGCCCTCCGAAGCACAAGACCTTGGCCATCTCTTGGCATTCTATGTGGACGTATTCGATCTTGACAACCGCCCTTTAGGTGAGACATCAGTTGTGACCCGCAAAATCAACACCGGCAACGCGACACAATTCATCGCCACCCTTACCATGTCTCCGCAACCAAACACTTCGTTATGCAGAAAGAGGTCAAGAAAATGCTCACCAATGGCGTCGTCGAACACTCATCTAGCCCGTGGGCATCCTTGTGAAAAAGAAAGACAATACATGGTGGTTTTGGTCGACTATAGAGATTTCAACAAGGTCACTAAAAGGGATGTTTACCTCTTACCAAGAATAAATGAGGCTCTTGACTGCCTTCATGCCGTCAAGTTTTTCTCGTCCATTGGCTTTAGATCTGGTTATTGGCAGATCGATGTTGACCCATGGGACCAAGAAAAAACAGCATTTGTAACTCCCGTTGGGTAATATCAATTTAAAGTAATGCCGTTGCGCAATATTTACCTTTCAGCGCATGATGAATTCCCTTCTACGCGGCTTCAAGTGGCCTATTACTTGTGCTACTTAGATTATATTATTGTTTTTTTCACTGACGTTTTCTAGTCATCCTGAACGACTGTCCAGTATCTTTCCAAGTATTCCGCAACGCTGGTCTCCAGATGAACTCCTTCAAATGCCGCTGTGGCTGTCGCGAAACAACTGTACTTGGTCACCTCGTTAACGCATCTGGTGTACAGCCCGATCCGTGAAAAAATCGCGCAGGGAATCAATTACCGGTACCCTCTTCTGCTAAGGATGTCCGGAGCTTTCTACATTTGTGCTCCTATTTCCGCCGCTTCATCCGAAATTTTGCCGATATTGCTTGGCCTCTCACTGAGATTCTGAAAAAATACATCGCAATTACTTGGAATTTGCCTCAAAGTGCGGCATTTTGGGTGCCCATTTCAGCACTCACGACTACGCCAATACTAGCCCACTTCGATCAGATTGCACCGAAAGATGTTTTCACTGACGTGAGTGGCCACTGAATTGGTACTGTTTTAGCTCAGCGTCAGCATGAACATGACTGCGTCATTGCCTACACCAACCGCCTTTTATCCCTTGCCGAGAACTTTTCCGTCACAAATTGAGGGTGTCTTGGTCGTGTTTGGGCTGTCGCTGAATTTCGCCCGTACCTGTCCAACCGCAGATTTACTGTTGTAACTGATCATTATGCGCTCTACTGGCTTTCCTCGCCCAAGGATCCCATGATACGTGTCGGTCGTTGGTCTCTCCGCCTCCAAGAATACACCTTGTCGGTCGTGTATAAATCTGGTCCCCTCCATCAGGATGCCGACTGCCTGTTGCAATATCCAGCGGATTAGACAGACGCTAGAGAGAGCTACCACAGTCCCTTAATACCGTTCTGGTCACGAAACTTTTCCGTCACTCTATGGGAGAGCTTGATATGGTGCCAAGAGCGGCCGCTACGCGGCGCAAGCCGTCCTAGGGGGGCCATCGCCCCGCTGCGCCCGGCGAAACGCACTGGCCGCGGCGGCATCCCGAAGGCGTCGTGTGGTGGCAGCTCGCGGTTTCTGCATCAGCGAAACGCGAACTTCTTGTGCCAGTGCACCGTGCTCAAGGTGGACGGCATGAAAATTCGAATGAACAATGCCTAAGACGTGCTGTGTGACGGGTTGCAGCTCCGGATACCGAAGCAACAAAGAAAAGGCGTCACTCTTCTGTTTCCCAAGTAGCGCCAAACTCCGAGAGAAATGGAAGCGAGCTATACCGCGGTTGGAAGCTGGCGGTTTCAGCTTCGAAAGTAAGAACGTTCGGGTGTGCGAAAAGCATTTTGATGCTAGCGACGTTGTGAGAACCGACGAGCACATCGTGAACGGGGTGGTCGTGTCGCTTCAGCGAGAGAGACTGAGGCTTCGCACGAACGCCGTTCCAAGAATTTTTGACGGGCTCCCGGCGTACCTGACAAAGCCGAAACTGCGTTCACGGCCTGCGACTCAGAGGCAACCAGCGAAGAGGCGGCGCGAATTGTCACCGGAACGCGCAGCAGTCGAATGCCAAAATGTCAACACCGACTCGGCAGGAGAAGCCAGTGACGGTAAGCTCTTGAGCCGGTTTAGTCGCGGCGTTACTTTGTTCCCTCAGTCGCATGACCCTGTGTTAGCGGCTGGTGGCATTGAGGTGCTTCTGAACAGTGTTATTGAATTGTATAACAGATGCAGCAGCCAGCGATAGCGGACACGCAGATCAGGCCTGCCAAACGGAACAAGCAGTGTGTTCGTTTCTTGAAGTGCAGGCGCTAAAGGCGCAGCTTTCGAGTACGCGGCAACGACTCGAACGGTGTCAGAAGCAGCTTGCGAAGATGAGAGTTCTGGCCAACAAAAATGCAAGACTCTTGCAAAACCTGGACAAGCTATCTACCCGCGAGAAGCTTATTTACGATCAGTGCATCATAAAGGCAAACGCAAAATCTCCGAAAGCTGCCAGGTAATCTTCAGTCGCAAATAACTGCCACGAAGCTATGAATATAATCGCACATCTTTTTCGTGCCACTGTCTTGTGCATATTTTTAAAGAGCAGTGCACGCTAGCATTGCATGTCAGAGTAATCCTAAATTTCCCGCTTCGCATGATCGCACAATGCAAGCTGTCTGTTGCTCTCGTACTGGAGTAGGGGTGCATGTTAATATTGAAAATGACAAGGCATTTTTAAACGCGGTGGTTGTGTATTGCGGTATGAAGAAAGGTGGTGTGATGCATGTCGTGCATCTTCTTTTTTCTCCTTGCTGTGGTTATGCACTTGCACTGTTCACTCACCAGCCTCGGTTTACCTGAATGCACAACGAGCCTGCACTCTCTTTAGGTACAAAAAAGCATGGATTTATGACTGCCTGCTACTGAAGATTAAGTCGACAGCGGTCTATACATTCCTTCACGAGAATGAGTACCTTCCCTTGCCCAACCTTCGCACCCTTCACACGTACCTGAGGAGCCTCAAGGCTGACTTTGGTTTTGACAGCAGTCTATTCACCGTTCTCAAAGACAAGCTGCAAGTACTTCCTGAGCGAGAGCGTCGAGGTTTGGAACAATGCACAAACTTACTACTGCATTCTATCATTTCATATCTCATATGTGGTGCATGTCTAATGAGATGTATTTTTTTACAGGTGTCCTGATGTTTGATGAAATGAGTGTAAGAAAGAGTGTGCACATTAGGGAGTCAGACATGGCTCTGCTCGGAAAAGTTAACTTCGCTGAGCACACAAGACCCTCGGACTGTGAGAAAGATGGCGATCCCGTCCTGGTCTTTCTCTTCCGACCATTTCTTGGAGGGTGGTCGCAGACTGTTGGCACCTTTTGTTCCTCCGGTGCAGCCCTGGTTCAATAGTAGCGAAGTTGTTGCTCCAGTGCATTGTGCACCTTTCGAACGCTGGCGCTATTGTCGATGCTGTTACATGCGACAACTCAACACCAAATCGTTCAGCTTTAAGGAGCTTGGGTTAGTATCTGGGGACACGAGTTAAATTTGTCAAATTAAGAATGGAACACTACTAACTGCATTGATGTGTTCTTTTCAGGGATAAACAGTGACTAGAAACAGCTGCAAACTTCATTCCAGCATCCATGTGACCCTTCACGGACAGTGCAGGCACTAATTGATCCACCGCATGTCTTCAAATGCATAAGGAACAATCTTCAGAAGGTTGGAAAGTTTCTGGTAAGCAGTAATTCGTATCTACGTCAGGTTATTCCCTTTGCGAGGAGTGGCTTCACCTTTTTATCGCAGCTACCGTAAGGACATGAGGTCCATCACTTCCACTACTCTGCCCTGCTGGAGTACGAGGAGCAACAGGCTGGCCTTCGGGCTGTCTCGAAGCTCACAAGGGCTCACATCTTCCCGAACGCCTTCCAGAAGATGAGTGTCCGGCTTGCTGTTCAGGCGAGTAACCACTCCTAGTAATTAGTAAGGCTACTTACAGGCGAACTAATGACACAAAACGTTGCTGATGATTTGTCAAAAAAGACAAATTTCAATGCAAGCTCTTTCATTCAACAACAGTGTGCCATCATTTCCAGCTTTTCAGCGGAAGCACGGCGTCTGCAATGGAGTTTTATAGCAAGCAAGAAGGCTGCCAAAAGCTACATAACTTAACAGGTACATACGACTTCACGAAGCCGATGAACGATCTATTTGACTGCCTCAACTCAAGAAGACCACAAGACATGCAATACAACGAAGCCGAGCACATCGCGGTGAGCGAGTAAATCACACCCAAATATGTTTTTCTTTTATAGTGTACTCAAGGTTAATATTTCTTGCATTGCAGACATTGAAGGTGAACATAAAGTGGCTGGAGGATTGCTGCACATACATAGAGAGCCTGCCGAAGCAGAGGCAGGTGTGCTTCCTTAGCAAACCAACTTGTGGTGCACTGAGGATAACGCTGCATAGCACGGTGGCCCTGATCGATCGACTCTTGAAGTCTGGCTTCCGTTATGTTCTAGTTGAAAAGCTCGGCCAAGACCCTTTAGAGGTAATTCAGGTACTTTTTGGCACGGTGTGTTGGTACAGATACCTTTCTTTTTCCCTGTCCAGCTCTTTGGGATAGCCAGGCATGTTGCAGGAGACGGGGGCCAACCAACTGTTCAGCAGTTTTTGTTTATATACCGGATGCTGTCGGTGAACAACCTCGTGCGGCCACCTAAGCGAGCTTCAGTTGACGGAAGCGGGCCACAACTGCTTCTCACTCTGCAAGGTCTTTTTGACAAGGAAAAGCCCTCTACGACTCAGGTATTTTGCAATTTGTGTCCTGTTTGTGTCCTGAAGTTTCCTTTTTATCACCTTGAAAATTCAGGAAGTTGTGCACATTTCAGGTGGACACACTAGCTGTTCTGCTGGACGATGTCCTGCTGGAGCCAACAGCAGACTGCGTGGAGGACATTGGCCCCCTTTCGACCAAACACTCCATTTTGGATTACCTCGGCGGATATGTGGCCAAGAAGTTTTCTACTTTGGATTGCTTAGGCTGCATCGAAACGATATTGAGCACAACACGTCAGCCATCTGCCTTGATCCAAACAAAATCAAGAGGCTATTTGAAAGTACCTAGCAGCCGTCTTCTTGCTCTCCTGAAAATTGTTGAAGAACATGTAGAGAGGTACACGGTGCAAAACATTGCATGCGGTGACGTGTACGCGAGGATTGTTGAGGGCATTTCGCTCGACAGCCGCACAGCGTCAGCAAGTGTAGGTTGTCTGTTGCCATTTTAGGGACAACAGCTCAGGTTGTACACTTTTTTTTGAGATGTAGATTACATTTCTTCACTCGAGAGGAAAACAAAGCCTCGCGGGCAACTGTGCGCAGTTCATGCCCTGCAAGTGGTGGGCGGAAGCCACAGTGTTAAGCATAATGGCTTTGTGTGTGAGCACGCCTTCCCATTTGTATATAGTGTTGTATATCTTGTATACACTACACTGTAATATTTTCGTACCATTCATATTTATCTGCATATAGTGTAAATAGTGTATATTCAAATGCAGTTTATTTTAGGCAGTGAGCTAAGGCAGAGTGCAGCTGTTAATGAAACGAAATACACATTGTACAGTAGAGTCACAGATTGTGTAACATTGCTCAGAACAGCTGCAATAGTTTCTAGTGCTTTTCTTCTCCAAAGTGTTGTTCTCAGTGTATTTTGTGTAAATAAATGTTTTCCAACTTTCTCCCCATTACATGCAGCATATGTGAATCTCCCATTCATAAGTACACACCTGACTACTAGGTGGCGTATCATTAGCACCAAATTTAAGATTTATTGCATGCCTTAAATCATAACCGCCCTTCCCCCCCTCCCACCCAAAAAATAAAAACAAATGTGTGATGAGGTACCTCGGTAGTGGCAGAGGCGGCCAAGCGGCTAGCACTGGCATCAAAAGGAACTTCCAGATTAGGCTGCTGTACTTCCGTTCCCGGAAAAATCATAGGTTTTCGGCCGGTAAATAATAATGCCCTAAACAGTAAACAGAAGGAAACGTCAAGGGGCGGGTGTCCCGTGTAAACTGCGTGGAAAGAAGTGATCAATCAAATGTTGGGCACGTTTAGAGCGGTCGTGAAAGCCCTCGGCATCGAAAGTCCCCGCGTCAAAAAAGCGATCGGCGCTCACAAACGTGTGTCCAAAACAACAACGCATTTGAGTATAAACTCAATTGAAAGGTCTGGAATAAAACTTCTGGCTCAACCATTCAGTTCATTTGAATACTTGAGTAGTAGCGCGCGAGAGGCGAGCCGGATATAAACCAATGTGATTGCTCCTGTACTACCCAGTCGTGTTTCATTTCGTTCACCTTCCTCCCCCTATTAGCGGCCCTACCAGAATATAAAGCTCACCTACCGCGTAAACATAATCACCCTTTGGCCGGGCGCAAATACAAACATGTTGTCGAGCAGATCAAGCAGTAGCTGCTCGCATCAAGAGCATGGAGCATAAGCATCGTCTTTCAACACTTGCGAGCTATAGCTCGCAAGTACCGCTTCGAGGCATCGTAAGTATGCATATAATTGGGCTATGAGACAATTATTGACACAATGTGTTATCGCGTGGTGTGAGAACACTTTTAATGCGCTGCTGTTTATAAGGCGGGCCCGCACTTCCAAGTAAACTACGCGTGCGTTCCAAAGTACACAGCTCTCATTCGTCGTCGACACTGGATCCCGTTTCAACTTATTTATCTGGTGGCATTGATGCGTTCAGAGACGTTTAAATAAAGGTAACAGGAAGAACAGCACGCACATAATCGCGTCGAAACGTCGGCCGCAGTGCGCATACAAGCCCAGCAGTGGCGGCGGCTTGTGGCCCCCATACGACGGGTGGCGCCTCTAGCGACAGATTTTGTCCCTATATCAACCTTCGGGCGGAGTTTCGTGGCCAGAAAAGAATTGAAGGACTCTGGAGCTACTGAGGCTTGCGTCTTATCAACATGAGACTTTCTTGATATCGCTTCTGAACAACGCAGCCACCCGGATTTACTTCTCATCATATGAGGCCTGAGTTCCGCTACCCCACCCACGTCTCTGAAATTGTATTTCCTTCACGAAGGGGTTCTCTACCACCCCAACATGCGCGCTAATAGTCCGGACCACCTTCTCGTCCTACCTGCCCATTTGCGTGTAGATGTTCTCCGACAGCTTCACGATGAACCCGCCGCCAGTCACCTGGGAGTCACTCGCACTTATGATCACGGCCGGCGCCGTTTTTTCTGGCCACGCCCATGTCCATCTGTGCAAAAGTATGTCGCACGCGGCGACCTTTGTCAACGTCGAAAGCGACTAAGAACGCTTCCAGCTGGCCTGTTTCACTCTATTGAGATCCCTGCTCAACCATTCTACTGCGTAGAGCTCGACCTTCTCGGACCATTCCTCACTTTTGAAACCAAGAACAAATGGGTTACCGTGGCGACGGACTACGCGACACGTTACGCGATCACCCGCGCTTTCCCAATCATATGCGCTACCGATGTCGCCAACTTTCCACTGCATGGCATCATTTTGCATCATCACGGTACTCCTCGACAGCTCGTTACTGACCAAGGCCGACACTTTTTATCTCACGTCGTCGAGGATATCGTACGTTCCTGTTCCATGAACCATAAATTCACAATGGCATACCATCCACAAACTAATGGATTTACAGAGCACCTGAATCACACTATCACCGACATGCTGTCGACGTATGTTTGTCTAGACCACCACCACTGGGACGCAACGTTACCCTACTTCACCTTCACTTACGATTCCTCGAGACATGATACCGAAGGCTGTTCCCCATTCTACCTTCTTTACGAACGTGAACCCTCTCTGCTTCATCATACTCTTCTATCCGCTGGTTCAAGCTTCCCTGTCACATACGTCCGCGAAGCCATAGAACCAGCCGGCGCATCACGACAGATCGCCCGAGAATGGCTCATACTTTTTCAAGCCTGTCAGAAAGATCAGTACCATCGCCATCACCACAAAGTTTGGTATACACCCGGTTCCCCAGTACGTTTGTGGACCCCATGTCGTCAGATCAGCCTTTTTGAAAAGCTCTTATTTCGCTATGACGGACTGTACAAAATTCTGCTCAAGGTCACTGACATCACCTATGAGATACAGCGAGCAATCAATGCAGCGCACTCAATGCCACCACCATCTACTGTTGTGCAAAAGCTTTATATGTCACACAACACTCAACTTTCGTGACAAGCGCCGCGTCAGCACTTTTACGTCGCGGGGTAGTGTCACGCGGCAGTAGTGGGATTGGGGCAAAAAGCGGTGAGGGTTCCGGCCTGGAAGAAAAAACACCGAAGTAGTTGTAGACTGGTCCCAGCCCGCCAGTCTGCCAGCCATTGTCGTCACGTGTAAATAGTGTGAATACCCGTAAATATGCAATTCCTTGTAGAATATAATGTGTTAAAAACTTCTTTCAGTACTTAGCATTCATAAGTTGTCTTTTTTAAGCAGTTCCAACAAACTTGGTGTGGAGTTAGTAGAGTAATGTGGTTTTCTCAGCTTCCCTGGTGAACTATTCCAAGATTTCGGGTATGTGGTTTGGGTAATGGAGATTTACTCATGATCAATTTGCCTTTAGGGATTGGTCGGTGGTGCCACCAAGGCCTTGGTGTTCCACTCAGTGCACACAGTTCACAGTACTGAAAAAAGGGGGTAGCAGGTATTCAGCGCAATGCTAAATTGTTTATACCACACAGATGTGATCCGCGGCCGAGTGAGCTAATCTTCTATTCACATAACTTTTCAAGTTTAGCTAAAGCGAAAGCCTGCAATAAGATTTTGGCTACAAGACTTTTCTGTGTATTACAAGGGCTGCCCTATATATGTTAGGCCGTACGTACAGAAGTTTCACCTCATATCTGCAACATATTGTAGCAGATATAACAACCTCACAACAAGAATGTCCTATTTACAAGTTTAATAAGGGCGAACTTGTGGCCAAAGCCAAAGAAATGACATAGTAGCTGGGAAAAGGAACCAAACGTCCGTAGTCCTCGCGAAATTCTGCCTCGACTACCGTCATTTTTGTCTTCACGCACACTGGCCGCTCGGTTGAAGCTCGTGCGCATGCAGGACCGGCTCACCCGTTGCAGCTGGCTTCGTCTCTTGTAGTGGTGCCGTCGGCGCTTCTCATGTTCGCGACGTCTGCCTTACACTGAGCGTTGACAGTTTCCCGTGACATTATCCCACCTCTCAAGCGGCATCGCCGCGATGCGTGCAATGCAGTTGTAGTATAGCAAGCAATTGGTTGGCTAGTCTTCGTATCGGTCGAAGAGGTGAAATTCGGTGGCAGATTTGAGCGAAGTTGTGACGGCGCCCGCCTCTGTAGGAAGTGGTATTGGATGGAGGCTCAGCTCATGACGGACCACCATTTTGGTAAATGATTGTTGAGCGAAGACGGCATTTGTTAGCTGTAAATGTTGATCACGTCTAGGGCGTGTATGCAAGAATCGGTTATTAGTTGTTGCTTATTTGCACGCCTGTTCTTATTGTCTGCTTTAAAAATGAACGTGTCTAAGACAGTTTCATATTGTCGCGACGTGAAAATACCTGGACACAGGACGCGGGTGTAACCAGGAAAACGAAGGTCTGTTTTAACAGAAGAAAGGAGCAGCTGCTTCGACGTCATCTTTCTCGGAGAAACCATGGGTGCTGTCCACGCTCATCATTTTGTCGTCCCCTTGCCCGGCCTTTAGCTGTGACATTAGCTTCGCATTCAAGAAAGCATCGGGATAGTCAAAGTGGTTCGTACTCGTTGGAAACGCATGAGCTCATGCAGAAAAATAAGGTTTCATCCGAACAACGTGCACAACTTCTGAAGAAAACCTTCGACGCCTTAATGAGTACGCAGTATCAGGAACAACCTCATAAATAATGTAACTGAGACGTCGTAAGACTTTATAGGGCCCGAAGTACCGTCTCAGGAGTTTTTCTGAGAGGCCACGATGCCGAATAGGAGTCCATATCCAAACTTTCTCTCCTGGCTTATATGAGACTAGTCGGTGATGAAGGTTGTACCGTCTTGAATCGCAGTGCTGCTGGCGACTAATACGTAGGCTTGCAAGTTGTCGGGCTTCATCGGCAAGCTGGGTGATATAATAAGCATCCGTCTCGACGTTTTCGCACTCGTGTGGCAGCATAGCATCCAGCATAGTGTTGACTTCACGACCGTGAGAAGGCGGAACAGCGTTGTTTTTGTTGTTTCTTGATGAGCCGTGTTATAGGCGAATGTGACATACGGCAAGATCTCGTCCCAGTTTTTGTGCTCCACATCGACGTGCATGCAGAGCATATCTGTAAGTGTCTTGTGGAGACGCTCCGCAAGACCATTCGCTTGAGGTGATACGCCGTTGTTCACCGGTGGGATGTGCCACTTAGTCTTAAAACCGTGTGTAATAGTTCGGCGGCGAATGCAGTTCCCCTCTCAGTTATTACTAATGATGGAGCGCCATGCCTCAGCACCACATTCTCCACGAAAAATCGGGCTGCTTCACTTGCCGTGCCCCTCTCCAGAGCCTTGGTTTCGGCGTAACGAGTGAGTAGTCGGTGGCTACTATAATCCATGTGCGACCTGCCGATGAGGTGGGAAATGAGTGCAAAAGATCCATTCCGACTTGAGCTAATGGAGTAACAGGTACGTTGATAGAATGGAGGAGGCCTGCTGGTTTGACGGGTGGGACTATTCTGCGCTGGCAATCAAGGCATGTCCGAACATAGTGTTGAACGGTCGCCGCCAGTCTTGGCCAGTAGTATTTTTGCATCACTCTGCACAGCGTACGCGCGTAATCCAAATGGCCGGACGTTAGTTCATCGCGGCATGCTTGTAATACTTCACTCCTTAGAGATGTTGGCACGACAATTAAGTAGTCGTTTCCGTGTGACGTGAAGTTCATCTTATACAGGACGTCGTTGCGCAAGCAAAATTACGAAAGCCCTCCCGCCAACAGTCTAGGTACAGATGAAGTGTGACCCTCCAAAAAAGGAAATATGGGTTCTTTTTCAAGGTCGTCTCGTTGCGTCTGTTCGCCAGTAGCCGTGTTTAGAACTCTGAAAAAGGCTGTATCGTCATCTTCTGCCGTTGCAGGCTCGTATGGCGCACGAGAAAGACAATCGGCGTCTGAATGTCGCTTCCCCGATCTGTAGACCATCGTAATGTCAAATTCTTGAAGCTTCAGGCTCCAGCGCGCCAACCGTTCTATAGCGTCTTTTAAATTTGTCAGCCAGCAGAGGGAGTGACGGTCGCTGACAACATTGAAAGGACGACCATAAAGATATGGGCGCAGTTTCATAACGGCCCACACTACGGCATGGTACTCTTTTTTCGTGGTGGAATGATTTTCTTCCGCAGGTGAAAGAGTTCTGCTCGCGTAAGCAATGACTCGTTCAGCGCCATCCTGACACCGCAAGAGTACAGCTCCTAAGCCGACATTGCTAGCGTCGGTGTGCACTGTTGTCGGGCGTCGTCATCAAAGTGTGCGAGGACAGGTGGCTTCTGAAGGTGTTGCCGCAGCTTGTCGAATGATTTTTCTGTTCTTCATTCCATACGAAGGCGACGTCTTCTCTGGTAAGGCAGGTCAATGGCGAGGCAATGCGCGAGAAGTTCTCAATGGAGCGTCGGTAGTACGCACACAGTCCTAACAACCGTCTGACCGCCTTTTTGTCAGTTGGCGCTGGAAAATTCGTAACGGCAGATATTTTTCAGTGTCAGGTCACACACCTTCACTGCTGACAAGATGCCCCAGGAACAGAAGCTCTTAGAAGCGGAAGTGGCATTTTTCTGGCTTAAGTGTTAGTGCGGCGGCAGGGATAGCTCAAAATACTGAGTGCAATCGCCTGACGTGTACGTCGAATGTGGCAGAAAATACGATGACGTCATATAAATACACTGAGCACGTCTGCCACTTGAGGCCTGATAGTACGGTATCCATTAGCCGCTGAAACGTTGCCGGTGGTGAGCACAAGACTAATGGAAGTACCCTAAATTCAAAAAGGCCATCAGGTGTCATGAAAGCTGTTTTCTCCCAGTCTCTTTCATCGACTTCTATCTGCCAGTACCCACTCCTTAGATCAATCGACGAGAAATAACGCGCATGCCGTAGTCAATATTGTTCTGACTTTCTTCATGCAGCCGGCAAGTTTACGGCTGATAATAGAGAAGTCCGTGCCAGTATCTACCAGCGCTGTTACTGGGTGTCCGTCTATAGAAATGTCTAGATTGGCGCTTACGATTCTGTCCTTGGTATCGTCCGCCGTAGGACCCGTGGTATCACCCGTCGTATCGCGTCGTAGTGAAGATGTTCATCATGTTCAGCATCTCGATGGGCGGCAACCTTCCCCCCAAAGTTCGCTGCTGTTAGTTTCCCCGGCGAGGGCAAGGGGATCTGCCCCGGGCGACCTCGGCGTAACTACGCTGCTGCGGCGAGTTAGGTGCAGGAGAAGGAGAGCGGGGTCGGCGATACGGCACATCAGCTTGCTGTGCTTGCGGGCATGCACTGCTGTCACGGCGGTTATCGGAATAATTACGACGGCAGGTTTGTAGAAAGCTCTGATGTCAATGGTCACGGTATGGGCAAATGCGGAAAACGTGGCCAGCTTCTCCGCAATGGAAGCAAAGTGGTCGACGGTTGACAATGCGCCACAAGTCTGTCTCACGAATGAATGGTCGACTGGTGGGCATTCTTTGCGACCAAGATGCAGATATTAGCGGAGTGTAGATCGACGAAGTTTGCATATGTATATTACACTCCAAGGCAAAATTACCCGAAAAAGAAGTAACGGAGCCCAAAAGGCGCGTGTGATGAACGGACAGACATATGAGGAGCAACCACAGAGGGAAGCGTGCGGCGCGAAACCACTTAGTCTCTACTGGGATGAACCGCCCGGGCATTGCAGGCAGCACGAAAAGCGTTGCCAAGGTGACCAACCCTCTTTCTCCACAGATCACATGTCCTTCTCCTTCTCTGCCTGCTCAGTCTTTCTCCGTATTTTGCCGGCGGCGGTTGCGTAGTGTCATGCTCGGAGTGCTCGAACACGGCCACCTGGTTTCGACGATCTAAGAATTACGACGTGTTGCTTGTATGTACGCCTGGATGAGCGTGGGCTGCTGCTTTAGCGTTTCGCTGCACCCATGAAGTCTGGAGCAAGCCTCGACAGGTCACCACGCCGCGCTGCATATTTCTGGCTTCAAGATTGTCGCGACCAACACACGACAGCAACAGTTGGGAAGGCCAATATGGCGGCCGAGAAGAACAGGCCTAGCGGATATATACTTCAGTCCGACTCAGGGTAGAAAACAGCGCTGGATTCTAAGTCAAGTAGGCTATCATTCCTTATTCTACACTACTTGTCACGTGTGCGATACGGATCGCGCGTGCCGGCAACGGGCTCGGTCGTATTGTATATCGCACGCAGGAAATGCATCGCGAAGGTCAGCTTCGGCGTATTCAGTTCGCCTGTGCTTTGCAACCGCCTGGAATTTGGCCGCCATTGTCGTCGGCCTCCCGTACGCTCACTCATCGAGTGCTCGCCTGTCTTCTCCGCCGCGATGAGCTCCGTGTGGACGATATTGGGCTGGGACCTCGTCGCTGTGTTGTGAGTCGTCGAAAACACGTTGCGGGTTCTCGTAAAGACTTAGTTGTAGTATGTCGCGCGCTGTAAGTGCACCAGCACGGGCTGGTGGGGCTTTCGCTAGCATCGGAACTCACTGAAAATTGGTCGCCATTACAGTTGGTTTTCCCGCCAGTCGGTTGCAAACAGCTCGGAGCCGTCCGCTGGCCGTGGCGGCGGACTCGCGTTTGCGCGCTGCACTCGCTCGAGTTTGTGCAAAAGGGCCGCATTACCGTTGATTTTTTCAGCGCTAGCTCCAAACCAGCTCGGTGCTGTTCGTGGCGGCGGCCAAGCGCACCCTCGCTCTCCTATTCGAAGTTTGCTGGCAGCAGACACTCCGCATACAGTACCGTATTTGGTCTCGCGTTCGCTTGCTCGAGCTGAACGACGTCGCTCGCTTATGACTCGCTGACTTGTTAGCGGCACGGTGGTTCATGGAGTTGTGACTGCGGCCACCGCTCCTAAGCTGTTGCGCTACGGGGATCAAAATGAGTCTTCTACGGTGTCTGGCATCACGGTGAAATTATTAGCATGTCATATCTCACATATGTTTTCATTTCACCTTTCACGTATTTCTCATATACATTTGTATGCATTCTCGGTCACGTGTGACTCACTATTTTACATACTTTTTGTGCAGCTGTGGGCACACACCGTGCTGAAGATTGTGCGCTGGCGTCTGCAAAGCCCGTTATCCATCTCTTTCGTCAGAGCAGCTTCAGGACTGTGCGAGATGTAAAGGTAAAGTTTTTTGTGTGTCATATTTTAACGCTTGTTTTTGTATTAACCTGCACGTACTTGTCATATGTGTGCATCTTCGTCTTCTGTGACGTGTGCCAAACTATTTTACTATATTATTGTACGTGCAGCCATGGGAACACAACAGACAGGAGGCTGCGTGCACTGGCGTCTGCAATGCCTGTCATCTATCGCTTCTGTTGGAGGAGCTCCCGAAGGAGTGACCAAGATTTGACAACGAGGCTGGACTTGTACACCTCACCGTAACTTCACTTAAAAGAACGGGGAAATTTCATGTGTATGTAGAAAAATAAAAGATTTCGATGTCTCACTTTTGTCTTTCGTTGTTGCCGTGACTATGAAAGCAGTTACACATAGGTGGCTAACTACTTTTTCGCGTGTTCGTTTCTGCAGAATTTGTTGCTCACTGCGAAGAAAAACAGGCGAAAAAGTATTAGGCCTGGCGGAAAATTAACAAAAAACAATGTTTGATCTGGGGACAAAATGTTCATCCGATTCGAGTATTTGAGTTGATCAACCGTTTGTTCAGCAAGGGGCGACTGTGAGGACTAACGGTTGCCCTGTAAAGTATAAATGTGGGGATTAACAGTTGCTCCATAAAGTGCAAATGTGAGGACTGAACATTAGTCTTTTGGGGTGAACTGTAGGACTAACGGTTACTCACTAATGTGTAAGTGTGTGAAATAAAATTTAGTCCCTTGAGGGGACTAACTATTAGACCTGGTGCCATTAGTCCTTAAAAGGATCAATTGTTGTGGCAGCCCCAGTAGTCCCCAAACGGACGAACCCCACACCCTTTTAACAACCTTTTGCCTTAGAGTGTAGGCTGTGGAAACGGCAGCGGCAGATTGGAAGCTGGGGCCCACGGCTCGTTGTAAGGCCCTTGACTGACGTCGCGATAAGCCAGTGGTGTCGAGTTGTATGTCACTGGAGAGGGTCGATAGACGGCCGGTGCGAAGCTCGCAGACCACTGGTCTCAAAGCTATTCGGGCAGCGAAAATGCCTGGCGGAGTTTTTGCCGCACAACTTCTGCAACGCAAGCCACAGCCTTTTCTTGCGGAATCACAAGGAGGTTTCGGATCTCCTCTCGAACGACTTCAAGGATGAGCTCACACAGAGAAAACTTACTGCTGGCAGTGAAAGCAGAGAGGCTGGGAGATGTGTTGTTTGGTTGGTTGTGGTATCGGCACCGTTGCTGCAGTGCTCGCTCGATTGTCGTAGCCTCTTTGATAAATTCCGCTATGCTTGTTGGCAGGTTG